>NC_135824.1:43122076-43783739 GCF_964213995.1 Mustelus asterias | reverse complement strand
CTGTGCTGTACTGTTCTATGTTCCTAATCTTACAGCCCACTGAGATGAAGAAGGGTCACTCATGTGGCCCACTCACTCGCCTCAGTTGCCCCACAAAGTTCCAATCCACAGTTACTGTCTGGGATGGGAGACTATCTGATTCAGACCCTGGTGTCCTTCCACTGCTGCTCCCTGTATATTGAAGTCACTCAGCTTTACTTACCTTCAGAAACTTGCCTTCCATTCAAGAACTGTCCATTAGCCTTCAAGGGCAGGAGTGCCTGCAATGGGACAATTTTTTATTCATTCCTGGGATGTGGGCGTCGCCCGCTGGGCCAGCATTTATTGCCTATCCCTAATTGCCCCTGAGAAGGTGATGGTGAGCTGCCTCCTTGAATCATTACAGTAATTGAGCAGAATATTACGACCCCGTCACAGTGGGGGCAGGAAAATGTGGCGAATCATTCAAAACTCCAATGATTTCTGAGGGAAGGGAATATCCCACCGGAAGGGTGCCATAAAATTCCACTGGGTACACCCACTGTGTTGTTAGAGAGGAAGTTCCAGGATTTTGACCCAGCGACAGTGAAGGGACGGAGATATATTTTCTAGCCAGGATTGTGTGTGCCTTGGATGGGAAATTGCAGGTGTTTACGTTCTCATGTATCTCCTGCCTTTGTCTTTCTAGGTGATAGATGTCACTATATGGAAGGTGCTGTCGAAGAAGCCTTGGTGAGTTGCTGCAGTGCACCTTGTAGATGGTACACTCGGCTGTCACTGTGTGTTTGTGGTGGAGGGAGTGGATGTTTGTAGATGTGCCAATCAAGTGGGCTGCTTTGTCCTGGATGGTGTCGAGCTCCTTGAGTGGTTGTTGGGGGAACATCCATCCAGGCAAGTGGAGAGTATTCCATCACACTCCTGACTTAAAGTTAAAATGTATTTATTAGTCACAAGTAGACTTACATTAACACTGTGAAAATCCCTTAATCGCCACACTCCGGCACCTGTTCGGGTACACTGAGGGAGAACTTAGCATGGCCAATGCACCTAACCAGCTCGTCTTTTGGACTGTGGGAGGAAACCGGGCCATAAGAACATAGAACATAAGAACATAAGAAATAGGAGCAGGAGTAGGCCATCTAGCCCCTCGAGCCTGCCCCGCATTCAATAAGATCATGGCTGATCTGAAGTGGATCAGTTCCACTTACCCGCCTGATCCCTATAACCCCTAATTCCCTTACCGATCAGGAATCCATCTATCCGTGATTTAAACATATTCAACGAGGTAGCCTCCACCACTTCAGTGGGCAGAGAATTCCAGAGATTCACCACCCTCTGAGAGAAGAAGTTCCTCCTCAACTCTGTCCTAAACTGACCCCCCTTTATTTTGAGGCTGTGCCCTCTAGTTCTAGTTTCCTTTCTAAGTGGAAAGAATCTCTCCATCTCTACCCTATCCAGCCCCTTCATTATCCTATAGGTCTCTATAAGATCCCCCCTCAGCCTTCTAAATTCCAACGAATACAACCCCAATCTGCTCAGTCTCTCCTCATAATCAACACCCCTCATCTCTGGTATCAACCTGGTGAACCTTCTCTGCACTCCCCTCCAAGGCCAATATATCCTTCCGCAAATAAGGGGACCAATACTGCACACAGTACTCCAGCTGCGGCCTCACCAATGCCCTGTACAGATGCAGCAAGACATCTCTGCTTTTATATTCTATCCCCCTTGCGATATAGGCCAACATCCCATTTGCCTTCTTGATCACCTGTTGCACCTGCAGACTGGGTTTTTGCGTCTCATGCACAAGGACCCCCAGGTCCCTCTGCACAGCAGCATGTTGTAATTTCTTTCCATTTAGATAATAATCCAATTTGCTATTATTTCTTCCAAAATGAATAACCTCGCATTTGTTAACGTTATACTCCATCTGCCAGATCCTCGCCCACTCACTCAGCCTGTCCAAATCTCTCCGCAGACCTTCTACGCCCTCCCACACGATTCACTTTTCCACTTATCTTTGTGTCGTCTGCAAACTTTGTTACCCTACACTCAGTCCCCTCCTCCAGAACGTCCATATAAATGGTAAATAGTTGAGGCCCCAGTACCGATCCCTGCGGCACGCCACTAGTTACCATCTGCCAACAGAAAAGCACCCATTTATTCCGACTCTCTGCTTCCTGTCAGATAGCCAATCCCCAATCCACGCTAACACCCTACCCCCAACTCCGTGTGACCCAATCTTCTTCAGCAACCTTTTGTGAGGAATCTGGAGGAAACCCATGGAATCTGGAGGAATCTGGAGGAAACCCATGCAGACATGGGGAGAATGTCTCCAAACTCCACACAGACAGTGACCCAAGCCGGGAATTGAACACAGGTCCCTGGCGCTGTGAGGCAGCAGTGCTACCAATGTGCCACTATGCAGCTTATTTCTGATAGCCAAAATGAGCAGTCCCCTGGCACCACATCACTGGGCAGTATGTTGGCACCATACTATTGGGTAGTGTGTTGACTCTCTACAATCGGCAGTGTTGGAAGCGTACTACCAGCGGTGTCCCAACTCTGCATCATCTGCAGTCTCCCCCATTGCAAATAAAACATCCTTAGCCTAACCAATCTTTCATCATTGCTAAAATTCTCCATTTCTGGAAGCATCTTCTGTACCCTCTATAGTGCGATCACATCCTTCCTTGAATTGTGACCAAAACTATACACCATACTCTAACTGTGTTTTATGCAATTATTAGCACTTATATTTCAGGCCTCGGCTAATTAAAGAAATTATGTTGAAGCTTTTTTGACCACCTTATCTAAATGTCCTGCTACCTCAGGAATATGTGGCTGTGCATTCCAATGACCCTCTACTTCTCAGTATCCTGCCATTTATTATTCATTCCCTTGCCTTGTTTGCCCTCTCCAAATGGATTACCTCATTTCTTCAGATTGAGTTCCATTTACCAGTTTTCTACCCACCTGATTAGCCATTGATATCTTCCTGCAGTCTACAGCTCTCTTCCTCACCATCAATCACAGGACCAATTATTGGATCATGAGATTAATCATTAATTATATACCACATAAAGCAAAGGCCCCAGTCCATTACAGGCAGAGCCAGGAGAATTTATAATGGGTAAGAGAAATTGCAGAGAAGTTAAATGATTACTTGTGTTTATGTTCATGAGGATGATACAAGAAATCTACCAGAATTAGAGATCCAAGGGATGAGGGAATATGAGGAATTGAAGGAAATTTGTTTAGTAAGAATGTTGTATTGGAGAAATTAATGGGACTGAAGGTTGATCCATTCCCAAAACCTCTTCCATTCTCTCTTCCACCTTCTTCTGTTGGGAAAAAGATACAAAAGTCTGAGATCACGTGCCACCCAACTCAAGAACAGCTCCTTCCCTGCTGCCATTAGACATTTGAATGGACCTACCTCATATTAAGTTGATCTTTCTCTACATCCTAGCTATGACTGTAGCACTGTATTCTGCACTCTCTCCTTTCCTTCTCTATGAACGGTATGCTTTGTTTGTGTAATGCACAAGAAACAATACTTTCACTGTATCCCAATACAGTTGACAATAAATCAAATCAAATTTAAAAACCTGATGATCTACATCCCTGAGTGTTGAAAGAGGTAGTTATGGAGATAGTGGATGCATTGATGATCTTCCAAATTCCTACAGGTTCTAGAATGGTTCCTGCAGATTGGACTGTAGGAAATGTTACTCCACTATTTAAGAAGGGAGGGAGAGAGAAAACAGAGAACTACAGACCTGTTAACATTACATCACTAGTAGGGAAAAAGCTCAAATCTATTATAAAAAATGTGATAAAGGCACAATTGGATAATAATGATCTGACTGGACATAGTCAACATGGATTATGAATGGGAAATGATGTTTGATGTACCTGTCAGAGGTTTTTGAAGATGTTACTAACAGAATTGACAAAGGTGTGTCAGTGGACCTAGTATATTTGAATTTTCTGAAGGCTTTTGATAAAGTCTCCCTTAGGAGGTTCAGTAGCAAAATTAAAGCACATAAGATAGGAGGCAATATACTGGCATAGATTAACAGGCAGAAAACAGAGAGTAGGAATAAACGAATCATTCTCACGTTGACAGGCAGGACTACTGGGGTACATAAGGATTAGTACTCGGGCCCCACTTGTTCACAATGATTTGGATGTGAGGACCAAATGTAATGTTTCCAGGTTTGTGGATGACACAAAACTAGATGGAATGTGTGTTGTGAGGAAGATGTAAAGCAGCAGATTTAGACTGCCTCAGTCACCAGAATTGTCCTGCCCCACCCACCATGGGAATCGTAGCAGGCGGGGAGGCAGACCATGAAAAAAGTCTGTTGACCTTGGGTGGGATTTTACAGTTTGAGGCGAGTACAGCCGGAAAATCCCACCCAGTGATTGGGCAAGAACGTGGCAGACGGATTCTGGTTGGGATTCTTCCAAAGAAATTCTAAGCACCGAATTCGTGTAAAAATGGGAGTAAATCCTGCTGGTTTTTTAACTGGGACTTTCAAAATGAATCTGTGCACTGTGCATTACAGAGTGCCCTTAGCATGCATCTTGATAAAAATCAGTTGGCAGGGCCTATTCCCACTGGAGAGGCCGGCAGCACAGCGCTGAGCGGGCCACTGCACACGTGGCGATCTGTCAGCACCAAGATCGGTGCATGCGCAGTAGCCCCGCACTGCCGGTCTCCCCATCACTGGCCAGTTCCGCGACCCTACAATCCTGCCCTTCTGACACCCCAATCGCTGACTTTCTGGACGTCTCCGGGCCAGCCCCGACACCCCCACCCTGCCCTGCCCTGCCTCAATCTCCCCTCTCCCCCGACAGTCCCAGCCCCTCTCCCGCACCAGCAGCACCCCTCCCCCCTCCCCCGCAGCCCCGACCCCCTCTATAGGAAGAGAGGATTGGAAAATGATGGTCAGGGCTTCTGTTATTTCATCCTTGCTTCTCTCAGCAGACTGGAATACAATTCACCTGAATTGACAATCTTTCCACTTTTAAAGATGCTGTATCTCTTAATATTTCCTCTCTCACCGTGTGTATCCCATTCAATGTTTCACACTCCTCCTCTTCAACGTTGGATCGCCCCACTTCTTTTGTGAGGACAGAAGCAAAGCATTCACTAAGAATCCTCGTCCACACAAAGGTATATTTTTGATCTCTAATTAGCCCTACTCTTTCGTCCATGTTATCATGCAAACATACGCCGAAATTTTCCGACATCATATCGAGACCACCAATCAATTTCAGATATTAGAGGGATGTGTTTTTACACAGAGGGTGGTGGGGGCCTGGAATGCGCTGCCAAGTAGAGTGGTGGAGGCAGGCACGCTGACATCGTTTAAGACTTACCTGGATAGTCACATGAGCAGTCTGGGAATGGAGGGATACAAACGAATGGTCTAGTTGGACCAATGAGCGGCACAGGTTTGGAGGGCCGAAGGGCCTGTTTCCTGTGCTGTACTGTTCTTTGTTCTTTGACCTTGTCCGCGGCCTGGATTCTCCAGCTGAGCGCCAAATTCTCCATTCTTGCTGGCAGTGGGTGGGAGGAGACGGTGAATGAGGTCAGAAAATCCCACACATAGTGTGAATGTGTGGAGGTCGGGTGAAAGATATGATCCCCGCTGTCACACAACACCTCAGCTCACAGAGACAGAGGGCCACTCAGTACCTGCTGCTGTCAGTGGTGTACATCGAGACCACCAATCAATATCAGCTGGAGAACGATGGACAGGTGGCTGATTTTAAACGTTCAAATACTGGTTTTGGTGTCTATGGGAGCTGGGTGGGAGGACAATCCAAGCTCACTTCGGTAGTAAACAGTGCCATCTGCTGGGGTTATACAAATATATCTGGGATTCAGACCACATCTCACTTGTCAACTGACTTATCCAAAATCAGCCTGGAGATGCTTGAATAATCATCCCTCTGAACTCTTCGAATGGCAACAGTAAAACAGTGACAAGATTTTTCCCAACAGATACCTCGATTTCTGCAAAGTTAAAAATTTCCATGTAATTTAGTTCATAGCAGAACAGCAAAAAATAGAATGTTTCCCAACATGGTATATTCTAATACATATTCACTTTCTTTAGTTCATAAAAGATATCAATTTGAATCATACATTTCAGAATGGCTATGTCTCTCGAGTCACAAGGTTGTGAGTTCAAGTCCCACTCCAAAGGTTTGAACTCAAAATCCAGTCTGGTGCTTCAGACACTTAATGCTCCGCCACCCAAAAAAAACAGATTATCTGCTCAATCTCACATCACAGTTTGTGCAGTCTTGCTGTGTTCCAATTGTTTTCCAGCATCACGTAGGAACCAGGAGGAGGCCACTCAGCCCCCTTTCAATCGTTGGAAAATTAGCTTGATATGTCAGAAATCCTGATCGATGTGGGGAGCCAGGCCGGAGGAGTGTCCATGTGACCGGCTTATCAGAAGCAGCTGAGGGGAGTTCCTAGCTAAATTTCTTGAGACCGAGCTACCATGTTCTCTTAACCTCGACACGAAAGCTGGGCATATTAATCTTGAAGTGACACATTATATCCTGCTGTCAAGGTCTGGCCCCCAGCCGGTAATCATGAGTTTTCATAGCTTTGGTCGATAAAGTTGGAAAGTGTCAGGAAGCTATCTGAATGCAGTTTGCCCTGCTTTATCCTGCTACTCTGAGGGTGAGATCTGATGGATCCATAAGGCTGTTCGACAATCCTAAGGGCTTTGGATTGCAATAATTTGGAATCATACGTCGGAACTCTAC
This sequence comes from Mustelus asterias, assembly GCF_964213995.1. NCBI lineage: Eukaryota > Metazoa > Chordata > Chondrichthyes > Carcharhiniformes > Triakidae > Mustelus > Mustelus asterias. The sequence goes on along the minus strand of NC_135824.1, from coordinate 43,776,962 downwards.
CATCTTGCCCACCAAGGAATCGGAGTGGGCGAGGGTCCAACAACGGAAATCTCCGTTGACCTCAGGCAGGAATTTCCGGTTGTGGTGAACCATTGTTGGTTACCACCAGGAGTGCTGAGCCATGGTTTGGCCAGCACTATGAGTCTGTCGATATGTTACTGTTGGGGTTAGGGTTGGGCTGTTCTACCTGTTAATATAGTCCTATGGTACACTCCAGTTGGCTCCGCCTTCCGGGAGAGGTATAAAGGTCACTGCTCTGCTTGGTGACCCTTTAGTCTGGGATTGTATATTGTATATAGTAGCTCCATTATTGTTGGTAATAAAAGCCTTTATTTCCCGGGTACATCCAGCCTCCCGTGTGATTTATCGCGCATCAATTTTATTACCAACAAAAATTTTTTCTGACAAAAACAAAAGAAAACCATGGAGCAAATGCTGAAACCCGAGCGGCTTACTTTAGATCCACGTGCGGCGGGAGCGTCGAACACTTTCGACCATTGGTTGAAGTGTTTCCAAGATTACCTCGACGCCTCCACAGCGGTTCAAAACAACGCCGACAGACTGCGGGTCCTCCACGCGAGGGTAAGCGACACTGTATACTTAGCGATCCGTGAGGCCCAAGACTACAAAGGGGCCATCGAGCTTCTCAAAAAGCGATACAACAAACCGCCGAATGAGATCCATGCTCGACACCTTCTAGCCACTCGACGGCGGCAGCCCGGCGAAACGACGGAACAGTACCTGTGTGAACTTCAGCAGCTAGCCAGAGCCTGCAACTGCAAGCCAGTGTCGGCAGCCCAGTATATGAGCGACCTAGTTCGAGATGCGTTCGTGGTGGGAATCGGCTCGTCGTACATTCGCCTTCAGCTGCTAGAGCAAGGCAACCTCGACCTCACTAAAACCGTAGAATTAGCTGACGCTCTAGAAACGGCCTCCAAAAGTCTGGAGATGTACCCCGACGACCGGGTGGGGACATTGTGGCAGGTGCAGCCGCAGACTCCACTTTATTCAGCGGTTTCGAAAAACTGCGCAATTGCGTTTCCAGCCTCGGACCTGACGACGGCAGCAGCTCCAGGAGGCCCGCGGTGTTACTTCTGTGGGGGGGTGAAACACCCTCGGCAGCGATGTCCAGCTAAAGCGGTATTGTGCTCCGCCTGTGGCAAGAAGGGGCATTATTCCAAAGTCTGCAGGACCAAACCACCCTCCAAACATAGCAGTGCAGCGTGTGATTCCCCGGAGCCGGTCTCCTTGTCTTCTGCATCTTCGAGGTCTTCCACCACGTGCGATTCCAGAGCGTCGCCATTCCTAACGACGGAGCCGCAAGACACGTGCGACCTGCAGGGGCCGCCATTTTTGGCGCCGTCGACCACGTGCGACCTATGGGGGCAGCCATTTTGGTCGGCACCGACCGCAAATGACCAGCAGGGGCTGTCGTCAACCAGCTCAGCTGCCTGCAGTTGCACCCACGATCCAACGGTGGCGTCAATCATCCTGGACCAGGCCAAGCCTCACAGACTCGACAAGTCCATGATGGACATACAGGTAAACGGACGCCAGATTTATTGTTTGTTTGACAGTGGGAGTACGGAGAGCTTCATTCACCCTGACACCGTGAAGCGGTGCGGTCTCCAGATTCGGACAGTCAAGCAGACAATTTCGATGGCGTCAAGGTCCCGGTCTGTCACCGTGCTAGGGAGCTGCGTGGTCAACCTGACGGTGCAGGGCACGGTTTACGAGAGCTTCAGGCTCCTTGTGTTACCGCACCTTTGCGCGCCGATACTCCTAGGACTAGATTTTATGGCCCACCTGAAGAGTGTAACCCTGCAGTACGATGGGCCACTCCCTCCGCTTTCAGTGGGAGCACTGCAGCCTCTAAATTGCCCAAAGCGCTCCACATGTAGCCTCTCGACGCTCAGGATTACCCCACCCTCCCTATTCCAGAATCTCGTGCCAGGCTGCAAGCCCATCGCAACAAAGAGCAGGCGTTACAGTGCTGAGGATCGGATCTTCATTCGATCTGAAGTTCAGCGGCTCCTCAAGGAGGGGATCATCCAACCTAGCGCTAGTCCATGGAGAGCGCAAGTAGTGGTGGTTAAGAATGGGAACAAACCCCGGATGGTCATAGACTATAGTCAGGCCATTAACAGATACACGCAGCTGGATGCGTATCCCCTCCTGCGCATATCTGACATGGTCAATCAGATTGCGCAGTACCGGGTGTTATCCACCATTGACTTGAAGTCGGCTTACCACCAGCTCCCCATTCGCTCAGAGGACCGAAAATACACGGCCTTTGAGGCGGATGGTCGTCTGTACCATTTTTAAGGGTTCCCTTTGGTGTCACGAATGGGGTCTCGGTCTTCCAGCGTGCTATGGACCGAATGGTGGACCAGAACGGGCTGCGGGCTATCTTCCCGTACCTGGATAACGTCACCATCTGCGGCCATGACCAGCAGGACCACGATGCCAACATTCTTAGATTCTCTACTGCATCTCGCCTGAATCTGACCTACAACAGGGAGAAGTGTGTGTTTCGCAAGCGCCGCCTAGCTATCCTCGGATACGTGGTGGAAAACGGGGTCCTCGGCCCTGATCCAGACCGTATGCGTCCCCTCCTCGAACTTCCCCTGCCCACTAGCATAAAAGCACTGAGAAGATGCTTAGGCTTCTTCTCATACTATGCACAGTGGGTTCCCAATTACGCGGACAAAGCCCGTCCGCTCATCAAGTCTACCTCCTTTCTCCTAACAACAGAGGCTCGCTTAGCCTTTGCAGGAATAAAAGCCGACATCGCAAAAGCCACGATGCACGCTATTGATGAGTCCATCCCCTTCCAGGTGGAGAGTGATGCATCTGATTTCGCCCTGGCCGCCACACTTAACCAGGCGGGCAGGCCCGTCGCCTTTTTTTCTCACACCCTCCAAGGCCCTGAAATTCGGCATTCTGCGGTGGAAAAAGAGGCCCAGGCCATTGTGGAGGCCGTTCGGCATTGGCGCCATTACTTGGCGGGAAAACGGTTCACTCTGCTCACGGACCAACGGTCCGCAGCGTTCATGTTAACAACACGTTACGGGGTAAGATCAAGAATGATAAAATCTTGAGGTGGAGAATCGAACTCTCCACCTACAATTATGATATCATGTACCGTCCAGGGAAGCTCAACGAGCCCTCGGACGCCCTGTCGCGTGGAACATGCGCTAGTGTGCAGGAGAATCGATTACAGGCTCTCCACAATGACCTCTGCCATCCGAGGGTCACTCGGCTCTTCCATTTTATAAAGGCCCGGAATCTACCCTACTCAGTGGAGGATGTCAGGTCCATAACTTGAAGCTGCCAGGTATGTGCTGAATGCAAACCGCACTTCTACCGACCTGACAGGGCACACCTCATTAAGGCCACTCGTCCTTTTGAAAGACTGAGTGTGGACTTCAAGGGCCCCCTTCCCTCGACAGATCGGAACGTGTACTTCCTCAATGTGATTGACGAGTACTCACGATTCCCTTTTGTCATTCCCTGTTCTGATATGACCGCTGCCACGGTTATCAAGGCATTTCGTGATCTTTTCACTCTGTTCGGTTACCCCTGTTATATCCACAGTGATAGGGGCTCATCGTTCATGAGCGACGACTTAAGGCAATACCTGCTCTTAAATGGGATTGCCTCTAGTAGAACCACGAGCTACAATCCTAGGGGTAACGGGCAGGTTGAACGAGAGAATGCTACAGTCTGGAAAGCTGTCTTATTGGCGTTGAGGTCTAAAGGTCTTCCAGTCTCCCGTTGGCAAGAGGTACTCCCTGATGCGCTCCATTCCATCCGCTCACTCCTGTGTACGGCAACCAACGCTACTCCTCATGAGAGAATGTTTTCATTCCCTAGGAAGTCTTCCTCTGGGACCTCATTACCGTCTTGGTTGACGTACTCAGGACCTGTCGTCCTGCGGCGGCATGTTAGGACCCGCAAGTCCGACCCTTTGGTTGAACAGGTCCATCTCCTCATCGCCAACCCTCAGTATGCCTATGTGGCATATCCTGACGGTCTCGATTCGAGATCTGGTGCCTGCAGGGGGCTTGGAAACCCCAGTCGCTTCCACACCCCCAGTTAGGGACCCCCCGACCATTATCTCTTCTCCTGACACGGTGCGGGCAGTATCGGGACCACCACTTAACCCTCTTACTCCCGTGTACAGCTTGCCTGAGTCCAGGAGATTGTCGCCACCTCGAGGCGTGCTTGAGTCCAGCGGATTGTCACCACCTCGTGGTCTACCGGCCCATGAGGAACTGGAGGAGCTACTGGACACCGCCTTGGAGAGAAGGTCACCGCGATTGCCTGAACCGGCGTCATCGCCAGTGTTGAGGAGGTCGCAGAGACGGTGCGGTCCCCCAAAACGATTGAACTTATAGACAGATGAACAGTTGTTCTGTTTTTTTGTGCCCCGCCGGCCTTTGTTTTTAAAGGAGGGGTGAATGTGGTGAACCATTGTTGGTTACCACCAGGAGTGCTGAGCCATGGTTTGGCCAGCACTATGAGTCTGTAGATATGTTACTGTTGGGGTTAGGGTTGGGCTGTTCTACCTGTTAATATAGTCCTATGGTACACTCCAGTTGGCTCCGCCTTCTGGGAGAGGTATAAAGGTCACTGCTCTGCCTGGTGACCCTTTAGTCTGGGATTGTATATTGTATATAGTAGCTCCGTTATTGTTGGTAATAAAAGCCTTTATTTCCCGGGTACATCCAGCCTCCCGTGTGATTTATCGCGCATCACCGGTTTTGCCCAAGTGAGGCCGTAAAATCCCGCCCATAATCTACAGTTCATCGCTAATTCTGGAGTTTACCACTTGTCGGTAAACTCCTTTTATGATTTTGTGATGTTATTTATCATGTTGATGAGGATGATCTAGTTAATGAGCATTGAGGCGAACTTTGCCTGTTATCCTTCAAAAACCAGGGACGTCCATTTGTTTGTAATGAAATACATACCTCAGCGTGTTCCTTTAATTACTCCAAGCTTAAGACACAGATTTGATCCTACTATATCCTCCAGGGCACAGGGGACTACCTGCATTGCTTCTGGTCCTGTGTCAAAATTGAATCCTAGTGGTCTAATATCCTTAAAGAGCTTGAGGGTGTTGGGGAACTCACGGGGTAGGTTTTATGGCACGAGAGCTCTGTGATATCTATCCGTCTTTTATAACCCTTGCATTTATAATGGTGGTGTATACTATGTGGCACCCTTTAGTCTTCTCATGGCTAATATGAATAGCACCTCTGTGGGAAGGTGGGTGGGCGGTTTGGTGTTGAGGTTGCGGGTATGGCCCAATGAGCCCTCACAGCTGGTGATGAAAACCCCCTTAGAACTTCTTGTGTCGCATAGTTTAATTTTCTGTATTTTTATTACTTTGGGGTCGATAAAGGTGCAGACAAATCACATATCCTGGGAAAATACTTTTTTTGCATCAATGGCGCCCCTCGGATAGCTGGAGATGGTGTAGGTATGCTTTGGTGTGTGCCTAATTTGGTGGTGCCAGAGTCTTTGACTGTCCAGTCTTTTCTATATATGTGTTAATATCCTATATTCTCCTTGGCTGAATATGCAATGGCAATAGCTATTTTGAAAATCCTGGAACGTGCAGGAATACAATTGTTTAAATGGAATGCATCCCTTAGCGTGCTTCTTTGATGGAGGGGAGACAGCCTAGAATGTCTCACGATCTGCATTACTTTAAGCTTAAGACACAGATTTGATCCTATTGTATCCTGGTTGTGCCAAGGAGGCAGGCTGGGTGTGGGGGTCTGCCCACTTCGCCTTTGTCCCTGTGTCAAAATTAAATCCTGACGGTTTAGTATTCTTGAAGAGCGTGAAAAGTTATCCTGACATTGGTACTATGGGAAAATATCCTTTGCTTATGATTGGCGGGGGGTCTCCTAGGGGTGACATGGTGGTTAGCAATGCTGCCTCACAGCATCAGGAATCAGGTCACTGTCTGTGCGGAGTCTGCACGTTCTCCCTGTGTCTGCATGGGTTTCCTCCGGGTGCTCCAGTTTCCTCCCACAGTCTGAAAGACGTGCTGGTTAGGTGCATTCTCCCTCAGTGTACCCTAACAGGCGACAGAGTGTGGCGACTAGGGGATTTTCATAGTAACTTCATTGCAGTGTTAATGTCAGCCTACTTGTGATACTAATAAAGAAACTAAAAACTGAACTTGTTTTATTGTAAGTTGTATGGCACTTATCTTATCAAAGGAGGGAGGAGTGTGTCTTTTTTAAAATTGGGATGGCTTTACATAGCTTCGCTCCAAGAAATTCTTCTGAAGGGCGGGGAGTGCTCGAATTGAAAGGGGTCGTGTTTGATGGGCCGCACTGTCGCCTTTTGAGCAGTTGTGTTAGCAACTTTTTCTAGATACTCCATTTAACTTCATCTTTAACAAGATGGCTCTTGTTCACAGTGCCAAGGTTTCCCCAATGGGAGGAGAAAACCCTGTTGTCAGCGGAACTTAAGCAAGTATTTTGCTCTAGGTACTCAGAGAAGTTGGGCTCCATGTTGTCTTACTCCTATAAGGCTTTTCGTAAGTTATATGGCTCTGTCTCTAGTATCCTGTAAGCGAGGACATACACCATTATACCATGTATCCATGGCTTCATCCTCTTATCCTGTTTGCCCCCAATCTCTGAAACATCCTTTAATTGTTTGTATCTTTGAGGGGCCATTTGCAATGATTAATGAATAACTAGAGCAGTTAGCACTGCTGCCTCACAGTGCAAGTGTGGAGTTTGCACATTCTTCCCGTGTATGCATGGGTTTCCTCCGGGTGCTCCAGTTTCCTCCCACTCTCCAAAGATGTGCAGGTTAGGTGGATTAACGGGGTAAATACATGGGGTTATGGGATAGAGCCTGGGTGGGATGCTCTGTTGGAAGGTTAGTGCAGACTCAATGGGCCGAATGGTCTCCTACTGAACTGTAGAGATTAAATGATTCTAACTATGTTGGTGCTCCTTTGTCTTTTTCTGTATGTATTTGTGGAAAAATGATTATGCAGTACTGTACCAATCCTTGAGAGTTTTTTGCTTTGTTTGTAAAAATGGGGAAAAACCTTCAATAAAAATATATCAAAAAAGAAATGGTCCAGCTATCTACCCTATTAATCCTATCAGTATCATGAGAATCCCACAGTCTGAAAGACGTGCTGGTTAGGTGCATTGGCCATGTTTTATTGCCTGGAATTTAAGGGGTGATTTGATCAAAGTTCTCACAGCACGTCTTTCGGACTGAGAAGAAACTGTAGCACCCGGAAGAAACCCACACAGACACGGGGAGAGCGTGCACAATCTCTCCTCATAATTTAACCCTTGGAGTCCAGCTATCATTGTAGTAAATCTATGCTGCACCAATTCCAAGGCCAATGAATCTTTCCTAAAGTGTAATGCCCAGAACTGCTCGGAGTACTCGAGCTGTGGTGTAACTGGGGCTTTGTACAGTTGAAGCATGTGTTCTGGTCCTCTGGATGTTAAAGCCAGCATTAAATTATATACCCAGAACCCCAAGTTGCTTTGGACCTTCACTGTTTCACCATTCATAAAGTTTCCTATTCCATCCTTTTTATGTCCATCATATTAACTTAGAGAAATCTGTTTGCCACATTTGTGCTCAATCTATCAATTTCTGTTGGTAATTTTTGATGCTTTCATCTACATTGTTCATACTGTCACATATCATCAGCAAATATGTGGCTTTCTATCTCATTATCTAAGTCGTTAATAAATACAGTGAATATTTGAGACCAAAACAGACTCGTGTGGGATATAACTTGTTACATCCTGTCTGTAGCTGCCCATTATCCCCATTCTCAGTCTCTTGCAACTCAGCCAATCTCTAAAGCTGGACAGGAGCCACTAAACATATTGCTTGTGAGACCACATGCTTTAGTTGGCGGGACGCTTCAGTGTGCTTGCTGGTTCAGTTGGACTGCACTATCTCCTCCTGCTGCTTTGGAGGTGCAAATGAAGGCTTTGCTAGAACAAAGCATAGCAACAGGCCCTTCAGCCCACCAAGTCTGTGCTGACACAGATGCCTCTCTAATCTAATATTTTCTTGCCTCTATGTGATCCATATCCCTCTATTCCCTGCCTATTCATGCATCTATCCAAATGCCTCTTGAATGTTGTTATAGAATCTGCTTCTACCACCACCTCCAGCAGTGCGTTCCAGGCATTCATCACCCTATGTGAAAAACTTGCCCCTTACATCTCTCAAACTTTCCCCCTCTCACTTTCAACCTACGCCCCCAAGTAATTGACCCTTTGACCCTGGGAAAAATACTCTGACTATCCACTCTATCCAAGCTTGTCATAATCTTGTAAACCTCTATCAGGTCCCCCCTCATCCTCTGGCACTCCAATAAAAACAATCCAAGTTTGTTCAACCTTTCTTCATAGTCCATATCCTCCAAAGCAGGCAACATCCTGGTAAATCTCTTCTGCAGCCTTTCCAATGCATCAACACCCTTCCAGTAATGTGGTGATCAGAATTGTACACAATACTCCAAATGCAGCCTAAGCAAAGTATCATGCAGTTGCGACATGATTTTCCAATTCCTATACTCAACGCCCCGACCAATGAAGGCCAGCATGCCATACATCTTCTTGACCACCTGCGTTGCCACCTTCTGGGAACTGGGGATCTGCGCACCTAGTTCCCTCCGTATGCTAATATTTCTAAGGGCTCTACCATTTACTATATACTTTCCTTCTGCAGTAGACCTTCCAAATCACATCACCTCACATTTGTCTGGGTTAAATTCCATCTGCCATCCATCTTTCGGCCCAAGTCTCCAGCGGATTTATATCCTGCTGTATTCTCCGGGTGCTCTGGTTTCTTCTCACAGTCGGGTTAGGTGGGTCGGCCGCGCTAAATTGAATTTTAGCGTCGGGGGATTAGCAGGGTAAATGCGTGGGGTTATGGGGATAGGGCCTGGGTGGGATTGTTGTCAGTGCAGGCTCAAGGGGCTGAATGGCCTCCTTCTGCACTGTAGGGATTCTATGATTCTAACCAGCCACCAAAACTGAAAGTAAGACAATCCTCCTCACTATCCGCTACTCCCCCAATTTTTGTATTATTTGCAAATTTACTAATCAGACCATACATTTTCTTCCAAATCATTTATATAAATTACAAACAACAGAGCCCCAGCACTGATCCTTGTGGAACACTGCTTGTCACATACATCCAGTTAGAAAAGTACCCTTCCACTGCTTCCTATGCCCAAGGCAGTCTTGTATCCATCTTACCAGCTCACCTCGGATCCTATATGACTTCACCTTCTGTATCAGCCTGCCATGAGGAACTTTATCAAAGGTTTTACTAAATTCCATGTATACAACATCCACTAACTCTGTCCTGGTCACTTTTTTGTCACTTCCTCAAAGAACTCAATCAAGTTTACAGGTTTAAGGTGCTGGGGGGTAGGTACAGGGGAAATGTTAGGGGGAAGTTTTTCACACAGAGGGTGGTGGGCGAGTGGAATCGGCTGCCGTCAATGGTGGTGGAGGCAAACTCAATAGGGTCTTTTAAGAGACTCCTGGATGAGTATATGGGACTTAATAGGATGGAAGGTTATAGGTAGGCCTAAAAGGTAGGGATATGTTCGGCACAACTTGTGGGGCTGAAGGGCCTGTTTTGTGCTGTAGTTTTCTGTGTTAAGTTTGTGAGACACGACCTCCCCTTCATTAAATCATGCTGCTTATCGCTAATAAGCCTATTCTCTTTCAGATGTGAGTACTTCCTGTCCTTAAGAATCTTCTCCAATAATTTCCCCACCACTGATGCAAGACTCACTCACAGGCCCTGTAATTTCCCAGATTGTCTTTTCTGCCCTTCTTAAAACAGAGGAACAATGTTAGCTACTCTCCAATCCTCTGGTACCTCACCCTAAACTAAAGAAGATACAAAGATTTTGACCAAGGCCTCAACAGTTTCTTCCCTCCTCTCTCAGTACTCTGGGATAGACCCTATCTGGCCCTGGGGACTTGTCCACCTTCATGTTTTTCAAAACCTCCAATTCCCTTTTTATCTCAACATGTCCTAGAATGCGTAGGTTAGAGGGATTAGTGGGTAAAATATGTGGGGAAATGGGGTAGGGCCTGGATGGGATTGTGGTCGGTGCAGACTCGATGGGCCAAATGGCCTCTTTCTGTACTGTAGAGATTCTATGAATGTCAACATCCTCCTTTCTACACTCACCATCCACCACATCCTTCTCCTTTGTGAATATTGATACTTATTGAGGACCTCACCCACCTCATCTGGCTCCACACACAAATTCCCTCTACTGTCCTTAAGTGGACCTACTCTCTCCTTAGCTATCCTCTTCCTTCCTTATATATGCATAGAAAGCCTTGGGATTCTTCTTAATCCTGCCAAGGACATTTCATAGCTCCTTCAAGAGCCTTATCCGTTTTCAATTTCCTGAAATTTATGTATGCCTCCATCTTTTTCACAAAGCTCACACTCTCTCGTCATCCAGGATTCCCAAATCTTGCCATCTTTATCCTTCATTTTTACAGGGACATACTTGTCCTAAATTGTTAATAATGGACTTTTAAAAGACTCCCACGTATTGGATGTGGATTTACCCTCGAACAGCCACTCCCAGTCTACATTCCCTAGCTCCTGCCGAATACTGTCATAGCCTTCTCCCAGTTTAGTACATTCAATCTGGGATTACTTCTATCCTTTTCTACAAGTATCGTACTGGGACTTGATGGTTTGAGTTATAAAGAGAGGTTGGATTGACCGGGGCTTTTTTCCCTGGAGTGTAGGATGCTTAGGGATGATCTTAGAGGTCTATAAAATAATGATGGGCATAGATCAGCTAGTCAACATTTTTTTTCCCCAAAGGGAGGAGAGTCTAAAACTAGAGGGCATAGGTTTAAGGTGAGAGGGGAGAGATACAAAAGGGTCCAGAGGGGCAATTTTTTCACACAGAGGGTGATGAGTGTCTGGAACAAGCTGCCAAAGGTAGTAGTAGAGGCGGGTACAATTTTGTCTTTTAAAAAGCATTTAAACAGTTACATGGGTAAGACTGGTATCGAGGGATATGGGCCAAATGCAGGCAATTGGGACTAGCTTAGGGGTTGAAAAAAAAGGATGGCATAAGCAAGTTGGGCTGAAGGGCCTGTTCCCATGCTGTAAACCTCTATGACCGTATGAAAAGATTGAGGTCGGTAGTAACATGGCCAACATGACAAGAGTTCACTTCCATTGTCGTCTCAACCTGTCACATTTCTGTGCCAGTCCAGATGGTGACTGGTAGGAATGCAAATCCAATTGTATATTCCTCCCACCTCCATCGATGTTGGAAGGCCCCATGAATCCAATTCTGGACTCTGCATAAACAGCTCAGGTAAGCATCTTTTTCACATCAACACTCAAGTTTTCAAGAGAGTTTTATATTTTTCCCAGTGAGATCACCTCTCATTTTTCTAATATTTGACAATTATAGGCTCATTGTCCCCAACATCTCCTCATGGAATAACTTTCATCCAGGAATTAATCTAGTGAAACTTTGCTGTACAGCATCCAAATACATCCATCCTTAGGCAGAACCAAAACCATACACAACTCCAGCTGTGATCTTAATTTGGTGTTTTGTTTAATACATGTACAGTTGGTAAAATATACACTTTTTAAAAAAGGTTAATAGATTTTCTTTATTAAAAATCAGAGTATGGCCATTAAAGTGAGAGAAAAACAGCACCTAGTGCAGATTAGCAATTTTAATCCATTTATTCAACCCACCAGTCTCACTGCCGTCTGTTGCACATTGGCAGGTACAATGGTCACCCAATGTCCAACCAAACCTGAGCATCAAAGAACTTTCCTCGCATGATTTTGACAATGCAGCAACTGGGACTTGATGTTCCCAGCTCAACAATCAGCAGCTTTGATTGGTTTTTGATGGGCTGTGCCTGACATTCCAGTCAACCACTCAGTTTGGCGATGCTTCAAGTCCAGGCAACTTAAAGACTATTTCTCCAATGATTCCACACAGCTTCAGGCAAGAAAAAAAACATCATCCATCCCTATGGTGGCAAGGGTCAACTTAGCCAAATATGCGATGCAAATTAAAGAGGGATGGAGTGAAAATGCTTCTAATATAAACAGAAATGGACATGTCATGGACATCTCAACGGTATTGGGCAATTGGATCTCAGCTGTATAAAGAAAAAGAAACGGACCGAGTGAGCTGGATTGCTCTACAAAACACTAGTACAGACTCAATGGGCCGAATATTCTCCTTCACCACTATAATATCTTACGATCAGCTCCCTGTAAATTAGAAGATACAAGGTCAGCCCGGTGTATGGCACATCCTTCAAAACCATATACAGGTGAAGGAAATGAATTTTTCAGAAACCTGATTCTGGGGTCATTGTCACGACCACCTTTGGCAATTCCAGCCGATCTTTGCCAGGGCTCACGCTTTGTGCAATGCGAGAGGGCTGTCAGAACTCACACAGAGAGATACTGGCCGTTGGTGCCATGGGATCAGAAATAAATTTGCTTAAACATGGGAGAAATAAACTAGCAAGGTCCAAGAGTATTCAAACGGATGACAGCATTCCACAGATCAGACTCCGATACATGACAGCGGTTAAAGCACCTTAACAATCCCCCAGAGCACAACATCGTAAAAATAAACTTGACCTTTCCAAAGCTCCAATTACTGGCAGAGAGAACTGGTCTCAAGAAATTGTGCTGTTCTCCTTCATTGGTGTTGCTTGGCACACAACATCCTCCTCCAGGTTAAACAAGATACGCAGCAATGCTTCGAGATTGGCTTCCCCACAAAGAGAGCATTAATTGCTCAAGTATGTGAGTAGGTCCTTAAAATTAAACTTTTTATCTGACAGCAACCTTTTACATTAGTTAAAAAGGTTGCTTCTTTTAAAAAGGCATTATCTTTTAGGCACAGCATACACATGGAAATGTTGAGGATAGCAAATTCAAACAAAATGAGAAATCTGCAGTTGCTGGAAATGGGAAACAGGAAATCCATGAGGAAGGCAAAAATAGGTCCACCAGCATCTGTGCAGGGAATGGGAAGGGACAATGTCTTGGTCAGGAATGCTGACCTGCCCTGCGTTTCTAGATTTCCCTGTTCCTTAACCTCCCATTTTCAAAGCTCTCTCCCTCAAACAATTCTTTTACTTTTGGCAATCGCAACTATCAGGAAGGAAGCAGCATGGAACTTCAGAATGGTCAAGATTAGCCACCACCTTTCCAACAGGCAAACATTGCAGATATTTCTAACTATAAAAAGCCTACATGCAGAAAAATATATTTTCCACCCCCCCCCAGCCCCAAACTCAGCCAAGCAAAGGATCGTTTCTTCAGCTATCTGGTAGATGAGTAACGATGAGATCTTCAGTTCTCTTTGAAGGGCTGATTCCGAGACAAGTACTTTAGGAATACATAGTGAGCTGCAGCCACTAGAACACAGAATGGGAGAGAGTCATTAGCCACCATTCGTCTATTTGTAACATCCTTAATGCCCACTTTCCGTTATTCATGGTAGGAGACAAGTTATATATGTACCGGACAGTGTGCGTTCTATTACCAGATTAGCAACCCAGAGGCCAGAACAAAACAAAAGTGACAAAGAACACTAATTCCAATCCCACCACAGCGACCTGAGACTTTCAGTTCAACTTAAAAACCAAGAAATAAAATTTGAAAGGTGGCCAGAGTGACTGAAGCCTTTGGATTGTTAGAAACACAACTGGTTCACTCATGACCTTTTGGAAAGGAAACCCAATGCCCCGATGTGACTCCAGTCCACCCCCAGATGGTTGACTCATATGAACAGATTAATTAGGAGCAAGGGTAGGCCACTCGGTCCCTCCAGCCTGCTCCCACATTCCATAAGATCATAGCTGATTTGATTGCAACCTCATATTCCTGCCTACCCCCAATAACCTTTCATCTGTCCTCTCAAGTGTTTAACAAGCCACTCACGGTAAACTGGGGGGGAAAAGTAAATCCCAGCCTTGCCCACATTCAGAAAAGTGAATTAAAAACAAATACAAACTCCCATTGTAATGACCTTACCGAGGCCCATGACGTGGACCTCTTAGAATATGAGTTCTCTGACTGAGGCAGTAATGGCTGTCCAATCAGTGTGTCCTGGCTGTGTACATAATGTAGAGTGTCAGGGTTACTGGTACTCCGGGTTTATACTCAGTAGCACTCAGACAGGCATTTCCTCGTACAATGTAAATAAGTCTAAGTTCAATGAAGAGACACCAGCCTCGGAGCAATTATTTCACCCATTCCCGAAGGAACAATCTTAATGTTACGCACAGTTCAACACAAACTTCCTTTCTTTACACTTAAGGGAAGTCCTAGTTTCCTTGCTCAGGTGTCTGACTGGCAGACAAACCTCATCACCATGTTTGAACCTTCAAACCGAGTTACCTAGAATTTTTGTTTGGCGACGTGAAATGTTCACACTCCCCTACTGCTATGCAGTTTGATAAAGTCAAAGATTAGCAGCCCAGCCCACAGTGCAGGAGGAGTAAAGTTTAAAGCTCCGATAGGACAGTAAACAGACCAATCAAATTCAATTTAGATCCAGAACCTACACAAATGGTGCCGGTGACAGTCCAAGTTCATTAGAGACATTTGCAGTCAAAGGACGACCCACAGAAACTACACTTGATTGAGCACCATTCTCTTTGACTCAAATGGCCAAACATGCCAACTTGGCATCTGCCATGGGCTAAACATGCCATCCAATGTGGCATCCACCATGGTCTATGCACGCCAGCAAATGTGGCAACTGCATGGGCTAAACATGCCAGCCAACGTGGCATCGGGCCAAGCCAAGGTCCCATATCAGTTTCACAAAGAATCAATCATCGAATAGAATTACGAATGGTCACAGCTCTGAAGGTGGCCATTTGGCCTGTGGTTCAGCGCCAATTCCCTGAAAAACCAACTCAGAGACTCACTCCCCATCTTCTTCAGTAACCCTGCAAATATTTTCTCTTCAGAAAGCCATGATTGTGTTCACGCAGGCAGCATATTCCAGATCTGCTGCATGATAAAGATTTTCCTCATTTCCTCAGACACCTTAATTCTGTGCCCCCTCGATCCTGCTGCCAATGAGATCAGCTTTTCCCCATCTGCTCTGTCCAGAACCCACACGCATTTGAAAATCTCTCACAAATCTCATTTCAACCTTCTCTTTTCCAAGGAAAACAATGTAATGTGAAGGAATCTAGCTCGGGTAAAATGGAACTATAACTGACAAGGAAAACCGTAACAGAACAATGGTTGATCGTTGAAGAGGACATGTTCCAGGTACATTCCAACAAGGGTGGTACAGTGACATAGTGCCCAGTCCTGCTACCACACAATGCCAGGGGCCCTGCTGCCTCTCAGCAACGGGGGCCCAGGCTCAATTCCGGCCTTGGATGACTGTGTCGAGTTTGCACATTCTCCCTGTGTCTGCGTGGGTTTCCTCCAGGTGCTCCAGTTTCCTCCCACTGTCCGAAAAATGTGTAGGTTAGGTGGATTGGCCATGCTAAGTGCATGGGATTATGGGGACAAGGTAGAAGGGAGGGCCTGGGTAGGATGCTCTTTCGGAGAGTTGGTGCAGACTTGATGGGCTGAATGGTCTCTGCACTGTAGGGATTCCAAAACCAGGGCTCTTTAAATGACGAGGAATGATGATGAAACAAGAGAGTGTATGATGCACGCTGGGTGAATTCTTCAAGTAAAAACCAGGTCAAAATACAATAGGTGGAGAGGGAAGGTGAGGAGGAAAAGACGACTGGTAAAGAGACAATACAAGAATAGAATGACATCAAAATGAAGTGGAACCCAAAAATCCTCTTCTAGCAGGTAAATAGCGGCAAGTGATGGGGTGGACAAAGAGGGTGATATGTGCTTAGAGATATAGGTCAATGCCAAAATACCTGATGAGTTCTTTGTATCAGTTCATGAAAGAGGAGGAATTGGATAAAATATTGCTGGGAGTGGGGAAAGTGGAGGCTATAGATAGTGTGCAAATTGAAAAGTGGTTCTGGAAAGGCAGGCTGTGATTAGGAAAATCCAGTAAGGAGTCAAACAACACCAGGTTAAAGTCCAAAAGGTTTATTTGGCAGCAAAAGCCACTAGCTTTCGGAGCGCTGCTCCTTCGTCAGATGGAGTGGAATCTGATGGAGCTTCGTCAGATGGAGTGGAATCTCCATCTGACGAAGGAGCAGCGCACCGAAAGCTAGTGGCATTTGCTACCAAATAAACCTGTTGGACTTTAACCTGGTGTTAGACTCCTTACTGTGTTTACCCCAGTCCAACGCCGGCATTTCCACATCATTAGGAAAATCACCAGGCCTGGATATATCCCAGATTGTGTGGAGGTGGAGATAGCAGAAGGGTTTTCCTTCATCTTTCCCTAGACATAGGAGAGGATCAGAGTAGCAACATGTATGACACCCTTATTCAAGAAAAGATGCAAGGGAAGTGCTAGCAAGCACAGTATAACATCAGTAGTTTCAGCTTCCCCTCAGAGCCACCTATGTTTCAGCCTGATTCAAATGGAAGATCCATCCGAGATCTTTAAATTGCACTGTCTCTCCGCTTCATCTTGCATTGACACTTTTCATCCAAGGAGCTCTGGATTTACTTCCTCATGTAGCCAAACGATCCCCTCATTAAAGACAGCCCACAGAACCTTTCATAGTTAGGCCCCATCAATCTTTGATTCCAATTTACCCAAGTCAGATTAGTTCTCACCCTATTTCATTATTTTCACCCTAGATTGCTCCTTATCCTCAGTATCTTTTGATCACTCTCCCATAAATGTTGCTCTTCTGACATTTGACCTATCCCGGAAAGGTTCAGAGGATTTGTCTGGGCTGGAGTGTCTCAGCCATGGAGAGAGGCTGGCTAGACTGGGTTGTACTTTTCAGAGCAGAGAAGTCCGAGAGGGATCTGACTGAAGCGTTCAAAATTATGGCGGATATGGATAGGGTAGATCAAAAGAAATCTTTCCCCTTGGTAGAATTGGCAATAACCAGGGGCATAGATTTAGAGATCTAAATATTTAGAGGGGTTTTGAGGAAAAATGTTTCACCCAAAGGGTGGTGGGAATCGGCAACTCACTGCTTGAATGCGTGGTAGAGACAGGAATATTTAATGAGCACTTGAAACACCATAGCATGCAAAGCATTTAAAGCTACGGACCAAGGGATTAGAACAGATAGGTGCTTGATGGCCAGCACAGACATGAATGGCCAAAGGGCCTCTGTGCTCGAAAACTCTCTGGGCCTGATTTTACCATCAAGTTGGTAAAACTTAGTAAAGTCGGGCGTGAGGCGAATTGACTTAATGAGCTGGACGCCCAAACTTACCAGTATTTCCCCCTTCACCACTGCGTTCACCCGTCCAGATTCGGCGCGAAACAGACATGGTCCACAAAGGTCCGATTCGGGCGCTCCAGCTTCTGAGGAGGTAAGTTCAGAGCTTCCAGCGGCTCTCTGACTCAGATCGCTCTCTGTTGGGGAGTTGGGGGGGGGGGGGGGGTAGGCAGATCAGATGACTCCCTGGTTTGGGGGGAGGGGGGAGGCGGGTCAGATCGCTTTCTGGCGAGGGGAGGGAGGCAGGTCAGATGGCTCTGTGGTGGGGGTGGGGGGGGGCGGTGGGGAAGGTCCGCTACCACTCTCCGTGCGATCAGTGGAGGAGAAGGGGGTCCACTGCCACTCTGCGTGCGATCAGTTGGGGGGGGGGGGGGGGGAAGAGAGGAGGGGGGCAGGAGGCTGTGATCGGTCTGGGTAGCGGGGGGGTGGGGGGGCGGGGATAAGGGGGACAGTATGTTGTGGGGTGGGGCAATGTCTGTAGGGGCCGGGGGTAGGCATTGATCAGGCCCAGGAACGATGTGGCAGGGGAGCGATTTTCTATTTTTTTACTGCGCATGCACAGTTGAAGGCTCCAATCGGAGCAGCAGTGTTTCGGGCGCGATAAGCCCCGCCCGCAGGCTTCGACAGTGCGATTCAGAATCGCTAATATTTTTTAAGGCAGAGTGCGTTTGGGGGGGGGGCTGGAAAACAGGTCTAAAAGTCAAATCTGAAACACTCCCAGATTCAGCACTTAGAATCAAAATGGTAAAATCGGGCCCTATGACTCATTCCTCAGAACCTGATCCCGCTGTACCTCCTTTCTGATTGGACTGGAAACACATGCTGTAGAAAACTCTCCTGAACACACTCTAGAAACCTCAACTCTCTCTTTCATAATACTAATATCCATTTAGAATAAAGTCTCTCATTATGACAGCCCTATCATTCTTGCTCTACGTTTCACTGCAAATTAGTTCCTCTATTTCTTTTCCACTAATTGATGGAATAAGCAAAAGATCTCAAAGAAATCGGTGCGAGGTGTGAAATCCCTGTTGGAAAAACAGTTAACGGGCGACCTTACCTCTACTATGTTAACTTTGATGGAGCCATTGTTGTCCTTATCCAGAGTTTTGAATGATCCTGCAAGTGAAACAGAAGAAGAAAGTGAAGCCCAACCAGCTCTGTCCAACAATGACACATTTAGGCAGCGTCGCTAAAGCAGTAAGAGACGTCTCAAGGCACCCTTCAGGAGCGATCAAACTAAATCTGACACCAAGGCACACAAGGGGATATTGGAACAGGTGACCAAGGCAATGGTTTTAAAGAGCTTGAAGGAGGAAAAGGCAGTGGGAGAGGAGGTAGTGAGGGAATTCAAGAGCTCAGGGTGCAGGCAGCTGAAGACAAGAGCCCAATAATGGAGCAAAGGAAATCAGGGCTTCACAAGAGGCCAGAATTAGAAGAACACAGACCTTGGGTTTGCTGGGCCGTCCTAGGTTACAGAGACTTGAAAGAGTGAGGATCATAGAGGAATCTGAAAACAGGGGAATTAATTTTTTTTTAAAACAAAACAAGGCATCGCCTGGGAGTTGATATCAGTCAGTAAGGGCAGAGGTATGTGTGAACTGGAGTTTTGGTGTGAATTAGGGGCACAACTTGGAATGAGTTCAAGTTTATATTTTCACTTTAAATAAAGGGGCTAATTGGTGCTGTTCAGAGACTTCTAACCCTTGGATCAGGGGGGTGGTAGTATAGTCGTAATGTCACTGGACTAGTAATCCACAGGCCTAGGCTAATACTCTGGAAACACGGGTTCAAATCCCACCACAGCAGATGGTGGAATTGAAAGCTAGCCTCAGGAAACTATTGAATGTTGTTAAAAATCCATCTGGTTCACTAATGTCCTTTAGGGAAGGAAATCTGCCGTTCTTATCTAGTCTGGCCTCCATGTGACTCCAGAGCCACAGCAATGTCGTTGACTCCTAAATGCCCTCTGAAATGGCCGATCGAGACACTCAGTTCAAGGGCAATTAGGGATGCACAACAAATGCTGACCCAGCCAGAGACACCCACATCCCATGACACAATAAAAAAGCTAAAGTTACAGTGCTTAAAAAAACTTTTAGATGACTCGTGGGGAGAGGAACAGGGGAGGGAGGTTAAAAAAAATGAAGATTTGCAGTTTAGCTAAAATTTTTTAATGACTATGCATAGCTGGAAATGGAAGCAGATTCAATCATAGTTTTCATAAGAGAATTGGATAAATACTTGGAAATGACAAATTTTGCAAAGGAAATGAGCAAAGGGACTGGGACTAATTAGAAAGCTCTTTCAAAGAGATGACACAGACAGTACAGACCAAATGGCCTCCTCCTGAGCTCTGTGATTAATGACACAATTATAACAAAGTGACTGAACACAACAGCTTGGACTGCTACTGTTTACAGATTTTAGAAGTTCTGTTTTCCCTCTCCAAACAAATTTGCACAAAAACCTTTTTCAAAGTCAGCTTGAGGTTGCAATTAAGAGTACACAGCTCACTGCAGAAAAATGTGCCTTTTTAACCACATCCAGGAGGTTGGATAAAACCCAGAGCAGATGCAAAACAAAGACTCTGCTATCAGACACACACAACACATTCCCGTTTTGGGAAATCACATGCTTTGGATCTCAGTCAGCTCCTAAAAAAATTTGGGCAGGATCTGACACAGTTTTCCCTCCTGTTGGACTGTGTCCAACCTTCAGCCTACGATTTCCACTAGGCCCCTGAACTCGGGCTCCGAGTAACCAGGCAAAGGAATCTTATTTATCATAGGACTTGTTAGTCATAGTTTACAGGAGGAAAACTGGCTATTCAGCCCCACTAGTTTATGCTCAGTTTGGTTCCTTCCACCCCTCCATATCTAACACATCAATGTATCGCAAACACAAGAGCAAAATACTGATTCTGGAAACCTAAAACAAGAACAGAAAATGCTGGAGCTGCTCAGCAGGTCATGCAGCATCTGTAGAGACAGAAACAGAGTTAACATCCCAGGTTGATGACTTTTCATCAGATGTTAGACTGTCCTGATGAACGGTCATCAACCTGAAATGTTGGGCAAAGTTTTCTGCTCCTGCAGGTGCTGAGCTGGTGAGGCAGGAAGGGCGTTTAATTGGGTGGGATGTTGACGTACCTCCAGAATTAAAGCTCTGGGTGGGACCTTCTCGCCCCACCACCTAAACACTGAAGTGGCCACTTCATGACCACTATAAGAGCCTCTTCCCACTACTGCAGGCATTAACCCAGCTCCAGGCAGGGCTCCCAACAACTGGTACGAGAACATGGGTCGCCTGCCACCCAAGGTGGGGGTTCCCTCGCAAAAGGCACTATGTCCAATTGAGGGCATTAGACACAGAGCTAGCCAGCAAGAGCCATCCCCTTTCCCTGGCTTTCTAACAGCCTTTGACCCCTATCCCCCCCGTCACTTTAGTTTCTCCTGGGACTCCAGGAGGGTAGGGGAGGGGGTGATGGGGGAGACTGTTCCAACAAAAGCGACGGCCTCCTCTGTGGAGCTGTCAATCACAGGAGCTGCCAGCTTCTGATTTGCCAGCTGGAGCTGCTATGGGTGGGCGGTACTTCCACCTCTGAGGGATTGGATTCTGAAGGAAGGCTCACTGGTGTCCCCTGATCTGCCCGATTGGCTCAAGATCCAGTGAAATAGTGGGCCCTCCGAATAAAGAGGCAGCAAGCACAGATCTCTCACTGGCTCTCCAGCCAGCAGGCGAGACCCTCACTGCCAAGATGCCAGCTGTTAACTCTCTGCTGAATGTTTCCAGCAGTTTTGTTTTTCTTCCCATCAACATATCCATCAATTCCTTTCTCATTTATGTGTGTGTGTATATATCTAGCTTCCCCTGAAATACATTTGTTCTTTTCACCTTGACTGGTGCTACTGAATTCCACATTCTCTGGGGGTAAAGATGTCTCAATGGAATTCCCTATTGGACTCACATTTAACTGCCTCTTGTTTTGGGCACCTGCACAAATGGAAACTTGCTGAATAACTTGGAGAGGCAGTGGCCTAGTGGTATTATCACTGGACTAGTAATCCAGAGATCCAGGGTAATGCTCTGGGTTCAAATCTCACCATGACAGATGGTGCAATTTGAATTCAATAAAAATCTGAAATTAAAGTCTAATAATGACCATGAAACCATTGTTGATTGTTATAAAAACCTATCTGGTTCACGAATGTGCTTTAGGGAAGGAAATCTGCCATCCTTACCCGGTCTGGCTTACATGTGACTCCAGATCCACAGCAATGTGGGTGACTCTTAACTGCCCTCTGAAATGGCCAATCGAGACACTTAGTTCAAGGGACAATTAGGAATGGGCAATAAATGCTGACCTGGTCAGCGACACCCACATCCCCTGAATGAATAAAAAGACTTTCAGGCCACCCTATCAGAGAAGAGAGCCCCAGTCTGGTCAGACCTCCCTAATGTCTCAGTTTTGGAATTATCTATGTCAATCTGTTTTGCACTGAGATTAACACACACTGTACTGGAAATAAAACAAAATACAAGTTTCAAACACAGCAACAACGCACAAATATCTCCAATATTGATGCCTTACAAAATCTGAAGACAGTTTTCACAAGATTTATTCCAGTCAGATTTGCCCAGTGTCCGTATGATTACCAAATGTTCAATGGATGACAACAGAATCCCACTTACTGAGCATTGCGTCCAATCGGACTAAGCAGGCAATGTAGTTGTCAAAGTCCATGTTGCCAGATTCATTGGCATATCGGCGATACAGCAAGCGGTAAAGATCATCATTCAGAGGATATCCTGAGACAAGAGAAGATGATTAAACCCCGTCAAACCCTGGCCTGTCACCATAGTGGAACGCTCTGTACACCCACTTCAGAGTTACAACTTGGAGTCACGATATACAATGATACTGCTATACCACACAGGAACGCTTATATCAGGTTAACCTCCACCCTTTACAGCTCTCTTCTGAAGGTTATTTATAAGAAGCTTTATAAGACCCTCGTCAGACCCCACTTGGAGTACTGTGCTCAGTTCTGGTCGCCTCATTACAGGAGGGATGTGGAAATGATTGAAAGGGTGCAGAGGAGATTTACAAGGATGTTGCCTGGATTGGTTAGCATGCCTTATGAGGATAGGTTGAGGGAGCTCGGTCTTTTCTCCTTGGAGAGACGAAGGATGAAAGGTGACCTGATAGAGGTGTACAAGATGTTGAGAGGTATAGATCGGGTGGATTCTCGGAGGCTTTTTCCCAGGGCTGAAATGGTTGCTACAAGAGGACACAGGTTTAAGGTGCTGGGGAGTAGGTACAGAGATGATGTCAGGGGTAAGTTTTTCACACAGAGGGTGGTGGGCGAGTGGAATCAGCTGCCGTCAGTGGTGGTGGAGGCAAACTCGATCGGGTCTTTTAAGAGACTTCTGGATGAGTACATGGGACTTAATAGGATTGAGGGTTATAGGTAAGCCTATATATAAGCCTAGGTAGGTAGGGACATGACCGGCGCAACTTGTGGGCCGAAGGGCCTGTTTGTGTTGTATTTTTTCTTTGTTATTGCTAGGGTGCACTGCACCATGTCAACTACCCTCCCAAACCTTATCCATGCACAAGTCCTTCATTTGGAAGTTGACAAGACTGCAGTCAGCTCCTCGGGGCACATTCATGTCATTGGACAGCATCAAGAGCAAGACGTTTGCCCGACCCTTTTCTCTAAAAACTACAGCACTGAGACCATTCACTACCCGACAACCCAAGCTCCAACATCCTGGTGGGGCAGCTCTTTGTTAACATTTCATTCTCAGGATGTGGGATTCAATAGAGAGATGGGCATTTATTACTCATCCATTCGCTCCCTTGAGAAGATGCTGATGAAAGTATGTCAACGTGCTGTTACAGAAGACGAGTGCCAAGATTCTGACCCCACGAGAAAGAATTGTGATAGTGTTCCCTAGTCAGAACGATGAGCATATTGCGCTCTCGATAGAGATTACTGATTTTGGAGGTGTTGTTGAAGAAGTCTTGTCGAGTTTGGTACTAAAACAACCAGCAATGTTCATTGGGGAGGTTTTTAATAGAATCCATTCATTTATCAACTGTGTTGTTATAAATACCAATGTTTATCTTAAGGGCAAAGGAGTGGAGGCATTCAGAATGCTTTCAAAGTCTCAAATATTGCTGAGTTTTTTTTCAATCAGTAAATGTGGACTGTCCATTTGATAATGCCTCAATTTAGAGATCACTTAACAAGGTTCCATTTGAGGGAACTGTAAGGATAAGGGTGCACAGAGGTAATAAACTAGCTGGATAATGGTAGAGGAGTCAATCATGTGACATAGGAAGAGTTGGAAAATGCTGTCTAATGTGCCCGTGGCACCTCTTTCTCCCCACTGCCCTGTTGTGGAGCTGCTGGCCAGTCCGTCGGTCCTGTTCTATCTCACCTGCAGCTTCGAATGCCCCAGGCAGTTCCTGGCTGTTAATTGTTCCCGATCGGTCAGCATCATATTTCTTGTAGACAGCCTGCAGAGATGAATTATACAGCGAGTTCAAACTCCACACACGTGGCCAGAGTAGATGGTCCAGAGCACAAATTCAGTGTAAAAACAATAACATTATTCACCCTAAACCTGCAACTCAAATGTCTACTCTTTAAGCATGTGCATTAACTGAGGCAGAAAGTGTTGCATGATTTGGGATATACATTTCCCACCGGGGGGTGGGGGTAACTGGACAGTCATTAATAGAAATGCAGCCCAGAAATGTTGGTCAGTGTTAGCAATGCAAATACTTTTCCAGGATGGAAGCGAAACTCAGTGCTTGAGCAAGACTTCAGGTGAATGTCGGAGATCAGTATGGAAACTGAAACCTTTCATCAGGAATTATGCAGCAAGAGACCTCACTTCTCCGAGGAGACCAGTAAGTGTAGGATTGTTAAGAGCCAGCAGAGTCTGTTGGGGATGGCAGAGCAGTGGTAATATCACTGGTTAAAGCTATCCAGAGGCCCAGGCTAATGATCCAAGGACACGTGTTCAAATCCCATCAGGGCAAATGGTGGAATTTAAATTAAACTAATAAAATATAGAACTAATAGCCTCAATAATGGTGACCATGTTGTAAAAACCTATCTGGTTCACTGACATCTTTTAGGGAAGGAAAACTGCCATCCTTACCTGGTCTGGCCTACATATGACTCCAGAGCCACAGTAATGTGGCTGACTCTTAAATACCCTCTGAAATGTCTAGCAAGACACTCAGTTCAAGGACATTAGGGATGGACAACTAATGCTGACCCAGCCAGCGACTCCCACATTCCAAAAATGTGAGGGACTCCACATAACGTTAATGTTAGAGGTAGGCCACCCACGGATGATGTCTGGAAACAGTTCTTCAAGAAAGGCCAGAGGAAATCTGGAATTCTGTTTCCACCCAAAAAGTGCCGGCACTGGGGGTACTCTAAAATGGCAAAAACGACACCAAGATTTTTGTTGGGAAAGGATTTTTCAGAGATTTGGAACAAATGGAATGAAAATACGGGTCAGCTAAGATGGATCAGAATTGTGGAGCGGAGAATGACCGTCTCAGATTTCACTGCTACTTTCATAACCAGTTAATTTTTCATATCAGAAATGGTGCACCTTTAAACATCAACACTTGAAATAGCCCATGTGAAATATGGCACATGAAATTCAATACAGAGAAGCGAGAAATGACTCATTTGGGAGGAAGAATGTGGAGACGCAATAAAAGGGTGCAATTTGAAAGGGGGTCTAGGAGCTGAGGGACCTGGGGATAGGTGTGTATAAATTATTCAAGGAGGCAGGGCAGGTTAAGAATTAATAAAGTACAAATGATCCTGGGCTTTATAAATAGGAGTGGAGAATAGATGTACAAAGAGGTTATAGTGAACCTTTATACACTGGTTCAGCCTCAACTACAGTATTCTGTTTAATTCTGGACACTGTACATTTGGAAGTATACGAAGGCATTAAAGAGTGTGCAGGAAAGATTCGCAAGAATGGCTCCAGAGATGAGCAACTTCAGTTTTTGCTCGAAGGTTCAGGAGGATTTGATAGAGTTCCAAATCAGGAGGGATCTGTTGTCATTATTAATCAAAGGATCGAAGATAAGAGGACATAGTTTTAAGACAACTGGCAAAAGAAGTCTTGGAGACAAGAGGAAAATCTATTTCTTTTTTAAACCCCAATGGATACACTGCCTGAGGGCGTGATAGAGGCACATTCAATCGACGCCTTCAAGAGAGAATTGGATCGTTATCTGAAAATAAAATAATTTTAGTGCTATGAGTAAAGTTAGGGGAGTGGGCAAGAGACAAGTTGCTTTTGCAGAGTTGGTAGAGATGATGGGCCAAATTGCATTCTTCTCTGTTGTAACCATTCTATGATGACTAGGACATTTATCGAGATAGCACTTAAGAAGCCCACGCAGACAAAGATCAAGTACAAGTCTGATCAAGTACAAAGATCAAGTCTGTGGGGAGTTTGCACATTCTCCTCGTGTCTGCGTGGGTTTCCTCCGGGTGCTCCGGTTTCCTCCCACAGTCCAAAGATGTGCGGGTTAGGTTGATTGGCCATGCTAAAATTGCCCCTTAGTGTCCTGAGATGCATAGGTTAGAGGGGTTAGCGGGTAAATATGTAGGGATATGGGGGTAGGGCCTGGGTGGGATTGTGGTCGGTGCAGACTCGATGGGCCAAATGGCCTCTTTCTGCACTGTCGGGTTTCTATGATACAAGTAACTTGGTGGGGGATTGATACGTGATAGGGAGCTGTGGACCTGCATGTTGAATAGTCAAATAGTTATCAGAGAGAGAGAAGATGCTGGGTAAAAGAGTACAAGCTTTCTGGCACTGATTGCAGGGATACCAGTGCATCGTTAGTCAAAGGTGCCACTATCTGACCAGGCAAGTTTAGCAAGCTTCTTAGAAACAATGAAAAATGAGGGGTTTGCAGTAAAGCTGTTAAGATAGAAGTGATAAGAAAGGGTATTAAGGGAGAACTGCTAGACCCAGACAGCAAACCGCAGCAAGTCTTCCACACAAGGTAGATTGTGTGTTGCACAGAGTTAACTAACATACAGGCAGCCATCGCTGAACTAACTAACCAGAAAAAAAACCAGCTTGATATTGTACTCAGGACAAAGATATCTCCTACTGATCGGGGCCAGCTTTGCTGATATATCAGCCTTCATTTTATGCATATACCATTGTGCAAAATTAATCAAGTCCGAGCCTAAATTATATTTAAAAGCAAGGTATTGATTTGATTACCTATTGAACATGGAATGTTCTGATCCATGTGGCTCAGTGACACCATGGCCACTATCACAGTATAACCAGGGCACAGTGAGCCTTGGGGTAGCAATCACTCAGCATATACTGAGCTCTATACAGACACAGGCCTATATCTCTATACTACACATTATACTCCAACATATACATACCTGCCACATCTTGATTTTGTTCCAAAGGTACTTGAATTCTTCAAAGCCCAGCCTCCCAGTGCTGTCGGCCTAAACTATTTGGTTAAGACAGTGTAACAAACTCAATTGTACACACAAAAAGTTCAAACAGGTCTCATAAAAGAAAGACTTGCATTTATATTGCACTTTTCACAACCACCAGGACATCTCAAAGCACTTTTGGAAGCATGTTCACTATTGACAATTTTGGATGAGCTAAAGTTTAGAGGTTCAAACATTAGCTGGAGCACAGGGGGAATTGGATGGTGTTCGAGATTGAAATAGGCAGTCGAAGTGATAGCTTAGATATGTGGGCAGTAGATCATCTCAGGATCAGACATGACACCACGATAGCAAACAGACATTCACCGATGGTGGGGGAGTCCAGAACCAGGGGTCACAGTCGGATGATACCGTGTAGACCATTTTGGACTGAGATGAGGAGACATTTCTTTGCCCAGAGAGTGGTCAGCCTGTGGAAATCACTACCACAGCAATTAATTGAGGCCAAAACATTGTATATTTTCAAGAAGCAGTTAGACATAGCTCTTGCGGTAATGGGGATCAAAGGATATGGGGGGTGGGGGAGGAGCGGGATCAGGTATTGAGTTGGAGGATCAGGCATGATCATAATGAATGGTGGAACAAATTCAAAAGGAACAAATGGCCTCCTTCTGTTCCAATTTTCTGTTTTTATGTTTCTAGATCGATTGGTCCTGCACTGTTCCCAGGGATAGGGATGGATTTGGTAGGTAGGGCATAGAGTTTGGAACAGGAAAGTTAAACAATGGCTTCAGACTATCTGATATTTAATTGGAGGAGATTTCTGCTCATCCAGCACTGGTTAAGTAGTCTGACAACTTGGCAACGTGAAGTGTTGGCAACAGAGAGCTGGGTGACGCAGCACACATAAATGCCAACGGTGGCTTTGGATAATGTTGCCATGGGGCAGCACGTCGATGTGAAATAGGAGGGGACCCCAGAGGTAATGGCTGAGATTGGAAAGTGTAGGCCAGTGAGCACAGGGAGGGGTGATGGGTGAATGGGATTTGGTCCAATAGCACCTCTACAATTAGACAGAGAAGAATGGGTGGGTGCAGTTCCACACAGTTGGACACTGGTGAAGGGTTTATAGTGGAGATTGGCAACAATCATATTAAAAGCTGCAGGAAGGTCAAGGAGGAGATTTGTTGGTTTAGTTACTTGAGACTTGGGTTTATCAGAGTTAAACTACACTTACCCAAATCAACTTTTATTCTCTGTCAAGGAAGACTTTGGACCATTCCCTCCATCACAGCCCCTACCCTCTGATGAGAGTAAAGAAACCCAGAACAGACTAGCGATGGAGCATGGAATCATCCATCAGTGTTCAGCTCCTCGGGTGGTGGGGGTGGCAGGCAGGGGGGGGGGGGGGGGGGAGAGAGGAGAGAAAAGACTGGGATGACAGTGCAGACTCAATGGGCTGAGGGACCTCATCTACACTGTGAGATTCTGCGATTCTAGATGAGACCCTCAGCCAGTGTTTGGGAGCTAGAAATTAGTTCTGTTTTTTTGCAGGAGGATACGTCCATAACAGCGACCATACTGCGGCAGGACTCCAGGCTGAAACCATCAGTCTCCAGATCAGCATCTGTGGGAAAACATGAAAATTTAAACTATGAATCTAGGTCATTGAAAAAAAAGGATGGAATCAGAGACTTGGCCAGATCAAAGATTGGCACCTCGGATTCCTGGATTATTCAATTTTAAACACTCTATCACTTTAATTTTTGTGAATCAGTTTCTACCATAACCATTAAGGGTTGCTCCGGTGTAATCAACCAAATGCCCTTTTTAAGTAAGTTTGTTAGACAACCAATTTAAAGTTATCAGTTGGGCTCACAATGTGCCTCACTTGTAGCTTCTGCAGGCAAAAGGAACATGACCAGGCATTGTGCCTTTTTTAGTATTAAACAAATAAGTGGGGGAAATAATAGTTCCCTGGTGCCTCGACCAGAATCAACTTGCCAACCAATCAGCATTCTTCTCATGTTGTATGAAATGCTGTTCCCTTTGAAATTTGATATTCTGACGAGTACAAAACACAACAGTGTGTCTCTTCTTTTCAGGCACTTCCTACTCCACCCTAAACCCCTCGCCTTCCTCCTTTAAGAGGTCCTTTCAAATCTATATCATTAGCCAAGCTTTTGGTCTTCTGCACCAACATTTCCTGCTGTTGCTCAGTGCTATATGTAGCTTTCTGATGTGCCTATGAAGCATCTCGAGACATTTCATGATGTTAAAAGGTGCCATAAAACACAAGTTGTTCATGTTGTTACTTGTGACCACTGTTACTCCAGTCTCCACATTCAGAAGCTAAGACTTTAGAAGAATGAGGGCTGATGCCCATTGAAATCTAAAAGATTCTGAAGAGGCTCGACAAGATAGACACAGAGGATGGAATTTTCCGGCCACACACACCCCAAGGCCAGAAAATCTCGCCCGAGGTCAACAATCGCAGGTGTAACACCTGCCCCTTTACCTCTTCCATGCTCACCATCCAAGGTCCAAAACACCCATTCCAGGTTAAGCAGTGTTTCAGTTGCACCTTTCAATTTGGTCTATTGCATTCGCTGCTCCCAATGTGGTCTCCTCTATATCGGAGAGACCAAGCGTAGACTGGGTGATCGCTTTGCTGAGCACCTTCGGTCTGTGCGCAATCCGGACCCTGACCTTCCGGTTGCTTGCCATTTTGACACACGATCCTGCTCCCATGCCCACATGTCTGTCCTTGGCTTGCTGCAACGTTCCAGTGAAGCTCAACACAAACTGGAGGAACAGCATCTCATCTTCCGGCTAGATGCATTACAACCATCCGGTCTCAACATCAAATTCAACAACTTCAGATGATTAGCTCTATCCTACCTCAAAACTTCTCTACCTTTTATTCCTTTATTGTTTGCCTTTATTTTCCTTTCCCCTCCCACTCTTTCCCCCTATTTTATCCCCTCTTTCCTTGCCTTTTCTCCCCCTTTGCTTCCCCTTCTCAATTTTCTCTCCCCCCCCCCCCCCCCCCCCCCGCAACATCTTCATCTGTCACTGCTTACTCTCTGATTTCAGCTTCTCTGCTGTTTGGCCATTCACACCCTTTATTCTCTCTATGGACTGCCATTAGCAGCCTTTCCCCTTGTTTTCATGGCTATGACTCATCTTTCATTCCCTCCCCCTGCAGTATAAATATCTCCCATTTTCTATGCCTTTTAGCTTTGACGAAGGGTCATCTGGACTCAAAACATCAGCTCTTTTCTCTCCTTACAGATGCTGCCAGACCTGCTGAGATTTTTCAGCATTTTCTCTTTTGGACCTTTGGACCATGTCTGACCCACTACGATTCCCTTGGCAGGCGGGATGGGAAAATTCCACCCACAGAATTTGTTTCTACTGGCTGAGAATCAAGAACATGGGAACACAGTCAGAGGATAAGGCGCCAATTACTTAGCACTAAGATGAGGGGAAGGGTCTTCGCTCAAATGGTTGTGAATTTTTCCAGAGGGGTGTGGATGCTCTGTTATTGAATATATTTAAGGTTGGGATAGACAGACTTTTGGTTTCTCTGGGAATTAAGGGATACGGGGAGAGGGTGGGAAAATGAAGCCTAAGATCAGCCATATTTGTATTGAATAGCGGAGCAGGCTCGGCAGGCCGTAGGGTCTATTCATCTAGTCTTGCTTTTATTTTCTGTTCTTATCATTACAGTTCATGGTCGTGAGTTTTAGAATACAACTTATAGTATATAACTTGTAAATGAGTGATAATTGATCCAAGGTCAGTTCAAGGCCATTCCAGAGCAGGCCGCGTTATTTGGAATGGAGTGGAGTTTAGGAAGGCTCACTGCTTTTAATATATCGGGGTATCTGCTGAGAGAGTTTTTAATTTTATTCCTTTCTTAAAGTTACAAGGCCAATGCGTAGAATGGACCGGGCAGACCTGAATCCATCTCCTTGCTTGTTCCAAAATTCAAATTCAAAATTCAAATTGAATCCAATTCATGGTCCCCACAAGTGAAACATACAAGATCCAAGCTGACAAGAAAAGGCATTGCGCCCCATCTTGGGCTTGATCTGGAGAGAGTTTTACTTGCAGCCTGGAACAGGTCTGTATAGTTTGCAGCTTGCAGCTCACAGAGAGGATAGTCAAAGTGAATGGCAGTTAGACAGACTTGCATTGTAAGCAAAGTAAAACACTAACTTTATCACTGACCATGTTGAAGGCAAGTGAGGCTTAATCTCAATTTGAATCTTGAGGAACAGCAGAAAATTACCTAGTTTGAAACTAGTGGGAGAATCTACAGTGGTCCTCACAGTGTCTAATTGCAAGGAAAGTAATCAGCTGAATTAGCTTCAATGCCCATCCCTAATTGCCCACAAAAGGTGTTGGTGAGCTGCCTTCTTTAACCGCTGCAGTCCATGTGGTGTAGGTACACTCACAGTGCCGTTAGGGAGCGAGTTTCAGGTTTTTTGACCCAGCAACAGTGTAGGAGTGGTGAGGAGGGTGCTCCAAAGGACAGTAGTGTACTTATGAGTAGTCCTTACCGAAGTAAATACATTTAGGAGTGATGTGTCTTATAACAGCATTCTTGGGGAGTATATCTGACTGCATAATATTTATGAATCACATACTGCTTGTTTAATTTAACCATTTTAAATAAAGTTTGTTTTAATTTTTTAAAATGTGGAATCTTGTGGCATGGTTTTAATAGTTAAAATGAGATTGCAGATCCAATATAATTGTTGCTTAACAGCCTTTGAAATAGCAAGCATTTGACAAAGAACAAAGAAAATTACAGCACAGGAACAGGCCCTTCGGCCCTCCAAGCTGCACCAACCATACTGCCCGACTTAACTAAAACTCCCTACCCTTCCGGGGACCGTATCCCTCTATTCCCATCCTATTCATGTACTTGTCAAGACGCCCCTTAAAAGCCACTACCGTATCTGCTTCCACTACCTCCCCCGGCGAGTTCGTTCCAGGCACCCACCACCCTGTGTAAAAAATCTACCTCGTACATCTCCTTTAAACCTTGTCCCTTGCACTTTAAACCTATGCTCCCTAGTAAACTGACTCTTCCACCCTGGGAAAAAGCTTCTGACTATCCACTCTGTCCATACCTCTCATAATCTTGTAGACTTCTATCAGGTTGCCCCTCAACCTCCGTCGTTCCAGTGAGAACAAACCAAGTTTCTCCAACCTCTCCTCATAGCTAATGCCCTCCATACCAGGCAACATCCTGGTAAATCTTTTCTGTACCTTCTCCAAAGCTTCCACATCTTTCTGGTAGTGTGGCGACCAGAATTGAACACTATATTCCAAGTGCAGCCTCACTAAAGGTTCTATAAAGCTGCAACATGACTTGCCAATTTTTAAACTCAATGCCCCAGCTGATGAAGGCAAGCATGCCGTATGCCTTCTTGACTACCTTCTCCACCCGTGTTGCCACTTTCAGTGACTTGTGTACCTGTACACCCAGATTCCTTTGCCTATCAATACTCTTAAGGGTTCTGCCATTTACTGAATATTTCCTATCTGTATTAGATCTTTCAAAATGCATTACCTCACATTCGTCCGGATTAAACTCCATCTGCCATCTCTCCGCCCTGACATCTGATCTGAAAAACTACACCTCCCAAAAAAAGCACAAATTTCATAGAATGGACTCGAAGGGTTAAGCTGCGAAGAGAGACTGAACAAACGGGTGGCACGGTAGCACAGTGGTTAGCACTGCTGCTTCACAGCTCCAGGGACCTGGGTTCGATTCCCAGCTCGGGTCACTGTCTGTGTGGAGTTTGCACATTCTCCTCGTGTCTGCGTGGGTTTCCTCCGGATGCTCCGGTTTCCTCCCATAGTCGAAAGATGTGCGGGTTAGGTTGATTGGCCGTGCTAAAATTGCCCCTTAGTGTCCTAAGATGCATAGGTTAGAGGGATTAGTGGGTAAATATGTAGGGATATGGGGGTAGGGCCTGGGTGGCATTGTCGTCGGTGCAGACTCGATGGGCCAGATGGCCTCTTTCTGCACTGTAGGGTTTCTATGATTTCTATGAAACTACTTTTGAATTGAACATGGTTAAATGGGGAATTGGATCAAAGTTGAAGATCTTAAGGAGAACAGATTGAGAGAAATTATTTCTGCTTGTTGGAGAGTCTAGGACTAGGAGGCAGCTACCTTATTGTGATTAAATGAGTGCAATTAATATAAATATATATATATATATATTATATATAATATATATATATATATTGCTTAAGGGGAATGTTTAAAATTTCAGATTTATGCTGCCGGCAGCCAATGTGTCTAGAAAACATTTAGCTCAAGGGTGTGAAAGCAAGTTAATAACGCATTTTCAGCTGGGAATTCGTTATTTAGATAAAGCTAATGGACTTATATTTATACAAGTAGTTCTCCTGGGATTTCTGATTAAAGTTGATTGACAGGGTCATGGGATAAACTGGGTCTGTAGCAGAGAAAGGTGCTTAATGTTTTAGAGTTGCAGTTCTAGCTGGGGGTCTGCGGAAGAGAGGTCGGTAAGCTGTTCTGAAACCCATTTTCTCTCTCAAAGTTTCAAGACTGTTAACACAATTTATAGCATGTATAAATATGGTTGCTAATTGTATTTAAAGTGGCATTTAAGTCTCTAAGAGGAACGTTGCTTATTTAGAACTGAAATAGCCATAAGGTAAAAAGTAAGGTTTCTTCTTTTCAATTTTAAATATTGTTCAACTGTTAATAGTTAAGCTGATTCATTTGTTAAAGTTATCATAGAATCCCTACACTGCAGAAAGAGGCCATTGAGCCCATTGAAGCTGTAGCAACCTTCTGACAGAGCATCCCACCCAAGCCCCATCGCCCTGCTAATCCCCTAACCTACACATCTTGAGACACGAAGGGGCAATTTAGCATGGCCAATCCACCTAACCTGCACATCTTTGGACTATGGGAGGAAACTGGAGCACTCGGAGGAAACCCACGCTGACACAGAGAGAACATACAAACTTCACAGTCACCCAAGGCCAGAATTGAACCCAGGTCCCCTCGTGCTGTGAGGGCGGTTCTAACCACTGTGCCACCCTAATATTTAAACTGTGTTATTAAATAAAGTTTGTTTTACTACACAAAGGTCCCTAATTTGTCAATGGAATCATTCCTGGAGTGAAGTATCCTTTCTTTACATTTATGCCAAAATAGAAACATTGTTGGGGTCTAGCCTGGCTTCCTGATATAACTTGGGGTTCTGGTCCAGCACCCGAACACCGATAAAAATAAAAAGCAGAGCTTTTAGGAATGAAATTAGAAAGCAATTCTTCAAAAAGGGCTGTAGACATTTGGAACAGTCTTCCACAAAGGACAATTGATGCTCGATCAATTAATCAATCTTAAAACCAAGAGGGGTAGATTTACATTAGCCCTAGGGTATTAAAGAATAATGAGTATATGGTATTAGGTCAGAGTTCTGGAATAGTGCTTAAACCCACAAATATCTGCCTTAGTCTCAAAATGGACACCACCCGAGTCACACTGATACCTCGTTGATATTAGCACACCGTGCTGAGATGTGGTGTCAAGGCCATGAAAAATAAAACCATTACTTACGTCTGCTCACAATTTTGTTGAGAATGTTCTTCAGCTCCAAAGGACTCACTTCCATGTCCTAAAAAGAACCAGATATTTCTTAGAATAAATCACGTGTGCTTTGATCTAAGAGAATGTCCCAAATCCCATTCTTTCCTGGGGGAACACAAGGCAAGAACGTCTCCTAACCTAGAACATCTTGCTTTCAACACGAAACAAATATGAATCTCCACACTGGGATATATCTTGTTCTCTCCTCACCTCCCTGCTTCCATTAATGACAATGGGAAGTTATTGTTTAACTTGAAAAATCAGGATCATTTCTCCCAAATTTGGGGTTTTCATTAACCTGAGCACTGTGTTTGGATATCATCTTGATTCAAGAGTTGAACTTCAACCTGATGAAAATGATGAGTCTGCTTCCCTCTTGCCTCAAGTTAGCTCCCTTACTCATCAACGCTGACTGACCACCACACGCCATCCATTGGATTTTTCCACAAGCACATATCTTATCAAGTACAGAGGGAGCCCAATGGATATCCTCTCTCCTCACCCACAAATCCCAGCCAAAAGGAGCCAGGTGTCAGCTTGGCATCTTCCTGGAGGAGTGGCAAGGAGTAGAGAGGGAATGCTCAGAATTTATGGTGAATGAATGCTTGGGAAAGATAAGCAGAAATGGAAGCAAATTGAGGCAGCCTGGATGAGAAAATGTTCCCTTACACAGAGCCCCACGGGGGACTCGCAGCAACCCTCCCCTCCCCCAGGACACAGCCCTGCAGGGGACACACAGCCGCCACCCCCCCTCCACCTCCCCAAGACACAGCCCCGTGGGGGACACACAGCATCCCCCTCCCCCCCAGCCCCATGTGACTGCTCTCCTGATTCACCAACAGAGGAAATGATTTCTCAGTCAAACTCCCAATCATGTGAGAGAGGGCTGTGAAAACTCAGGATTCCATCCCAGACATTGACCAGCTCACTCTGTCTCTACCCACCGCATCCCCCCCACTCACACACCCCCTTCCCCAGGAATACAGTAATCGTGCTGCCAGTAACAGAGAAGGAAACCTGCCAGTAGCAGAGTTGCTTTATTTTCTGCAGGACACCAGAAGGAGATGGGGATAGTCCACCACACCACCACCAACTCTTTCAGTCCATGCTCTTTATATTGTGTGAATAGAAGCAACTCTAGCTGCAGTCTCGCCACTCATTCCTTTGGCAAATGAGAGCAATGATTAAAACTGGTCCCTGAAATCTCGGAGTGTGAAGCAGAGATACACAGGGCATCATTGATCCACTGGAGCAAGCTGAGAGGGGTGTTTGAAAGCAGCAGTGCTGGTAAGAGATTAATTGGATTAATTGAATTGTTTATTTATTTAATTAGTCAGCTAGTGTGTGTATTTTTTTGGCCTTTACTTTAACAGCAGTTTTTCAAGTTTAAAGTGAAAACTAGAAGTGGGCAGCAAAGGAGTCTGGGAAGGGTTTTTTAAGCGCGTGAAGTATAAAAGGTAGGCTGCAGTATACAGCGGGCAGCGTCGGGAGCGGGCAGTGGAGTGTGTGGGAAGCAGAGTGTGAGCTATAAGACTTTGGCTCACAGGGCTTGAGTGTGTGGGAAGCAGAGTGTGAGCTATAAGACTTTGGCTCACAGGGCTTGAGTGTGTGGGAAGCAGAGTGTGAGCTATAAGACTTTGGCTCACAGGGCTTAGGCAGAAAGGGCGAGCAGGGGTGAGTTGAATTCATTTTTGCACTTTCTACCTGGTACTGGCAAGGTATCTCGAGGGGATGGGTGTGCAGGCAGTGCAATGTTCCTCTTGCACTATGTTTGAGGTGAGGGACGACGACAGTGTCCCTACTGATTACACCTGTGGGAAGTGCACCCATCTGCAGCTCCTCCAAAACCGTGTTAGGGAACTGGAGCTGGAGTTGGATGAACTTAGGATCATCAGGGACGCAGAGATGGCCATAGACACAAGCTTTAGGAATACAGTTACACCGAGGATTGAAAACAGATGGGTGACGGTGAGAGGGGCTGGGAGGAAGCAGTCCGTGCAGGGATCCCCGGTGGTCGTTCCCCTTAGCAACAAGTATTCCGCTTTGGATACGGTTGAGGGGGATGACATACCAGTGGGGAGCCGCAGTGAGAGGATCTCCAGCACTGTGTCCGTCTCTGTGGCTCGGGAGGGAAAGGGGGAGAGCGGGAGGGCGATAGTTATTGGGGACTCGTTAGTTAGAGGGATAGATAGGAGGTTCTGTGGCAGCAAAAGAGACTCACGGATGGTATGTTGCCTACCGGATGCCAAGGTCCGTGATGTCTCAGACCGTGTTTTCCAGATTCTGAAGGGGGAGGGGAAACAGTCACAAGTCGTGGTGCACATTGGTACCAATGACATAGGTAAGAGAAGGGACGGGGATTTAAAGCAGGAATTTCTGGAGCTGGGCTGGAAGCTGAGAGCCAAGACGAAACATGTGGTCATCTCTGGTACGTTGCCAGTACCACGTGATAGCGAGTTGAGGAACAGGGAGAGAGTGCAGTTAAATATGTGGTTGCAGGGATGGTGTAGGAGGGAGGGTTTCAGATACGTGGATAATTGGAACACGTTCTGGGGAAGGTGGGACCTGTACAAACAGGACGGGGTGCACCTGAACCAGAGGGGCACCAATATCCTCGGAGGGAAATTTGTTACGGCTCTTCAGGGGGGTTTAAACTAATTTGTCAGGGGAGTGGGAAAGGGAGTTGTAGTCCAGAAGTCAGTGAGGGTGGTGAGGTATTGGGGAAGGTATCAGGGTCAAGGGTGGGTACTGGTAGACAGGAAGGTGGGTTGAAGTGTGTCTACTTCAATGCAAGGAGCATCCGGAACAAGGTAGATGAACTTGGGGCGTGGATTGGTACTTGGGACTACGATGTTGTGGCCATTACGGAGACGTGGGTAGAACAAGGACAGGAATGGTTGTTGGACGTTCCGGGGTATAGATGTTTCACTAAGTGTAGGGAAGCTGGTAAAAGAGGTGGAGGAGTGGCATTGTTAATCAAGGATAGTTTAACGGCTGCGGAAAGGCACTTCGTGGGGGATCTGCACACTGAGGTAATATGGGCTGAAGTTAGAAATAGGAAAGGAGCGGTCACGTTGCTAGGAGTTTACTATAGGCCCCCAAATAGTAATAGAGATGTGGAGGAAGAAATTGCTAAGCAGATTATGGATATGTGTGGGGGTCACAGGGTAGTTGTCATGGGGGACTTTAACTTTCCAAATATTGATTGGAACCTTTGTGGGTCAAATAGTTTGGATGGGGCAGTTTTTGTGCAGTGTGTGCGGGAGGGTTTCCTGACACAATATGTGGATGGGCCGACTAGAGGTGAGGCCACATTGGATTTGGTACTGGGAAATGAACCGGGCCAAGTGTTAGATTTGGTTGTGGGAGAGCAATTTGGAGATAGTGACCACAATTCGGTGTCTTTTGTTATTGCAATGGAGAGGGATAGGGCCGTACGGCAGGGCAAGGTTTACAATTGGGGGAGGGGTAATTATGATGCGATTAGGCAAGAATTAGGGGGCATAAGTTGGGAACAGAAACTGTCAGAGAAAGGAACTAATGAAAAGTGGAATTTTTTCAAGGAACAAATACTGGATGTCCTTGATAGGTATGTTCCTGTCAGGCAGGGAGGAAATGGCCGAGTGAGGGAACCATGGTTCACAAAAGAGGTGGAATGTCTTGTGAAAAGGAAGAGGGAAGCTTATGTAGGGATGAGGAAACAAGGTTCAGATGGCTTGATTGAGGGTTACAAGTTAGCAAGGAATGAGCTGAAAAAGGGGCTTAGGAGAGCTAGGAGGGGACACGAGAAGTCCTTGGCGGGTCGGATCAAGGAAAACCCCAAGGCTTTTTACTCTTATGTGAGGAATAAAAGAATGACCAGGGTGAGGTTAGGGCCGGTCAAGGACAGTAGTGGGAACTTGTGTATGGAGTCAGTAGAGATAGGCGAGGTGATGAATGAATACTTTTCTTCAGTGTTCACCAAGGAGAGGGGCCATGTTTTTGAGGAAGAGAAGGTGTTACAGGCTAATAGGCTGGAGGAAATAGATGTTCGGAGGGAGGATGTCTTGGCAGTTTTGAATAAACTGAAGGTCGATAAGTCCCCTGGGCCTGATGAAATGTATCCTAGGATTCTTTGGGAGGCAAGGGATGAGATTGCAGAGCCTTTGGCGTTGATCTTTGGGTCCTCGCTGTCCACGGGGATGGTGCCAGAGGACTGGAGAATGGCGAATGTTGTTCCTCTGTTTAAGAAAGGGAATAGAAATGACCCTGGTAATTATAGACCGGTTAGTCTTACTTCGGTGGTTGGTAAATTGATGGAAAGGGTCCTTAGGGATGGGATCTACGACCATTTAGAAAGATGCGGATTAATCCGAGATAGTCAGCACGGATTCATGAAGGGCAAGTCGTGCCTCACAAAGTTGATAGAATTTTTTGAGGAGGTAACTAAGTGTGTTGATGAAGGTAGGGCAGTTGATGTCATATACATGGATTTTAGTAAGGCGTTTGATAAGGTCCCCCATGGTCGGCTTATGATGAAAGTGAGGAGGTGTGGGATAGAGGGAAAGTTGGCCGATTGGATAGGTAACTGGCTGGCTGACCGAAGACAGAGGGTGGTGGTCGATGGAAAATTTTCGGATTGGAGGCAGGTTGCTAGCGGTGTGCCGCAGGGATCAGTGCTTGGTCCTCTGCTCTTTGTGATTTTTATTAATGACTTAGAGGAGGGGGCTGAAGGGTGGATCAGTAAATTTGCTGATGACACCAAGATTGGTGGAGTAGTGGATGAGGTGGAGGGCTGTTGTAGGCTGCAAAGAGACATAGATAGGATGCAAAGCTGGGCTGAAAAATGGCAAATGGAGTTTAACCCTGATAAATGTGAGGTGATTCATTTTGGTAGGACAAATTTAAATGTGGATTACAGGGTCAAAGGTAGGGTTCTGAAGACTGTGGAGGAACAGAGAGATCTTGGGGTCCATATCCACAGATCTCTAAAGGTTGCCACTCAAGTGGATAGAGCTGTGAAGAAGGCCTATAGTGTGTTAGCTTTTATTAACAGGGGGTTGGAGTTTAAGAGCCGTGGGGTTATGCTGCAACTGTACAGGACCTTGGTGAGACCACATTTGGAATATTGTGTGCAGTTCTGGTCACCTCACTATAGGAAGGATGTGGAAGCGCTGGAAGGAGTGCAGAGGAGATTTACCAGGATGCTGCCTGGTTTGGAGGGTAGGTCATATGAGGAAAGGTTGAGGGAGCTAGGGCTGTTCTCTCTGGAGCGGAGGAGGCTGAGGGGAGACTTAATAGAGGTGTATAAAATGATGAAGGGGATAGATAGAGTGAACGTTCAAAGACTATTTCCTCGGGTGGATGGAGCTATTACAAGGGGGCATAACTATAGGGTTCGTGGTGGGAGATACAGGAC
The DNA here is from genome assembly GCF_964213995.1 of Mustelus asterias. Taxonomy (NCBI): domain Eukaryota; kingdom Metazoa; phylum Chordata; class Chondrichthyes; order Carcharhiniformes; family Triakidae; genus Mustelus; species Mustelus asterias. Next base: position 43,737,008 of record NC_135824.1, on the reverse strand, counting down.
GGATATCAGAGGTAGGTTCTTTACGCAGAGAGTGGTTGGGGTGTGGAATGGACTGCCTGCAGTGATAGTGGAGTCAGACACTTTAGAAACATTTAAGCGGTTATTGGATAGGCACATGGAGCACACCAGGATGATAGGGAGTGGGATAGCTTGATCTTGGTTTCAGATAAAGCTCGGCACAACATCGTGGGCCGAAGGGCCTGTTCTGTGCTGTACTGTTCTATGTTCTATGTTCTATCATGAGTGTGTGGGATAGCTGCCAGTCACTACTCATAGGTGTGAATTCACTGAAGTGCCTTCATATTTTTACGAACTCAGGTTTCGAGACAATAGTTACTGAGCTGCAAATAAAATGTATTTTTAATGCATTAAGCCTACTTATGACACTAATAAATAAATTAATAAAATTTGGAGTCCAGCAGTCACTCTCCTCCCCACTGACAGGAGTAAGAATCGGACAGCGGTCCGGCAGCTTTCAATGCAACAAAGGTGAGATTTAGCTTGGGGGGGGGAGGCAATCCCCACCCCCATCACACAAGCTGTCACATGCCTAAAAGCAGCCAACATTCCCCCCTTTTTAACACCAAGAGTGGTCACTCCAAATCTGAGAGGCAATACTCCACAAAGGATTAGTGGCGATACGGTAGCACAGGATTAGTGGCGGCACGGTAGCACAGTGGTTAGCACTGCTGCTTCACAGCTCCAGGGTCCCGGGTTCGATTCCCGGCTCGGGTCACTGTCTGTGTGGAGTTTGCACATTCTCCTCATGTCTGCGTGAGTTTCCTCCAGGTGCTCCGGTTTCCTCCCACAGTCCAAAGATGTGCGGGTTAGGTTGATTGGCCATGTTAAAATTGCCCTTAGTGTCCTGCGATGCATAGATTAGAGGAATTGGTGGGTAAATGTGTAGGGATATGAGGGTGGGGCCTGGGTGGGATTGTGGTCGGTGGAGACTTGATGGGCCGAATGGCCTCTTTCTGTGCTGGAGGGATTCTAAGATTTTAAAGCAAGGGTACTTCCAAAAGACCTAATCATTTTTAGTGACTTCAGAGTGAAATTTAATCTCATTGCCACAAGCCCAAGTGAGCAGAAAGGCAGCTCAAAGTCAGTACAAATTTGCATACATTTGCATATTGTTTGACATACTGCAAACAAAGACATAATCCTGACAGAATTGAAAAAAGATAATCGCACTCATAAAATACTTAAGATTAGCTCCTGATTTCCAAGTAGTTGATTTTTGTTATCATAAATTACTTTGTTACCTCAGTCTTACAAAGGGTTCAAAACCTCTTCGTCTCACCAGGAACCAAATTACACTCTCCGTTCACTAATAGGCCTCAGTAATCCCAGCGTTCGCTACATTCATTCAAATTTGTTTTTTATTCTTTAACAAGGGGGATCATTAGCACTGGGAGAAACCCAGTACCAGAAATCCCAGGGTACAAGAGGTACACGCCAGACAAGGTGGAGACAGGGAATCAGGACCACTCAGAATCCTATAGTGCAGAAGGAGGCCACTTGGCCCATCAAGTCTGCACCGATCCCACCCAGACCCTATCCCCATAACCCCATGTATTTACACTTGCTAGTCCCCCTGACACTAAGAGCAATTTAGCATGGCCAATCCACCTCTTCGGAGAGTGGCAGGAAACCCACACAGACACGGGGAAAATGTGCAAACTCCACACAGACAGTGACCCAAGGCCGGAATTGAACCCCGGTCCCTGGCAGAGCGAGGCAGCAGTGCTAACCACTGTGCCACTCGAGCAGGTCTGGGTGGGGCTAACAAAGGGCAGGGGGTGGGGTGGAGGAGCAAGTGGGAAAAACACACAGGTGCTCTCATTTACAGAAGATAAGTTAATTATTCAATGTTATTGATCAAGGTTCTGAGACTCTCTGCTCTCTCTCCGTAAACCAGACAATTTGGAAATTTAAGATCCACCCTGCTTTAGACTGATACACAAGGTATGAATAGAAAGACACAACCTTCCTGGTATATTGAACAGGGGATTCTTGTCGATGCTGAAACCCCAGCTTGTTACGGTATTCAGAGGAAGCAGAGTTATTGTAGCCGGGCCCAATGTGCTTTCCGAGCACATTCCGATAACTGGACAATCACAAACCCTGTCCAGTTTCTCTCTTTAAACCTTCGCGAATATAACTGGAGAACTCAGTGTCTCACCTCTCTGAAACACAAGCTCGAGATTAAACCTCGGCCTCTCCATGCAGTTCAGGTGAAGAGACTGTTGCAGCAAAAACTTAGTCTCCAATACTTTCAGTTAACTAGAACACATTAAACCTTCAGAATATACAAACACAGATCAGAACAGTTGTCAAATATTATAAAATGAGCTTTTAACACTTACATCTCCAGCCAGGCTTTTGAAGATCTGCCGGAACTTTCTCTCCTCGTCATTCTCACAGGCCTCGATCTGTGAAACATGGCGGGGCTGTTCGGCCTATGATCAAAAAGGTCAACAGATTGGCAAAAAGGTCAATAGAGCCCAAACCACAGGCCCATTACATAATGTCAAAACATTCTAGAACAGAACATTCCAGGAAGCTTATTTCCCCACTGAGAATAATGAAAGGTACAGATGCAGAGAGAAAAATCCTGGAGAAATTGACTTCGAGGTTCAGGGTCTGTGATAGCCAACACTGGTAAAATACCTTCCTGGAGGTTATCACATGACATGAGCCATTTAAACCTTTTGTTAATTCCCCCATCTATGGCATTTTAATAACAAGTGTCCAAAAATGTAAAATGTAACTCCCCTGCCCCCAACACAATGATGGATCTTGCAAATTAATCTTTAATTCCAGGACAAACCTTTAATGCAGGATGCAACAATAGCTGAAGACAATAGCTACAAGTGACATTAGGCTGTGACTTAAGAGACCTACACTTCGATGGAGGGGGAAGGAGGGAGGGAGGGAAGGTAGGTGGGAGAGAGTTGTACAGATTGATGGAGGGAGGGAGGGAGTTCTACAGATTGGGTTGGGATTTATTACTTTTTTATTCATTCATGGGATATGGGTGTCACTGGCTGGCCAGCATTTATTGCCTATCTTTAATTGTACTTGAGAAGGTGGTGGTGAGTGCCTTCTTGAATCGCTGCAGTCCCTGTTCTGTGGGTTGACCCACAATGCCATTAGGGAGGGAATTCCAGGATTTTGATCCAGCGACTGTGAAGGAACGGCGATATATTTCCAAGTCAGGACGGTATGGGGCTTGAAGGGGAACTTGCAGGTGGTGGTGTTCCCGTGTATCTGCTGCCCTTGTCCTTCTAGATGAAAGTGGTTATGGGTTTGGAAGGTGCTGTCTAAGGGTCTTTGGTGAATTGCTGCAGTGCATCTTGTAGATGGTACACACTGCTGCTGCTGAGCATCGGTGGTGGAGGGAGTGGATGTTTGTGGATGTGGTGCCAATCAAGCGGGCTGCTTTGTCCTGGATGGTGTCGAGCTTCTTGAGTGTTGTTGGAGCTGCACCCATCCAGGCAAGTGGAGAGTATTCCATCACACTGCTGACTTTGGCTTGTAGATGGTGGATAGGCTTTGGGGAGTCAGGAGGCGAGTTACTCGCCGCAGTATTCCCAGCCTCTGACCTGCTCTTGCAGCCACTGTGTTTATGTAGTGAGTCCAGTTGAGTTTCTGGTCAATGGAAACCCCAAGGATGTTGACAGTGGGGGATTCAGTGATGGTTACACCATTGAATGTCATGGGGCAGTGATTAGAGTGTCTCTTATTGGTGATGGCCATTACCTGGCATTTGTGTGGAGCGAATGTTACTTCCACTTGTCAGCCCAAACCTGGATTTTGTCCAGATCTTGTTGCATTTGAACATGGACTGCTTCAGTATCGGAGGAGTCGCGAATGGTGCTGAACATCGGCGAACATCCCCACTTCTGACCTTATGATGGAGAGAAGGTCATTGATGAAGCAGCTGCAGATTGTTGGGCCTAAGACAGGGGCAGGAGTCCCTGAGGGACTCCTGCGGAAATGTCCTGGAGCTGAGGTGACTGACCCTCCACATCCATAACCATCTTCCTATGTACCAGGTATGACTCCAACCAGTGGAGTGTTTGCCTCCTAATGCCCACTGATTCCAGTTTCACCAAGGGTCCTTGATGCCACACTCGGTCGAATGCAGCCTTGATGTCAAGGTCTGTCACTCTCACCTCACCTCTGGAATCCAGCTGTTTTGTCCATGTTTGAACCAAGGCTGTCAAATGAGGTCAGGAGCTGAGTGACCCTGGCGAAACCCAAACTGGGCTTCACTGAGCAGGTGCTGCTTGATAGCATTGAATGAAAGAATGAGAGATAAATCCTGGTTTCAATAGGAGGAGAGTGGAGCACCCTTGGGACAATGTTTAACAGGTAGCAAAGGGAAGGAATGCTAATAGTCAGTCTGTAAAGTTATTAGAATCGTACAGAGTGTATCTGTACCATGCTGTGTCAGCATTCTGAAGAGCTGGTTAGTCGCACTCCCTTGCACTTTCCCCATAGCTTTGCAATTTCTACGTGAATCTGCTTCCACTGCCCTGTCGAGCAAGACTTTTGAGATCAGAGCTCAGAGAAATTCTCTTGCAGCTCAATCTTCTCTTGCCAATCGCCTAAAGTCTGCATCCTCTGAAATTGATTTGCCCTAATTCTAACATCTTTATGACATCTTAACCTTCCCTCCTCCCAAAATAATCCCAAGTGACTATGGTCTTCATTCCTGGCATTATTGACAGAAGGAAATAAAATTCTTGGCACTACAGTGGAGTCTGTCCAGCATTGTTGACTAACTCTCCAGATAGGGGGTCTGGGCGAGAGGGATAGGACGGTGAAGGAGATTAGTTATCAGTACTCCTCCATTCTCACTATTCTCAAAGACAATTAAACCTCTTTTCAGATATCTTGTCTGCAGGCTGCTAACTAACTGAACACAAGAAATCACTGGGGGCCCCATCCAATTTCTAGATTTTCACCATTTGTGGTCAGAATCACTTGGTTCTCTCTCAGAAAAGAAAAGTAGAGGGAAGTGAACTACAAGCTGAATTATGGGTAATGGCAACCCCATAACACTGACAACGGAAACATTAGTGTCCTTCATTGCGCATTAACCCTTTAAAGACTGACATGCTTAACAACTGCAGTGTATTTATAAAATTCCAGATATTGTTTCCACTTCTCAGCATCAATTTCCTGAAGGCACTAACTCCAAATGAGACAGAAGCTTATTGGCACTGGTTATTCTCAAAATAAGTCAACCAATGGGCAGCTCTTCATGGATGAGCATGAACAGTGAATGTTGGTGACATCGCAGGAACAGGAGTAGACCGTTCGGCCCCTCGAGCCTGCTCTGCCATTCAATAGGATCATGGCTGATCCGTCATTGCTTATGTCCACTTTCCTGCCCTTTCCCCATAACCTTTCATTCCCTTACTGATCAAAAAACCTATCTCAGCCTTAAATATACACAAGGATTCTGCTCCCACAGCTCTCTGCGACAAGGAGTTCCAAAGACTCAACCGTCAGAGAGGAAATTCCTCCTCATCTCAGTCTTAAATTGGTGCCCCTTTATTCTGAGGCTGTGCCCTCTGACCCTAGACTCTCCCATGAGGGGAAACATCCTCTCAGCATTTACCCTGTCAAGCCCCCTGAGAATCCGATATGTTTCTAAATTGCAGTGACTAGAATCCCAACCTTTCATTTCAGTCAACACTTGAACTCACTGGACAGGAGCAGTGGGGTAATAATCCTGGCTGATTTTCCTCATGGCCCAGGTAGTGTAAACAATTTTCTAAAGTCCTAATCAGACACAGAATCCGAGGGCATGGAAAATTTCGAGTATATTTAAATATTTTACTCGAGGACAAACAACAATCTTAAATCAACTTCAAACAGTAAGGAAGTTTCAGAAAACTTACCGGGCCAGTTCCCATTTGTCTGGAGGGCAGAACATGGAAAGAAAGAAATATATATTAAATGCTGCAAATATTAAACATATTTAAATATGCAAATTTAACAGATTTGCATACAATGTACAGCACAGAAACACCCTTGCCCCATCCTCACAACCCAGCACATCCACCATGGCTAATCCACCTAACCTCCACGCTAGGGTTCAATTCAGCATGGCCAATGCACATAACCTGCACATCTTTGGACTGTGGGAGGAAACCAGAGCACCCAGAGGAAGCCCACACAGACACGGGGAGAATGTGCAGACTCCACATAGTGACCCAAGGCCGGGAATCGCTGTGAGGCAGCAGTGCTAACCGCTGTGCCACCTTTAAAGGCTATGTAACATAATCAGGAAAAATACCTGCAGTACCGAAATGCCGCACTAGCAGATGCACCAAAACTGGGGCCCCTGTTCTTAGTTGCGTAGAAATGAGGCCATGGGAATATTTGGTAGTCATGATGTGGAGATACCGGCTTTGGACTGGGGTAAACACAGTAAGAAGTCTCACAACACCAGGTCGGACTTTAACCTGGTGTTGTGAGACTTGCATAGAACATAGAACAGTACAGCACAGAACAGGCCCTTCGGCCCACGATGTTGTGCCGAGCTTTATCTGAAACCAAGATCAAGCTATCCCACTCCCTATCATCCGGGTGTGCTCCATGTGCCTATCCAATAACCACTTAAATGTTCCTAAAGTGTCCGACTCCACTATCACTGCAGGCAGTCCATTCCACACCCCAACCACTCTCTGAGTAAAGAACCTACTTCGGACATCCTTCCTATATCTCCCACCATGAACCCTATAGTTATGCCCCCTTGTAATAGCTCCATCCACCCGAGGAAATAGTCTCTTACAATATTTGGCAGAGCAGGGCAGTCACTGTGGTGTCCATGCCAATATTTATGGGGTGGCACGGTAGCACAGTGGTTAGCACTGCTGCTTCACAGCATCAGGGACCCAGGTTCAATTCCCAGCTTGGGTCACTGTGTGTGTGGAATCTGCACCTTCTCCCCGTGTCTGCATGGGTTTCTGGGTGCTCCGGTTTCCTCCCACATTCTGAAAGACGTGCTGGTTAGGGGCATTGACCCGAACAGGCGCCGGACTGTGATGAGTAGGGGAATTTCACAGTAACTTCATTGCAGTGCTAACGTAAGCCTTACTTGTGATTAATAAATAAACTTTTAAAATTTATTCCTCAGCCAGCATCACGAGAGTGGATTCTATATTGCTGTGCATTGCCCACCAAGTTCACTTTCCAAGTGACTTGCACTTCAACAGTAACCAACCCGCAAGCTGACTCTCTCGAGGTTGCAAAAGGCATCTTTATTCTTCTTCCACCCACTTGTGATTAATTCAATTAATTGCATCCCTGAGGGCTAAATTAGCAGCCTCTGGGGATTGTAAGGTACAGGATGTTCCAATGTGTGAGAAATTGGTTCCTGCCTCGTAACAAGGGTGAGACCACAAGCATTCTGATAGGTCCCCTAGATCAGCAAACAGGTCAGCAAACAGCAGTTGACAGTCAGTCAGTTTGGGGGGGGGGGGGCGGGGGAGTGAAGGGAGAGGCTCCACGCAGCCAAAGTGTTGCTGTTAGCGGAGGAACTGAGAGCTCAGGGGAAGCCCAGGGAGTCACATACATCTGGACACAGGAAGGCTGGAGTTGAGAGAAACTCGGGGGGCAGTGTCAGCTCAGTGAGGCTAGCTGTCTAGCAAAGAGCCGCAAGCTGTCAGTACGTAGAGGCTGAAATGGAGACTCAGGAATCCAGGGAGAACGAATCTGGAGGGGGCGAGATTCAAACCCGGTGAGGTGAGCCATTGTTAAAGGTGGCTGAGTGGGAGCAAGCTTTGGAGAGAATTCCAAGGAGAGATCTTCAAAAGGTGGAGGTTGGAAACCGTCGCGAGAAAGAGGACGTTTCAGTGAGATTGTTTTGACTTGTTTACTGACATCTGGGGGTCTGAGAAATCCACGGACAATGCCTTGGTTGCATCTATCATTTAAAGTTTATTCATTCAAGTTTAAAGTCAAAGTTTATTTATTAGTGTCACAAGTAGGCTTACATTAACACTGCAATGAAGTTACTGTGAAAATTCCCTAGTCACCACACTCCAGCGCCTGTTCGGGTACACAGAGAATTCAGCATGGCCAATGTACCCAAACCAGACTGTGGGAGGAAACCCATGCAGACATGGGGAGAACGTGCAGATTCCACACACAGTGACCCAAGCTGGCAATTGAACCTGGGTCCCTGGCGCTGTGAGGCAGTGCTAACCACTGTGCCATCTGTACCACTCTGTAATGAGGTGCATTTGACCAGCAGTTAGTCTGTTAATTCACATGAATCTCATACTTACTTAATGCACAAGATACATGTTGTAAATTGTTTTAGCTTTCTGAACTTGGAGAGTATTTTGTTTGTTCAAAACCTGTGGAATCTTGAACCTTTATTGCAAAAGCAGGGGTCCTGAATCTCAAACTCCATCTTCTTTCAATAAAATGTTATTCCCTATCTGAATCTCCCCCGCCCCCTCCTCCTCCCCCGACACAGAGTTTAGCCAAGGACCATGACAGACTAAATCAAGTTTGTATTAGTAACATGCAGTATCTAGAGTTGGATGGTTTAGCAGTGATTTATTACACATCTGAGGTCCTCTCTCAAAAGTAAATTTAGCAGCAATTTCCAAACCTACACAGTTCCCTCACAAAGCTGAAATGATTAGACAAATGGAGCCATGGTCACTTAAAAAGGATGCATTGCCTCCACATGGTCTAAAGTTCTATTTTATAATCCAATGGATTCTTTGGCTAGTGAATAATGACGGAAATTTAAATAGTGCCGTCCCAAACTCCCAGTGACAAAGCTGTCAGAACTTGTTCTCCATGAGGTGTGATGTAACTAACCTCAGGGAAGGGCCAAGCAGCTCATTATTATGAAATGCAGAGAACCAACCCTGGCAAAAGGCACACCTGCTGATAAGGGGCTCAAACAAGTATTTTGCACACATCCCTTCAAAATCCTGGCACAGGTATTCTCAGGGAGGAAGATGCACAAGACTATTTCCTCACTTCCAAACACTTGAGCCTTCCATGTACAGACACACTACCCTCCAAGTGCTCTGTTCAAAGTGACTCTTTTCCAAACATGGAACCCAAAACGTAGCAGCTGGATTTTAAAAAATTAATTCGGGGATGTGGGTGTCGCTGGCTAGGCCAGAATTTATTGCCCATTCCTAATTGCCCCAAGAACTGAGTGTCTCACTCGGCCATTTCAGAGGATAGTCAACCACATTGCTGTGACTCTGGAGTCACATGTAGGCCAGACCAGGTAAGGACAGCAGATTTCCTTCCCTAAAGGACATCAGTGAACCAGATGGGTTTTTACAACAATCGACAATGGTTTCATGGTCATTATTAGACTTTTGATTCCAGAATTTTATTGAATTCAAATTTCACCATCTGCTGTGGTGGAGGTGGGATGCCTCACGTGCTTTATAAAGTACCTGGATGGGTACTTGGCAAACACCATAACATTCAAGGCTATGGGCCAAGTGCTGGCAAGTCAGGGCATTTCATGCTTCGGTGCAGACTCGATGGGCCGAAGGGCCTCTGCTGCAGTGTAGTATTCTATAATTCAAACCTAGGTCCCCAGAGAATTACCCTGGGTCTCTGGAATACTAGTCATGTGACAATACCACTACGCCACTGTATCTCCCGTCAGGGCCCCCAACAGGGCAAGTTTACTTCCCAATGGAAGCAGTTGCCCAGGAGCTGTCATGAGATAGCGAGCAGAAACCTTAGCCAAATTTCCACTCTGTACTCTGGGGGCTCTGGAATCATTTCTACTGTCACTCAAGTGAAGATCAGCTAACAACATGATAGAAATTAGTCCTGGGAGAGCTACCGGCAATGCTGTTCACTCCTTCACTGGATTTCACCCCACAATGGATAATTCTGTCACGTAATGGCCTCCCGCCGTCCTTCTCCAGGTTAGCTCTGTATCAATCATCAGGAAGCATAGAAATGTCTAAATTTTACTGTAATTAAAAAACTAAAAGCAACACTGTCCAAACACTATTCAGTAGATGATTTATACTGAACTACAGACAAGAAAGTCCCCATTTAGTATGACTGAAACTCTTGTGCTATGGTTATATGCTACACCGTGCCTTAGGTTGACACTTCATTCTCCAGAAACCACTCCCAAGTTGCCCTCAACTCCAAAGGGCTTGGTTCCTTTCTTTTCCCAGTCAGGTGACTTCTAACCCCAAAATGACTTTGGCTGTGAGGGTTACACTGGAGATTCCTTCTCTCTAACCCAAGATAGGCAAATCTTCCAGCCTCCTTCAAATCCTCAGCAACTTGGCCTCTTAAGCAGAGCATGAGCACCCACCCACATTTTGCATGGTGGATTTTCTTTCCTTTAGTTGCAGGACTGACTGGCTCTGCCTCCTGCTCTAAGATGGCTGCAGACTGACTTGTATCTGAGTATTTCGGGGATATCTTAGGAACCCTGTAACTCAATATTACAGTTGCTTCTCTATTGACTTTTCTCTTCCTGAAACCTCTCTCCATGGCAACATGAATCACATTGGCCTTGTAGCCAGGTAGAAATGCTAATTAGCAATGTTTGAGATCCCCAATTCCATTCTATCTCGGAACAAAACAAAACAGCTTAAAGTATAAACCTGACTTTCCAAACACTTCTCAGGTGAGACTTGGATACCACCATTGTCAGTACAAACACACTTGCTATTTTCCACAGGTGTAAACATCTTGTATCTTCTTCCCAATAAATCAACCGAGGCCACACTATCCCCATAACACCCAGGCCTGGTGTCAGACACAACCCACGCTCACTACTCCATTTTACTATAATTGGCAGAACTCCTAGATTCTAACCGAATCTACAAAATGCTTTGGGGTGACCTAGAGTTGTGGAAGGCACTACGTAAATGCAGGCCTTTCACTTTAGGGAGCTTGTGGATGTAAATCTGCTTCGAACCACAACACATCCAGTGAACAGCTCACAGCAGCAAGATCTGGTGAATTAAGAGTCATGGAGATATACAGCATGGGAACTAGGCTCTTTGGCCCAACTTGTCCATGCCAACCAGGTTTCTGAAACAAATTCTGCCCAATGTCTCAAATGTCTCAGGACATTGTCCACATGGCTGTGAGCCCAGCAGCCCTGAGTTCTAATCACAGGTCCAAGGAGGTGACCCAAAACACACCACTCACCAACTCCAGTTCCAGCACCTTCCACCCTCCCTCCGCCTGCACTGGCCCCCCTGAGCCCCCCCATCCCCAGAAATAATCTATTTGTAAAACGTAACAAGAGTCTGACACCTGAGAAGGGATTTTCCCATTCCACCCGCCACCGGAATCATAGTGGGCAGGACACAGACCATGCAAAGGTCTGTTGATCTCAGGCGGGGATTTTCCCGTCTTGGGGCAAGTGCAGCTGGAGAATCTCAGCCCAGGTGTTTCTTGAAGCTCCTCAGTCAGACGATGAACAAATGGGATAGTCACCATTCCATGTGACCAAGTGTACTTGGAGGCAATTGGATCCATCAGGATAAGGCAGTGTTTGAATTTAACCAATACCTCACAGGAAATTTTAAAATAAAAGGCTGGTATTTGCAAGTGAACCCAATCTACATGTGTCAGCACCGCTGCCTCTCAGTGCCAGGGACCCGGGTTCGATTCCTGGCTTGGATCACTATGTTGACTCTACGCATTCCCCCTGTGTCTGCATGGGTTTCCATCAGGTGCTCCAGTTTCCTCCCACATTCTAAAAGATGTGCTGGTTGGGTGGATTGGCTATGCTAAATTGCCCTTTAATGTCCAAAGATGTATAGGTTAGGGGATTAGCGGGGTAAATACATGGGGTTACAGCACTAGGCTGCTCTGTCAGAGGGTCAGTACAGACTCAATGGCTGAATGGCCTCCTTCTGCACTACAGAGATTCTATAACATGGCGTGCAGTTCACACAGTCAGTTGGGGCTGTGATGTTTAGACTGGGTGGGACTGTATTCAGACACACTCAGTCACCCCGGATGCCGAATAACATGGGCCGGGAGGGCAGTGAATGGGTGAAGTGAAGATTGAAATTCAAGGAATGTCTTCGCAAAACCGGAGGGTGAAGTCACGCAGAGGCCTGGATATCTCTCACCCAATTTTAATAACTTGTTCAGTGACCCTTTTGCGCAACTTGGTGATGTATCGAGCCACACCCAGCAGCACAAACAGTGAAACCCGGAGGCTAATTGATACAAATGGGAGTGGTCATCTCAGACAAGTGAATGAGCTTTATTGAGACATTCCGTTCATAAATGTACTTATTATTTTACAATGTAATATTCACAACATGGAGAGAGGGGGGAGAAATGATCTGAAACAGCTCAGCACAGGCGCTGCCATTTGTTTAAATCCCAAACGGAAATAAAGAGGTTTAATGAAGCCACCTACCCAATAACACCGACCAGTCCCTGCAGCAGCTGGCCGGCAATGCCCGCGCCTCCTCCTCCTCCTGCACCCAGAAACTTCCCGATATTAAACATAGTGAAGCTGCAAATTCACTCAAAATGAAAGGAAAAGCTGTGGGAGAGAAAAATAGAGAGTATCAATCAGGGCGGATCAAAGCCCAGTTCCAGGGCCAGGCTCCTGGATACAATATTACAATCACCAAATACAATGTTTCCGAGAATTGAAACAAATTCCCTCCGTCCAGTTCTGAGTATCTGCGGGATCTCTTCCTTACCGACAGGGATCCGGCTGAAAATAAATGGCGCAGTCTCCCTTTCTGCAACCGGATTTGAGTGCAGAAAGCTGCCAGTCCTGTTCTGCTGCCTGTCCCCACCCACTGACTGTACTGGCAGAGCCACCACTGGGTCCTAACGCCCTGACTGTACTGACCGTGCCACCACTGGGTCCTAATGCCCTGACTGTACTGGCAGAGCCACCACTGGGTCCTAACGCCCTGACTGTACTGGCAGAGCCACCACTGGGTCCTAACGCCCTGACTGTACTGGCAGAGCCACCACTGGGTCCTAATGCCCTGACTGTACTGGCAGAGCCACCACTGGGTCCTAACGCCCTGACTGTACTGGCAGAGCCACCACTGGGTCCTAATGCCCTGACTGTACTGGCAGAGCCACCACTGGGTCCTAACGCCCTGACTGTACTGGCAGAGCCACCACTGGGTCCTAACGCCCTGACTGTACTGACAGTGCCACCACTGGGTCCTAACGCCCTGACTGTACTGACAGTGCCACCACTGGGTCCTAACGCCCTGACTGTACTGGCAGAGCCACCACTGGGTCCAAACGCCCTGACTGTACTGGCAGAGCCACCACTGGGTCCTAACGCCCTGACTGTACTGACCGTGCCACCACTGGGTCCGAACGCCCTGACTGTACTGGCAGAGCCACCACTGGGTCCTAACGCCCTGACTGTACTGGCAGAGCCACCACTGGGTCCTAACGCCCTGACTGTACTGGCATTGTAAGAAGTTTAACAACACCAGGTTAAAGTCCAACAGGTTTATTTGGTAGCAAAAGCCACACAAGCTTTCGGAGCCTTAAGCCCCTTCTTCAGGTGAGTAGGAATTCTGTTCACAAACAGGGCATATAAAGTTTGTGTCTTTATATACCCTGTTTGTGAACAGAATTCCCACTCACCTGAAGAAGGGGCTTAAGGCTCCGGCAGCTTGTGTGGCTTTTGCTACCAAATAAACCTGTTGGACTTTAACCTGGTGTTGTTAAACTTCTTACTGTGTTTACCCCAGTCCAACGCCGGCATCTCCACATCATGTACTAGCATTGCCATCACTGGATCCTAGCTGGGTGACACAGTGCACAGCTGCCTCACATGGACTCGGGTTCAATTCCCAGCTTGAGTCACTGTCTGTGTGGATTTCCTCTGGGTGCTCCGGTTTCCTCCCACAGTCCAAAAGACGTGCTGGTGAGGTGCATTGGCTGTGCTAAATTCTCCCTCAGTGTACCCGAACAGGCGCTGGAGTGTGGCAACTAAGGGATTTTCACAGTAACTTCATTGCAGTGTTAATTAAGCCTACTGGTGACACTAATAAATAAAGTTTAAACTTTGATACCCTGACTGTGCTGGCTCAGCCACACTGGGTCCTAATGTCCCTCTCTTCATCACAGCCAAGTGACCTTTGGGAAAATTTGAGAGTAGGATTGCTAATTCATTTAAACCGCATGCAGTGCTCAATTATTCTTGATGTAGTGATGGTACCCAATGCCATTGGGCGATCAAGATTTGGTTCTTTTATTACCTTATTTCAACTCTCAAAGCATTTCAAAATGTTAAAAGCGAATTGTTGTAGATGCTGGAATCTGAAATAAAAGCAGAAAATGCTGGAAAATCTCAGCAGGTATGACAGCATGAAATCACTACAGTGCAGAACAAGGCAATTTGGGCCCATCGAGTCTGCACTGATTCTTCGACAGAGCACCCTATCTATCTGTGGAGGGAGAATAGAGCTAATAAAGAACAAAGAACAATACAGCACAGGAACAGGCCCTTCGGCCCTCCAAGCCCGCGCCGCTCCCTGGTCCAAACTAGACCATTCTTTTGTATCCCTCCATTCCCATTCCGTTCATGTGGCTATCTAGATAAGTCTTAAACGTTCCCAGTGTGTCCGCCTCCACCACCTTGCCTGGCAGCGCATTCCAGGCCCCCACCACCCTCTGTGTAAAATATGTCCGTCTGATATCTGTGTTAAACCTCCCCCCCTTCATCTTGAACCTATGACCCCTCGTGAACGTCACCACCAACCTGGGGAAAAGCTTCCCACCGTTCACCCTATCTATGCCTTTCATAATTTTATACACCTCTATCAAGTCTCCCCTCATCCTCCGTCTTTCCAGGGAGAACAACCCCAGTTTACCCAATCTCTCCTCATAACTAAGCCCCTCCATACCAGGTAACATCCTGGTAAACCTCCTCTGTACTCTCTCCAAAGCCTCCACGTCCTTCTGGTAGTGTGGCGACCAGAACTGGACGCAGTATTCCAGATGCGGCCGAACCAACGTTCTATACATCTGCAACATCAGACCCCAACTTTTATACTCTATGCCCCGTCCTATAAAGGCAAGCATGCCATATGCCTTCTTCACCACCTTCTCCACCTGTGACGTCACTTTCAAGGATCTGTGGACTTGCACACCCAGGTCCCTCTGCGTATCTACACCCTTTATGGTTCTGCCATTTATCGTATAGCTCCTCCCTACATTATTTCTACCAAAATGCATCACTTCGCATTTATCAGGATTGAACTCGATCTGCCATTTCTTTGCCCAAATTTCCAGCCTATCTATATCCTTCTGTAGCTTCTGACAATGCTCCTCACTTTCTGCAAGTCCTGCCAATTTTGTGTCGTCCGCAAACTTACTGATCACCCCAGTTACACCTTCTTCCAGATCATTTATATAAATCACAAACAGCAGAGGTCCCAATACAGAGCCCTGCGGAACACCACTAGTCACAGACCTCCAGCCGGAAAAAGACCCTTCCACTACCACCCTCTGTCTTCTGTGACCAAGCCAGTTCTCCACCCATCTAGCCACCTCCCCCTTTATCCCATGAGATCCAACCTTTTACACCAGCCTACCATGAGGGACTTTGTCAAACGCTTTACTAAAGTCCATATAGACGACATCCACGGCCCTTCCCTCATCAACCATTCTGGTCACTTCTTAAAAAAACTCCACCAGGTTAGTGAGGCATGACCTCCCTCTCACAAAACCATGCTGACTATCGTTAATGAGTTTATTCCTTTCTAAATGCGCTAAATGTTTCGAGTCTGGATGACAAAGGGGCGTGCAGGTCCACAGTTCCCTAAAAGTGGCAACACAGGTGGCCAAGGTGATTAAGAGAGCACACGGCATACTTGCCTTCATCAGCCAGGGCATTGAGTACAAGAGTCGGCAAACCATGTTGCAGCTATATAAAACCTTGGTTAAGCATTTGGAATGTTGCATGCAGTTCTGGTCACCACATTACCAGAAGGGTGTGGGAGCTTTGGAAAGAATGCAAAGAAGGTTCACTGGGAAGTTGCCTGGTCTTGAGGGTGTCGGCTATGAGGAGAGGTTGAATAAACTAGGATTATTTTCACTGTAAAGACGGAGGCTGAGGGGAGACCTGATAGAGGGCTACAAAATTATGAGAGGCACAGACAGGGTGGATAGTCAGAGGCTTTTTCCCAGGGTGGAAGTGCCAATTACAAGGGGCACAGGTTCAAGTTGAGAGGGGGAGAGTTTAAGGGAGATGTGCAGGGGAAGTTTTTCACACAGCGAGTGGTGGGTGCCTGGAACGCACTGCCAGAGGAGGTGGTGGAAGCAGGTACATTAACAACATTTAAGAGGCATCTGGATGGGTTCAGAAATAGGGAGGAAGTAGAGAGATATGATCTGAGTAAGGTTTTTTTTAGTTTAGTTAGGACATCATGATCAGCACGGGCTTGGAGAGCTGAAGGGCCTGTTCCTGTACTTTTCTTTGTTCTTTGTAAATATGCACATCAAAACTGCACACAATATTCCAGATATGGCATCACCAAAATCATATACAATTGGAGCAAAACTTCTTTATTCTTCCACTCCAATCCCCTTACAATGAAAACCAAGATGCTATTTGCCTTCATTATTACGTGTTGTACCTTAACTTTATGTATTCTTTTAATGAGCAGACACAAGTCCCTCGGAACATCAACACTTACAAGTTTCACATCTTTTAAAAACATTTTCTGCTTTTCCATTCTGTTCTTTGTGTATTTCTGATAATACATTATTGTTACAAGTTTACTTGTTCCGAACCTGATTACTTGGCCTATGTATGAATCTTTTAAAGTAAGTAAAGATTATTTATTAGTGTTACACATAGGCTGACATTAACACTGCAATGAAGTTACTGTGAAAAATCCACTAGTCGCCACACTCTGGCAGCTGTTCGGGCACACTGAGGGAGAATTTACCATGGCCAATCCACCTAACCTGCACATCTTTGGACTGCAGGTCTTTATTGCAAGGGGCTTGGAGTTTAAGAGTAGAGAAAGTGTGCAGCGTTTTAATGAGACCACATTTGGAATACTGTGTGCCGTGTTAGCCTCCACATTTAAGGAAGGATAAACTCACATTGGAGACGGTACAGCGAAAGTTCATTAACTTGATCCCTGGGTGAGGGGTTGTCCTATGATGAGAGACTGAGTAAAGTGGCCTTATTTTTTCTGGAGTTTGAAGAATGAGAGGTAATCTCACTGAAACCTACAGAATTCTGAAGGGGTTTAGTTGGGTGGATGTTGAGAGATTGTTTCCTCTAGTCAGGGAGTCTAAAACACGGGGGCACAATCTCAGGATAAGAGGCTGAACAATTGAGTATTTATGTATAAAATACCTTTATTATTACTACCAAAGTAAATAACCTGACACTGCTTCACATTATGTTGCATTTGAAATCTTATTGTTCAGTTAGTTAACCTGTCTATATCTCTTTGCAGCCTCTGTATCCTCCTCACAGCTTACATTCTCACCCAGTTTTGTATCATCTGAAAACTGGGATACATTACCCTCACTCTTTCCATTTAAGTCATTAATATAGATTGTAAATCGCTGAGGCCCCAGCACTGATCATTGCACCAGCAAACTTGAAAATACTCGGTTTATCCCCACTCGCTATGTCCTGTCTGTTAACCAATCCTCTATCCATGCTAATATATTACCCTCAACACCAGCAGCTCTTTTCTTGCCTATTAACCTGTTTGTGTTACCTCCTCAAGATCTTCTCAAGGACAAATCGGGATGAGAAAAAAAAGCTGCCGTTGCCAGTGAAACTCACATCCCAGGAAAGAATTTAAAAAAACATTATCGAGTGACTTTTGGAAATCCAAGTATATACTTTTTTAAGTTTATTTATTAGTGTCACAAGTAGGCTTACATTAACACTGCAATGAAGTTACTGTAAAAATCACCTAGTTGCCACACTCCGGCGCCTGTTCGAGTACACTGAGGGAGGAGTTTTGCATGGCTAAAACACCTAACCAGCACGTCTTTTGGAGTGTGGGAGGAAACCGGAGCACCCGGAGGAAACTCACGCAGACACGGGGGGGGAACGGGCAGACTCCGCACAGACAGTCACCCAAGGCAGGAATCCAACCCGGGTCCCTGGTGCTGTGAGGTAGCAGTGCTAATCACTGTGCCACCATGCCACCCAAATACTACATCTACTTGCTCTCCTTTATCTAGCCCACACGTCACATCCTCAGAAACTCCAAAAGATTTGTTGTGTATAATTTCCCCTTCATAAAACCCTGTAAACTTTGTCTGATGATGGGGGTGATTTTCTCTTCGTTCAGTAAAGAATTCCTCAGTGGATTCCAGCATTTTCCAATGACCAATACTAGGCCTTTAGTTCCTGTTTTATTTTTAACTTCCAATCCGCTGGATCATTCCGGAATCCATGGAAATGTGTAAAATCACACTGAGTGCACATACTATCTCTACAGCTTCCTGTTTTCCGGGTTAAGATGGCAGGCACCAGGTGCTGGAGATTACTCAGTTAATGGTAGGGCGTTGGGGAGAGTTACAGAACAAAGAGATCGAGAGTTACATGTTCATAGCTCCTTGACAGTGGAGTCACAGGTGGACAGAGTGGTGAAGAAGGCATTCGGCATGCTTGGTTTCATCGGTCAGAACATTGAATACAGGAGTTGGGATGTCTTGTTGAAGTTGTACAAGACATTGGTAAGGCCACACTTGGAATACTGTGTACAGTTCTGGTCACCCTATTATAGAAAGGATATTATTAAACTAGAAAGGGTGCAGAAAAGATTTACTCGGATGCTACCAGGACTTGATGGTTTGGGTTATAAGGGGAGGCTGGAGAGACTGGGACTTTTTTCTCTGGAGCGTAGAAGGCTGAGGGGTGACCTTATAGAGGGCTATAAAATAATGAGGGGCATAGATCAGCGAGTCAATATCTTTTCCCAAAGGGAGAGGAGTCTAAAAGTAGAGGGCATAGGTTTAAGGTGAGAGGGGAGAGATACAAAAGTATCCAGAGGTGCAATTCTTTCACACAGAGGGTGGTGAGTGTCTGGAACAAGCTGCCAGAGGTAGTAGTAGAGGCGGGTACAATTTTGTCTTTTAAAAAGCATTTAGATAGTTACATGGGCACGATGGGTATAGAGGGATATGGGCCAAATGCGGGCAATTGGGATTAGCTTTGGGGTTTTAAAAAAAAGGGCGGCATGGACAAGTTGGGCCGAAGGGCCTGTTTCCATGCTGTAAACCTCTATGACTCTATTTGCTGAATTGCAGCTCTTTAAGATTCTCAAAGATTCTTTGTGTTGATATTAATTACCTTCAGTTCCATCGTTTTGTTACACCCTCAAATTCTGGGATGTAAATTGTGTCTTCTACCATGAAGACAGACCCAAAGGCTGAGATTTTCCGCCTGCTCCCGCCAGTTTCTGGGTTCAATGGCAGTGGAGCGACGAACAACGGGAAAACTCAGAGGCGGGACTGGATGATCCCGGCACCAGCCAATGACAGGCTGACTCCGCTGCCACCCAATGGCAGGTGGGATGGAGGAAGAGTTCTTAGAATGCTGTCGGGATAGTTACCTTGAACAGTATGTTACAGAACCGACGAGGGAACGAGTTATCTTAGATCTGGTAATGTGTAACGAGGTAGGTAGAATTAAGGATGTTCTTGTGAAGGACCCTCTTGGGTCAAGTGATCACAATATGGTCGAATTTCTGGTACAAATGGAAGAGGAGAAAGTAGGGTCCCATACCACTGTCCTCTGTTTGAACAGAGGGAAGTACGATAGGATGAGGGCTGAATTGGCTAAGGTGGACTGGGAGAGCAGACTGGTAGGTAGGACAGCTGAGGAACAGTGGAGGATATTTAAGGAGATCCTTTTCAGTACTCAGCAACAATATATTCCGGTGATAAAGAAGGGCTGTAAGAAAAGGGATAACCAGCCGTGGATAACGAAGGAAATTAAGGAGAGTATTAAATTAAAGACCGATGCGTACAGAATGGCCAAAAATAGTGGAGAATCGGAAGATTGGGAAAACGTTAAGAGACAACAAAGAACGACTAAGAAAGCAATAAAGAAAGGAAAGATAGGTTATGAAGCTAGGCTAGCCCTAAATACAACATGCTGCTGTGCAGAGGGACTTGGGGGTCCTTGTGCATGAGACGCAAAAACCCAGTCTGCAGGTGCAACAGGTGATCAAGAAGACAAATGGGATGTTGGCCTATATCGCAAGGGGGATAGAATATAAAAGCAGAGATGTCTTGCTGCATCTGTACAGGGCATTGGTGAGGCCGCAGCTGGAATACTGTGTGCAGTATTGGTCCCCTTATTTGCTGAAGGATATATTGGCCTTGGAGGGAGTGCAGAGAAGGTTCACCAGGTTGATTATGAGGAGAGACTGAGCAGATTGGGTTTGTACTCGTTGGAATTTAGAAGGCTGAGGGGGGATCTTATAGAGACCTATAAGATAATGAAGGGGCTGGATAGGGTAGAGGTGGAGAGATTCTTTCCACTTAGAAAGGAAACTAGAACTAGAGGGCACAGCCTCAAAATAAAGAGGGGTCAGTTTAGGACAGAGTTGAGGAGGAACTTCTTCTCTCAAAGGGTGGTGAATCTCTGGAATTCTCTGCCCACTGAAGTGGTGGAGGCTACCTCATTGAATATGTTTAAATCACGGATAGATGGATTCCTGATCGGTAAGGGAATTAGGGGTTATGGGGATCAGGCGGGTAAGTGGAACTGATCCACTTCAGATCAGCCATGATCTTATTGAATGGCGGGGCAGGCTCGAGGGGCTAGATGGCCTACTCCTGCTCCTATTTCTTATGTTCTTATGACTCCACTGCCACGTAACAGGCCACAGAGGGGCTGGAAAATCCCCACCCAAAATATTTGTTCAGCACCTTTGCCATGTCCTCATTCTCCATGATAATTTCCCTCTCTCTCTGCCTCTTAAGAGCTAACATTTACTTTAGCTACTCTCCTCCCTTTTATATACTGGCAAAAGCTCTTAAACTCTGTTTTTATACTCCTGGCTAGTGTACTCTCATTTTCTACTTTTTACCTCTTTAATCAACATTTTGGTCACCCTTTGCTGGTTTCTATAGTTCCTGAGACAGCAGGAAATGTAGACAAAGTCAATGGATTGGAGGCTGGTTTGCGTGATGGACTGGGCTTCATTCATGGCCCTTTGTAGTTTCTTACGGTCTTGGGCAGAGCAGGAATCATACCAAGCTGTGATACATCTGAAAGGATGCTTTCTATGGTGCATCTGTAATCTTTCTTGCTGTTTTGTAATGCAATGTATTTTTGCTGAGCATTTTAAATTTTACTTTACATGTTTCTGGCTATGTATTTATCGTAAGAAGTTTAACAACATCAGGTTAAAGTCCAACAGGTTTATTTGGTAGCAAAAGCCACACAAGCTGTCGGAGCCTTAAGCTCCTTCTTCAGGCGAGTGGGAATTCTTTTCACAAACAGGGCATATAAAGACACAAACTCAAGTTACAGAATAATGGTTGGAGTGCGAATACTTACAGCTAATCAAGCCTTAAAGGTACAAACAATGTGAGTGGAGAGAGCATCAAGACAGGCTAAAGGGATGTGTAAGGAGACAATACACATCTCTTTAACCTGTCTTGATGCTCTCTCCACTCACATTGTTTGTGAGTGGGGGGAGGAGGAGGAGTCAGACCAGGAGCGGGAGGAGGAAGACTCAGACTTGGAGTGATTTTGATTTATTGTTGTTACATGTATAGGGATACAGTGAAAAGTATTGTTTCTTGAGCGCTATACAAAGCGTCCCATTCATAGAGTACATAGGAGAGAAGGAAAGGAGTGCAGAATGTAATGTTACAGCCATAGCTGTATGGCCTTCCCTACCCACAACTCTCTCATTCTCCATGGACCCAGTAGCACCAACCGCTCTCATAATGCCACATGTACTCAGTGGCCTAACAAATGCCGGCAGCCCCGATTAATGACTTCTAAGAATTGGAGCTGGAACAAAAGCAATAAAATAATCATGGGAACTTTAGAACATAGAACATAGAACATAGAACATTACAGCGCAGAACAGGCCCTTCGGCCCACGATGTTGCACCGACCAGTTAAAAAAAAAAACTGTGACCCTCCAACCTAAACCAATTTCTTTTCATCCATGAACCTATCTACGGATCTCTTAAACGCCCCCAAACTAGGCGCATTTACTACTGATGCTGGCAGGGCATTCCAATCCCTCACCACCCTCTGGGTAAAGAACCTACCCCTGACATCGGTTCTATAACTACCCCCCCTCAATTTAAAGCCATGCCCCCTCGTGCTGGATTTCTCCATCAGAGGAAAAAGGCTATCACTATCCACCCTATCTAAACCTCTAATCAACCTTTAATCTTCATATTCTGGGTTAATCAAAGTTAGTCTGGAAGATATTTGCCAAATGCTTTCACACCCACTTCTTAGAACCAACATAGTGGAGCCAAGAGGAGATAAAGCTATTTAGATCTAGCATTGTGCACTGAGCCAGGGTTAATCAAGAATCTAACAGGAAAAGATCCACTGGGATAAAGCGATACGATTGAATTCCATATTAAAGTTTGAGAGCAAATTACTCCAGTCCCAAACAATAATCTCAAATTTAAACAAAGTCACTTACCTGGATACGAAGGGAAGGTTGGTAAAGGTTAATTGGGTAAATAGACCAAAAGGGATGGTGATAAATACATAGTCAGAAACATTTAAAGTAAAATTTGAAATGCTCAGCAAAAATACATTCCACTAAAAAACAGCAAGATTCATTCTTTACAAGGGAAATTCAGGATAGTA
Source organism: Mustelus asterias (assembly GCF_964213995.1). Lineage (NCBI taxonomy): Eukaryota > Metazoa > Chordata > Chondrichthyes > Carcharhiniformes > Triakidae > Mustelus > Mustelus asterias. The sequence continues at coordinate 43,714,171 of NC_135824.1, read as the reverse complement.
TTAGAATGAATGCAGAGACTTGTAATGTTGTGAAAAATAGTAGTAAGCCTTGGGATTGGCAGAACTATAGAAACCAACAAAGGGTGACCAAAACGTTGAGGAAAGGGGTAAAAATTAGAAAATGGGAGTACACTAGCCAGGAGTATAAAAATGGAGTTTAAGAACTTTCACCAGTATATGAAAGGGAGGAGAGCAGCTAAAGTAAATGTTAGCTCCTAGAGGCAGAGAGAGGGGAAATTATCATGGAGAATGAGGACATGGCAGAGGTGCTGAACAAATATTTTGGGAGGGATTTTCCAGCCCCTCTGTGGCCTGCTACATGGCAGCAGAGTCAGCCTGCCATTGGGTGGCAGCAGAGTCCGCCTGCCATTGGGTGGAAGCGGAGTCAGCCTGCCATTGGCTGGTGGTGGGATCATCCAGTCCCGCCTATGGGTTTTCCTGTTGTTCGCCGCTCCACTGCCAGGGAACCCCGAAGAACCTGCTGGTGGGAAACAGCCGGAAAATCTCAGCCTTTGGGTCTGTCTTCATGGTAGAAGACACAATTTACATCCCAGAATTTGAGGGTAACCAAGGGTGTAACAAAACGATGGAACTGAAGGTAATTAATATCAACACAAAGAATCTTTGAGAACCTGAAGGAGCTGCAATTCAGCAAATCCCCAGCACCTGGTGCCTGCCATCTTAACCCGGAAAACAGGAAGCTGTAGAGATGGTATGTGCACTCAGTGTGATTTTACACATTTCCATGGATTCCAGAATGATCCAACGGATTGGAAGTTAGAAATAAAACAGGATCTAAAGGCCTAGTATCAGTCATCGGAAAATGCTGGAATCCACTGAGGAATTCTTCACTGAACAAAGAGAAAATCACCCCCATCATCAGAAAAAGTTTACAGGGTTTTACGAAGGGAAAATTATACACAACAAATCTTTTGGAGTTTTTTGAGGATGTGACTTGTGGGCTAGATAAAGGAGAGAAAGTAGATGTAGTACTTGGGTGGTATGGTGGCACAGTGATTAGCACTGCTACCTCACAGCACCAGAGACCCAGGTTCAATTCCTGTCTTGGGTCACTGTCTGTGCGGAGTCTGCACGTTCTCCCCGTGTCTGCGTGGGTTTCCCCCAGGTGCTCCAAGTCACTCGATAAGGTTTTGAAAAAAATTCTCTCTTGGGATGTGAGTGTTACTGGCAACCATCATTTGTTGCTCATCTGAGGTCTGAATCCTCCTCCCACTCCAGCTCTGACTCCTCCTCCTCTCACTGCAGCTCTGACTCCTCCTCCTCTCACTCCAGCTCTGACTCCTCCCCCTCCCACTCCAGCTCTGTCTCCTCCTCCCACTCCAGCTCTGACTCCTCCTCCTCCCACTCCAGCTCTGTCTCCTCCTCCCACTCCAGCTCTGACTCCTCCTCCTCCCACTCCAGCTCTGACTCCTCCTCCTCCCACTCCAGCTCTGACTCCTCCTCCTCTCACTGCAGCTCTGACTCCTCCTCCTCTCACTCCAGCTCTGACTCCTCCCCCTCCCACTCCAGCTCTGTCTCCTCCTCCCACTCCAGCTCTGACTCCTCCTCCTCCCACTCCAGCTCTGTCTCCTCCTCCCACTCCAGCTCTGACTCCTCCTCCTCCCACTCCAGCTCTGACTCCTCCTCCTCCCACTCCAGCTCTGACTCCTCCTCCTCTCACTCCAGCTCTGACTCCTCCTCCTCCTACTCCAGCTCTGACTCCTCCTTCTCTCACTCCAGCTCTGACTCCTCCTCCTCTCACTCCAGCTCTGACTCCTCCTTCTCTCACTCCAGCTCTGACTCCTCCTCCTCCCACTCCAGCTCTGACTCCTCCTCCTCTCACTCCAGCTCTGACGCCTCCTCCTCCCACTCCAGCTCTGACTCCTCCTCCTCTCACTCCAGCTCTGACTCCTCCTCCTCCCACTCCAGCTCTGACTCCTCCTCCTCTCACTCCAGCTCTGACTCCTCCTCCTCCCACTCCAGCTCTGACTCCTCCTCCTCCCACTCCAGCTCTGACTCCTCCTCCTCCCACTCCAGCTCTGACTCCTCCTCCTCCCACTCCAGCTCTGACTCCTCCTCCTCCCACTCCAGCTCTGACTCCTCCTCCTCCCACTCCAGCTCTGACTCCTCCTCCTCTCACTCCAGCACTGACTCCTCCACCTCCCACTCCAGCTCTGACTCCTCCTCCTCTCACTCCAGCACTGACTCCTCCTCCTCCCACTCCAGCTCTGACTCCTTCTCCTCCCCTCGAGCTCTGACTCCTCCTCCTCCCCTCGAGCTCTGACTCCTCCTCCTCTCACTCCAGCTCTGACTCCTCCTCCCACTCCAGCTCTGACTCCTCCTCCTCCCGTTCTAGGTCTGACTCCTCTTCCCACTCCATAGGGTGGTCAGGACTGGTCATGGGGACGGGGGGTCAGGCAGGCCATTGGGGGAGGGGGGGGGTGGGGTGATATCGGTGTTGGACATGGGGAGGGGGGCCACATAAGCCGGTGATCAGGGGAGTGGTGGGGTCACAAAGACTGGTGATTGCGGGGGGGTGGTCACAGAGTTCGGCGATGTGGGGGGGGGGGGCAGTGTGCATGTGCCGATCTCCCCACTGACAGATCAATGTGTGCGCGCTGATGCCGGCACCTCTCCGGTGGGTTCAGGTCCCCCCCCCCCCCCCGCCCCTGCGAAACCCATCCTCCCTTTCAAAACCCTCTCCAGTGTTATGCTGCCATTTGGGACAGCACCCAATCCACCTAATCATAGTCAGAGCATTGATCCATGTCAATGGCTTCTCTTTCACTTCCTTAACATCTGGGCCAGAAATCTCCAGCCATTCACGTTAGTGGGATTCTCTGGTCCTACTGAGCGCCAAATTCTCCATCCTCGCCTGCTGCCGCCAGGCCGTGAACGACCAGAATAATCTGGCCCCGGTGTCTGACATCCAGAAGACATTTCCTCCTGATAAATATTGGAAAGGCCGAAGCCAGTGCCTTGGTCACTGTGATAAACTGCGCTCTTCCTGGCTACTCTCTGAGGCTAAACCCGACCTTGATGTGATATTTGAACATGGGATGAACTTCGAGCACACCTCTGTGTTACCCAGTGACCACCAATATCCAGATCTGTAACACTGCCTGACTCCACCCCAGCTCCAGCTGATTCTCTGCTGAAACCCTCAATCCTGCCCAGATTGGTTAGTCTAATGTACTCTAACCTGACCAATCACATTCTATGCTCACTTATAAACTCGCAATCATCGCAAATTCTACTGCCTGTGTCCGAACTCACAGCGAGCTTTGTTCACCCATCATCCCTACATTGGCTCCTGGTTAAGCAAATCCCTCCATGGCCTCTCCCTCCCTTCCCTATCTCTGTCATCTCCTCTAGCCCCACAACCCTCCGGGATCTCCGCACACTCTCCTTGGGCATCCCCTGATTATTACTGCTTCACCATTGGTGGCCATGCCTTCAACTGCCTGGGCTCCAAAGCCTCCAAACCTCTCCACCTCATCTACCTCTCCCCTTCATTAAGACAAAGATATAGGTGGCGATTCTCCCCAAAAAAATTCTAATTGTTGCATTTGCATAAAACCTGGAGTAAATCATGCTGGTTTTCTCAGCGGGAGTTTCAAAATAAATCTCCCACACTCTGTATCTGCAGAACACACGAGCATCAATCTATTCCAAAAGCTGTGATGGGGCCTATTCCCACAGGAGGCCGGCAACACCGTGCTGAGTGGGCCACAGTGTGTGCATCGATCTGTCAGTGCCGAGATCGATGCATGCTCAGTGGCCCCTGTCTGCCGGCCTCCCGATCCCTGGCCAACCCTGCAATCCCATATCTCTGGCCATGTGAACCCCACAGCCCAATCGCTGGCCCTCCTAAACATGCCTGAGCCAGCCTCGACCCTCCCCTCACCCTCCCTGCAGCCCCAACCCCCCGCCCCCCACTCCGATGGCCAGCTCTGATTGCTGGCCTCCCTCCCTCTGTCACTCATAGAAATCATAGAAATCATAGAAACCCTACAGTGCAGAAGGAGGCCATTCGGCCCATCGAGTCTGCACCGACCACAATTCCACCCAGGCCCTATCCCCATATCCTTACATATTTACCCACTAATCCCTCTAACCTACACATCCCAGGACACTAAGGGCAATTTTAGCATGGCCAATCAACCTAACCTGCACATCTTTGGACTGTGGGAGGAAACCAGAGCACCCGGAGGAAACCCACGCAGACACGAGGAGAATGTGCAAACTCCACACAGACAGTGGCCCAAGCCGGGAATCGAACCCGGGACCCTGGATCTGTGAAGCAGCAGTGCTAACCACTGTGCTACCGTGCCGTCTGGGCTGATCCCCACAGATTGTCCCTGGAGAGGCCCTGCCCCCATTAGGCCTCACCTCTTGACACTGCCAGATGCCTGATTGGTAGTGCCAAGGTACCCCCTGGGCATTAGCACTTTGCCTCTTGGGCAGTGCTAAGGGGCCAGGCTGGCACTGCCACAGTGGCATTCCCCTAGCACCTGATCCTCTGGGGGGGCCTCAATTTCCCTCCCCCCACCACCCCCCTCCCCTCCCTTTCACTCCAGCGGTGTTGGGTCGACAGCTCCCTGCAAGTGGGGAGCTGTAGTAAACCCCGCTGGAGTGAACCACTCTTGGCGGGAGGGGAGAGGGTAGCGAGCCTGGAGAATTCACTCCTGGGCCCACGAATGGCATTTAAAACATAGTCAAATGAGGGCCTGCACACATTGTGCAGCTCCACGCTGGTTTCTGGCATGGAGCTGACACAGCCAGAAATCCGGCTGCTGGAGACACGTAGAGGGCGTGGCGCCAGCGGGCAGCCCACAAAACTGCCTCTGCTCAAGTCTCCCGGCCCACTGCGCTATGAAAACAGTGCAGCATGCTGGGAGAATCCCCTTAAAATCTAACCTTTTGACCAAGATTTTGTTTAAATGCCTTAATACTGAATCATGTGGCTCACTGTGATATTTTAGAATATTTGTGTTCTGTGTTTTGGGGCATTTCATCATGTTACAGTTTGGCAGGGCAGGGCTGGAACACAGGAGGAAGCCATCCAGCCCTCGAGTCTATTCTGCTTTTTAAAAGTTTATTTATCAGTATCACAAGTAGGCTTACATTAACACTGCAATGAAGTTACTGTGAAAATCCCCTAGTCGCCACATTCCAGCACCTGTTCGGGTACACTGAAGGAGAATTTCGCATGGCCAACACACCCTAACCCGCACGTCTTTTGGACTGTGGGAGGAAACCGGAGCACCTGGAGGAAACTCACGCAGACACGGGAAGAATTTGCAGACTCCGCACAGACAGTGACCCAAGGCCGGAATTGAACCCTGGTCCCTGGTGCTGTGAGGCAGCAGTGCTAATCACTGTGCCACCGTGGTGCCCATAATTAGATCATGGCTGATCTGTACCTCAATCCCAATCTAATTGGTGAAAGGGAAAGGTTTATGCAACAGCCGCCACCACGTTCAGATACTCAGGCCTTGGATTTCCAAAGTTTTGACCTTAATGTGTAAACATTTAACACATTTAGTGGATTCCCTAGTGTCCAGGCCTGTGACACTATTGGTTCATTAAAACCAAGTTGTAAGTCGAAGTGTTGTCTGACAGAACCGAGTTTCTCAGAGGAACAACAAGGTATAAATGGAGGATTGGTTCCAGAATCCGAGGCTGGTCATCAGTCATGGGATACCCGGAGGTGTAAAATGCTCTCAACTCTTGTCCTGTCATATCGCTGAGGCGATTGTTGATGTCTGCACACCTTAGTGCAAGTTCCTCAGTTAGTGTGGAGGATATAATGAAACCACTTAATCGTTATCAGTTGCCTGTTTAATCTTGATCTTCTGTGAGTCTGAGCGCATATTAAATACAACATAAGGTTATAAATACATAAAAATCACAGCTGTTGTGTCAAAAATACTTAACAGAATAAAACATTCATTTCCAACCTAATGAAGGGAGTTTGGCCTGTCCGTTTATACAGATGGGTGGTGCAGGGTGTCAATGAGCACTTGTGAATGTGCTGGCTTGGTGTCGTAAAGTCAAAACCAACATTGTAAACTTGAAATGGACTGTCAATTTATAAATGTTGTAAGTGTTGTCCGTCACAAGTCGAACGTGGTAAAGTTGAGGACTGCCTATAATCTGTGTTCATTGAAGCATTAACCCATCATTAAAGTAAAGAACTGGAGAATTTCAAAGCAGCACATTATTTTAAGGCCTAGATTTTTAAACTCGAAATACAATTGAGATGGGAGAAGGCCATTATTAACAGTGAATCAGCCTCATGGTATGTGTCTCTAGGCAGCCACACCTTTATCACCATTACTCATCTGGGGTGCGTTGCTTGCATTTTTTAACATGATTTCCCTGTTAATGCTTTGAACAAGATTAGTCAACAGCTGCATTTTAATACAATAATCTTCAAAATCTATGGCACAGAATGCATCCAGGGACACTGAGGGAAGTGAGAATGGAAATTCCCCAGAGGCACTGGTCATCATTTTCCAGGTTTCTTTAGAATCGGGGTGGTGCCAGCTGACTGGGGAATCTTGAATGTTACACCCTTGTACAATAAAGGGTGTAAAGATAAACCCAGCAACTACAGACCAGTCAGTTTGGGGAAGATTCTAAAAACAATAATGTGGCACATAATTAATAGTCACACGGACAAAGGTGGGCTAATTAAGGAAAGGCACCATGGATTTGTTAAAGGCAAATTGTGTTTAACTAACTTGCTGGAATTTTCCAAAGAGGTAACAGAAAGGGTCATGAGTATAATGCTGTTGATGTGGTGGACATAGACTTTCAAAGGCATTGATACAGTTCCACACCACCGGCTTGTGAGAAAAGTTTAGCTCATGGAATAAAAGGGCCAGTAGCAACGTGGGCACAGAATTGGCTGAATGACAGCAAACAGAGATTATTGATTAATAGATGTTTTTAGGACTGAAGGGAGGGTTGGAGTGGAGTTCCCAGGAATTGGTATTGGGACCTTTGCTTTTTCTTATACTTATTAATGACTTAGACCTTTGGTGTACAGGGGACAATTTCAAAACTTGCAGATGATACAAAACTTGGAGCATTGTGATCTGTGAGGGGGACAGTGTAGAACTTCAAAATGACACAGGCAAGTTGGTGGAATGGGTGGACACTGGCAGATGAAGTTCAATGCGGAGAAATGTGAAGTGATTCATTTTGATAGGAAGATTATAGAGAGACAACATAAAATAAAGGGGATAATCCGAAAGAGGGTGCAGGAGCAGAGGGATCTGGGTATGCGTAAGTCATTGAAGGTGGCAGGACAGGTGGAGAGAGCAGTTAATAAAGCATACAATATCCTGGGTTTTATTAATAGGGGCATAGAGTAAAGAGCAAGGAGGTATTTTTAAATTTTATAAAACACTGGTTCAGCCTTAACTGGATTATTGTGTCCAGCTCTGGCACCACTCTTTAGGAAAGATGTGAAGCGATGAAAATGGGTGCAGAAAAGATTGATGAGAAAGGTTCTCGGGATGAGGAACTTCAGTTATGAAGACAGATTGGAGAAGTTAGGACTATTGGTTTGAAAGAAGACAATACCAAGAGGACTTTGTTTTAATGATGTTGATTGAAGGAGGAATGTTTGCCGGGTCATCAGGGAGAGCTTGAGAACTCTCCTTCGAAACATTATCATGGTATCTTCACAGGGCGGGCTTGGTTTATCAAAAAACAAGTTCCTGAGTGAAGAAAGGACTGCATGGAGAGGCCAGATGTTTTTTCAGAGGAGCACTGGTCCTGGAGATTAAACAAATTGCTCAATTATCTCTGACATGGTTAAAAGCGACATTTTCCCCCATAGTCATTCTGCCCCAACACCAATGTAATTAGAACATGATTTTTGTAAAAAGAAAAGCTTTGATGTTACATATCATTATGACTCTCGGGTTCTCCCATGTAAGCTGCAATGGTAATTGGTTAGAGTGAACATCTCTGATTAGGAAACCACAAGTAATGTGAAATTATTATAAGATTCTTTGGGGTGGGAAGGGCTTTTGTCAGTTAAGTCAATTAAGTGGCTGAATCATTGTTAAATTGAATAGATCCCTCACAATTGTAATTAAGATAATGAACATATTAATCAAACTACAGGGACTCCCTTGACAGCTCAACAGGTTCAGCACTGAGTCATTCAGACCTGAATGTTTCAGCTTCAGCCCCAGATCAGTGTGTCAATGACATTATTAGGCAGTGGGAGAGGCAGGCTAGATAGTCACGGTAACCTTGACTCCTAGATTCACCACCACGAACTCATCCAAAATTCTGCTAATTCACACCAAATCTTACTCCTCCATCACCCGGTAACCCACATTGTCTCTCATAGAATCATCATAGAATCCCTACAGTTGAGAAAGAGGCAATTCGACCCATTGAGTCTGCACCGACTCTCTGACAGAGCATCCCACCCAGGCCCAACCCCCGCCCATCCCCGTAACCCCATGCATTTACCCTGCTAATCCCCCTAACCTACACATTCTGGGACACTAAGGGGCAATTTAGCATAGCCAATCCACCTAACGCGCACATCGGATAGCGATTAGCATTGTCGGGCAATACAGCAGGATATAGATAGGCTGGAAAATTGGGCGGAAAGGTGGCAGATGGAATTTAATTCAGATAAATGCGAAGTGATGCATTTTGGAAGAAATAATGTAGGGAGGAGTTATACAATAAATGGCAGAGCCATCAAGAGTATAGAAACACAGAGGGACCTAGGTGTGCAAGTCCACAAATCCTTGAAGGTGGCAACATAGGTGGAGAAGGTGGTGAAGAAGGCATATGGCATGCTTGCCTTTATAGGACGGGGTATAAAGTATAAAAGCTGGAGTCTGATGATGCAGCTGTATAGAACGCTGGTTAGGCCACATTTGGAGTACTGCGTCCAGTTCTGGTCGCCGCACTACCAGAAGGACGTGGAGGCTTTAGAGAGAGTGCAGAGAAGGTTTACCAGGATGTTGCCTGGTATGGAGGGTCTTAGCTGTGAGGAGAGATTGGGTAAACTGGGCTTGTTCTCCCTGGAAAGACGGAGAATGAGGGGAGATCTAATAGAGGTATACAAGGTTATGAAGGGGATAGATAGGGTGAACGGTGGGAAGCTTTTTCCCAGATCAGAAGTGACGATCACGTGGGGTCACGGGCTCAAGGTGAGAGGGGCGAAGTATAATTCAGATATCAGAGGGACGTTTTTTACACAGAGGGTGGTGGGGGCCTGGAATGCACTGCCAAGTAGGGTGGTGGAGGCAGGCACGCTGACATCGTTTAAGACTTACCTGGATAGTCACATGAGCAGCCTGGGAATGGAGGGATACAAACGATTGGTCTAGTTGGACCAAGGAGCGGCACAGGCTTGGAGGGCCGAAGGGCCTGTTTCCTGTGCTGTACTGTTCTTTGTTCTTTGGAGTGTGGGAGGAAACCGGAACACCCGGAGGAAACCCATGCCGACACAGGGAGAATGTGCAAACTCCACACAGACAGTCACCTGAGGCCAGAATCGAAGCCGGATCCCTGGAGCTGTGAGGCAGCAGTGCTAACCACTGTGTCCCCATGCCGCCCATCAAAATTCAAATGCTCATCCTCATCTCCAACCCACCCAAGGCCTCACACCTCACTATCTCATAGAACATAGAACATAGAACAGTACAGCACGCGATGTTGTGCTGAGCTTTATCTGAAACCAAGATCAAGCTATCCCACTCCCTATCATCCTGGTGTGCTCCATGTGCCTATCCAATAAGCACTTAAATGTTCCTAAAGTATCCATCTCCACTATCACTGCAGGCAGTCCATTCCACACCCCAACCACTCTCTGCGTAAAGAACCTACCTCTGATATCCTTCCTATATCTCCCACCATGAACCCTATAGTTATGCCCCCTTGTAATAGCTCCATCCATCCGAGGAAATAGTCTTTGAACGTTCACTCTATCTATCCCCTTCATCATTTTATAAACCTCTATTAAGTCTCCCCTCAGCCTCCTCCGCTCCAGAGAGAACAGCCCTAGCTCCCTCAACCTTTCCTCATAAGACCTACCCTCCAAACCAGGCAGCATCCTGGTAAATCTCCTCTGCACTCTTTCCAGCGCTTCCACATCCTTCTTATAGTGAGGTGACCAGAACTGCACACAATATTCCAAATGTGGTCTCACCTAGGTCCTGTACAGTTGCAGCATAACCCCACGGCTCTTAAACTCCAACCCCCTGTTAATAAACGCTAACACACTATAGGCCTTCTTCACGGCTCTATCCACTTGAGTGGCAACCTTTAGAGATCTGTGGATATGGACCCCAAGATCTCTCTGTTCCTCCACAGCCTTCAGAACCCTACCTTTGACGACCTCTTCCAGCTTTACAATCATCCCAGCACTCTGCACTCCTCCAGTGCTGCTCCCTGATTTCAGGTGTCTATTACGTTGGCTAGTCAAGCTTTGGAATGATTACTGAGACATTGGTATTTTCCAAAGAATAACTTGGTTTATTTTATGCACTGATTTACCTGAACTATGTACAGCTACCCACGATTAGGTGTCACACTGCTGATGCCATGAACATTCTCCCCCTTGTCTCCTCATCATGTGGATTATGTCATCATTCTGGGAAGTGCTATTTACACAGCCCCACACATTAACCCTTCCAAACCTGATTACTACACAGCTGAAACCCTCATATTCGGAAATCTCTCTCCATCTCTCTACTGCATCCTCCTCTGATGCTTTTTAAACCCTGTTTCATTGGCCAGATTTTTGTCACCTGTCCTAATGTCTCCTTCACCGTCCTTGGTATCAAATTGTGTCGAATAATAATGTTACGAATGGCCTTGGGCCATTTGACTGTGTTAATGGCAGTATGGAAATGTATTTTTGTTGTAGTAGAAAGGCTCTGTCTGAGCAGGGACATCGATTGAAAATGGTGTTGAGTTTGAATGTGATCACCCTGTGACCAAATAGTTACCTGACATTCTGATGTGTGAAAAATTCCTTGGACCGGATACGAGAGGGCAGTTGATGGGTGGGATTTTCTGGCCCTGCTTGCCCCCAAAGCCAGAAAATGCCGCCCTCATGGACCTTTGCATGGTCCGTGTCCTGCCTGCTGCGATTCCCATGGAGGAAAGGTCCACCCAACATCTCTGAAACTTCATAGCCTCTGGCCATATACCCATCCCAGGGCTAGGATTTCCTCCCTTCCCACTCAAGTACTGACACATTGACAACCTCAGGAACCTGCCCTATAAGAACATAATAACTAGGAACAGGAGTGGGCCATTCAGCCCCTCGAGCCTGCTCTTCCATTTAATACGATCATGGCTGATCTCATCTTGGCCTCAAATCCACTTTCCTGATTGTTTTCCATAATCCTTCAACAAACCATCTACAAGGCACAAGGCAGGATGGAACACTCTCCACTTGCCCGGATGGTGCAGCTCCAACAACATTCAAGAAGCTCGACATCATCCAGGACAAAGCAGCCATGTGATTGGCACCACATCTACAAACATTCACTCCCTCCACCCCCGACACAGAGTGGCAGCCATGTGTACCTACAAGATGCATAACAGGAATTCACCAAGGCTCCTTAGGCAACACCTTCCAAACGCACGACCACTACCATCTAGAAGGACAACAGCAGCAAATACCTGGGAACACCACCATTTGGAAGTTCCCCTCCAAGCCACTCATCATCCCGACTTGGAAATATATCACTGTTCCTTCACTGTTGCTGGGTCAAAATCCTGGAACTCCCTCCCTAACAGCACTGTGGGTGTACCTACACCTCAGGAACTGCAGCAGTTCAAGAAAACAGCTCACCACCACCCTCTAAAGGGGCAATTAGGGATGGGCAATAAATGCTGACCTCACCAGCGACACCTACAACCCGAAAAAATGAATAGATTTTCAAAAGATTGTTGTACTTATTATTGAAAATAAAACCACTATTTAAGTTCATAAATGTTGTTTGTTTTTGTGTTTGAGTTAATTAGTTGTATCTCTTTGGTAACAATGGGCTAAACAGTCACAGGACTGGAAAAACAGAAAGTGCTGGAAATGCTTCTCAGGTCTGGCAGCATCTGAGGAGAGAGGAAGAGTTAATGGGTGGGATTATCCAGTCCCACCAGTGGCAGGAATTGGGGCAGGTCGGGGAGCAATGACAAGGGTCCATCTTCCACTGAGAGGAAAATAGGTTGGAATTTCTCCTCCCGACTTTCATGCTGGGTCGAGTTTCCCACTGCTCCATTTACATCCCTTTGCGTCTCATGAATGCTCATTAAAAACCCAACTTTTTGGAATCATGTGGTGGACCTCAGTTGTGCCTTTGTCCTATATGGACCACCGTTGTGTGTGTTTGTCATACCTGGACACATCCCCTTCCAGTTTGGTTCCTCCCCTCAGCACCTAGTATAAAGGTGGCTGTCTCCTCCCCCTTGTTCAGTCCAGGTCGGTTAATTGTTGGGATCTGCTCCTGATTCTGTTGTGAATAAAAGCCTACACTTATATTGGCATATCGGTAGTCTTTCGCCTTATTGATAGCGCATCAAATCACATTCTCACTCTGAATCTAATTAACCCACCAGCGGATATTTAGATCTGTCTGATTCACCACCAGATGTAAGGAGCCTGAACCTGGTGAACAGCACTTCACCCATGACTTTGCGTCTGTAGGTACAGAGTTTGACTACTTTTCACTCCGTTGTTCTCGTGGCTTCTCTAACTCTGTGTCAAGGCAACACAGGCAAGGGCAGCAGGGAGGGAAAGGGACAGGGGAAGAGGCTGAAGGCCCACATGTTTGAATGGGCTTCAGGGGAGAGGGGTGACTGCACAGAGGCAAAGAAGGGGTAAGGGGGAGATAGTTTACAGGGTAGGTTGGGGGAAACTGGAGCCCAAGAGGGAAGGGATGGACAGAGACACATGACCCGGATGGGTTGGAGGATGGTTTACAGAAAGAACGGGAATAAATGTAAGGCAGCCCTGGGACGGTTCACACCTTTCAGTTGGGGCCAGAAAACTCCAGAAAGGAAGTCCTGGGGCTGTGTGCAGCGTGCTACAGGGCCAAGCCTGGCACACACAGGTCACCGTAGTGATTCTATGATCGGTTATAGTGTATGTAGTCATATTCCTGAATGCAGAGTCTGTGTTTCTACAGCTGGGAGGAGGAAGGGACAGAGTGAGGGGAGAAGGCATTCCTCTAACTGCCTCGACCCCCAACACCACCTGTCCCCAAAATTCGAGTTCAGGATTTGTCCACTGAGCTGTCCCTCAAGGTTAAGACCCTGAAATCAATCCTTTCCCTTTCCTTTTTCATTTGGGAGACATCTATTTATCTCGGCCACCATGTTGGGAAATTAAGTAAAATTGTTTTTAACCAAGTCATGAGAAAGACTTGGGGTTAGATTTCACAAAGTTGGGAGGATTCCCCGGACTTTTGAAAATGGTGGGAGGGAGCTGGATGTGAAAGTCCTGTCCCCATTTCCGACAAACCTCATATTTTCCAGTGAGGGAAAGGCAGTGGGGCTTGATTCACACATGAGGGAAACTTGAACGCAGTAGGGGCATTTGACTCAGAACTGAGTTCAAACTGGCACACACAGTCATAGAGGTCTACAGCACAGAAAAAGGCCCTTTGGCCTATTATATCTGCAGCAGAGAAGGACAAACCACCTAACTATTCTAATCCCATTTTCCAGCACTTGGCCCATAGCCTTGTAAACCTTGGCATCGCAAGTCCACACCTAAATACTTCTTAAATGTTACGAGGGTCTCTGTCTCCACCATCCTTTCAAGCAGTGAGTTCCTGACTCCCACCCCCTCTGGGTGAAAATATTTTCCACACATCCCCTCTAAACCTCTTGCCCCTTATCTTAAATCTCTGCCCTTAGTCATTGATCCCTCCACCAAGGGGCACAGTTTCTTCCTGAATACTCGACCTATATCCCTCATAATTTTATACATCTCAATCATGCCCCCACCAGTCTTTTCTGCTTCAAGGAAACAACCCCTTCTCAAGGAAACAACCCCAGTCTATCCAATCTCTCTTCATAACTAAAACTCTCCTGCACCTTTTCCAGTGCTGTCACACCCTCCTATAATATGGATTCCAGAACGGCACACAATACTCTAGCTGTGGCGTAACCAACATTTTATATAGTTCCAGTGTAACATGTTTTGGTCCCAGTCCAGGGAGTGAGGAGGGCCTGTCTGTGCTGTGTCACCTGGGAGTTGGTTGCTCGGTACTGGGCAACAGATGGCACAGTCACAGTCGACAGAGACACCTGGGGCAGGATTTTACGGCCTTGCCCATCCTAAAACCATTAAATCCCGCCCAAGGTCAACGGACCTTTCCATTGTCCGTCCCTCACCCGGTCTGATCCCCATAGGGGTGGGGCAGTAAAATTCCGGCTCTGCAGTCTGTAGAAGGGGAATTGGTCGGGAAGAGGAGGCATTCGATGGTCTCACGGATGGCGGGGAGGTGGGGTGGTTCTCAGTGGGTCCTTAAAATGGGGAGGGGTGAGGTCACCATGGGACATTGGTACATTCAGAGAAAACAGTTCGGAGGAAGAACAGTGATTTGAATAACAATGGGTTCCAGAGTTAAAGGGAGAGAAAGGATTAAGTTGATTGCATTAAGTTGATCTTTCTCCACATCCTAGCTATAACTGTAACACTACATTCTGCACTCTCTCCTTTCCTTCTGTATGAATGGTATGTTTCATCTGTATAGCGCGCAAGAAACAATACTTTTCATTGTATATTAATACATGTGACAATAAACCAAATCAAATCAAATCAAATAGTGATGAGAGGAAGGGAAACGTGCACATTATCCTCTTCCATAGGAGACAGGCAGACAGTGTCCTGACTGAGACTGTATTCAGCCAGATCCAACCCCCTGTGTGAATGTGCAGTCATTGCCCACTCTAGGAGCGGGTAATCTAAGTTATCTTGGACCCCAGTTTGGGAACTCCTGGGCTTGGGCAGTCAGCTTTACTAAAGAGCACTCACAGCGTTGGCAGGTGAGTGACAATTACTGAGTGAACCCTCACTGCCCTGTTGGTAGAAGCCAATCATGCCCTTGGCGCAGGAATGGTCTCTGTCTTCACCAGCCAGCTCTGCTCCTCGAAGTGGCTGAGTGGCAGCATCCCCCCATCTGCCCTGGGATCTCTCCATGTTGTGGGCGATCTTGTCCTGCAAGGTAAACGCTGAGCAGCAGGGATAGAGCAGGTCAGAAACTTGCCCCACTCCGTGCGTGCTGAGTATGGGCTGAAGAGCCGAGTCTCAGGATCGCACAAGAGATGATGATGTTAAAGTGTGCGTGAGAGAATGAATGCTGATGTTCCTTGCACTGGCAGTGTGTGAGATCCCTGTGTGCTATAACCTCGCGAATGCGCTATTCCTCTCTGGGTTGCTGACATCCTGCACTGTCTGGTGAAGAAAAGTGGGCTGGAGAGAGTGATACAAGTGTGCTGGACTGGTGCTCAAATATGGCCTTGTTCGAGTGAGAGTTGAGAGTGAGAAGAAGGTTGACTTACTCTGCGGAGTGGATGAGATCATTCTTTCTCGTTCTGCCTTTGCAGAGTGTTCCTCTGCTGAGGTCCATGGGCGCTACCTCTCTGGTGACTTCCTCCCAGGCAGGCACTGTGAGGTTGGTGGACATCTTGCTACTGTCCCTTGGGTAAGAGGACATCCCAGCGGTCCTGGACTGCTGGGGCAGGGGGGGGGGGGGGGGGGAGTCTCTCACTTGTCGCTGATTTTGGGGGCAGAGGGTTTGTTTCTCCCCTGAGTCAACACTCACACTCATCACAACAAGCCCTTGGCTGCAGGGAGGGAAAGTGTGAGTGGGTGCCGCTTAAATATGGTGGCCAGACCTTTGACTGCCCCCCACCCCCCTTCCCATGAGGTAATGGGGGGGGGGGCAGACGAATCCCAGCTGGCCCCGTCACAAGATTCCATAAGCAGCTTAATTACCCATTAATAATGAGCTGAAAAGTGGATAATCTGGCACAGCAACCTGCCCCTCTGCCTATCAGACATCACGCCAGCTTACCCACCCATCCCTGTGCTTAGTCTCCACAACAGAACATTCTACCCATGGTTTCGGTCGGTCACCTTTCAGCAGAACTAGGAAATGTTAGAATCATAGAGTCATACAGCACAGAAACAGGCCCTTTGGCCCATCATGTCAATGCCAACCATCAAATACCAATCTAAAGTAATCCCATTTACCAGTCCTTGGTCCATAGCCTGCTTCACCTTGGTGATTTAAGTGCTCATCCAGATGCTTCTTAAATGTTGCGAATACCTGTCTCCAGCACCCTCTCAGGCAGCACGTTCCATATCTCCACCACCCTCTGGGTGAAAACATTTACCTCAGATCCCCTCTAAGCCATTTATTCCTCACCTTAAACCTGTGTTGTCTGGTCTTAGACACCTCCATAACACCAGGTTAAAGTCCAACAGGTTTATTTGGTAGCACAAGCCACTAGCTTTCGGAGCGCTGCCCCTTCGTCAGGTGAGTGGGAGTTCTGTTCACAAACAGGGCATATAAAGACACAAACTCAATTTCTGTTTGATTTCTGTTTGTGAATCAGAACTCCCACTCACCTGATGAAGGGGCAGCACTCCGAAAGCTCGTGGCTTGTGCTACCAAATAAACCTGTTGGACTTTAACCTGGTGTTGTGAGACTTCCTACTGTGCTTACCCCAGTCCAATGCCGACATCTCCACAACTTAGACACCTCTGTCATGGGGAAAAGATTCTTACCATCTACTCTATCTATGTCTCTCATAATTTTGTACACCTCTATCAGATCCCCCCACAGCCTCCTCTCTCCTGGGAAAACAACCCCAGCCTAACCAGTCTCTCCTCATAGCTGAAACTTTCCATCCCAGGCAACATCCTGATGAATCTCCTCTGCATTCTCTCCAGTACAATCACGTTCTTCTGATAGTGTGGTGACCAAAACTGCACACAATATTCCATCTGTGGCCTATCTAGTGTTTTATAAAGTTGTATCAAGACCTCCCTGCTCCTATGTTCTATGCCCTGGCTAATGAAGGAAAACATTTCATATGCCTTCTTCACCACCCTATCTACCTGTGCTGCCACCTTCAGGGATCTACAGACTTGTACACCAAGGTCCCTTTTTCCTCAATGCTCCCTTGTGACCTACCGTTCATTGTGTATATCCTACCCTTATTAGACCTCCCAAAATGTATCACCCCACATTTATCAGGATTAAATTCGATCTGCCATTGCTTGACCCAACTTACGAGCTGATCAATATCAGTCTGTAGCCTCAGATTGTCCTCCTCACTGTCAACAGCACCAACTTTCATCTCATCTGCAAATGTACTAATTATGCGTTCTATATTCCCATCCAAATCGTTAATGTATATAACAAAGAGTAAGTGTCCCAGCACTGATCCTTGTGGTACGACATTGGTCACAGGCTTCCAATCACAGAAACAACCCTCCACCATCACACTTTGCTTCCTACTAACAAGCCAATTTTGGATCCAATTTGCCGACTTGCCTTGGATCCCATGGAATCGGACCTTTGGGACCAGCCTTCCATGTGGGACCTTGTCAAAGGCCATGTAAACCAAATCAACTGCGCTGCCTCATCAATGTATTTAGTTACCTTTTCAAAAAACGCAATTAAATTAGATAGACAGGATTTCCCACCAACATAGAAACATAGAAGAAAAGAAACAGGAGTAGGCCATTCGGCCCTTTGAGCCTGCTCCGCCATTCATTATGTTCATGGCTGATTATTGAATTCAATATCCTGATCCTTCCTTCCCCAATATTCCTTGATCCCTTTGGCCCCAAGAGATTTATCTAATTTATTCTAGAAATCACACAATGTTTTCATAGAATCATAGAAACCCTACAGTGCAGAAGGAGGCCATTCGGCCCATCGAGTCTGCACCGACCACAATCCCACCCAGGCCCTACCCCCACATATTTACCCGCTAATCCCTCTAACCTACGCATCTCAGGACTCTAAGGGGCAATTTTTAACCTGGCCAATCAACCTAACCCGCACATCTTTGGCCTCACCTACTTTCTGTGGTAGTGAATTCCACATATTCACCACTCTCTGGGTGAAGAAATTTCTCCTCACCTCAGTTCTAAAAGGTTTACCCCATATCGTCAAACTATGACTCCTAGTTCTGGACTCCCCCATCATTGGGAACATTCTTTCTGAATCTACCCCGTCTAACCCTGTTGGATTCCCTCTCACTCTTCTAAACTCCAGTGAATATAATCCTAACTGACGTAGTCTCTCCTCATGTGACAAACCTGCCACCCCAGGAATCAGCCTGGTAAACCTTTGCTCTACTCCTTCCATAGCAAGGACATTTTTCCTCAGGTAAGGACACCAAAACTTCACACAATACTCCAGGTGTGGCCTCACCAATGCCCTATACAATTGCAGCAAAACATCCCTATCCCTACACTCAAATCCTCTCGCTATGAAGGCCAATATATCATTTGTCTTCTTTACTGCCTGTTGTACCTGCGTGCTTACTTTCAGCGACTGATGCACAAGGACACCAAGGTCTCGCTCGATATCCAACAAATCCATTCTGACTCTCCCTGTTCAATCCCTGTCTTTCCAAATGTTGATTACTCCTGTCCTTCAGAATTTTTTCCAATAATTTCCCTACCACTGAAGTTAGACTAACTGGCTTGTAATTACCCGACTTATTCTTGCTACCCTTGAATAAAGCTACCACATTAAATATCCTCCAGTCATCTGGCACTTCACCTGTGTCCAGCGAAGATTTAAATATCTCCGTTAGGACCCCTACAATTTCCTCCCTTGCCTCCTGTACAGCTTGGGATACATCTCATCAGGCTCTGGGGATTTATGCACCTTTATGCCCACTAAAACATCTAATACTTCCTTCTTATTAATCTTAACATGTCTAGAACTTCACTATTCCAACTGAAATCTCCAGCTACAATATATTTCTACTTAGTGAATACAGATGGAGAATATTCCTTTAAGACCTCACCCACATTCTCTGACTCAATGCATAGATTGTCTCTTTGTCTCTACTCTGGCCCCATTCTTTCTCTTGTCATCTTCTTTCTCTTAATATACTTAGAAAATGCCTTGGGCTTTTCCTTATTCTTACTGCCAATGATATTTCGTGGCCACTCTTTGCCCTTCTGGTTTTTGTAAGCACCCCCCTACACTCTCTATACTCCTGAAGGGCCTCTCCCATTTTTCATGCTTTATATGCTTCCTTTTTTTTCTTTATTAAACCCTCGATATCCCTTGACATCCAGGGTTCCCTCGACTTGCCAACTTGTCCTTCACTCTTAGAGGAACGTGTTGGCCCTGAACTCTCACTATTTCATTTTTAAAAGCCTCCCACTTTCCAAATGTAGATTTACCTGCAAGTAGATGCTCCCAGTTTACATTGATCAGATCCTGTTTAATTATATCGAAATTGGCCTTTCCCCAATTCAGACACTTGATTTCTGGACTATCCTAATCTCTTTCTAGAATTACTTTGAAACTTACAGAGTTATGGTCAGTTTGCCCAAAATGCTCGCCCACTGACATTTCAACCACTTCCCCAGTTTCATTCCCTCGGATTAGTTCTAGCAATGCTCTATCCCCAATAAGACTATCGACAAACTGGCATGTACTGGATACAGTTTAAAATTCCACTGTCTAATCCTTTCTTATTAAGGCGATTTCAGTTAATATTGGCAAAGTTGAAACCCCCCTACTCCGATAACCATATTCCTCTCACACCTCTCTGTGATTTGCCAACATATCTGCTCTTCTATCTCCCTCTGACTGTTGGGAGGCCTATAGTATAATACCAGAAAAGTGATCACCCCATTTTTATTTCTAAGCTCCACCCATATGGCCTCATTTGAACAGCCTTCTTCATTACTGCAGTGATGCCCTCTTTTATCAATAATGCAATGCCCCCTCCTTCCCCATCACACCTGAAACCCTGGAATGTTGAGATGCCAGTCCTGCCCTTCTTTCAACCTTGTCTGAGCAATTGCAACAATATATTTTCATGTTTTGATCAACACTCTAAGTTTATCTGCCTTACCAGACAGGCTCCTCACATTAAAATAGATGCAATTTAGCCTTCCAATCCTCCCATGTGCCTTATCGTGCCCATGTCTTCTCTGGCTGCTGAACTGACCTAGTTTTCCTTCTATATTTGACTGAACCTCACTCCCAACTGTACGTCTACTCTGTGTCCCATCCCCCTGCCAAATTAGTTTGAAAGTTGTTGCCTATCCCTAATTGCCCCTTGAACTGAATGACTTGCCCATTTCAGAAGGCAGTGAGCCAGGAGTCACATGTAGTCCAGACTAGGGAAGGACGGCAGATTTCCTTCCCTAAAGGACATTAGTGAACCAGATGGGGTCCGACAATGGTTTCTGGGTCATGACTGAGACTAGCTTTTCAACTCCAGATTATTAAGAAAATTGAAATTCTACCAGCTGGTGCTTGAACCGGTGTCCCCTGAGCCTTTTTCTCTGGATGAGTGACATTACCACTAGGCCACTATAATGACATTTTCCAATTCAGGGGGAGCAAGGGATGAAACGGACACAATACCAATGTAATCAACGTAGGTGGCACAGTGGTTAGCACTGCTGCCTCACAGCGCCAGGGACCTGGGTTCAATTCCGGCCTCGGCTTACTGTCTGTGCGGAGTCTGCACATTCTCCCCGTGTCTGCGTGGGTTTCCTCCGTGTGCTCCGGTTTCCTCCCACTGTCCAAAGATGTGTGGGTTAGGTGGATTGGCCATGCTAAAGTCTCCCTTAGTATCAGGGGGACTAGAACATAGAAAAGCTACAGCACAAACAGTCCCTCCGGCCCACAAGTTGCGCCGAACATGTCCCTACCTACTAGGCTTACCTATAACCCTCTATCTTACTAACTTCCATTAACTTATCCAAAAGTCTCTTAAAAGACTCTATCGAATCCGCCTCCACCACCACTACCGGCAGCCGATTCCACGCACCCACCACCCTCTGGGTGAAAAACTTACCCCTAACATCTCCTCTGTACCTACTCCCCAGCACCCTAAACCTGTGACCTCTTGTGGCAAACATTTCAGCCCTGGGTAAAAGCCTCTGAGAATCCACTCCATCAATACCCCTCAACATCTTATACACCTCTATCAGGTCACCTCTCATCCTTCGCCTCTCCAAGGAGAAAAGACCTAGCTCTCTCAAACTACCCTCATAAGGCATGCCACCTAATCCAGGCAACATGCTTGTAAATCTCCTCTGCACCCTTTCTATGGCTTCCACATTCTTTCTGTAATGAGGCGACCAGAACTGGGCACAGCACTCCAGGTGGGGTCTGACCAGGGGCCTATACAGCTGCAGCATTATCTCCCGATTTCTAAACTCAATTCCTCTATTGATGAAGGCCAGTATTCCATACGCCTTCTTAACCACAGCCTCTACCTGCGACGCTGCTTTGAGCGTCCTATGAACGCGGACCCCAAGATCCTTCTGATCTTCCACACTGCCAAGCGTCTTACCCTTAATATTATATTCTTCCATCCTATTCGACCTGCCAAAATGAACCACCACACACTTATCTGGGTTGAAGTCCATCTGCCACTTCTCCGCCCAGTCTTGCATCTTATCTATGTCTCGTTGCAACTGCTGACATCCCTCTACACTATCCACAACCCCACCAACCTTTGTTGCTCTGTATTGGGACCTCTGCTGTTTGTGATTTATATAAACGATCTGGAAGAAGGTGTAACTGGGGTGATCAGTAAGTTTGCGGACGACACGAAAATGGCTGGACTTGCAGTTAGTGAGGAACATTGTCAGAGGCTACAGAAGGATATAGATAGGCTGGAAATTTGGGCAAAGAAATGGCAGATGGAGTTCAATCCTGATAAATGCGAAGTGATGCATTTTGGTAGAACTAACGTAGGGGGGAGCTATACGATAAATGGCAGAACCATAAAGGGTGTAGATATGCAGAGGGACCTGGGTGTGCAAGTCCACAGATCCTTGAAGGTGACGTCACAGGTGGAGAAGGTAGTGAATAAGGCATATGGCATGCTTGCCTTTATAGGACAGGGCATAGAGTATAAAAGTTGGGGTCTGATGTTGCAGTTGTATAGAACGTTGGTTCGGCCGCATTTGGAATACTGCGCCCAGTTCTGGTCGCCACACTACCAGAAGGACGTGGAGGCTTTGGAGAGAGTGCAGAGGAGGCTTACCAGGATGTTGCCTGGTATGGAGGGGCTTAGTTATGAGGAGAGATTGGGTAAACTGGGGTTGTTCTCACTGGAAAGACGGAGGATGAGGGGTGACCTAATAGAGGTGTATAAAATTATGAAAGGCATAGATAGGGTGAATGGTGGGAAGCTTTTTCCCAGGTCGGTGGTGACGTTCACGAGGGGTCATAGATTCAAGGTGAGGGGGGCGGGGGGAAGGTTTAACACGGATATCAGAAGGACGTATTTTACACAGAGGGTGGTGGGGGCCTGGAATGCGCTGCCGGGCAAGGTGGTGGAGGCGGACACACTGGGAACGTTTAAGACTTATCTAGATAGCCACATGAACAGAGTGGGAATGGAGGGATACAAAAGAATGGTCTAGTTTGGACCAGCGCAGGCTTGGAGGGCCGAAGGGCCTGTTCCTGTGCTGTATTGTTCTTTGTTCTTTGTTTGAAATCATAGAAATCATAGAAACCCTACAGTGCAGAAGGAGGCCATTCGGCCCATCGAGTCTGCACCGACCACAATCCCACCCAGGCCCCACCCCCACATATTTACATAGAACATAGAACATAGAACATTACAGCGCAGAACAGGCCCTTCGGCCCACGATGTTGCACCGACCAGTTAAAAACAAAAAAAAACTGTGACCCTCCAACCTAAACCAATTTCTTTTCGTCCATGAACCTATCAACGGATCTCTTAAACGCCCCCAAACTAGGCGCATTTACTACTGATGCTGGCAGGGCATTCCAATCCCTCACCACCCTCTGGGTAAAGAACCTACCCCTGACATCGGTTCTATAACTACCCCCCCTCAATTTAAAGCCATGCCCCCTCGTGCTGGATTTCTCCATCAGAGGAAAAAGGCTATCACTATCCACCCTATCTAAACCTCTAATCATCTTATATGTTTCAATAAGATCCCCTCTTAGCCGCCGCCTTTCCAGCGAAAACAATCCCAAATCCCTCAGCCTCTCCTCATAGGATCTCCCCTCCATACCAGGCAACATCCTGGTAAACCTCCTCTGCACCCTCTCCAAAGCCTCCACATCCTTCCTGTAATGTGGGGACCAGAACTGCACACAGTACTCCAAGTGCGGCCGCACCAGAGTTGTGTACAGTTGCAACATAACACTACGACTCCTAAATTCAATCCCCCTACCAATAAACGCCAAGACACCATATGCCTTCTTAACAACCTTATCTACTTGATTCCCAACTTTCAGGGATCTATGCACACATACACCTAGATCCCTCTGCTCCTCCACACTATTCAAAGTCCTCCCGTTAGCCCTATACTCAACACATCTGTTATTCCTACCAAAGTGAATTACCTCACACTTCTCCGCATTAAACTCCATCCGCCACCTCTCGGCCCAACTTTGCAACCTGTCTAAGTCTTCCTGCAAACTACGACACCCTTCCTCACTGTCTACCACACCACCGACTTTGGTGTCATCAGCAAATTTGCTAATCCACCCAACTATACCCTCATCCAGATCATTAATAAATATTACAAACAGCAGTGGCCCCAAAACAGATCCCTGAGGTACACCACTTGTAACCGCACTCCATGATGAATATTTACTATCAACCACCACCCTCTGTTTCCTATCCGCTAGCCAATTCCTGATCCAATTTCCTAGATCACCCCCAATCCCATACATCTGCATTTTCTGCAGAAGCCTACCATGGTGAACCTTATCAAACGCCTTACTAAAATCCATATTACCCACTAATCCCTCTAACCTACACATTTTAGGATTCTAAGGGGCAATTTTTAACCTGGCCAATCAACCTAACCCGCACATCTTTGGACTGTGGGAGGAAACTGGAGCACCCGGAGGAAACCCATGCAGAAATGAGGAGAATGTACAAACTCCACACAGACAGTGACCCGAGCTGGGAATCGAACCCGGGACCCTGGAGCTGTGAAGCAGCACTGCTAACCACTGCGCTACCGTGCCGACAGTTTGTTTTTTGTGTCATCAGGAAACTTGCCAACCCATCCTTCCACTTCCTCATCCAGGTCATTTATAAAAATCACAAAGAGCAAGGGTCCCAGAACAGATCCCTGGGGCACTCCACTGGTGACCGACCTCCATGCTGAAAAAGATCCATCTACAACCACTCTTTGCTTTCTGTGGGCAAGCCAGTTCTGAATCCACAAGGCAATGTCCCCTTGGATCCCATGCCCCTTCACTTTCTCAACTAGGAGGGTAAATACGTGGGGTTACGGGGATAGGACCTGGGTGGAATTGTCGTCAGGGCAGGTTTGATGGACTGAATGGCTTCTTTCTGCACTGTAGAGATTCTATGGAATGGAGAGGGAGAAGAACTGGAACAAAGAATGTTCCACACACCCCCAAATCCATAGAGGTTTCCATTGGCACACAAGGGATTAGGTTGGAGCGGACCCTTTAAGAGATGGGCAGGCTTTCACCGTGACATCATGAGACCTGTGCGCAATTACATCATAACGGGTCACGTTTACGACGCTTGCGTGGTAACGTCACAGGGCCGAAGTGATGGTGCCGTTGACGTCAACGAGCGGATGTTATGGTGCGCGGTGATGTCACAAAGGAGAGCGAGTGAGCCAATGTCACAGCCGGGGTGAGTTGGACTTCCGGTCCGAGTGTAAACAAGATGGCGACGGTGCGGCGGCTGTTTGGCCCCTTCCTGTTGGTACTGAGCGCGGCCTGGGGCCCTGAGCCGGCCCACGGCTTCTTGGAGCCCGGCAAGTGGCGGCTGACTATCGGTTGGGTGAGTGAGAGGCTGTTTGCGGGAGGCTCGGACCCAGCAGCCGCCACAGTCAAGCAGCTGCCCGGTCCCATGCTCTGAGGCTGGGAGAATATTCAGAGAGCGGCCCGGGGGGACTGGGCCACCCTGCTGCTTTTGGGGGGGTGGGGGAGGGCTGGGCCACCCTGCTGCTTTTGGGGGGGTGGGGGAGGGCTGGGCCACCCTGCTGCTTTTGGGGGGGTGGGGGAGGGCTGGGCCACCCTGCTGCTTTTGGTGGGGTGGGGGAGGGCTGGGCCACCCTGCTGCTTTTGGGGGGGTGGGGGAGGGCTGGGCCACCCTGCTGCTTTTGGGGAGGGCTGGGCCACCCTGCTGCTTTTGGGGTGGGGGTGTTGGGCCACCCTGCAGCACCCCGGGGCAGCTCTGTGTCCCAGGCTGGAGCTGGTTAATAAGCGGGAAACCTCAGAGTTGATAACCCTGAAAGGGGGAGAGTCGCCTCGGTCAGGCTGGCCATGGTGACCTTTACCTTGTGCTGCAAAGGGAAAAAACAACCTGAAACAACAGGCGAGTTTTACTCTCCCGTGGGAGATAGCATCTCTGAGGATTCAGCACTCCCTCAGCATCCCCAACCTTCTGATTCAGACACAAGGGTACCATCTGGACCAAACCAGGAACAGCAGTGTGCCATCCAGCCACCCCCTGCCACTCAGTTGGATCATGTCTCCCATGAGGTGTTGCTGAAGTCCAGCACATAGTGATTGGGAAATGTATTTTTTGGTTGTGCAATGATTACTACCTCCTCCAGCACAGGGAACTGTTACACAGGACATGAGGAAAATATGGGGGCTGGGAACCATGGCTGCTTCTGAAGAGGAAGTCAAATTGAAGCTAGTTTACTGAAATGCTGGTTCCTCCTTGAGTGCAGTCCCATGGCACTGCCTGCTCTCTTTCTTTGTTGCCCATTCTTGACATGTGACCCCAGTTTGTGTTGCTAGACTGTTTGAAAATGGAGAGGTTTGCTGCTGAACCTGCCTCTGACACTTGCACTCACACACTCTGCCACTGGATAATCAGGTGTGGGACACTTGACTGACCTCTGTCCATTTCCCCAATTGTGAAATTTAAGTTTTAAAGTTTATTATTGTCACAAGTAGGCTTACATTAACACTGCAATGAAGTTACTGTGAAAATCCCCCAGTCGCCACACTCTGGTGCCTGTTTGGGTACACTGAGGGAGAATTTAGCATGGCCAATGCACCCTAACCAGCACGTCTTTCGGACTGTGGGAGGAAACCGGAGCACCCGGAGGAAACCCACACAGACACGGGGAGAATGTGCAAACTCCACACAGTGACCCAAGCCAGGAATCGAACCTGGATCGCTGGTTCTGTGAGGCAGCGGTGCTAGCAACTGTGCCACCGTGTCATTCCTGGATTGCATACTTCATTTTCACCTTAGCCTATGCAGTTCCAAGGAAATAAAAAAATTGAGTTTCTCCAATCCCCCTCTCTCTCCCCTTTTAGAACTCCCCAAGAAGTAACAGCTAAATCTCAATGACTGATGCTTCCCTTCCCTTAGGCAACTCATTGGGAGGGTGTCAGTCTCTGTGACCCATGCTTAAAATTCCTGATGGTGTCAGTCAGCCCCTCGATCTTCACCGCTAGCCGAAAGAACAGCAACAATGCAATCGATACATACCTGCATTCATACAGACAGGATGCACAATTACTTCTGCATTCTTATGTAGTTAACTCTGAGAGATGGCAGATTACATGTACAATGTGTCTTAAGCCTTGAGATCTGTACTGCCCCTGTGGTTAAGCATTGAGTTTAAAATGAGAGGAGATCGTTTTGGTTTATGGAGCTTGTGAAATCTGTCAATCAGTAATAACTTGGTTTTCAGCGAGATGACAGCACATTCTTGCCTGCCCTTGTGCAAATTAACTCGTGCTGCAGGTTAATCCTTACCAAAGATCAGAGGTTGGGGTTTCTCTTTGTGGTGTGTTATCGGAAAAGGCTCCTTTCTCAATGAGCATTGTATAAGTTGATTTGCATGTGACTGGACATTGTGACAATGCAATAGCCAAAATTAATTCTCTGTATTTATTTACTGCAAGTTCCATTGGTTGCCTTTGATAAAAATATGTTTGATTGAGCAAGGCGGGGAATGTTTCCACTAAGTTGCACAAGCACACAGCAGCCTGAAAGGCACCACAAGGTTTCCTCCCAGGATAAATGCCATGTAAAGGCATGTTTAAAGGGAACACCCACTTGGGGGCGGTGGGGGGGTGGAACTGGGTATACCCAACAAAGAAATTTTAAGGAGAATGCTGTCCATAAAGCATTGACTTTCCACCGGGATATATTTCTATGGGCACTCCCAATGGAGCATGAAAGTGATCATTCTGGCCATGAGTCAAGGTGACATGTACTGGTACAGGAGGAGCAGATTCAGTGAGCATTCCCCCTTGTTGATTGCAGTCCTGAGACTTGTGCTGGACAATGCAGCTCTCTGTCGCTTCGTCCCCATGATGCATGGATGAAGAGTCTGTGGACACCATCTCGGGTGATGGAGGAAGATTGTCCACTTGATCAAGACTGCTCAAGTCCCTCATCCCAGCAAGCGTTGCTGCCTTGAATGGACAGAAATTCAGTTGGAGTGATTTCTAACTCCTGTTTTACTGATAGGTTTGGAATGTGGCCATGTTACTGGATGAATAATTTGAAGAATGAGAGTTACTTAGAGTCACAGAGGTCTATAGCACAGAAAAAGGCCCTTTGGCCCATCAAGTCTGCACTGGTCAAAGACAAACCAGCCAACTATTTTAATCCCATTTTCCAGCCTTTGGCCCATAGCCTTGTATGCCTTGGCATCGTGAGTGCACATCTAAATGTTTCTTAAATTTTGTGTCTCTGTCTGCACCACTCTTTCATCAAATCCTGCTGTAGCAGTTTAAGACTTTAAATGTGAAGGACGTATTTTACACAGAGGGTGGCGGGGGCCTGGAATGCGCTGCCGGGCAAGGTGGTGGAGGTGGACACACTGGGAACGTTTAAGACTTATCTAGATAGCCACATGAACGGAGTGGGAATGGAGGGATACAAAAGAATGGTCTAGTTTGGAGCGGCGCAGGCTTGGAGGGCCGAAGGGCCTGTTCCTGTGCTGTTTTGTTCTTTGTGTTGTTTTAACTCTGAAATGTAAAAGAAAGTGGTTCCTATGAAGATGAGAGTGACAGAATGGCTTCCTTCTCTGATATATCTATACATTTATGTGCTGCAATTGTTTTATATCTTTTCAGAATCAATCACAGACTCAATTTCTACTACAAAAGACATTGTTTAACAACTCTTACATCACCCTGAAATGTGAGTAGCTGGATTTCCACCCTGATTATTGGTGAATGGTTTTGGGATAGAATTGTTTTGGGCTCAACTTGGAGGTCCCTGCTGCTGCATCGTGCCGATGTACTGAGTTTGATGCAAACTCTTCCCCCATGTATCTGAAGTTCAACTGTTCATAGAATAGAATCATAGACTCCCGAGAGTGCAGGGGGAGGCCCTTTGGCCCATCGAGTCTGCTCCGACCACAAACTGACACAGGCCCTATCCCTTAACCCCAGGTATTTTACCCTGCTAATCCCCCTGACATTAAGGGGCAATTTAGTATGGCCAATCCCCCTAACCTGCACATCTTTGGACTGTGGGAGGAAACCGGAGCACCCGGAGGAAACCCATGTAGACATGAGGAGAAAGTGCAGACTCCGCACAGATCGTGACCCAAGCCAGGAATCGAACCGGAGTCCCTGGCACTGTAAGGCAGCAGTGCTAACCGGTGTGTCGCCCCTTCTGTTGAGGGTGTTGGAATTGGCTGCTTACCACAGGTTGAGGGGGGGGAATGGTGATCTGTAGCATACCCCCCATTTGCAAAATGGAAGCGGCTGCCTTGTGACCAGAGGATAGTGCAGGTCTGGCAGGAGTACAAGGAATGATTTTCTCCCAGGAGCTGTGTGCTGTTATATAACCACTGTCTGAATTAGCTACCCCAATCATTCTGAGAGCTTACTTTCAGTTTACAGGCATTGTTGAACAGTCCTGAGACTTGTGCTGGACAATGCAGCTGTCTGTCGCTTGATCCCCATGAGGCAGTCCCAAGCACCTTCTCTGGGCTTCTTTGCTATTTGTGACGATGGGGTGGGAGGGGAGGCTGGGGGTGACTGGTGAAGGTGATTCAATCATTTCTAGACCGCGACAGTTGCCCAGAGGCGGGTAGCAGTAACTGTTGTCTTGTTTTTCAGGGACTAAGGAGAATTGTGAATCCCAAGTGAACCTGAGTGTGGCATGGTACTTGAGAAGTTTTCACTGTTACAATGAATATTCTGGAGTGAGTATAAGTGACATTGCTCTGGACTTTTCCCAATCACTGGCTATGTTTGCAATGAAAACGTTAAAAGTGTGGAAGTGAATTAGAAGTGGAAAATGCTGCAAATGCAAAGGAATGGCTACCAATTTACACCAACACAACCCAACATGTTCATCTGGTCTCTTCCACACATTACCTGACCTTGTTTTGTCTCAAAAGCACTTGTGCTTTGAGAGGGAACTTACAATATTATTTTACATTACATTTATGTAAGATAATTACAGATGAGAGAGTGTCCAATTTCCCTCAAGGCACATAAGAATTCCCCATTATATTTCTTGAATTTGATTTTAAAGCTTCCTGATATTGTGGCTAATTTTCTTTCTCCACTATCAGTCTTGAGACTGTCCCCAGGGCCTCATGGGATCTACACCAGAATACCGAGGGAGGCAAGGGCAGAAATTGCTGGGGCCTTGACAGAAATCTTTGTATCCTCATTGGCTACAGGTGAAGGTCCAGAAGACTGGAAGATAGCCGATGTTCCATTTTTTAAGAAGGGCAGTAGGGATAATCCAGGAAATTATAGGCCGGTGAGCCTTACATCGGTGGTAGGGAAATTATTGGAAAAGATTCTTAGGGACAGGATTTATTCATATTTGGAAACAAACTTATTAGTGATAGACAGCATGATTTTGTGAAGGGGAGGTCGCGCCTCACTAACTTGATCGAGTTTTTCGAGGAAGAGATGAAGATGATAGATGAGGGAAAGGCAGTGGATGTCGTATACATGGACTTCAGTAAAGCCTTTGACAAGGTACCTCATAGACTGGTGCAAAAGGCGAAGTCACATGGGATCAGAGGAGAGCTGGCAAGATGGATACAAAGAACAATACAGCACAGGAACAGGCCCTTCGGCCCTCCAAACCTGCACCGATCATGTGTTCCTAACGAGACCATCCGTTTGTATCCCTCTATTCCCAGTCTGTTCATGTGGCTATCCAGATAAGTCTTAAATGACCCTAGCGTGTCTGCCTCAACCACCTTGCTTGGTAGTGCATTCCAGGCCCCCACCACCCTCTGTGTAAAATACGTCCCCCTGACATCTGTGTTGAACCTTGCCCCCCTTGCCTTGAACTTGTGACCCCTTGCATTTGTCATTTCTGACCTGGGACAAAGCTTCCAACTGTTCACCTTATCTATGCCCTTCATAATTTTATAAACTTCTATTCGGTTGCCCCTCGACCTCCGTCTTTCCAGAGAGAACAACCCTAGTTTACTCAATCTCTCCTCATAGCTAATCCCCTCCATACCAGGCAACATCCTGGAAAACCTTTTCTGCACTCTCTCCAAAGCCTCCACGTCCTTCTGGTAGTGTGGTGACCAGAACTGGACACAGTATTCCAAATGTGGCCTAACCAACGTTCTATATAACTGCAACATCATATGCCAACTTTTATACTCTATGCCCCGTCCAATAAAGGCAAGCATGCCATATGCCTTCTTCACCACCCTCTCCACCTGTGCTGCCACCTTTAAGGATCTGTGGACTTGCACACCCAGATCCCTCTGTGTGTCTATACTCCTGATGGTTCTGCCATTTATTGTATAGCTCCCCTCTGCATTAGATCTACCAAAATGCATCACTTAGCATTTATCTGGATTAAATTCCATCTGCCATTTCTCCGCCCAATTTTCCAGCCTATCTATCCTGCTGTATTCTCTGACCATGTTCATCACTATCCGCAACTCCAGCAATCTTTGTGTCGTCCGCAAACTTACTAATCAGACCAGCTACATCTTCTTCCAAATCATTTATATGTATCACAAACAGCAGAGGTCCCAGTACAGCGCCCTGTGGAACACCACTAGTCACAGACCTCCAACCGGAAAAAGACCCCTCCACTGCTACCCTCTGTCTTCTATGGCCAAGCCAATTCTGTACCCATCTAGCTAGTTCACCTTTGATCCCGTGAAATTTAACCTTCTGCACCAGCCTGCCATGAGGGACCTTGTCAAATGCTTACATGTAGATGACATCCACGGCCCTTCCCTCGTCAATCATTTTTGTCACCTCCTCAAAGAACTCAACCAAATTTGTGAGGCATGACCTCCCTCGTACAAAACCATGCTGTCTATCGCTAATGAGATTATTCAGTTCTAAATGTGTTTAGATCCTATCTCTAAGAATCTTCTCCAACAATTTCCGTACCACGGACGTCGAGCTCACTGGCCTATAATTACCCGGGTTATCCTTGCTACCCTTCTTAAATAATGGGACCACATTTGCTATCCTCCAATCCTCTGGGACCTCACCTGTGTCCAAGAACTGGCTTGGCCATAGAAGACAGAGGGTAGCAGTAGAGGGGTGCTTTTCTGAATGGAAGACTGTAATTAGCGGTGTTCCACAGGGATCCGTTCTGGGACCTTTGTTGTTTGTGATATGTATAAATGATTTGGAGGAAAATGTAGCTGGTCTAATTAGTAAGTTCACAGACAACACAAAAATTGGTGGAGTTGTGGATAGTGAAGAGGAATGTCAGAGGATATGGCAAGATATAGACTGGTTGGAGACTTGGGCGGAGAAATGGAGATGGAGTTTAATCCGGACAAGTGTGAGATGATGCATTTTGGAAGGTCCAATGCATGTAGGAATTATACAGTAAATGGTAGAACCCTTAGGAGTATTGACAGGCAGAGAGACCTGGCCACCGATCACAAAGTGGCAATGCTGATGGATAAGGCAGTCAAGAAAGCAGACGGCATGCTTCCCTTCATTGCTCGGGGCATTGAGTGTAAAAATTGGCAGGTCATGCTGCAGCTGTACAGAACCTTAGGCCTCGTTTAGAATATTGTGTACATCCCACCCCATGAACATTTTACATCCCACCCATGCGGACGTGAAGATCGCGCTGGATGAAATATACACCACTACGAATAGCCTTGAGACGAAACATCCCGAGGCCTTGTTCATCATGGCCAGGGACTTCAATCAGGCCACGCTCGAGTGTACTACCAAGTTACCACCAACACGTCTCCTGTTCCACCAGAGGCTCAAACATCCTAGACCACTGCTACACAAATATCAAACACGCCTACCGCTCTATCGCCCGCCCACACTTTGGCAAATCAGACCACCAAGGCTGTGCTCCAGCTTCCGGCTTACAAGCGAAAACTGAAGCGGGAGAATCAGTGGGGCTTCTTGGAGTCAGTGGACTGGTCAGTATTTAAAAACTCTGCGACCAGCCTGAACGAGTACGCCACTACAGTAACTGACTTCATTAGTAACTGTGTAGAAGACTGTGTGCCAAAGAAGCAAATCCGCGTGTTCCCCAACCGGAAACCATGGATGAACAGGGATATCCACTGCTTGCTGAAGTCCAGGTCTGAGGCGTTCAAGTCAGGCGACACTGACCTATACAAGAAAGCCAGATACGATCTAAGGAGATCCATCAAAGATGCCAAAAGACAATACCGGACCAAACTAGAGTCCCAGGCTAGCCACACCGACCCCTGCCGACTATGGCAAGGTCTGTAAGACATAACAAGCTACAAGATGAAGGCATGTAAAATCGCCGGCTCCAACACACCCCTCCCTGATGAGCTCGATACATTCTACGCCCGTTTTGAGCAAGAGGTCAGTGAGAGCACGCCCTCTACCCTGGAAGCTCTGGATGAACCTGTATCTGGGGCCACCATTGCAGATGTCAGAGCTGTTTTCTTGAAGGTCAACCCACGGAAAGTGACTGGCCCGGATGGGGTACCCGGACGAGCACTCAGATCCTGCGCGGATCAGCTGGCGGGGGTATTCACAGACATCTTCAACCTCTCTTTACAACAATCTGAGGTCCCTATCTGCTTCAAGAAGATGGCCATCATCCCGGTACCTAAGAAAAACCAAGCAGCGTGCCTTAATGACTATCGGACGGTGGCTCTGACATCCATCATTATGAAGTGCTTCGAAAGGTTAGTCATGGCACGAATCAATTCCAGCCTCCCGGACTACCAGGATCCACTACAGTTTGCCTACCGCCGCAACCGGTCCACAGCAGACACCATTTCCCTGGCCCTGCACTCAACCCTGGAACGCCTAGATAACAAGGACACCGATGTCACACACCTCCTTATTGACTACAGCTCCGCCTTCAACACTATCATTCCCACGAAACTCATCTCCAAACTCCGTGGCCTGGGCCTTGGCACCTCTCTCTGCGACTGGATCCTGAACTTCCTAACTCACAGACCACAATCAGTAAAGATAGGCAACAACAACACCTCCACGATCATCCTCAACACCGGTGCCCACAAGGCTGTGTTCTCAGCCCCCTACTATACTCCTTATACACCTATGACTGTGTGGCCAAATTCCCCTCCAACTCGATTTTCAAGTTTGCTGAGGACGCCACCGTAGTGGGTCGGATCTCAAACAATGACGAGAAAGAGTACAGGAATGAGATAGAGAATCTGGTGAACTGGTGCAGCAACAATAATCTCTCCCTCAATGTCAACAAAACGAAGGAGATTGTATTGACTTCAGGAAGCGTAAAGGAGAACATGCCCCTGTCTACATCAATGGGGACGAAATAGAAAGGGTCGAGAGCTTCATGTTTTTTAGGTGTCCAGATCACCAACAACCTGTCCTGGTCCCCCCAGGCCGACATTATAGTGAAGAAAGCCCACCAATGCCTCTACTTTCTCAGAAGACTAAGAAAATTTGGCATGTCAGCTACAACTCTCTCTCCAACTTTTACAGATGCACTGTAGAAAGCATTTTCTGGTTATATCACAGCTTGGTATGGCTCCTGCTCTGCCCAAGACCGCAAGGAACTACAAAAGGTTGTGAATGTAGCCCAATCCATCACGCAAACCAGCCTCCCATCCACTGACTCTGTCTACACTTCCTGCTGCCTCGACAAAGCAGCCAGCGTAATTAAGGACCCCAGACATTCTCTCTCCCACCTTTTTCATTTGGGAAAAAGATACAAAAGTCTGAGGTCACGTACTAACCGACTCAAGAACAGCTTCTTCCCTGCTGCGGTCAGACTTTTGAATGGATTTACCTTGCATTAAGTCGATCTTTCTCTACATCCTAGCTATGACTGTAACACTACATTCTGCACTCTCTCCTTTCCTTCTCTATGAACAGTATGTTTTGTCTGTATAGCGCGCAAGAAACCATACTTTTCACTATGTTAATACATGTGACAATAATAAATCCAATCAAAACAATTCTGGTCACCACACTACTAGGAAGGATGTGGAGGCTTTGGAGAGGGTACAGAAAAGGTTTACCAGGATGTTGCCTGGTCTGGAAGGTATTAGCTATGAGGAGAGGTTGGATAAACTCGGTTTGTTCTCACTTGAACGACGGAGGTTGAGGGGTGACCTGATAGAGGTTTACAAGATTGAGTGGCATGGACAGAGTGGATAGTCAGATGCTCTTTCCTAGGGTAGAAAAGTCAAGTACTAGGGGACACAGGGTTAAGGTGCGTGGGGAAAAGTTTAGAGTTGATGTGCGAGGCAAGTTTTTTTTTACCCAGAGGGTGGTGAATGTCCGGAACGCGCTGCCCGGAGCAGGTACAATAGCGGCATTTAAGTGGCAACGAGACTAATACATGAATAGGATGGGAATGGAAGGGTTTGGACTCCGTAAGTGCATGTGGTTTTAGTTTAGGCAGGCATCATGATCGCCACAGGCTTGGAGGGTTGAAGGGCCTGTTCCTGTGCTGTACTGTTCTTTGTATTTTGAACTTGTGTTCATGTTTGACTCTCGGTTTAGTCTGAGACGCTAAACAGCTTGAGGCACCAACTTTTTGAAGAGATATCGGCATGGTTTCCTGTTTCCAACCCCATATGCAGTATTTCAGGGAAGGGTCCGAGCTAACATGTATCCAGCAACTTTTGCTTTCAAAAAGAAATCTCAGGTCAGCACCATATGCTGTCTGTGGGAGCTTGCTGTGCACAAACTGACCGTCTCAATTCTTACATGGGCAGCACTGACTAAACCTGAAGTGCTTTATTGGTTAGAATGTGCTCCTGTGGTTGAGAAAGGCGCTATAGAGATGCAGGTTACTGTCCACTATGGCAGTGTGGAATAAACCACATTCTTTTAAAAATAACATTTTCTCTCAATGAGATTATAATTTTAAACTACTAACGGGCAAAGCCACTGAAAAAGAATTTGTGCAGGAAGAATAATGGGAATTACAGAAATTTTTTTTTAAAATTCTGTTCACTCGAAGGGAACAGAGAGGGTACAGCA
The DNA here is from genome assembly GCF_964213995.1 of Mustelus asterias. NCBI lineage: Eukaryota > Metazoa > Chordata > Chondrichthyes > Carcharhiniformes > Triakidae > Mustelus > Mustelus asterias. The sequence continues at coordinate 43,678,528 of NC_135824.1, read as the reverse complement.
CATAAATCGCATTTGCTTAAAAGTACCTGCTATAAGCATTGGGCGTTGTATTTACCTGAGCACCAGCTCCCAACCCACAGTCGACTCGAGTTTCCAGCCTCATCTGAGGATTAGGTGGCTGCTCTTTGTCACAAAGTTTAAAGTTTATTGGTCACAAGTAAGGCTTACGTTAACACTGCAATGAAGTTACTGTGAAATTCCCCTAGTCGCCACACTCCAGCGCCTGTTCGGGTCAATGCACCTAACTAGCACGTCTTTCAGATTGTGGGAGGAAACCGGAGCACCCGGAGGAAACCCACGGGGAGAATGTACAAACTCCACACACACACAGTGACCCAAGATGGGAATCGAACCCAGGTCCCTGGTGCTGTGAAGCACAGTAAGAAGCCTCACTAACCTGTTGGACTTTAACCTGGTGTTGTGAGACTTCTTACTGTGCTTACCCCAGTCCAACGCCGGCATCTCCAGATCATGGCTGTGAAGCAGCAGTGCTAACCACTCTGCTAACAGTGTAACCAGTCATTTCCTGTCAGTGCTGTGTACCTCTGCTTGGTGGCAGAATGTTCATGTTGCAGAATTTCGCCACTAATGCAAAATGTTTCAGATGTTCGTTTTTTTAATGAGCAACTGGCCAGAGCTCTAGAAGCAGCTGGGGGTTATCTTGCCCCCTCTGCAAGAGTCAGCGACCCCAGCAGGAGAGCTGTAAAGAGGAGGAAACTGAGAGATCAGCTTCCCCTTTTCTCGCTCTTTCTCCATACTCCTCCTTTAGAGAGATCGCCTCCGTGGCTGGGATCCGCATTCGGCCAAATTTAATTGGGGGGGAAAACAACATTACTACTTTAAAAGAACGTGGTTTATTCCACACTGCCATAGTGGACAGTGACCTGCATCTCTATAGCGCCTTTCTCAACCTCAGGAGCACATTCTAACCAATAAAGCACTTCAGGTTTAGTCATTGCTGCCCGTGTAGGAATCGAGACGGTCAGTTTGTGCACAGCAAGCTCCCACAGACAGCATATGTTTTGTGGAATGTGAACTAAGCAGCAGAAATGAAATGACTGATATAGCTTAGTATGGAGGTGTATTCTAAAGGAGTGCAGTGTGGAATTATCATCCCATGCTCTGAGCTGGAGATAATTGCCTTTGTAATTTGTAATAAGTGGCAGTTTTAGGCAAAACTAGAAGCAACTGACTCATATCAGCATTCCCAAATTTAAAGAGGATTTTCAACATGTTCCTCTGGTGGCTGGACTAATTGATGTTTTCCTCCTGTAGGACCAGACAGCAGCCAAGTATTTTGGATCTACCTCAGAGGAACGTAAAGATGGAAGTGGTTATTACATACTGCATCAGTACAAATCCTTCCAGTGTCAGAAAGGCGCCATCAGTGGGGAGGTAAGCAATTTCTCATTTGGATTCTAGATATAAGCTGAGGATTTATTACTGTATGGTGAACATGTTAAATCCCTGCATACATCTCTCTCTTCTCTCTCTCTCTCTCCCCCCGCCCCGCCCCCACCCTCCCCAGATTCCCCATCTGCTGCTTTAGCTGAACCAGTAACCCATTTAGGATGAATGTGCTGATTCTGAGGTAAAGTAATGGACAGCGGAATGTCCTGTGGTTGTTCCATTTGTCCAGTGCAGTGCCCACCAGACAGCACTGACAGCTGGGCTCAGTTTGAATCATCGGACAGTTAACAGTACGGAAAGGGGCCATTCAGTCCATCATGTCTGTACTAGCACTCTGCAGGAGTGACTAATCCTTAACCCTACCTCCCTTCTCTGCAGCCCTGCAACTCTTTTCTCTCTCCTGGTGCTTGTCCAATTCCCTTTTGAAAGCCCCGATTCAGACACTGGCTCACCTTCAGGTAGCTGTTTCCCAGACCACTTATACCAACTCGCAGCTTAGCTTAATAAAATTGGCCGCCTTTCCAATTTAATCCATTCACTCTTGGACTTTCTGCCCTTTTCCACAGGTGTTTTAATTTTAACAGGGTGTGATCAGGGCCATCAAACTTCTCTCCTTCTGTTTCCAGCTAGCTAGCTGCTTTTTCTGAACCTAAATCCAGGACTGCCTCTTCCATCGCTGGGCTAGCGATGTACTGGCTAAAAACATCTCCCCAATGTAAGTGTTAGGGTGGCTGAAATCTCTGACTATTAGAGTAAGTCTTCACTTCACGCTGTAGTTCCATTCCTGCAGATTGCAACTTTGTGAATCATAGTTTCCCATGAGAGTGAAGATTAAAATCAGAGTTAGGATTTTGCACCCAGAGAAGCCAGCATACAGGTTGAAATACTGTATGTTTACACGTGCGTTCCGAGCTGAAATAATCTGTAAAATGACACACATCACAATGTAAAAAATCCAGAATGCAGTAAATATAAATAAATGTTTAAATAACTCACCTGGTTTTGGATTGACTGCACCACACTCCATCTGGTGGCAGAAGTTGATTGGTGCAGTTAGCTGCTGAAGAAGCCTCAGGGCCGCCTTTACTTTGCAAGCTGAGAGGGGGGAGAATGGGAGTGAAGCAGCCGGAGTCGTTTCCGGGAGTGGCAACAGACACCGGGGGGGGCTTGAATAGGAAGAATGGAATTGTGAAGGGAGGAGGGGATGGAAAAGGTACTTCAGGAATGTGGGTGGGTGTGGAGTGAGGGCAGCAGTGGGGGGGGTGTGCGATGGGAACTGAGTTGGGTAGGAGGGACTTCAGTTCAGAGGGTGGGCGGGAAAACATGCACATGTAGGTCACAGAACAGCAAGTCAGTGGCGACCACTATTCCAGTGAACCTCAGTGTTAAATGATATATTGTCCCTATGTTATGAATAACGTTAGAGCATTAACTGAGTCAACATGAAGCAGGGATTTACTACACTACTCAGTTTCTGCTCGTCAGTAACTTGCCAACGACTTTCTCTTTGATCTCTGTCTTTTGGTGGTTTATAGCATCATATCCAACACTGTGGTTGTCTCTTTTCTGGTCCTCAGTTAGCCAATGTGGCCTCAGTTGATGATCCTCCCAGCTCGTCATCCCTTCCTCCAGCTGTGAATGCTTCTTTTAACCAATATTGTGATTCTCCCATTCCCTCACCAGCCTGGCTGTAAACACTAACCCAGGAATATTGAACTGCCCTTCCTGCCTTTCTTTCAGCCGTGTTTCCAAGCGTCATATTTGCGCCATTAGAACAAAGAAAATTACAGCACAGGAACAGCCCCTTCGATCCTCCAAGCCTGCACCGACCATGCTGTCCGACTGAACTAAAACCCCCTACCCTTCATTCCCATCCTGTTCATGTACTTGTCAAGACGTCCCTTAAAAGCCACTACCGTATCGGCTTCCACGACCTCCCCCGGCAGTGAATTCCAGGCACCTACCACCCTCTGTGTAAAAAAAAAAAAACTGCTTCGTACATCTCCTTTAAACCTTGCCCCTCTCACCTTAAATCTGTGCCCCCTAGTAATTGACTCTAAAGAACAAAGAAAATTACAGCACATCTGTTTTATTGATCAGACTCCTTCACTTGAAGTTTCTGTCACCAGTCATTCGACAAACCCTTTGTCTATTTTATGTTCCCCGCCTCCTGTACTCTAATTTCCTGCCTTCTATTTCCAGCTTTGTTTTTGTCTAGAATCTACCCTCAGTTTGGCAGGGAGGTGGGAACCTGATTGAAACCCTCGCCAGTAGCATTAGTGACTGTCCCTGCCACAATATCAATCCCAGTCCTGTTGAGGTGGAACCTCCCCGGCTTTTACTGATCCAGTTCCTCTGGAACTAAACCCAATGCCCCAGGAATTTAAAGCCCCACTTTCTGCACCCTTTATCCAGCCACACATCCATCAATACAATCCTCCTATTTGCGTATTCACTCAGCACTGGGAGTTAGTAAGAGATTGCCGCCTTTTGAGGTATTATTTTTAAAATTTGTTACAGAACTCGCTGAAATCTACCTGTCGGACTTTGTAACTCATTCTGTCGGTGTCATTACCACTGATACCAGCCATGACCTCTGGCTGCTCACTTTCTTTCTGCCCCCTTCAGAATGCTCTGCAGCCATTCCGTGACATCCTTAATGTTTATCCTCGGGGAGGAATCGCACCAATCTGTAGTCATGTCTGAGGCCACAGAAACACCTGTCTGTTGCCCTAGCTAATGCTTTTCTGATCTCCTTTGCTTCCCCAACGCAGTTGAACCACCCATGGTTCTGTGGGCTGGCTCCGGCTGCACTCCCCAGACAGCTTGGGATGACCTGGAAAAATCTGAGTTCATCAAAGGGCTTGTTTTTAAACATCTAAGGGGAGGATGGAAGGGTTAAGGCTCGGGAACACGACCATGGTATTGTTATGAAGGGGAGGGTGATCTCCTCTCAGAGAACTAATACTCAACCACTCAAATACATCCCTTCATAATCTGCTAAAGAATATGTGAGAAATAGTACAATCTGCCTACAGCCACTTTGTGATTAAATCAAAATAACCCCCTGAGATTCTCTCTGTAAAAACGAAACAAGTAACACTTTATTTCATCTAATTACAAAGGGAACATTTAATGATGTCGAAGGTCCTGTGCAAATGCAAATTGTCTGCTAGAGCCTTGAGTGCCTAATATCTGAATTCCTTTTCAGCTGCAAGTCAAACCCTTTGACCAACCAAAGCCATTGCTGAACTGGACTCTGGTAGGCAAATAGAAAGTCAACACCTCTCAATCCTGTGCTTGACATCAAATGCATGCAGTTAGTGTTTAACCTCTTGAAACATCTGTAGTACAATATATCTGCGTAACTGTAGATGCTGTGGAAATCTCTCTCTAACAGAATGGCATAACCCAGATGGTTCAGCAGCTGAAGCCCTATGACTGGGATCAAGTGAATCCCTTGAAGATTACGGGGGTTGTAGGAGTAGAGTTAAGAGAGAAATCAGGAGGGCAAAAAGGAACACGAGATTGTTTGGGCAGATAAGGCAAAGGAGAATCCAAAGAGCTTCTACAAATACATAAAGGGTAAAAGAGTAACAAGGGAGAGTGTAGGGCCTCTTAAGGATCAACAAGGTCATCTAGGTGCGGATCCACGAAATGGGTGAGATCCTAAATGAATATTTCTCATCAGTATTTACTGTTGAGAAAAGCATGGATGTTAAGGAACTTGGTGAAATAAATAGTGATGTCTTGAGGAGTATAGATATTACAGAGAAGGAGTGCTGCAAGTCTTAAAGCGCATCAAGGTAGATAAATCCCCGGGACCTGATGAAGTGTATCCCAGGACATTGTGGGAGGCTAGGGAGGAAATTGCAGGTCCCCGAGCAGAGATATTTGAATCATCGATAGTCACGGGTGAGGTGCCTGAAGATTGGAGGGTGGCAAATGTTGTGCCTTTGTTTAAAAAGGGCTGCAGGGAAAAGCCTGGGAACTACAGGCCAGTGAGCCTCACATCTGTGGTGGGTAAGTTGTTGGAAGGTATTTTGAGAGACAGGATCTACAGGCATTTAGAGACGCAAGGACTGATTAGGGACAGTCAGCATAGCTTTGTGAGTGGAACATCATGTCTCACAAATTTGATTGAGTTTTGGAGGGGTAACCAAGAAGATAGATGAGGGCAGTGAAGTTAATGTTGTCTACATGGACTTTAGCAAGGCCTTTGACAAGGTACCGCAAGGTAGGTTGTTGCATAAGGTTAAATCTCACGGGATCCAGGGTGAGGTATCTAAATGGATACAAAACAGAAGCCAGAGGGTGGTTGTAGAGGGTTGTTTTTCAAGCTGGAGGCCTGTGATCAGCGGTGTGCCTCAAGGATCAGTGCTGGGTCCACTGTTATTTGTCATTTATATTAATGATTTGGATGAGAATATAGGAGGCATGGTTAGTAAGTTTGTAAGATTGGTGGCATAGTGGACAGTGAAAAAGGTTATCTCCAAATGCAAGGGGATCTTGATCAATTGGGCCAGTGGGCTGACGAATGGCAGATGGAATTTAATTTAGATAAATGCGAGGTGATGCATTTTGGTAGATTGAACCAGGGCAGGACTTACTCAGTTACTGGTAGAGCATTGGGGAGAGTTACAGAACAAAGAGATCTAGGGGTACATGTTCATAGCTCCTTGACAGTGGAGTCACAGATGGGCAGAGTGGTGAAGAAGGCATTCGGCATGCTTGGTTTCATCGGTCAGAATATAGAATACAGGAGTTGAGACGTCTTGTTGAAGTTGTACAAGACATTGGTAAGGCCACACTTGGAATACTGTGTGCAATTCTGGTCACCCTATAATAGAAAGGATATTATGAAACTAGAAAGAGTGCAAAAAATTTACTCGGATGCTACCGGGACTTGATGGATTGAGTTATAAGGAGTGGCTGGATAGACTGGGACTTTTTTCTCTGGAGCGTAGGAGGCTGAGGGTGACCTTATCGAGGTCTATAAAATAATGAGGGGCACAGATCAGCTGGATAATATCTTTTCCCAAAGGTAGGGGAGTCTAAAACTAGAGGGCATAGGTTTAAGGTGAGAGGGGAGAGATACAAAAGTGTCCAGAGGGGCAATTTTTTCAGAGGGTGGTGAGTGTCTGGAACAAGCTGCCAGAGGTAGTAGTAGAGGCGGGTACAATATTGTCTTTTAAAAAACATTTGGGTAGTTACATGGGTACAATGGGTATAGAGGGATATGGGCCAAATGTGGGCAATTGGGATTAGCTTGAGGGTTTAAAAAAGGGCGGCATGGACAAGTTGGGCCGAAGGGCCTGTTTTCATGCTGTAAACTTCCAAGACTCCACCTCTATGACTCGGGAGCTCTGCACTGAGTTACTTGGACATAGCTAATGTACAAGTAAGTGTTGACTGTCCATGCCAATGGCTGAACATTATTTTGGCCTTGCTAGCTCCAGTGCAGTGATGCTAACTGGCAAACTCCAGTTGCTTGCCTCACTGTCCAGTCCAGAGATTGAACCAAAAGACTTCCTAATTTACATAGCTCATCTTCTCACTGCCTTAAGCAGCTGGGTGGCACCGTGGCACAGTGGTTAGCGCTGATGCCTCTCCGTGCCAGAGACCCAGGTTCGATTCTGGGTCATTGTCTGTGTGGAGTTTGCACATTCTCCCCTTGTCTGTGTGGGTTTCCTCTGGGTGCTCTGGCTTTCTCCCACAGCCCAAAGATGTGCAGGTTAGGTGGATTAGCTATGTAAATGTGAGTGATATTTGCATTGTGTAATGTGGTTTGTATCCAGTGACCCTGTTAAATATTGCTTTACATTAATCTTCACAGCCCATTCCGCCTGAACACAATCCCAAACCAGTAGCCAAAAGAAGTTCAGACAGCAAGCAGGTAAGATTTAGGTAATGAATTCTTACAAAAACAGTGGAATGCATGATAAAATACAGGGACAGAGTAAAGTTTTAGTGATGGGTGCTTCTTGGGTTACACTTTGAGACTTTCTAACATTGTACCTGGAGTTTTTTGATCTGTAATAGCAGTGAGCCAGACCCTTAGCAAGTCTTAGAAACTTTACCACTTGTTTGTTTCTTTGTGTTCCCCTTCCTCTCCTGAGGATTGCTCACTGATCTTCATTTACTTGAACCTGCCTCTCTGAGCTTTGATCCGTTGCCGTCACCACTACTGTGGGTCCGAAGACCAAGTCTTAGCGGCTGGTCCAAATGATCCGTCTGACTGCTGACATTTTTCCATTATTATCCATAACTGGTTGGGAGGAGGGATCTATGAGTTCCACTAAAAATTCTGTCAGGAGCAGAGCTGTGAAAAGCTTATTTTCTTCCAGAAAGAAGACAAACAGCCAAAGAATGAGCCGAAAGCCACGAATAAAACCACCGAGGTAGTCACTCCTCCGGTAAGTTTGTTTTCCCCCTTTCCCCATTCCCGCTCGCCGCCTCTGTGTCAATTAGTGAATTGCGACTGTCTACTCTTCCCATCCACCACCTTTGCTCTATGTCTTGCTCCTGAATTCCCACTCACCTGAAGAAGGGGCTTGGAGCTCCGAAAGCTTATGGCATTTGCTACCAAATAAACCTGTTGGACTTTAACCTGGTGTTGTTAAACTTCTTACTGTGTTTGCTCCTGTAGAGTCAGGGATATATTTACATCTATTTGCATAGAAGGTGCAGTACAGGACCAGGCTGGTTGTGCTCTACACTATCCTCCCACCTCTCTTCAGCCAGTCTTAACTCCATTGCTTTCTCCTTGTGTTTATCTAGCTTCTGTCAAATGCAGCATGCCTGCTGACCCTTGGTTAGTTGTGAGCTGGCAGTAAAGGTTCGCAGCGAAGTGGAAAGGAGGCCATTTGACTAACTGTGCCATGCTGCTGCTTTGGAGTAATCTGAGATCATTCCTGGTGCTCCATGCTGTCCCATGGTCTGTCTCTCCTGCTTCAGATATTTATCAACAATTATCCCTTCACCTTGGGTGCCTCTGGCTTAAAACGGTTGAAACTATACAGGATTGATATTCAGTTAAAATTTAATTTTTGCTGTGTTTTTATTTTTCCTTTCCGTTCTGAAGGCATTGACTTGGTGGATGGATGTTATTGTAAATGTATGCCATTTCTCAATGGAAGAGTTCAAAAGCATTTCCTGGGGATTAAGCAAGCAATGATGATAGCTAACAGACTAGAGAATCATACTTGGAGTATAGATAGCGGAGAATACACACCATGCTGCGGTTATCACACAGAAAGGGATCTTCTGCCCATGCAGAGGTGAAATCTACCCTCACTGCCCTCTTTCTTTGACCTTTACTTTGACAATGGCTGCATATTGGCACAGTGGTTAGCACTGCTGCCTCACAGCGCCAGGGATTGGATGGAAATATCCTGTTCCCCACTCTTGAGGGGGAACTTGTCCAGTATCAATCTTCTACAACGCGTTAGTCAGATCTTTGAGTGGCATTGACTCATTTTGTCTTTATGCCTTACCGAAGAGGATTCCTTGATGATGTAAATGTTTGATTTAGTGAATGTGTTAACTAGGTAAGTTTTATTATTTAAAGAGCCTATAGACGTGTGTTAAATTGTTTCCTGTTGACATGTTTTACAGGGCTCGGTAGCACAGACCTGGGAGGACGCTCCATACTTTTTCATCATTCAGGTCCAAAAGACTGGACTAAAGACTGAAAACAGAGAGTGGAATTTAATCTGTAGGTTTTCAGTACAGCAGTAAAATAATACACTAATCCCTGACTTCAGCCAAGACCAAGGCAGCAAAGGGAATGATGCTGGAGGAAATGATTTTTGAAATCAATTCTGTACTGGCTCCCCCCTTAACACCAGGGCGGCACGGTGGCACAGTGGTTAGCATTGCTGCCTCACAGCACCAGCGACCCAGGTTTGATTCCCAGCCTTGGGTCGCTGTCTGTGTGGAGTTTACACGTTCTCCCCGTGTCTGCGTGGGTTTCCTCCGTGTGCTCTGGTTTCCTTCCACAGTCCAAAGATGTGCGGGTTAGGTTGACTGGCCATAGTAAATTGATCTTTAGTGTCCAAGGGATTAGCAGGGTAAATACATGGGTTTAAAGGCATAGGGCCTGGGTGGATTGTTGCCGGTGCAGACTCAATGGGCTGCACTGTAGGGATTCTATTCTAACTCCCCCAAGCCATTGCAGATGATGATGTGAATCCTGTTGTAGCTGATAAGCAGTGGAGCTAAGAGGTGAGGAGAGCACATTGTAACATGAATACTGGGCTTTGGTGCGAGATTAGTAATGATCAGTCATGGGAGATTGGGGTGATGGACTGAGGCCTAGAGTGCAGGGACTCGGAGGTTGATAAAAGTGGGAGGGTGGACACAATAAGCGGGAAGTGATGATCAGGATAGTCAAAAGCCAAATACTGCAGATGCTAGCAACCTTAAAATTAACAAAAAGGAAGCGCTGGAAACAGTAGGTGTCTCAGCATCCGTAGAGCGAGAAAGCAAATGAATGTTTGTGATTGACCTTTCAATTTTTAATCTGCTCCAATATTGTAAGGAAGTAGCATACTGGGGGGAGTAACCTGCGTTGATGTCCTACTAGAGATGTGTGTGTTCATAGTTACTGTGCATGGTGTGATCTGCTGTCCAGTGTAATAATTTCTGTATTATAGTCCCTGGTGTCTGAGCACATGCTGGTGAAAAGCCACTTGCCCTCAGTGTAAGTGTAAGCTAGGCCTGTGTACACTGCAGCTTCTGAACTGATAGCCACCCTGTGCTTTCTCTGTCTCTGCAGTAGAAGTGGAAATGTTGGGGCCCCATGGATACATATCTGCAACAGATTGGCCATTAATGATTGTAAGTATTTTGTTAACCTTGGAGGTAACCATTTACTAATGAATCTGATTCTTGTAAAGGGTGGCTCCATCCAGCTACACCTGTGTGGGCCAATGGGTTGAGAATCCTCCAAACCAAACTGGGCAATTAATTTAAAGATGTACACGCAAGTCAGCTATGTTAACGACTGTAAACTTAAACCTTTTTCTAGATATTTTCCAGATCAAAGGACAGGGAGTCGACTCAAACTCAACTTAAATAAAACCTTTCTCTTTATTCAATACTTCAGGTCTAATATTCAACATGTACTTGTCATTTGCAACACTTTGATTCACTTAACTTTAACTCTAACTTAAGCTTTTAACTGTAAACAAATACTACCCGTTTGAGCAAACTTAGGCAGGCTTGCCCTCCGATAGGAATTTCCCTTGGTGTTCTTTGTCTTCTCTGAAGATGCCTTCGGAGCAGTGTTGTGAAGATGATTCTCAAGTTTTCATGAAAGACAAAGACTCAGGCACTTTTTATCCTAAAACTTTCCCAAAAGTTCTCTGGCACTCGGGCAGTGATACCGGAAACTGATAACACTGTTCGATTATAGCCAATGGAGTTACTCGTGAACAATTCCCAAATGTTTGTACCAAACAGCACATTGGTCACACAAGCTCACCATATCTGAAATAAGGTGGGAAACTTTAGTGTTGGTATGTCTGGCATTTGTTCCACCAACTAACCCTATTGTGGTCAGCACAGGAAGTATCAGGTCACATCTCCCAGGACAAGTCACAGCTCACTGCAGCCCCTCTGACCAGTATCTGTGTTTAATTAGAACTTGACCAAAATTCCCAGCATGCTTGACTTTTGTTGCCATTGATGTTGCTGTTGGCCATCTGGCCACAGCTGTGTTTTTGCAAATGAGCGTGCAGGGTTTTGATTCCTGTTGCAAGCGGGTTATTTTTAATGTCAGCTCTGCTTTGGAAACCTGCACTTTTAACCTGGTTTTCGATTTTCACAGTTACTAACCAAGCGCCCCCAATGGTGTGAACAAGCCTATTCCAAGGTCACCACGAGACAAGTCCACTCACAATTGGGGTGATGAGCAGGATTGTGTTTTACCTGCCAGTGCAAAGGGGATTTGGGCCAGTGGGGGAGGAAGAGGGAGAGTTGTTTAACCAGGGTTAAACAATCTCCTTCTGGAGCTGACCCAGGAAGGGACTGCTTGAGGAAGCAATGACTCGGGGTGCCTTTACAGTCAGCATCACTAGCAGAGCAATTTTATCACTACAGTCAGTGGCAACATTGGTTTTGAAATGTGTATTTTTAACTTCAGCTGCAGCATATTGTCATCTTCATGAAAGCAGCAGCCCCTGACCTGCAAGTGTATTATATATATTCTTCAGTCAACTTGGGGTAGCACGGTGCTACAGTGGTTAGTGCTGCTGCCTCTCAGCGCCAGGGACCCAGGTTTGATTCCGGCCTTGGGTCACTGTTTATGCGGAGCCTGCATGTTCTCCCCATGTCTGCGTGGGTTTCCTCCGGGTGCTCCGGTTTCCTCCCACAGTCTGCTTAAAGCACTTCAATTCAAAAGGTGAAGTTACTTTTATTTTCTTCATTCTTTCACGGGGTGTGGACGTCGCCAGTAAGGTCAGCGTTAGTTGTCCATCCCTAATTCCCCTTGAACCGAGTGACTTGCCGCATCCTTTCCGAGCGCAGTTAAGAGCCAACCACATTGCTGTGGCTCTGCAGTCGCATGTAGGCCAGACCAGGTCCAGCAGATTTTCTTCTCTAAAGGACATTCGTGAACTAGGTGGCTTTCTGCAATGGTTTTCTGATCACCATTACTGAGACTAGCGTTCAATTCCAGATTATTCACTGAATTTAAATTCCACCAGCTGGTGTGGGATTTGAACCCCTGTTCCTCGGAACATCAGCCTGGGCCTCTGGATTACCAGTTCAGTGATACATTGCGCCACCAGACTGTAGCATAGATGCATTTAAGGGGAAGCTGGATGAGCAGATGAGGGGCTGAATGGAAGGGTATGCTGAAAGGGTGAGATGGAGGAGGCTTGTGTGGAGCACAGATCTGTTGGCTTGTTGGAATGGGGAGGCTATTTAGCCTCTTGAACATTTTCCACCATTCAGTGAGATTATGAGTGATCTGCCACCTCAGTCCATGTGCTGGTCTTTATATTATATCTCAACACCTTCGGCTAACAATTTATCAAACTCCGATTTAAAACTAGCATTTAAAATCTAGCTTCCATTGCCATTTGTGGAAGAGAGTTCTAAACTTTTATCACCCAATACATTTCCTCATTTCACTCCTGAAAGTCCTGGCTTTAATTCTTTTGACTGCTCTGCCTTAGCCTTGGACTCCCCAACTCGCAGGAATAATTTCTCCCAATCTACCCTATCTCTTCCACTTAATGTCCTGCAAACGTTGTCTAAATCATCCTTGAAATTCCAGGGAGTATAACCCTAGTTTGTTTAATCTCTCGTATCCTTCCAGTAAATTTGAGCTGTATTCTTCCTAAGGTGTGATGTCAGGAACTACTCTCAGAATTCCAGGCATTGGGGGCTTTGAGTTGAAACATGACTTCAATCCCTTTGGATTCTATTCCACTTGAATATGAAGACCTGTTATCCCTACTCCCCATTTCCTTCTGAGCAGCTCATTTCTGAATCAGGTTTCTCTTTGTTCCTTGTACTTTAGCTAAAAGTCTCTTTAAGGGACTTCATCAAATGCCTTCTGCAAGTCCAAATAAATAACATCTGTAGACAATTCCGTGTCCAACACTGTCATCTCAAAGAAAATTGGTCAGATACGACCTCTCTTTTACAAAGCAATGTTCTCATAGAATCACAGTGAGAGTTTTAACAACAGGTTAAAGTCCAACAGGTTTATTTGGTAGCAAACGCCACTAGCTTTCGGAGCGCTGCTCCTTCGTCAGATGGAGTGGATATCTGTTCATAAACAAGGCACAGAGACACAAACTCAAGTTACAGAATACTGATTAGAATGCGAATCTTTACAGCTAATCAAGTCTTAAAGATACAGACAATGTGAGTGGAGGGAGCATTAGGCACAGGTTAAAGAGATGTGTATTGTCTCCAGACAGGACAGCCAGTGAGATTCTGCAGGTCCAGGCAAGCTGTGGAAGTTACTGATAGTGTGACATGAACCCAAGATCCCGGTTGAGGCAGTCCTCGTGTGCGGAACTTGGCTATCAGTTTCTGCTCAGCTGTCATGTGTCGTGCAGGCCGCTTTGGAGAACGCTTACCCGGAGATCAGAGGCCGAATCCCTGTGACTGCTGAAGTGCTCCCCCACAGGAAGAGAACAGTCTTGCCTGGTGATTGTCGAGTGGTGTTCATTCATCCGTTGTCATAGCGTCTGCATGGTTTCCCCAATGTACCATAAGACCATAAGACCATAAGACATAGGAGCGGAAGTAAGGCCATTCGGCCCATCGAGTCCACTCCACCATTCAATCATGGTTGATTTCAACTCCATTTACCCGCTCTCTCCCCATAGCCCTTAATTCCTCGGGACATCCTTTCCTGCAGCGTATCAGGTAGACAATGTTGGCCGAGTTGCAAGAGTAGGTACCGTGTACCTGGTAGATGGTGTTCTCATGTCAGATGATGGCATCCGTGTCGATGATCCAGCACATCTTGCAGAGGTTGCTGTGGCAGGGTTGTGTGGTGTCGTGGTCACTGTTCTCCTGAAGGCTGGGTAGTTTGCTGCGGACAATGGTCTGTTTGAGGTTGTGCGGTTGTTTGAAGGCAAGAAGTGGGGGTGTGGGGATGGCCTTGGCGAGATGTTCGTCTTCATCAGTGACATGTTGAAGGCTCCGGAGGAGATGCCGTAGCTTCTCCGCTCCGGGGAAGTACTGGATGACGAAGGATACTCTGTCCACCGTGTCCCGTGTTTGTCTTCTGAGGAGGTCGGTGCGGTTTTTCGCTGTGGCGCGTCGGAACTGTCGATCAATGAGTCGAGCGCCATATCCTGTTCTTATGAGGGCATCTTTCAGCGTCTGGAGGTGTCTGTTGCGATCCTCCTCATCTGAGCAGATCCTGTGTATTCGGAGGGCTTGTCCGTAGGGGATGGCTTCTCTAACGTGTTTAGGGTGGAAGCTGGAGAAGTGGAGCATCATGAGGTTATCCGTGGGCTTGCGGTACAGTGAGGTGCTGAGGTGACTGTCCTTAATGGAGATGCCAAGAATGCAACCAATTCTGGAGAGTAGTCCATGGTGCGTCTGATGGTGGGATGGAACTTGTTGATGTCATCATATAGTTGTTTCAGTGATTGTTCACCATGAGTCCAAAGGAAGAAAATGTCATCGATGTATCTAGTGTATAGCATCGGTTGAAGGTCCCGTGCGGTGAAGAAGTCTTGTTCGAACCTGTGCATGAAAATGTTGGCATATTGAGGTGCGAATTTGGTCCCCATGGCTGTTCCGTGTGTCTGGATGAAGAACTGGTTGTTGAAGGTGAAGACATTGTGGTCCAGAATGAAGCGGATGAGTTGTAAAATTGCATCTGGAAACTGGCAGTTGTCGGCGTTGAGTACTGAGCAATGCCATCGGTAACCCCCACAGCTTGCCTCCTGGACTTGCAGAATCTCACTAGCTGTCCTGTCTGGAGACAATACACATCTCTTTAACCTGTGCTTGATGCTCTCTCCACTCACATTGTCTGTATCTTTAAGACTTGATTGGCTGTAAAGATCAGCATTCTAACCAGTATTCTTTAACTTGATTTTGTGTCTCTGTGCCCTGTTTGAGAGCAGATTTCCACTCCATCTGCCGAAGGAGCAGCGCTCCGAAAGCTAATGGCGTTTGCTACCAAATAAACCTGTTGGACTTTAACCTGGTGTTGTTAAAACTCTTACTGTGTTTACCCCAGTCCAACGCTGGCATCTCCACATCATGACTCTCATAGAATCATATAGTGCAGAAGAGGCCCTTTGGCCCATCGAGCCTGCACTGACACGCAAGAAACACCTGGTCTCGCACCTAATCCCATTTACCAGCACTTGGCCCATAGCCTTGAATGCTATGATGTGCCAAGTGCCCATCCAGGTACTTTTTAAAGGATTAGGCAAGCTGCCTCCACCACCCTCCCAGGCAGCACATTCCAGACCATCACCACCTGCTAGGTAAAAATGTTTTTTCTCACATTCTCCCCCCCCCCCCCCCTAAATCTTCTGCCCCTCACTTTGAACTTTGTGTCCCCTCATGACTGACCCTTCAACTAAGGGGAACAGCTGCTGCTTATCCACCCCATCCATGCCCCTTATTATATACACCTCAATCAGGCCTCCCCTCAGTCTTCTGTGCTCCATCAGAAACAACCCAAGCCTGTCCAACCTCTCCATAACATTTACAAAACAGAACCTTTAAGTTATAACAATGGAGGTATGAAGTCTTGCTTCTCTTCGCCCAGTGGTGAAAACAATGTGGTGGCAGTGAAACACTAGCACTCAGTAAAGCAGTCAATCCAGTGCGCTACCTTGTTCCCCATTGCACATCAGTGCCACCTCCAACATCCACACTGCTAACTGCTCCTGCCCTTTAATAAGTTCATGTGGCGATGACATCCACATTCCTGAAGCCTCACTTGCTGTTTTTCTTCCTGCAGTTCTACATGGTGATGTGTATCATCTATGTGCTCTACAGCATTCTCTGGCTTTTCCTGCTGATTTGTCACTGGAAGGATTTGTTACGGATTCAGTATTGGATTGGTGGGGTCATTCTGCTCGGCATGCTGGAGAAAGCAGTCTTCTATGCGGAATACCATCGAATCTCGCAGCAGGGTGTGTCAGGTAAATGAATGTAAATTGGAGGCTGGACTGGCAAGTGATGTAAATCAGCCGTGGGTTCCCACTTCCTGATTGACTGCAATGTTGTGGGTGCTGGGTCGAATTGTATTGAGCTTGGCAGTGACCCTTGCACAGCCATGAACTTCTGGCATTCCTCAACCTGTGTAAGGTGCCAGAGGAACACCAGCCCCTGTTGGCCCGTACCCCAACACAGCTCCCCAGCTGCCCGAGGGCCACCAAACATTTTTGGCAAATGAAATTGATTTTCAGGCCATCCTCATTCCTGGATTTTCAGAAAAGAATTTAAAATTCCAGTTTATTCACAAATGGACTTTGAGCGAAATGATTTCTTAAGATTGAGCTACATATTAAAACCGATTCTTGTTTAAAACTCTCTCGCAGTTCACGGGGCGGTGATCTTTGCAGAGCTGCTGTCAGCTGTGAAACGCACCCTGGCTCGAATCCTGGTCATTATTGCTGGGCTTGGCTATGGTATTGTCAGGTAAGGTGACTTGTGTACCTGCTGCTTTCTGAGCTACTGTCAGATTGCCAGGAGCTACTGTCAGGAAGGGGAGGAGGAGGAGTGAGGTGGGGGGGGGGTGGGGGGAGAGACTTGGGAGAGGGGGTTGAGGGGGTGGGGTGGGGGGGGGGGGAGAAGAGACTTGGGTGAGGGGGTGGGGTGGGGGGGAGAAGAGAGACTTGGGAGAGGCTGTGGGGTGGGGGGGGGGAGAAGAGAGACTTGGGAGAGGGTGTGGGGTGGGGGGGGGGAGAAGAGAGACTTGGGAGAGGGTGTTGAGGTGGTGGGGGGGGTTGAGGGGAAGAAGGGGAGCGGAGAACGGAGGTAAGGCAGGGGGGAGGTGATGGAGGGGTGGTGGGAGAGAAAGGCGTATTAGGAGCAGTGACAGGAATGGGATCGAGGAGTGAATCGGAATCCAGATGCGGCGGGAATGGAGGGGGAGGATGAGTAGGGATGAACAGGGGCAGGAGAAAGGAGGGCGGTCCCCATGGTTAATCCCATCTAAAGGACACATCTTGGGACACTAAGAGGTAAGTTAGCATGGCCGATGCACCTAACCTCCATGTCTTTTCAACTGTGGGAGGAAACCGGAGCACCCGGAGGAAACCCACGCAGACACAGAATATGCAAACTCCACACACACAGATCCAAGGCCGGAGTTGAACCCGGATCCCTGGCGCTGTCAGGCAGCAGTGCTAACCACTGTGCCGCCCACACTGAAATCTGAAGAAGTATCAGAAAATGCTGGAAATACTCAACATGTCTGTGAACTTCTGCTATGGGAGAAACAAGAGTCAATATTTTGGGTCGATGACCTCTAACCTGAACTGGAAAGTGTTTGATTTGCGCTTTGAGAAGTCCTGATTGTGAAAGGGTCTATAGAAATGCAAGTTTTTTTTTCATATAACCTGTTGACGCTCAATGTCTAGGCTCTAAGGGAAAAGCTAGTTCCTCCCAGCATCACTGCACCTTCCTGTTACAGAGATGTTCTTGGCAATGGTGACAGTGAAAGTCATTCTGCTAACAGATCTTGTGTTTCCTGTTTTTAAACAGGCCCCGGCTGGGAGCCTCCGCAACTCAAATCGTTGGCATCAGTTTGCTCTACCTGCTGTTTTCCTCAGTGGAGGGAGTCTTGCGAGTAGCTGTGGTAAGGGCATCTTTAAAGATGCTGAACTAGAATTTTTTCAGTGTGGTGGGGGCCAAGAAGAGAATTGGGTGGGGCCAGCGAGGTTTGTTAATCGGGCAATGTTTCAACGAGAACTTATTTTCAACAAACACAGCCAGTTTCATATGTCATTCCGCTCACCAGAACACTAGTAAAGTGTTTATTAGTCACAAGTAAGGCTGCAATGAAGTTACTGTGAAATTCCCCTAGTCGCTACATTCCGGCGCCTGTTCGGGTCAATGCATCTACCTGGCATGTCTTTCGGACTGTGGGAGGAAACAGGAGCACCTGGAGGAAACCCACGCAGACATGGGGAGAACATGCAGACTCCACACAGGCAGTGACCTGTCTGGGAATCGAACCCGGGTCCCTGGCGCTGTGAGGCAGCAGTGCTAACCCCTGTGCCACCTGTAATTCCTCTAATTCACCAAGCATATCTGTGTAGCCCCTAGTAGAAACCACAGTGAAACCATTCTGTGTGGTTCTGGGTTCTGCACAGCCCGGCTGGCTTAACTAAAGCAGAGACTTTTCTCTTGAACTATGAGCTTTGAAGAATGGACTATGTCTTGAGTGCCATTCTGAAATAAGTGGTAGGTTTGATTCCCAGTTAGTCCACACTGCTGAACTTTACGTTCCCCTCTTTCCCCATGGCCTTTCTACTCCCCTTGGAGATCCTGGGATGGGCAATAATTGCCAGCTTTGCCAACAATACCCACATTTGGTGATTTTTGTTCTTTAACTGGCACAGCTGAAGTTGTGGTTTGGGGGGGAAGGGGAGGAAATCTGTCAAGGTGTGCTGCCATGTACAAGCCCAGATTCAGGTTTGTCTGCTGTACACCTACACCTGAATAGCAAGGTTAATGATAACTGGAGCAAGTGACCGGTTTATCGTTTTATGGAAAATTCCACAATCCAGACTCCACACTGCTATGTGCAGAAGCTGAAGAATTAACGAACTGATTTGTCCTGATGGCAGTGCAATTAGAAAACCGGCACCAGTAAAAATTGATGCCCTGCACCCCAGAGTGAATCTAGTCAGGAGTATGTTAGCTCATCTCTGCCAGCTACCCTGTTCCTCAGGTGTTCAGTTCCACTTGCCGCTGATGCAGTGAGTCTGGAGGCTTGTGTGCAGTATCTGGTGCCCTAACGGGTATGTGATGAGAATCTGTATCGTTGCTTAAAGCACTTTTGTTCCCTTGCGCAGGGGGAACACAAGGTCCCTCAAGGTTATTGTACTCGTTCTGTTAACTAACATTCCTGTCCCTCTTTAGGAGCATTCTGCAGCAGCCATGACCATCTGTGAGATTTCTCTTGCGTTAATAGACTCCTGTATTGTATGGTGGATATCCTTTTTGCCCCCGTCCTCTCCCTTGGGCCTCCTGCTGTTGTCTGATCAGAGATTTTGTGTTGTGTTATGCAAGTGGACAGAAAGATAGATGGACTGTAATCGGTAATTATAAAGTGGAAAGCACACAAAAGGTCAATCAAGTGTTCGAATAGTCGGGATTAAAGCTAAAAGAGATCTGGAGACCTTGGTAGTCTCAGGCCAACCTGTCTAATCATTGCAGAGCATCAGTCAGTATCTTGCATATAATCCACAGCACAGAACCAGGTGCTTCGGCTGACCTGGTTTGTGCTGATGGCTATTTTCCACTTGAGCTGCCTCCACCCTTCTTGATCTAATCCTATCAGCATTCACTTCAGCTCAGTGTTAGCACACTTTTAGGGGAGTTGAAAAGAGCCCAAAATCTCACCTGTAAATGAGAGGGATTGTGTACACTTTCATCATCCAAGTGACAGAGATCTTGGGGGGTATACAAAATCGTTAAAGGGCATGGGTGAAGTAAGCAGAATATCGTGAGAGGAAATTGCCTCAAATTGATAAGGGCAGCAAACTCCTTTGTCCAACAATGTTCAATACATTGAATGAGCTTCCAGGAAGAGTAATGAGGGCAAACCTTGTCGTGATTTAAAGATGCTGCATTTTGAAGCATGTAGAATCTGTTTAAATGGATGAAGTAAGACTTGCTGATGTTGTTGTGGACATATCTACTTGGGATTGTGCGAGTTACTGCTGTCACTATAACCGCGAATGATGAGGCATTGGCCATCAATAAGCAGCTCAAAAAAAACTAACAGCATTAGAAGTGTAAAATTTGCAACGACTGTTAGGATGTTGTCATTTCATATTGGAACAGCATGGGACCCTCCAACGCAAGATTAAGCTTTACTGAATCATTAATGACAACACTGGAGTACTTAGACTTGAGACGGCAATGAATTACTGAGATCATCATAGAAATCATATGTGAATTGAAAGGCTGTTCCCAAAGAGAGACCCGGTTCTTGCCTGCTGCGTGCTGATGTATTACTGTCTGTGATGCTTTTTCCCCGCTCTTGTGTATTCCTTGCTGTGTTTCTGTTTCTTAGAATCAGGATGATGTAGTGCTGCTGGCTGCCATTCCCCTTGCTATACTTGACTCTTCACTCTGCTGCTGGATATCCTCTTGCTGTCTGATGCTTGGCTAGTCTGCGTTGAGTTTGTTAGAGAAAAGAGAAATTTATCTTTAGCTTCATTCAATAACTAAAATCTCTGTCTGAAGCCATCGGAAATTCCAAGACCCCCGAAATAGTTTCAATCATTAAAGGTTTACTTCTATCCAGCGGCAAACCTATTCATATAACACCAAATCCAACCGTCCATTTCGATTCGATCTTCAGGCAGGTATTGGGTTTGATGTCAAACCCTGACCGTCCCTCCCTGCTATCAAAGGTTATAAAGGACATTCCATAAAGGGCCATATATTAATGTACAATTCAAGTCACTGACTAAAAGCAAATTATTGCGGATGCTGGAATCTGAAACCAAAAGAGAAAACGCTGGAAGATCTCAGGTCTGGCAGGAGAGAAAAGAGCTGACGTTTCGAGTCCAGATGACCCTTTGTCAAAGCTAAAAGGCAGAGAAAGTGGGAGATATTTATACTGCAGGGGGAGGGAATGAAAGATGAGTCATAGCCACAGAAACCCGGGGAAAAGACTGCTAATAGCTGTCCACAGAGAGAATAAAGGGTGTGAACGGACAAACGGCAGAGAAGCTGTAAGCCGTGACAGATGTTTGGTGGGGGGGCAGGGGGAGAGAGATGGGACAGAGGTAGAATATAGAAAAGGGTAAGCGGAGGGGGGAGAAAAAGTAAGGGAAAGGGGATGAAGTAGGGGGAAGGAAAGAGTGGGGGGTGGGGAAGGAAAATGACGAAAGACCATAAAGCAATAAAAGGTAGAGAACAATAAAAAAAAAAATTAAATTGAGTAGAATGAAAGAAAAGGGGGTGGAGGTCGGGTAGAGCAAATCATCTGAAGTTGTTGAATTTGATGTTGAGACCGGAAGGCTGTGAAGTGCCCAGCCGGAAGATGAGATGCTGTTCCTCCAGTTTGCGTTGAGCTTCACTGGAACATTTCAGCAGGCCAAGGACAGACATGTGGGTATGGGAGCAGGATCGAGTGTTAAAATGGCAAGCAACCGGAAGGTCAGGGTCCTGATTGCGCACAGACCGAAGGTGCTCAGCAAAGCGATCACCCAGTCTACGCTTGGTCTCTCCAATATAGAGGAGACCACATTGGGAGCAGCGAATGCCATAGACCAAATTGAAAGGTGCAACTGAAACACTGCTTAACCTGGAATGGGTGTTTTGGACCTTGGATGGTGAGCATGGAAGAGGTAAAGGGACAGGTGTTACACCTTCTGCGATTGCATGAGAAGGTGCCATGGGTGATAGGAGAGGTGTTGGGTATAGTGGAGGAGTGGACTAGGTTATCCCAGAGGGAATGGTCACTACAGAATGCTGATGGAGGGAGAGAAGGGAAGATGTGTTTGGTGGTGGCATCACGCTGGAGTTGGTGAAAATGGCGGAGGATTATGCTTTGCATGTGGAGGCTGGAGGGGTGAAATGTGAGAACAAGGGGGACTCTATCCTTGCTCTGGGAGGGAGGGGAGGGGGTGAGGGTCGTGGCGCGGGAGATGGACTGCACGCTGTTGAGGGCCCTGTCGACATCTGTAGGTGGGAAACCATGATTGAGGGAAAAGGAGCACATATTAGAAGCACCACTTTGGAAAGTAGCATCATCGGAACAAATGCGACGGAGGTGAAGGAGCTGAGAGAAAGGGATGGAGTCCTTACAGGATGTAGGGTGTGAAGATCTGTAGTCCAGATAGCTGTGGGAGTCTGGGCTTCTAATGAATATTGGTAGATAGCCTATTGTCGGAAATGGAGACAGAAAGGTCAAGGAAGGGAAGTGTCTGAGATGGTCCAGGTGAGGGCGATGGAGGGGCAGAAACTGGAAGCGAAGTTGATGAATTTTTCGAGGTCTGGACGAGAGCATGAAGCGGCACCAAAATAGTCATCGATGTACCGGCAAAGGAGTTGTGGGAGGGACCTGGGTAGGCCTGGAACAAGGAATGTTCCACATGCCCCATAAAAAGATGAGTGTAGTTGGGACCCATGCGGCACCCATTGCTACGTTGACTTGGCTGACTGGCCACTGACTGTTCTGTCCACCAAAGTTTAAATTCCCTTATTTTGTTGGGTTTCCAAGGACTCGGACTGTAATTTTTCAGTCTGAAAGAGTTCCCCACTGTAAATTTTGACAGGCCATTGCAGATGAGTGTGGTATTTCAATCACATTACTCACTGGATTGTTCTGTAATGGAGACTTCAGGGCAGTGTTTGCTGGCACAATGGTTGGCACTACTGCCTCTCAGTCCCAGGGACCCGAGTTCAATTCTGGCCTTGGGTGATTGTCTATATGGAGCTTGCATGTTCTCCCCGTGGGTTTCCTCTGGGTGCCCCATTTTTCTTCCACACTCCAAAAATGTGCAGGTTATGTGGATTGGCCATGCTAAATTGCCCCTTAGTGTCCAAAGATGTTGTAGGTTGGATGGATTAGCCGTGGTAAATGTGTGGGATTACAGGGAGAGGGGAGAGGGCCGGGGTAAGATACTTTGCCAGAGTCAGTGCAGACTCAATGGGCCGAATGGGCTCGTCTGCACCGTAGAGTTTCTATGATAGCTTTACCAAAGTGTGTGTGTGTAATCCTACAGTGCAGAAGGAGGCCGTTTGGCCCGTCAAGCTTGCACTGACAATCCCACCCAGATCCTATCAACCCCTTTGGACAAGATAACGTGCTCTGTGGGGAGAGATCCACCATTTTAGCTTGAGTTAAGTTTGTTTTATAAATTCTCTTATTTCAATTGTAAGTAAGTTTATAGATTGTTGAAGCCACTCAACACCTTTTCCCCCCCCCCCTCAGCCCCCCATCCATCCACCTACAGTTATATCATGAGCGTTGATTGAGGCCGGGGTATCGGGTGCAGAACTGTAGCAGTATCTAACACACAACAAGGTGGCTGTCCCTGTAAGATCAGTCATCACCATAAATACCTGGGAATTCCCTCCCTAACGCCATTGTGGGTCAACCCACAGAACATGGCCTTCAGCAACTCAAGAAGCTCACCACCACCTCCAGGGCAACTAGGGATGGGCAATGAATGCTAACCAGCCAGCGACGCCCATGTCCCATGAATGAATTTTTTTTTAAAAACCAGGTGCAGCTTTCAGTCCATGTTTGGTGAGATTAATTAATATAATGAGGACTCCTCTCCTATTAATACTCCTACTAGCAATGCATATGGCTCTTAGCTGAATAGCAGTCAGAATCTGATAACCAATGTTTAGATAGCAACAGCATAGACAAAAAGGCAGAGTGGATGCTTTGGGAATATGGAAGGGAAAGTACTGTGCGACATTTCTTTTTCTTTTTTCTTTCTTATTTTTCAGCACAAACAGGCCCTTCGGCCCACAAGTTGCGCCGATCACATCCCCACCTCTAGGCCTATCTATAGCCCTCAATCCCATTAAATCCCATGTACTCATCCAGAAGTCTCTTAAAAGACCCCAACGAGTTTGCCTCCACCACCACCGACGTCAGCCGATTCCACTCACCCACCACCCTCTGAGTGAAAAACTTACCCCTGACATCTCCTCTGTACCTACCCCCCAGCACCTTAAACCTGTGTCCTCTCGTAGCAACCATTTCAGCCCTTGGAAATAGCCTCTGAGAGTCTACCCTATCCAGACCTCTCAACATCTTGTAAACCTCTATCAGGTCACCTCTCATCCTTCGTCTCTCCAGGGAGAAGAGACCAAGCTCCCTCAACCTATCCTCATAAGGCATGCCCCCCAATCCAGGCAACATCCTTGTAAATCTCCTCTGCACCCTTTCAATGGCTTCAACATCTTTCCTGTAATGAGGTGACCAGAACTGCGCGCAGTACTCCAACTGGGGTCTAACCAGGGTCCTATAAAGCTGCAGCATTATCTCCCGACTCCTAAACTCAATCCCTCGATTAATGAAGGCCAGTACGCCGTACGCCTTCTTGACCGCATCCTCCACCTGCGAGGCCGATTTCAGAGTCCTATGGACCCGGACCCCAAGGTCCTTCTGATCCTCTACACTGCTAAGAATGGTACCCTTCATATTATACTGCTGCTTCATCCCATTGGATCTGCCAAAATGGATCACCACACACTTATCCGGGTTGAAGTCCATCTGCCACTTCTCCGCCCAGTCTTGCATTCTATCTATGTCTCGCTGCAACTTCTGACATCCCTCCAAACTATCCACAACACCACCTACCTTGGTGTCGTCAGCAAACTTACCAACCCATCCCTCCACTTCCTCATCCAGGTCATTTATGAAAATGACAAACAGCAAGGGTCCCAGAACAGATCCCTGGGGCACTCCACTGGTCACTGACCTCCATGCAGAGAAAGACCCCTCCACAGCCACTCTCTGCCTTCTGCAGGCAAGCCAGTTATGGATCCACAAGGCAACAGCCCCTTGGATCCCATGCCCTCTCACTTTCTCAAGAAGTCTTGCATGGGGGGCCTTATCGAACGCCTTGCTGAAGTCCATATAGACCACATCCACCGCTCTTCCTTCGTCAATGTGTTTGGTCACATTTTCAAAGAACTCAACCAGGCTCGTAAGGCACGACCTGCCCTTGACAAAGCCGTGCTGACTACTTTTGATCATACTAAACTTCTCTAGATGATCATAAATCCTGTCTCTCAGGATCCTCTCCATCAACTTACCAACCACTGAGGTTAGACTCACCGGTCGGTAATTTCCCGGGCTGTCCCTGTTCCCTTTCTTGAATATAGGGACCACATCTGCAATCCTCCAATCCTCCGGAACCTCTCCCGTCTCCATCGACGATGCAAAGATCATCGCCAAAGGCTCCGCAATCTCCTCCCTCGCCTCCCACAGTAACCTGGGGTACATCCCATCCGGTCCCGGCGACTTACCAACCTTGATGCCATTCAATAGTTCCAACACATCCTCTTTCTTTATGTCCACATGCTCGATCCTTTCTGTCCACCGCAAACCAGCAGTACAACCACCCAGATCCCTTTCCACCGTGAATACCGAGGTAAAGTATTCATGAAGCAGCTCCGCCATTTCTAACGGTTCCGCACAAACTTTTCTCCCTTCACCTTTTAAGGGTCCTATGCCTTCACATCTCATCCTTTTACTCTTGACATATTTGTAGAAAGCCTTGGGATTCTCCTTAATCTTACCCGCCAAGGCCTTCTCATGACCCCTTCTTGCTCTCCTAATTTCCTTCTTAAGCTCCTTCCTACATCCCGAAAACTCCTCTAAATCCTTAACACCTCCGAGCTCTCTGAACCTTCTGTACGCCTCTCTTTTCTTATTCACCAGGTTCATCACAACCTTCGTGCACCACGGTTCCCGTACCCTACCAACACCCCCCTGTCTCATCGGAACGTTGTCATGCAGAGCTCCAGACAAACATTCCTTGAAAATCCTCCACTTTCCTTCGGTACTTTTCCCCAAGAATGCCTCCTTCCAATTTACCCGTCTAATTTCCTCCCTGATGACACTGTATTTCCCTTTACTCCAGAGAAACACTTTCCTAGCCTGCCTGATCCTATCTCTTTCCAATGCTATCGTGAAGGAGATAGAATTATGATCGCTATCCCCAAGATGCTCACCCACCGAGAGATCCTCCACCTGTCCAGGTTCATTAGCCAGCACCAGATCAAGTACAGCCTCTCCTCTAGTAGGCTTATCCACATACTGTGTCAGGAAACTCTCCTGGACACACCTAACAAACTCCTCTCCATCCAAACCCCTAGCCCTAGGGATATTCCAATCTATGTTTGGGAAATTAAAATCTCCCATCATGACAACTCTGTTATTCCTACATCTCTCCAGGATCTGTTTCCCCATCTGCTCCTCAACATCTCTGTTACTATTGGGCGGCCTATAGAAAACACCCAGCAACGTTACCGACCCCTTCCTGTTCCTAACCTCCACCCACAGAGACTCCGTAGTCAATCCCTCCACGGCGTCCACCTTCTCTACAGCCGTGACACTATCCCTGATTAACAGTGCCACTCCCCCCCCTCTCTTGCCTCCCTCCCTGTCCTTCCTGAAACATCTAAAACCCGGCACCTGAAGCACCCAGTCCTGTCCCTGAGACATCCAAGTCTCCGTAATGGCCACCACATCACAATTCGAAGCAGCAATCCACGCTCTAAGCTCATCCACTTTATTCACTACACTCCTGGCATTAAAATAGACACATCTCAGACCTTCAGCCTGAGCACTTCCCTTCTCCATCACTCGTCTAACCTCCCTCTTACCCTGTTTACATTCCTTATCTATTTGCGAGCTAACCTCCTCGCTCTCAGTCCCCTCATTTCGATTCCCTCCCCCCAACCTTTCTAGTTTAAAGTCTCTCCAGTAGCCTTAGCCAACCTTCCCGCCAGGATATTGGTCCCCCTGGGATTCAAGTGCCACCCGTCTTTTTTAAACAGGTCACACCTGCCCCTAAAGAGGTCCCAATGATCCAAGTACCCAAATCCTTGTCCCTTGCTCCAGTCCCTCAGCCACGCATTCATTCTCCACCGATTCCTGTTCTCACTCTCCCGCGGCACAGGCAGCAATCCCGAGATTACTACCTTTGCATTCCTCTTTCTCAGCTGTCTACCTAACTCCCTATATTCTCTTTTCATGACCCCTTCCCTCTTCCTACCTATGTCAGCAGTACCTATATGCATCACGACCTTCGGCTCCTCTCCCTCCCCCTTCAGGATTTCTGGGACTCGACCAGAGACATCCCGGACCCCTGCACCAGGGAGACAAACCACCATCCGAGAGTCCCGTCTGTGTCCGCAAAAACGCCTATCTGACCCCCTCACCGTAGAGTCCCCAATTAGCACTACCCTCCTTTCCTTACCCTTTTGCACTACTGGGCCAGGCTCAGCTCCAGAGACACTGCCACCGCTGCTTCCCCCAGGTGGGCTGTCCACCCCAGTAGTACTCAGACAGGAGTACTTATTATTAAGGGGCACATCCACCGGGGTGCTCACCATCAACTGAGCTTTCTCCTTCCTCACTGTTACCCAGTTACCCTCCTCCCGTGGTCCCGGTGTGACCACCTGCTGATAGCTCCTGTCAATGACCTCCTCACTATCCCAAACCCGGCGAAGGTCCTCGAGCTGCAATTCCAGTTCCCTAACATGGTCCCTTAGGAACCGCAGCTCAACACACCCAGCACAGATATGGTCGTCCGGGAGGCTAGGAGCCTCCAGGACCTCCCACATCCTACATTGGGAACAACATACTGGCCTCACACTCATAATTGCCCCTTTAAACACACAGGGAAAAAAAAAGTGAATGAAAATTTTAAACTTACCTTTCCTCCTCCTGTTTTCTCCAAAGCCCTGCTCTCACTGGGTCTTTTTTTTTAGGTTAGAGGAGGAGGGAGGGTGGGATACTCTACAAGTGTAGAGTATCGGGATTCCTCTCTGTTCCAATTTATTGGGGAAAAAAAAAATCTCTCTCTCCCAGACCTCCCTGCGCGACCACTTCCGGGTTTAGATATTTTTAAAGAAAAAACCCGCGAAAAAGTAAGTTAAAAATAACAGCGCTTACCCGCAGCACTCCTCTCGCGAATCTCTCCCTCTCTGCTGCACTTCCAAGACGCAATGAGGCCGATTCACTGAGGTGAGTAACTTTTAAAAAAAAATCTCTCTCCCAGACCTCCCTGCGCGACCACTTCCGGGTTTAGATATTTTTAAAGAAAAAACCCGCGAAAAAGTAAGTTAAAAATAACAGCGCTTACCCGCAGCACTCCTCTCGCGAATCTCTCCCTCTCTGCTGCACTTCCAAGACATTGAATGGAAGAGGAAAGAGTCAGCAGTGACCGATGGAGCAGGGTAAAGGAGCGTGTCAGTGTTAACATTGGGTGGAGTGAGGAGAGTGGCAGCATTAGTTTGGGGCAGAATTGGAGGAGAGTGGTGGCATTCGGTGTTGGGGTTGTTACTTTCCTTGCAAATATTTTAGACCTACTGTGGCTTACTTAATATGCCTTTCAGTTGCATACAGCAAGCTTAAATGCATGTTACAATTACACTACCATCTCCCCCTGCTTATCACAAAAAAAGGTGAGACCGAAATTTTAATTGCTAACACTTGAGGCTTAGCCCAAATCGAGAAAAAGGCACAAATATTTTTTCCCCCCATTCTAATTTAAACTTTTATAACGGACTACATTTTGATAGTATCTGAGGAAGGTGGTTAGGAAGGATGGGTGGGAGAGGACTGGGGGCTCATTGAAGATGATGGGTTTTCAGGTCTCTTATCACCCTAAGGGAAACTTGAGTAGGGTGATGGAAGAGTGAGTGACAACAGTGAGGGGTTAATTGGGTCTTTCTAGTATTCGGGACAGTGATGGTGTTTAGAAAAGAGACTGGATAGAGGGAAGCTGAAGAGATGGGAGAAAAGATCCAATGGTCCATGAGAGCATTTTCCTATGATAATTTTGATATTGTTTGAATTGTATTGTGAAATATTTCTAGCAAAGATATGGTCTTGCATTGTACCTACTGTACAGTGGTGCTTCTAATCGCAGGTGCTTTGCTGAAAGGTGGCTCTCCAGATAATACTGCAAAGTTTGGATAAAAGTGTGATTGGTTTGAGTTTGTTCCAATGACGTCATTTACTGTTTTAACATCATGAAGCAAGGTTCCTGAGAAATGTTATTGTAGGAACAGGCCTTTTTTTCTTTCTCCATCCATCCCAGTATCGGTTTGTTCCACCAAGATCATAAAACCGTAGTAGCACCATAAAATCCCTACAGTGCTGAAGGAGACCATTCGGCCCATCGAGCCTGCACTGACTCCAAGGGCCTATTCTCATAATCCCATGTATTTACCTGCTAATTTCCCTGAAATTAGGGGCAATTTACCACAGCCAGTCAACTAACCTGCACGTCTTTGGAGTGTGGGAGGAAACCGGAGCACCCGGAGGAAACCCAGGCAGACACGGGGAGAACGTGCAAACTCCACGTAGACAGTCACCGGAGGCCGGAATCGAACCTGGGTCCCTGGCACTGAGGCAGCACTTTGCCACTGTACTCTCTTTGCTTTTCCCTGTACCTTAACTTCAGTTCTAATTGTGGTAAACCAAATTACCATTTGACAGACAATAGAAAATTCTATTTTTGAATGGAGTCGTAACTCCTGCCATCTGTTTTAAGATTAAATCCCTCAGATCACCACTTACCCTGATGGAGTTCTTTCCTTTACATCTTTCTTCCCCTCCTCATTGAGTAAACTCCGTTCCCTCACCACCAGAAACCACAGATTTGTGTTAATCTTGTGCTGAAGTTTCCAGAGCCTTTCCCCAGTGAACGTTTTACAAATGAGTGTTTTTCATTTATTACTGGGTGTGCTGTGTGTGGTTAGGAGCTGGTTATACTGTGATAACTAACCTGTTTCTGTGACTCAAATGAGGGGCTGCCTGGCCAAATAATGATCATAATTGTTCTTTCAAACAAATGGTGATTTCCTTGACCTCCATCCACATCTTTGTTAGCCTGTCTCAGACAATGAAGCAGCTGAAACTCCGAAGAGCTCTGATGAAACTCTCATTGTACCGACACTTCACAAATACACTAATATTTGCTGTTTTTGGTAAGTTTGCAGTTGTTGCAGGGCGTTAAATTGGTGCGGTGTTTGAATGTGGTGGCGATGGGTGGTGAAGGATGATGTTTGCACTTGTGCATGGAGTATTTATTACCCAGGTGGCCTTGTTCATGCCCAGTGTCAGGAGTTATCAGCCCCAAGGTCACAGTTTGTTTCATCAGTGTTGAATATTTCACAGCAACTGGTTATTCTAATCAAGAGAGCATGATTTGGAAAAGTGTACTAGAATAGCAATTCTCTGTTCATACTGAACTAATGATTTAGTTAGTAACTTCACTAAGCGAGCAAGAGAAGTATCCAGGTTTCCTGAAAACGCAAAGCTGGGTAGGAATGTTAGCTGTGAAGGGAACGCACACGAGGCTGCAGAGATATAGATAATCTAAGTGAATGGGCTGAAAGTTGGTAGGTGGGGAGATAATGTGGGGAAATCTGAAGTTATTCACTTTGGTAATAATAGGAAAGCAGAATTTTTTTGAAAGTATGAAACTAAACATTCTAAACATCGCTGAGAGACTTGGGTGTACTTGTACAAGGCACATAATGTTAAGTTAATAGGAAGCAAGCATGCAGGAGTACAAAAACAAGGAAGTCTTGTTGCAATTGTATAGTTTTGGAAACCACACCTGGAGCACCGTGTGCAGTTTTGGCCTCCAATCTAAGAAAGAATGCACAGTGGTTAGCACTGCTGCCTCACAGCGCCAGGGACCCGGGTTCAATTCCCAGCTTGGGTCACTGTCTGTGTGGAGTTTGCATGTTCTCCCCATGTTTGCGTGGGTTTCCTCCGGGTGCTCCGGTTTCCTCCCACAGTCCAGAAATGTGAGGGTTAGGTGGATTGGCCATGCTAAATTGCCCCTTAGTGTCCCCAGATGCATAGCTTAGAGAGATTAGCAGGGTAAATATATGGGGTTAAGGGGATAGGGCCTGGGTGGTTGTTGCCAGTGCAGGATCAATGGGTTGAATGGCGGCCTCCTGCACTGTAGGGTTTCTATGATTCTTTCTAAGAATGTACTTGCCTTGGAAGCAAATCACCAAGGGTTCCCCAAATTGGTTCCTAGGTTGAGAGGATTGTTTTACGATGAGGTATTCAGTACATTGGACCTATACCATAGAGTTCTGAAGAATGCAAGGTTATCTCATTGAAGTGTGCAGGATTCTGAAGCAGCCTGATAGAGTTGACACTGAGGTGTTATTTTGTGAATCTTTGGAATTTTCCCACCCGGGATGTTCGTGAAGGATTCATTCATCTTTGGGTAGATTAATGCTGAAATAGATGTTTGAATTTCAGAATTAGGGACTGTACCCCAGGATAAAAGCCTAAAGGGAGATCACGAGAGAGTTCAGTTTCTGATATTCTAATTGTTAGACACTGGAGTCATAAAGCAGCAGTTACATTTGATAGAGATTTGTTTCTGAAAAGTTGGGACTATTGTACTGGGTAGAGAATGTTAATGAGTGCTGCGGAGTTGCAGGAGTGGGATCTGCAGGCAAGACGCAGCTTGTCTCGTGGTGGCTCCCTTAACATTCTCCAAAGACAGTAACTGGAAAGTCCAGGAATTTAATTGAAAATATGGAGTATTGGGTGGTTAGTTAACCAGGGCTTTTATTAAGTATCCTTGGAAATGATCGTACCAGTGGCAGGGAAGTCCATTATAACCATTGTGGACGTGTGTGGGCGGCTGGATGGGCTCATAATAGATAATGCCCACTTGTTTGGGGAATTAGTGTGTGACCTGAAATGTGAGCATTGTAACAGATAATCTTAGTGTCCTGAGATGCGGAGGTTAGAGGGATTAGTGAGTAAATATGTAGGGATATGGAGGTAGGGCCTGGGTGGGATTGTGGTCGGTGCAGACTCGATGGGCCGAATGGCCTCTTTCTGTACTGTAGGGTTTCTATAATTCTATGATTTCTATGATGGCTCGGGGGAGGAGGAGGTGTACAGGTTTCTGTGTGCTTTTTTTTTTTTAAGGCCATTCACGTCTTCAGAGAATTCCTGAAATGTTCTTAAAATTGGAAATTTTGAGATCTTGTTTTGCTGCCGCTCTTTGCTGTTAGCGGAAAGACTTTTGGCGATATCAGTAATGTTTGTGTTCCTTCCTCAGCTTCGGTGATTTTTATCATCTGGGTGACTATGACAATCAGACTTGCAAACTGTCAGTCAGTGAGTATTCAATCGATGGTGCACTCTCTTCTAGCTCATGGGTTCAAATCCCACTTTAGGATTTGAGGGCATCCCCCAGGCTGGTGCTCCCAGGGTCGTGCCGAATGAGAGCTCTGTTTATTGGAGGTGGCACCCTTGCCTAACACAATTCAGTCAGTCTTGGATTGAAATTTTCAAATGATCCCAGGCCTCAGAATGCTCCTTGGCGAGCTTTCTAATTTTCCTCTGTGTGAAGAAGTGCTTCCTAGCATCATGTTTTCCAAAGGTTCGGCTAAATACCAAAGGACCAGGAATTGGAAGAGCAGGAAGTTTTCTTGTTGTCATGGTCACCATTCCTTCTAACCACTCCCAGCACAAGTAATTGAATGGTTACAGCACAGGAGGAGGCCATTTGGCCCATCGTGTCTGTGCCAGATCTCTGCAAGTCTCACTCCCCGCCACCTTTTCCCTTGCAACATTTTTCTTTTCAGATAATGATCCAATTCTCTTTTGAGGCTGCCTCTGCCACACTGTCAGGCCATGCACTCCAGATCTTAACCACTCGCTGCATGAAAGCAGTTGTCTTCATGTCGCCATTGCTTCCTGTGCCAGTCATCTGTGCACCCCCCCCCCCCCAACCAGCGTTTTATACAAATTTATCACAACTTCCTTGCTTTTGTACCCTATGCCCCTCTTTATAAAGCCCGGTATCCTGTCTGCCCTGTCACACTCAATGATTTGTGTACACGTATACCCTCGGATCATTCTGCTCCTGCATCCCCTTTCTAAAATAAACTAAACGATGAACTCATTCACCCCTTTGATATAGAAATCATAGAAACCCTACAGTGCAGAAGGAGGCCATTCGGCCCATCGAGTCTGCACCGACCACAATCCCACCCAGACCCTACCCCCACATATTTACCCGCTAATCCCTCTAACCTACACATCCCAGGACTCTAAGGGGCAATTTTTAACCTGGCCAATCAACCTAACCCGCACATCTTTGGACTGTGGGAGGAAACCGGAGCACCCGGTGGAAACCCACGCAGACACGAGGAGAATGTGCAAACTCCACACAGACAGTGACCCGAGCCGGGAATCGAACCCGGGACCCTGGAGCTGTGAAGCAGCAGTGCTAACCACTGTGCTACCATGCCGCCCTGCCGATTTGTCTGCAGAATGACTGCTGCATTGGCTGGGTCTTTATAATATTTCTAAGTCTTGTGTACGATATAAAATCTCTTCTTTCTTTCTGCACCAGGACTGGAGAGAGCTGTGGATAGAAGATGCATTCTGGCGATTCCTCTTCTCCGTTTTGCTGCTTGTAATAATGTTCTTGTGGAGGCCATCTGCAAATAACCAGAGGCAGGTTTTGTCTTGTTCTTTTTCGGAGTCTTCTCATTGGCATATTTAGTATCAATACCCTACAGTAGAAAAAAAACCACGCACACTTCAATATTAATTCAATGTGCAAGAATCTTGTGCTGCATTCAGAATTTATCTCCTCCATTTGCTTTGCTCACCAGCCCTTCGTTAAACCTTGTTTAACAAACTGGAATCCAAATCCGCACAGATGAGGGTTTCTTCGCAGCTGAAGTCCATACAGGAGACTTCCATTGCTATTTGAAATTATAGTTTGATAAATGAGGGGAAGAGATAGAGTGGACAGGAGAAAATTGTTTCCCTTGGTGGAGAATTCTAGAACTGGGGGCACAGATTCAAGTTCAGTGACCAAAGGTGTAGAGAGGACATGAGGAGGAACCTTTTTATGTAGAGGGTGGTGGGTGCCTGGAATTCGCTGCACAGGAGGAGGCAGAGAACCTAAACTCGTTTGGAAAGTATCTGGATCTACACCTTGAGTGCTGTAGGCTATGAGCTGAGTGCAGGAAGGTGGGATTAAAGAGGTCACCTGGGTGTCCTCTGGCTGGCATGGACAAGATGGGTCAAAAAGCCTCCTGTGCTGTAACTTTAAAAAAAAAATGCACCCAGCCAAAATGTTAAACGATCTTGTTCAATTGGTGCCTAACCTGAACACTTCTGTGGGGTGCAGAGGAGGTTTGCCAGAATACTACCAGGAATAAGGGACTTCCGTTACCAAGAGAAAAGGGAGAAACTGGATTCTCCTCAAAGCTGTAACGGTTAAGGGGAGATTTAATGGGGGAGTTTGAAATTCTGAGGAATCTTGAATAGAATACATTGGGAGAAAGTTTCCTCTGTCAATAGGGTTGTAACCAGAATAGTGATTTATGACGATTGGCAAAAAAGCTGGAAGGGACAGTGGGGGGAGCTGTGACTATAAAACTTACTGCCTGAAAGAGTGCTGGAAGCAGATTAAGTGGTAACTTCCTAAAGGAAATTGCATGAACACTTAGAAATAATTTGCAGAGCCACAAGGAAAGAGTGGGACTAATTTGATCGATCTTTAGTGAGCTGGTACAAGCAAGATGGATCGAATGATAGTCTTGTGGCCTACATTCAATCCCTCCACCACTGACTAACAGTAGCAGCCGTGTGTACCATCTACAAGATGCACTGCAAGAACTCACCAAGTTTCTTGGGCAGAACCTTCCTAACCCATGATCACTTCCTAGAAAGACAAGAACAGCAAGCACCTGGAGGCTCCCCTCCAAGTCACTCACCATCGTGGCATGGAAATATATCAGACATATTGGAAATATAGCTCCCTCCCTAACAGCAATGTGGGTGTTCCTGCACCACATGGACTGCAGTACTTCAAGAAGGCAGCTCACCACCTTAAGAGCAAT
Source organism: Mustelus asterias (assembly GCF_964213995.1). Taxonomy (NCBI): domain Eukaryota; kingdom Metazoa; phylum Chordata; class Chondrichthyes; order Carcharhiniformes; family Triakidae; genus Mustelus; species Mustelus asterias. The sequence continues at coordinate 43,643,818 of NC_135824.1, read as the reverse complement.
TAAACTCATAGAATCCCTATTTTGCAGAAGGAGGCCATTCAACAGAGCATCTTACCGAGGCTCACACTCTACCCTGTATCCGTAATCCCATACATTTATCCCACTAATTCTCCTAACCTACACATCTTGGGGCATTAAGGGCCAATTGGGGAGAACTCCACACGCTCACCCAAGGCTGGAATCAAACCCTGGTCCCTAGTGCTATGAGGCAGCAGTGCTAACTACTGTGCCACCGTGCAATGGTACCCAACGTAAGGCAATGGATGGGTAATTAATGCTGATCTGGCCAGTGACGCCCACATCCCATAAATGAATAAAAGGATGATTGTGCTCATATGAAGATGTGCTTTTCAGTTGTGTTGCCCAGGGATTGCTGCATTGTCTGTTCCTTCCTGTGTTAATCAGTGTAAAGTAACGGCCTATGCTTCTCTGGATTGCAGGTATGCTTACTCTCCATTGGTAGATGAAGTTGATAATGAAGAGGAAGAGGAGCAGTTGATCAATGAAGCTTTTGGTGCGTTTGGTTTATTAATATGTCATCGTGCATTACAAAGAAAGTTTATTTCAGTTTCCTTCTGTGGCCCCATGTCCCAAAGCACCAACAACCAATGAAGTATTGTTTCTTTTGTAAGGTTGTGAATTGTGACATCTTGATGATCTAGTAGACGCTGTATGCCTCTTGTTTAAATTTGAGTCTTTGCCACAATTCCTCCCTGCAGCAAAGCTTCCCATATTCATCACTTTTAGCAGCTGCGCTGTCTCTGTCAATTGCGTTGTTGCTCTGAGTCATATAGCCTTCGGTCCATCAAATCTGCACCAACTAACTACCACTAAGGTCACACTGATCCCATTTTCCTGCACTTGTCCCATGTCCTTGAATGTTATGATGTTTCGAGTGCTCACCCAGATATTTTTTAATGGTTGTAAGATTTCTGGTCTCCCCTACCTTCCCTGGCAACGCATTCCAGATTCCCATCACCCTCTGGGTGAAAAAGAAATTCTCAAATCCGCTCTGAATCTCCTGCCCCTCACCCTAAAACTATTCCCCCCTCGTGATTGACCCGTCAACCAAGGGGAACAGCTGCTCCTTACTCACCCTGTCCAAACCGCTCATAATCTTATACACCTCAACCATGTCCCCCCCCTCAGCCTTCCCTGCTCTAAAGAAAACAATCCAAACCAACCCAGTCTCTCCTCATCACAGAACCCTCAGGCAAAGGAAATGGAGTTTCTCTTTTGCATTTTTAAAAAAGTTTGTTTCTTATCACGGTTGTTTTTGTATGGCATGATACGAAATGTCATGTCCGTTTTATACCTTTGACTCTGAAAGATCACTGGAGATCACTTATTGTAACCACAATCCTGTCGTGGTTACTAAGGAGCAATGATTACCCGAGACTTAGCCAGTCAAGGTCAGTGAATTATCTGGTCCTTATTCGTTGCTCCTGGTGGGATCTTGCTGTGTGGAAATTGGCTGCTGCCTTACAACAGTGATGTCACTTGAAGAACTTCATTAGCTGTGAAGTGTTATTGGACATTCTGGGTTATTTAGAAGCTGCCACGAAGCTACAAGACTTTAATTTTCATTCAGTATTTCCATGGACTAATCACGTTAAGATTAATCATGACCATGCGGCTCACGTTACTGTTCACTAATGGTGAATATTCGGGGCGGTACGGTGGCACAGTGGTTAGCACTGCTGCCGTATAGCGCCAGGAACCCGGGTTCAATTCCCGGTTTGGGTCATTGTCTGTGCAGAGTCTGCACATTCTCCCATGTCTATGGGGGTTTCCTCCGGGTGCTCCCCTTTCCTCCCATAGTCCGAAAGACATTCTTGTTTATGTGCATTGGCCGTGCTAAATTCTCCCTCAGTGTATCTGAACAGGCACCGGAGTGTGGCAATGCGGGGATTTTCACAGTAACTTCACTGCAGACTTAATGTAAGCCTAAACTTAATGTTAGTGCTCACCACCAGCCTCTGAAGGGCAATTAGGGATGGCAATATATGCTGGTAGCAACACCCACATCCTGTAAATTAATTTTTAAAAAGGCAATAACATGTTTGGGCTGGTAAAATGATGACTACTAGATTACCCAAATGTGGCAACTTCTTAAAATTTAAGCTTTACAGTGATTTTTTAAATTATGTATGAGATTTTATTCTTAAATTCTCTGGTGTCGTTGATGTTAATCACCTATCTTCTACAGAGGGAATGAAGATAAGAACCATAAAATCAGAGTCTAATGGCACAGCCAAACCTAACAGAATGGTGAGTGAGCTTTCAGTGTTGTCAGTAGATTATTATCAATTTAAAAACTTGTATCTTGATGTTTTAATTGTCACCATGTTGCTTTCGTCATAGCCAGTGATGTATGAATTAGTAATATCTTCAGACTTTAGTGTTTCTGACTCTGTGGGAAGTAGACAGCATTTGTCTGCTTTAGTATATTTGGAACACTGACCCTGTTCTGAATGAATTAGCGATGCTGGCGATGCTGCATGTGTCCAGCAGGCTCTGGTTCCAGATCGACACTCAAAGGAATCACTGTGGATAAGCTCGGAGCAGAATTAAAATCACAGACTGCATCTTGTGTGGGGGAGCGGGAGGAAGATGTATTCGTGACGTCAACCAATTGGAAAGGGATTCTTTTCTATTTCAAAAGAAATTGAAAAGGCAGTTTAAAAATTAACAGGCTAAGCATTTCTTAGAAAGCAGCATTCAGAAAAAAAATCTTGCTGTAACGTTTTTAATGCCTCAACACACAGCGACTGAAGGAAATTTCATCTGCCCCTTCTCTATTTCCTCAACACTCGAGCCCATTTAGGGTGGCACAGTGGTTAGCACTGCTGCCTCAGTGCCAGGCACCTGGGTTCAATTCCGGTCTTGGTCACTGCCTGTGTGGAGTCTGCACGTTCTCCCCGTGTCTGCGTGGGTTTCCTCCCGGTGCTCCGGTTTCCTCCCACAGTCCAAAGATGTGTAGGTTGGGTTGATTGGCCATGCTAAGTTGACCCTTAGTGCCAGGGAATTAGCGGGGTAAATACTTGGGGTTAAGGGATCGGGCCTGGGTGCGATTGTGGTTGGTGCAGACTTGATGGGCCGGATGGTGGCCTCCTGCACTGTAGGGATTCTATGGCACCTTGGCGTCACTGATCCACTGATTCTCTACTTTAAATCCAGTACTGATATTGGTGCGAGTGGTCTCTGGATGCAGAGTTAGTTATACCTGAACTGTAAGGCACTTGGAGATACTCCAGTATTCATTTTGTTAATGGCGTGAGTGCTTATAAATCAACAGCACTTTCTTGAAAGCAGTAAGGGCGAAACTAGGGGAGCCAGAGGCAAACAAATCTGTTTGGCTTCTTGTTTCCCCCAAAGACTCCATGCTCGGGAAACAATCATATGGTGACTTTATAGAGCTTTATAAAATCAGGTAAGGTGAAAAGGCGAGGTCTTTTCCCCAGGGTAGTGGAGTCCAAAACTAGAGGGCGTGGATTTAAGGTGAGGGGGGGAAAGATTTAAAGGGGGATCTGTGGGGCAGCGTTTTCACAGAGGGTGGTGCGTATAGCGAATGAGGTGGTAGAGGCGGTACAATTACAACATTTCAAAGACATTTGGACAGGTACATGGATAGGAAAGCTTTAGAGGGATATGGGCCAAACCCAGGCAAATAGAACTAGTTCAGTTTAGGAATTTTGGCATGGACGGGTTGGGCTGGAGGACTTGTTTTCATGCTGTATGTCTCTCTGACTCCACATCTCAGTGGGTCTTTGTTTTACTCAGTGACACAGGGTAATGCACTGGGGACCAGGGCTTGAATCCTACCATGCAGATGGTGGAATTTAAATTCACTAACAAATTTGGAATTAAAAGTCTAATGATCATGAAACCATTGTCATTGTCATAAAACTCATCGAGTTCAGAATGTCCCCTGAGGGAAGGAAATCTGCCATTCCTGCCTGGTTTGGCCTACATGTGACTCCAGATCCACAGCAATGTGGTTGACTCTTAAGTGCTCCCGCAAGGGCAATTAAGGATGAGCAATTAATGCTGGCCCAGCCTCCAATGCCCTCATCCCATAAAATGAATTTAAAAAGATCTGAGGATAATGTATAAAAGATGGAAAGTCAAGCTCCACAGAAATCATAGCATTAGATTAACAAAGCCAGATGGGGTAAAATTTCTTGCATTTTTATCCATTTTGCCAGTCCTGGAAGATGGCAGGGTTTTGAGTTGGTTGTGGGAAGTGTATATATCAAATATTACACAGTGTACAATGTGAGGGCTGGGCCATGTGAAAACTTTAAATAAAAGGTGCCGGAGATGCTGCTGTGAGTTATAGAGATTGGTGAGTGTGAAATGTATCAGTGTAACTTACTGCTGGTGAGCTCTTTTGGACTTCAGTTAACCTGGCCTGTCTCTCTCATCCATGAAGATTGTCACTCTTTCCGACAACTCAAGTCAAGAATTGGCCTTGAAACTGACCGTGTTGGTGTTTAAAATGAAATCCACAGCTGCTTTTTTAATTCTTTCGCGGGATGTAGGCGTCTTGGGCTAGGCCAGCATTTATTGCCCATCCCTACTTTGCCATTGGGAAAGTGGTGCCTTCTGGAACTGCCGGAGTCCGTGTGGTGTAAGTACGCCCACCGTACAAAACTAACTCGACATGAACGTGAGGGTGGAAACTTCACTCCGCGAGTTGACTGACGTGGGAAGTGCAGTTTTATAATGGCACCCTTCTCTCTTTGGGTTCTGAGAAATTTAGGGGAGGTTTAATCTGGATCGAACCGTGCCAGTGTGTCTGCTGCCGAATACTCCAATTATCGACAGCTCGAAAGTGTAAAATTCACAAAAATAAGTCTCTTGATGTTGGCAGCATCTTTTTTAATTTAAAAAAAATGTTTGCTCTTAAATATTTTGCCAGCATTTCCATCTGCTGAGCACTGGGAAATAAAGATCACCAAAGCGTGAGTTGTAATGTGAATGTTTATTGATACAGGATGAAGATCTCAAGTGGGTTGAAGAGAACATTCCATCCTCGCTAACTGATGTGTAAGTTAATTTCAGCTAAAACTGAAGCCTGTTTCCCTGAGCCTCCCTCCCCAGTGGAACTGCGGTGAGGAGTCGGACCATCCCTGAGGATTGTCTTATTTTGTGCTTTGCTGCCAGCGTAGTTTTCTTGTTGAATAGAAAGAGATGATTACACGCAAGTTTTGGCTGCGGCTTGGTGGGTATTAGTCTTGTCTCTGAATCAGGAAGTTACGGATTCAAATCCTATTCCAAAGATCTGTGAACACATTCTAGACTGACACTCCAGGGTAATACTGCGGGCGTGCTGCATTGTCAGCACTGCCATCTTTCAGATGAGATGTTAAACAAGGGTCTCTGCCGCCTTGTGAGGTCATAAAAGATCCCATGGAATAGAGATCAGGGGAGTTCTCCCTGATGTTCTGGCCAATATTTATCCCTGAATAAACAGCATTGCTGTTTGTGGGAGCTCATTGAATTGGCTGTTGAATTCCTACATTGTAATAAGTAATTCATTGGCTGAAAAGTATGGTGGGCCATCCTGAGGTCATGACAAGTGCTACGTACCTGCAAGCCCTTTTTACTAGTCAATACTGCTGAGAGAGCTGGGGACACATGAATGCCACAGCCATAGGGAGTTTTCAGTAAAAATGTTTTTACTTGTATTGATTTCCCCTCAAGTTAAGACGTCTCTGTTGGATTCATTAGCAATATCATGTTTTTAAAATGGCCATACAGATTGGGCTGAGCGTGCCATGCCACTCTGGGTACAGGTGCCAACCATCGTAGCATGAAGCCAGGTAGACTAGAAGGTCCTAGATCGTATTGCCCATTTATTGGAGTTATTTGATATCAGCAGCCAAGCAGCTGCGATACGAAGGTTGGCCCCTGGAGCAGAGAACAAAAAGTTGTCACAGTTTCTGATCTGGACAACAACAGATGATTGGCTGGAAGATGCATATGAGAGAATGGGATTAGGTTCCGCTGTGATGCTGACCACAGTCAAATTGCCTGCAACACTCAGTCTAGACTGGCCATTTTGGAGCTTGTGGAGTGATGCTCCATCCTTTCCGAAATCACCTGAAATGTTGACCTTTTCTTCTCGTGAAACCCCTTCAAGTTGTATATTATATTGTGCATTTAAACTAAATTTCCATGTAGGTGAATAAAATCATTCTCCACTTTAGCAAGAGGGAGTCTATTCTGTTATTTTTTTTGTGCAAGGTGTATTAACATTAAAATTTGTATTTCTGAATTTGATCAGGTGTATGTTAGCTGTGGCTCAGTTGGTAACCCCCTTGCCTCTTGAGTCACAAGGTTCCTGGCTCAAGTCTCATTCGAGTCCAGTCCAGTGCAGTTCTGAGGGAGCACTGTCCAGTCAGAGATGCCATCTTTCAGATGAGACGTTACAAACTGACACCCCATCTGCCAAAGTGGATTTAAAAGATCCCTCAGCACCATGGGAAGAGGAGAGGAATTATCCGCCATTCCCTGGCCAATATTTATCACTTGATCAACATCTGGTCGTTACCACCTTATTAGTGGGACTTTGATGTTGGTGAGTTGGCTGCTGTGTTTCTTACCTTATATCAGTGATCACACCTCAAACAGAATGCTTCATCAGCTGTACAATGGTAGTTGCCAGGGGTTGTGTAAAGCACTATCTCGGATGTTATCCGGTCCCTCGGTCCACATTGGGTTACACGTTGGTTCTGTCCTTCTCTACCACCAATAGTTATTAAGTAAAGATTAATCAATTTTTAAAATTAATCCTGCATTCTGGTTTCTCAATCTTGTTTATTATTTTCCAGTGCGTTGCCTACTCTGCTGGATTCAGATGAGGTAAAATACAACTTAATCTGTAACTTGTCTGCTTGACCATTAACTGTTCCAGTTAGAGCTTTCTCCCGATGCCCTGGTGTGTGATAGAGTTCCCCCAGTGGCCTGGTTGCTAAAGACATTGTGTGACTGGAGTGGGCCCTCCAGACCCGCAAGGTTCCACACCTCAGCCAAGTTTCATTGGTCTGTTTGGAGGCAGGAGCCAGTGGATAATTACCAGGGCTCTCTAACCACTGGAGAGAAGTATAACATTCAAGTGGGAACAGAACTGGGCTCTGATGTTGTTCCCCATGGTGATTAGCCCATCAATCCCTAGATGGTCTTTCACCTTGAGTTGCAAGATGTGGCCAGGGATTTAGTTAACCTTTTAGGTGAGGTTGGTTGTGATAGGAGGAAAGAAACATTTCTGTATGTAGAAAACACAAGTTGAAGCTTTGGCGCATTTAGCAACGGGTGCAAATTGCATCTAGTGTGAGCTTCAGTTTGAACCCAGTTGCATATTACTAAATGCAAACACTGCCAGTGCAATTGGGCAACATTTGAAAACATTATTTCATGCTTTAAAATAAAATCCTTCTTGTATTTAAGAGTTGGTAGCTCAGATTAATCCATCTTAAAATTAGTTTATCACAAACAATTAAATATCACGGCGGCACAGTGATTAGCACTGCTGCCTCACAGCGCCAGGGAACTGGATTTGATTCCCGGCTTGGGTCACTGTCTGTGTGGAGTCTGCGTTCTCCCTGTGTTTGCGTGGGTTTCCTCTGGATGCTCTGGTTTCCTCCCACAGTGCAAAGATGTTTGGGTTAGGTGGATTGTCCATGCTAAATTGCCCCTTAGTGTCAGGGGGACTAGCTGGGGTAAATGCATAGGGTTATGGGGATAGGGCCTGGGTGGGATTATTGTCAGTGCAGACTCCGATGGGCCGAATGTCCTCCTTCTGCACTGTAGGATTCTATGATCAGCCTTAATACTGTACTGGGGAATATTTTGAAATGATGATTTGTTAAGGCTATGCAGAACTGTTCGTTATGTTGGAGAACAGTAATCAGATTCTTAGCAAAATAGGAAATCATGTTTTCAAACTGTGTTCCTGTCCGTATTGCTGTTCTTGAAAGAACCAGCGACTCTTGGGAGGTCTGTAAACAGCTACAATAGGTGCCCCACTCCAGTGGTGATTAATTCAATCTCTGGGTGTGGCCAGGTTTGTGGGTAGGGCCGCAGCACAAAACAAAGGATGGCACGGTGACAATGGTTCACACTGCTGCCTCTCAGCGCCAGGGATCCAGGTTTGATTCCTGGCTTGGGTCACTGTCTGTGTGTGGAGTTTGCACATTCTCCTCGTGTCTGCGTGGGTTTCCTTCGGGTGCTCCCATTTCCTCCCACAGTTCAAAGATGTGCGGGTTAGGTTGATTGGCCATGCTAAAAATTGCCTGTTAGTGTCCTGGGATGTGTAGGTTAGAGGAATTAGTGGGTAAATATGTAGGGATATGGGGGTAGGGCCTGGGTGGGATTGTGGTCGGTGCAGACTCGATGGGCCAAATGGCCTCTTTCTGCACTGTTGGGTTTCTATGATTCTTCCCACAGTCCAAAAGACGTGCTGGTTAGGGTGCATAAGCCATGCTAAATTCTCCCTCTGTGTACCTGAACAGGCACTGGAGTGTGGCGACTAGGGGATTTTCACAGTAACTTCATTGCAGTGTTAATGTAAACCTACTTGTGACACTAATAAATAAACTTTAAGAAGTGCCAAAACTTTATTTGCACTGAACGGAATTTGTGTTTAGAATTCCCCCATCGAGTTTGCAACATTTTCTGACAAATCACGTCTCGGAAATATGCGTGAGCGCGGGGTAACTCTGCTGGCGATGCATTCTCATACTTCATTTAAAATTTCTTCTCTCATACTGCAGGAAATAATGACGACCAAGTTTGAAATCTCCAAAATGGAATAATTGATTGGAAGCGTGTTACAGGCAAAACTTTACTTCAGAAGCCAAAATCCTCTACAGCAGCCAAATGGACATTTGGACCTTTCTTAGTTGAGAGAAAATGAAGGAGCGTGTGAAATGTTCTTTGTGGTGTGACCTTTTGAAATGACATAAAAGCATATTTTTCATTTTGGATACTTTCAGCCGATCACTTTATTGCAGCTTTTTTTTTGAAAGAGAAACTGCCTTTTTGTACCATTCTCCTTGAGATGGTGAAAATTCAGTTTGAATTCTGTGAAGTGCCACCAGTGAAGCTCGGTGAGAGAGAGGTGTGCTTTGTACCCACGAGTACATGAATTTCAGGCAGAGCTGAGCAAAGCAATTGTGATGCCCGTTGAGCCAAACCCAGCGCTCTGTAAAATATTGCAGACGTGAAGGTTGTTGGGCTGAATATTTTATATAATATATGGTACCTGCTTATCTATATGCAAACATCTTTTTGTCATAATTTAAGGCAAATAGTTAGAAAATAAGGAAGAAAGCAATTTTCAGCAATATTCAGCGTACCAAAAATAATAAGTGCGGAATATCTGTATCCTCTAGCCATGGCGATCGTGCAATCTTTTCAGTGTTCATTATTTAACTGCTGGGTGCTTCTGACTTGTAATCCCAAAACTTGGGAGCATTTTGCAGTCTGCTTTTTTTACCCACAGTAACAGCTGAACTCTGACCTGAGCCGGTGTTTACTCAGCAGTGGTTAGATGTTGACAAGGACACTTCACCTTAAGCAGCATAATGTGTGTGCTGTAGCATCCTGCTGTCCGTCTAAAACTGCCCATTATCTGAGCAATGTTGGGTGAGTCCTAGTTTACTGGAGGACACGTCAGAGATAGCTGTTGCTGTGAACTCTTATTAAGATGGATTCTTAATTTTATTTTTGTCTCCTCCCCAGGGACAGGTTGAGGGCTTGTAACACAAACTATGCATTGGTGATCAGTATATTAATGAATATTTTTTCCGTTGTTTTAAAAACTTCTTCCTGAGGGCCGTCCATGATAGACCACAGTGGCTGCTGCAGACACGCTGCCGTTTTGTGTTGCTTCAGGTGATTTTTGACTCTGTGCTCTGAGGAGTTCTAACTGAATGGTACAGAAGCCGGTAACAGCTAATTTTTATTCTACACCCCCATCCTTCCACTCCCCCCACTCTACAGCGAGTCCCCTCATGGCATTTGTGGAGAATCCTAGCAGGTAGGTAAGGAGCTTTCTGCCAGACCATCCCTGGAAACATGGGTGTGATTGGCTGTGCGGTGAGATTTTTGTTTTCCTCCCCAGTTCTCTTGTGTTGTCCCTGAAGTTCTGCAGATGATCACTAACCAGTGAATCTGTTGCTGATGGCATCGATATGCACACTGGGCTTGATTATGATGCCCATCCTGGTGAAATAGCCAGTCACCACGACCTAAACTCACCCGTGGAGTGTAGCCACCTTGAGGTGAGATACCTCAGCCAAGGCCAATACATTTTAAATTTGCTTTTTTAAAAAATATCCCAAGAGGATTGCATATCCCTTCTCCATTTTAATTTCCATCTGCTTTTAACTTGAGGTTTGCTCATTAAACTTCTCAACAAAAACAGAACCTCTTTCTAAAACTTTGTCATAGAAAGGTCATGATTATTCATTGCGTGGTTTAAAACCAGCTTCTAATTATGCAAAATCCGTTTCTAAATCTCGCATGAGTTTGAACAAGCTGCAGTTTGCCCGGCACCAGTCATGATGAAGATAGGTTGAGGCTTCTACTGCCTAATCTGTGCAGCACCCTTGAAGCTTGGGTTCTAAAGTGTGTCCCTTATAGGGACCTGTACCATGTCTTGTATTGACTTTGTTTCACTCTGTTTAATTCAAAACCTAGTTTGAGTTGTAGTTCATCCTTGATCAGAAGTGCAAAGACCAGTGGTTAATGCTTCCTTTCGCCAGGTGAGCAGCAATAATGCATTTACTAGCAATGGAGAGTAAGCCAATGCAACCTCTCCCCAATCCGAATGCAGCTCCTGCCCAACTTAGAAGTGTGAATTCCAAAGTACGACTGTCCAATATGGGTTTGGACTGGTTCTCGATGGGGCAGAGTGAGCTCCAAAAACATGTGTGAGAGAACTGCTTACAGAGTGTCTCCACATCAGATGAGCACTGCATTCTACACTGAAAATGTACCGTAAGCAGACTTGTGTTTCTGTAAAAAATCAATAAATCATATTTAGTAAAATGAAGTCTTGTTTAAAGAAATGACAATTGTGGTTATATTTCATTGCTATTGGAAGCAAATTTACGTTCATCTGTGCTGCTGCCACTAACATGCATCAGATTGCTCACGTGTCTCCTCACTTGATGTATATAACAGAATTCTGCTGTTCAGAGCAAAGGTATTAATATTATTGTACGAGAAGTTAACTTTCTGTAAAACAATCAGTTTAGAAGGTAAATCTCCAGTCAGGTTGTCATGGATTCAGCTCAGGGTCCTGAAATAGTTGGGGATCGCATTTCACGTTATCCCAAAGCGAGTGCTTATGTGCAGGGGGGACAGTGGCATAATAGTAATGTCGCTGGGCTAGTAATCCAGAGGCTCGGTCTAATGTCCTGAGAGCAGAGGTTCAAATCCCAGCTTGAGAAATAAACACACGGTTTCCTGAGCTAGCGTACCCTGGATGACTATGGATACTAATGAGAAAATAAGGAAGAAAAAAGAGACATATAATGCCAGTCGGAATAATAGCAATAGAAAGCAGGCAGAATATATCAATTGCAGAAGAGAGGCTTAGGCTGGAGTTAGGAAGGCTAAGAGGAAGCATGAGGAAAGGATGGCAGGCCACACTAAAACAAACAGTAAAATGTTCTTCAACCATATTCATGGTAAAAGATTAGTGAAGGATACAGTGGGGACCATAAGGGACAAGCAGGGTAAACTGCTCACTGGTGCAGAGGGTATGGCAGAGATACTAAATGAGTGCACTGCAGATGGTGACAATGGCCAGTTGAAAATATGGGTGTTGAGCAACTGAGCAGTCTAGTGTTCGATAAGGTGTGCTAAAAGGGCTGGTAGCACTCCAGGTAGAGAGGTCGCCAGGCCTGGATGGGATGCATGCTAGATTGCCGAGAGAGGCAAGGGAGCAAATTGCGCAGCCGTTGCCAGAAATTTTCCAGGCCCCTCTGAACACAGGATTAGTCCATTGGGGTCTGGAATATTGCAAATGTTACGCTTTTGTTTAAAGGGCAAAGGATAACTCAGGAAACTACAGACCTGTCAGCTTGACATCAATAGTGGGAAGACTAATGGAGGCCATAATACAGGATAAGATAAACCTGAAGAAAAATATGTTAATGCTAGACGGTCAACATGACTTTGTCAAGGGCAGGTTATGTCTGACCAATTGAGTTCTTTGACGAGGTGACACAGGCAGTAGATAAGGGGAGTGCTGTGGATGTTGTATATTTGGACTTTCAGAAAGCACTTGATATGATGTCATGTGGTAGGTTGGTGAGCAAATTAGAAATGTTTGCAAATGAGTCCTTTTCAGCACGGATTAGAAGTTGGCTAAGAGATGGGGAACAGAGGGTAGATATAGATGGGCATTTCTCAGACTAGAGATAAGTTGAAAGTGGTGTTCCCCGGGGATCAGTGTTGGGACCCTTGCTTTTTCTGATTTATATAAAGGATTTAGAGATGGGTGTTGAGGGCAAAATCTCTAAATTTGCAGATGATAGTAAGCTAGGGAGAATCGTGAATTGTAAGGATGATGCTGAGTGATTTCAGAGGGATGTTGACAAGTTGCCCAAAAGGTCAGACACCTGGCAGATGAATTTCAATGCTGCAAAATGTGAGGTAATGCGCTTTGGTAGAGATTATTCATTGGGGAAACAATCCAGGCTGAATGGTACAACTTTGAGGGGAGTACAGGAGCAGAGGGACCTCGGGGTTCAAGTGCATCATTCTTTGAAGGTGGCCAGGTAAGTTGAAACAGTTAAGAAGGCTGATAGGATCCTTGGGTTTATAAATAGAGGCAGAGAATATAAAAGCAAGGAAGTGATGCTGTATCTCTAAAAATCATTGGTCAGACCACATTTGGAATATTGTTGATAATTCATAAGATATAGGAGCAGAATTAGACCATTCGGCCCATGTTGTCTGCTCTGCCATTCAATCATGGCTCCTCATCCCTATTTTCCTGCCTTCTCATAATCCTTCAACCCATTACCAATTAAAAATCTAATTCAAATTTGCTCTCTGTCCCAGCATCCACCAGTGTTCAGTTCTGGACTCCTTATTTAAGGAAGGATGTTAAAACCCTAGACAGAATGCAAAGGAGATTTACTTGAATGATTCCAGGATTGGAGAATTTTAGATACAAGGAAAGATGGGAGAAATTGGGCTTATTCTCCTTGGTGCAGAGTGGATTAAGAGTTGACCTTATTGAGGTGTTCAAAATGATGAACAATTTTGATTGGGTAAAGAAGCATGTTCTGTTTCCACTAGCTGGTATGTCAGCGACTTCGGGTCTTAATTTCAAGTTGGTCAGCTAGGAGTGAGATGATGAGAAACTTCTTCACTCAGAGTTGTTGAGATTTAGAATGTGCTGCCTGGGAGAGTGATAAAGGCGGATTCCATAGGAGATTTCGAGAGCTGGATACAGATTTGCAAGTGATGAGTTTACAAAGAAAGAACAAAGAAAATTACAGCACAGGAACAGGCCCTTCGGCCATCCAAGCCTGCACTGACCATGCTGCCCGACTTAACTAAAACCCCCTACCCTTTCGGGGAACATATCCCTCTATTCCCATCCTATTCGTGTACTTGTCAAGATGCCCCTTAAAAGTCACTATCATATCCACTTCCACTACAGGGCGGCACGGTAGCACAGTGGCTAGCACTGCTGCTTCACAGCTCCAGGGACCTGGGTTCGATTCCCGGCTTGGTCACTGTCTGTGTGGAGTTTGCACATTCTCCTCGTGTCTGCGTGGGTTTCCTCCGGGTGCTCCGGTTTCCTCCCACAGTCCAAAAGATGTGTGGGTTAGGTTGATTGGCCATGCTAATGACCCCTTAGTGTCCTGGGATGCGTAGATTAGCGGGTAAAATATGTAGGGATATGGGGGTAAGGCCTGGATGGGATTGTGGTCGGTGCAGGCTCGATGGGCCGAATGGCCTCTTTCTGTACTGTAGGGTTTCTATGAGTTCTTCTACCTCCCCTGGCAACGAGTTCCAGGCACCCACCACTCTGTGTAAAAAAAAAAAAAATCTGCCTTGTACATCTCTTTTAAACCTTGCCCCTCGCACCTTAAACCTGTGCCCCCTAGTAATTGACTCTTCCACCCTTCTGACTATCCACTCTGTCCGTACCTCTCATAATCTGGTAGACTTCTATCAGGTCTCCCCTCAATCTCCTTCGTTCCAGTGAGAACAATCCAAGTTTCCCCAACCTCTCCTCATAGCTAATGCCCTCCATACCAGGCAACATCCTGGTAGATCTTTTCTGTACCCTCTCCAAAGCCTCCACATCCTTCTGGTAGTGTGGTGACCAGGATTGAACACTATATTCCAAGTGCGGCCTCACTAAGGTTCTATAAAGCTGCAACATGACTTGCCAATTTTTAAACTCAATAAGGCAAGCATGCCATATGCCGCCTTGATTACCTTCTCCACCTGCATTGCCACATTCAGTAACCTGTGTACCTGATTTAGAGAGTTATGGAGATAGGGCTGGAGAATGGGACCAGCTGAGTAGCTCTTTCGGGAGCTGGTGCAGACACGATGGGCCGGATGGCCTCCTGTGCTGTAAAATTCTGATTCTATGGCAGCTGGTGGAATTTGAAGCCACCCAGCTCAGCAGCAATTAGAATAGACAGATGCTGACTGAGCCAGTGATGCCAGATGACATTACAAAATAAAAGCAAAAATAGTATCATTTCAATTAGAATCAGAGGTCTGCAGCAAAGGCCCTTTGGTCCATCACATCTGTGCCAATCAAAGACAAACCATCCAACTATTCTAATCCCATTTCCCAATGAGGCCTGTAGCTTTGTGTGTCTTGGCATCGCGAGTGCACATCTAAATACTCAAATGTTATGAGGGTCTCTGCCTCCACCACCCTTTCAGGCGGTGAGTTCCAGACTCCTCTACCCTCTGGGTGAAAATGCTTTTCCTCACATCCCCTCTAAACCTCCTGCCCGTTATCTTAAATCTCTGTCCCCTCGTCACTGATCCTTCCACCAAAGGGAAAAGTTTCTTCCTGTCTATCTATGCCCCCCATCATTTTATACATCTCAATCATGTGTCTCCTCTACTCCAAGGAAAACAAACCTAGTCTATCCAATCTCTCTTCATAACTCAAACTCTCCAGCCCAGGCAACATCCTGGTAAATCTCCTCTGCACCCTTTCCAGTGCTATCACATCCCACCTATAGTGTGGATTCCAGAACTGCACACAATTCTCTAGCTGTGGCCCAACCTACATTTTATATAGTTCCAGCATAACCTTCCTACTCTTAGTTACCTGTGTGCATTGTGGTACACACTTGCTGTTGCAGCTATCCAGGTTGGAAAATGTATCCTGTTTTCAGATCCTCTGAGAAATCCATCCTTGTATTAGGAATCCTGTGCTGAGTAACTCTCCTCCTGACTCCCCAAAGCCTGTCCACCATCTACAAGGCACAAGTCAGGAGTGTGATGGAATACTCTCCACTTGTCTGGATGGGTGCAGCTCCAACAACACTCAAGAAGCTCGACACCATCCAGGACAAAGCAACCCGCTTGATTGCTACCCCCATCCACAAACATCCATCCCTCCACCACCGACGCTCAGTAGCAGCAGTGTGCACCATCGACAAGATCCACCAAAACTCCTTAAAACAGCACCTTCCAAACCAGTGACCACTTCCATCTAGAAGGAAAAGGGCAGCAGATACATGGGAACACCACAACCTACAAGTTCCCCTCCAAGCCACTCATCATCCTTGAAAATATATTGCTGTTCCTATGCAGGACTGCTGCAGCGATGCCTGTTTCCCACGAATGAATAAGATAAAGGTTCTGAGTTACTGATCGTCGGTGACACCATTACTTATTATCAATTTGGAGTCACTCTACAGAAACATTCAGTTCAGTTGCATTGATCCGAAACAAAGTTGCAGAGGCTTGGACACAACAGTTACTTGGTGTGTCAGTGACTGTATATTTAACATCCAGATCCACCTGACTCTACATTCCAGATTTGGCATCTTACTATTCCCAATGCTGGTGTCACAGAATGACAGCCCCTCTAGCTGGACGTTTAATATTAGGATGGATTTCTCGGAGGATCTGAAAACAGGGGACATTGTTCCAACCTGGATAGCTGCAACAGCAAGTGTGTATCATAATGCACACAGATAACTAAGAGTAGGGAGGTTATGCTGGAACTATATAAAATGTTGTCAAGTCCACAGCTGCGAGACTCCACATTATAAGAAGGATGTGACAGCAGTGGAAAAGGTGCAGAGGAGATTTACCAGAATGTTGCCTGGGCTGGAGAGTTTTAGTTATATTCACTTGTAAGTGTATTGCCATTGTGGGAGACTCTGATAGGTTACCATATTTCAATTACCAGAACTAGTGACATCTCCATGTTTTGAGTCCCATCACAAGGCAGCTCTCTCTCTCCTTTTGCGCCCTGAAGATCCCTCGCTTATCTCTTGCTGTTGCCTTGCGTACGCACTCTCTCTCCCCCCCCCCCCTCCCCATCCCTCTCTGCGCCCCCCATTTCCCCTTTGTTCAAGGAACAAATACTGCGTGTCCTTGATAGGTATGTCCCTGTCAGGCAGGGAGGAAATGGCCGAGTGAGGGAACCATGGTTCACAAAAGAGGTTGAATGTCTCGTCAAGAGGAAAAAGGAAGCGTCTGTAAGGATGAGAAAACAAGGTTCAGTTGGGTCGCTTGAGGGTTACAAGGTAGCAAGGAATGAGCTAAAAAAAAAGGGGCTGAGGAGAGCTAGGAGGGGGCATGAGAAATCCTTGGCGGGTCGGATCAAGGAAAACCCCAAGGCTTTTTACTCTTATGTGAGAAATAAAAGAATGACCAGGGTGAGGTAAGGGTCGGTCAAGGACAGTAGTGGGAACTTGTGCATGGAGTCAGAAGAGATAGGAGAGGCGATGAATGAATACTTTTCTTCAGTGTTCACCAAGGAGAGGGACCATGTTTTTGAGGATGAGTGTGTGATACAGACTGATAGACTGGAGGAGGTAGATGTTCTGAGGGAAGGTGTATTAGCAATTTTGAAAATCCTGAAGGTCGATAAGCCCCTGGGCCAGATGGGATATATCCTAGGATTTGATGGGATAGATCCTAGGATTCTTTGGGAGGCAAGGGGTGAGATTGCAGAGCCTTTGGCTTTGACCTTTGGGTCCTCACTGTCCACGGGGATAGTGCCAGAGGACTGGAGAGTGGCGAATGTTGTTCCTCTGTTCAAGAAAGGAAATAGGAATGACCCTGGTAATTATAGGCTGGTTAGTCTTACTTCGGTGGTCAGGAAGTTAATGGAAAAGGTCCTGAGGGATAGGATTTATGACCATTTGGAAAGATGCAGCTTAATCCGTGATAGTCAGCACGGATTCGTGAAGGGTAAGTCTTACCTCACAAATTTGATTGAATTCTTTGAGGAGGTAACTAAGTGTGTAGATGAAGGTAGAGCAGTTGATGTTGTATACATGGATTTTAGTAAGGCGTTTGATAAGGTTCCCCATGGTAGGCTCATGAAGAAAGTAAGGAGGTGTGGGATGGAGGGAAATTTGGCCGATTGGATAAGTAACTGGCTATCTCATAGAAGACAGAGGCTGGTGGTGGATGGAAAATTTTCAGACTGGAGACCAGTTACCAGCGGTGTACCACAGGGATCAGTGCTTGATCCTCTGCTATTTGTGATTTTTATCAGTGACTTGGAGGAGGGGGCTGAAGGGTGGGTCAGTAAATTTGCTGATGACACCAAGATTGGTGGAGTAGTGGATGAGGTGGAGGGCCCTTGTAGGATGCAAAGAGACATTGATAGGATGCAGAGCTGGGCCGAAAAATGGCAGATGGATTTTAACACTGATAAGTGCGAGGTGATTCATTTTGGGAGGACAAATTTGAATGCGGATTACGGGGTCAACGGCAGGGTTCTGAGGAATGTGGAGGAACAGCGAGATCTTGGGGTTCATATCCACAGATCTCTGAAGGTTGCCACTCAAGTGGATAGAGCTGTGAAGAAGGCCTATAGCGTGTTAGCTTTTATTAACACGGGGTTGGAGTTTAAGAGCCGTGGGGTTATGCTGCAACTGTACAGGACCTTGGTGAGACCACATTTGGAATATTGTGTGCAGTTCTGGTCACCTCACTACAAGAAGGATGTGGAAGCGCTGGAAAGAGTGCAGAGGAGATTTACCAGGATGCTGCCTGGTTTGGAGGGTAGGTCTTATGAGGAAAGGTTGAGGGAGCTAGGGCTTTTCTCTTTAGAGCAGAGGAGGATGAGAGGCGACTTAATAGAGGTTTATAAGATGATGAGGGGGATGGATAGAGTGGATGTTCAGAGACTATTTCCTCGGGTGAATGTAGCTGTTACGAGGGGGCATAACTATAAGGTTCATGGTGGGAGATATAGGAGGGATGTACGAGGTAGGTTCTTTACGCAGAGAGTGATTGGGGTGTGGAATGGACTGCCTGCTGTGATAGTGGAGTCAGACACTTTAGGAAATTTCAAGCGGCTATTGGATAGGCACATGGAGGACACCAGTATGATAGGGAGTGGGATAGCTTGATCTTGGTTTTGGACAAAGCTTGGCACAACATTGGGGGCTGAAAGGCTTGGACTGTACTGTACTGTCCTATGTTCTATCTCCCGTTCTGCCCACCCCCCATTTCCCTTTCTGCCCCCCCGTCTCCCCTTCTGCCCCCCCCGTCTCCCCATCTGCCCCTCCGTCTCCCCTTCTGCCCCTCCGTCTCCCCTTCTGCCCCTCCGTCTCCCCTTCTGCCCCCCGTCTCCCCTTCTGCCCCCCGTCTCCCCTTCTGCCCCCCCGTCTCCCCTTCTGCCCCCCCGTCTCCCCTTCTGCCCCCCCGTCTCCCCTTCTGCCCCCCCGTCTCCCCTTCTGCCCCCCCGTCTCCCCTTCTGCCCCCCCGTCTCCCCTTCTGCCCCCCCGTCTCCCCTTCTGCCCCCCCCGTCTCCCCTTCTGCCCCCCCCGTCTCCCCTTCTGCCCCCCGTCTCCCCTTCTGCCCCCCCGTCTCCCCTTCTGCCCCCCCGTCTCCCCTTCTGCCCCCCCGTCTCCCCTTCTGCCCCCCCGTCTCCCCTTCTGCCCCCCCGTCTCCCCTTCTGCCCCCCCGTCTCCCCTTCTGCCCCCCCGTCTCCCCTTCTGCCCCCCCGTCTCCCCTTCTGCCCCCCCGTCTCCCCTTCTGCCCCCCCGTCTCCCCTTCTGCCCCCCCGTCTCCCCTTCTGCCCCCCCGTCTCCCCTTCTGCCCCCCCGTCTCCCCTTCTGCCCCCCCGTCTCCCCTTCTGCCCCCCCGTCTCCCCTTCTGCCCCCCGTCTCCCCTTCTGCCCCCCCGTCTCCCCTTCTGCCCCCCCGTCTCCCCTTCTGCCCCCCCGTCTCCCCTTCTGCCCCCCCGTCTCCCCTTCTGCCCCCCGTCTCCCCTTCTGCCCCCCCGTCTCCCTTCTGCCCCCCCGTCTCCCCTTCTGCCCCCCCGTCTCCCCTTCTGCCCCCCCGTCTCCCCTTCTGCCCCCCCGTCTCCCCTTCTGCCCCCCGTCTCCCCTTCTGCCCCCCCGTCTCCCCTTCTGCCCCCCCGTCTCCCCTTCTGCCCCCCCGTCTCCCCTTCTGCCCCCCCGTCTCCCCTTCTGCCCCCCCGTCTCCCCTTCTGCCCCCCCGTCTCCCCTTCTGCCCCCCCGTCTCCCCTTCTGCCCCCCCGTCTCCCCTTCTGCCCCCCGTCTCCCCTTCTGCCCCCCGTCTCCCCTTCTGCCCCCCGTCTCCCCTTCTGCCCCCCCGTCTCCCCTTCGGCCCCCCCGTCTCCCCTTCGGCCCCCCCGTCTCCCCTTCGGCCCCCCCGTCTCCCCTTCGGCCCCCCCGTCTCCCCTTCTGCCCCCCCGTCTCCCCTTCTGCCCCCCCGTCTCCCCTTCTGCCCCCCCGTCTCCCCTTCTGCCCCCCCGTCTCCCCTTCTGCCCCCCCGTCTCCCCTTCTGCCCCCCCGTCTCCCCTTCTGCCCCCCCGTCTCCCCTTCTGCCCCCCCGTCTCCCCTTCTGCCCCCCCGTCTCCCCTTCTGCCCCCCCGTCTCCCCTTCTGCCCCCCCGTCTCCCCTTCTGCCCCCCCGTCTCCCCTTCTGCCCCCCCGTCTCCCCTTCTGCCCCCCCGTCTCCCCTTCTGCCCCCCCGTCTCCCCTTCTGCCCCCCCGTCTCCCCTTCTGCCCCCCCGTCTCCCCTTCTGCCCCCCCGTCTCCCCTTCTGCCCCCCCGTCTCCCCTTCTGCCCCCCCGTCTCCCCTTCTGCCCCCCCGTCTCCCCTTCTGCCCCCCCGTCTCCCCTTCTGCCCCCCCGTCTCCCCTTCTGCCCCCCCGTCTCCCCTTCTGCCCCCCCGTCTCCCCTTCTGCCCCCCCGTCTCCCCTTCTGCCCCCCCGTCTCCCCTTCTGCCCCCCCGTCTCCCCTTCTGCCCCCCCGTCTCCCCTTCTGCCCCCCCGTCTCCCCTTCTGCCCCCCCGTCTCCCCTTCTGCCCCCCCGTCTCCCCTTCTGCCCCCCCGTCTCCCCTTCTGCCCCCCCGTCTCCCCTTCTGCCCCCCCGTCTCCCCTTCTGCCCCCCCGTCTCCCCTTCTGCCCCCCCGTCTCCCCTTCTGCCCCCCCGTCTCCCCTTCTGCCCCCCCGTCTCCCCTTCTGCCCCCCCGTCTCCCCTTCTGCCCCCCCGTCTCCCCTTCTGCCCCCCCGTCTCCCCTTCTGCCCCCCCGTCTCCCCTTCTGCCCCCCCGTCTCCCCTTCTGCCCCCCCGTCTCCCCTTCTGCCCCCCCGTCTCCCCTTCTGCCCCCCCGTCTCCCCTTCTGCCCCCCCGTCTCCCTTCTGCCCCCCCGTCTCCCCTTCTGCCCCCCCGTCTCCCCTTCTGCCCCCCCGTCTCCCCTTCTGCCCCCCCGTCTCCCCTTCTGCCCCCCCGTCTCCCCTTCTGCCCCCCCGTCTCCCCTTCTGCCCCCCCGTCTCCCCTTCTGCCCCCCCGTCTCCCCTTCTGCCCCCCCGTCTCCCCTTCTGCCCCCCCGTCTCCCCTTCTGCCCCCCCGTCTCCCCTTCTGCCCGCCCGTCTCCCCTTCTGCCCCCCCGTCTCCCCTTCTGCCCCCCCGTCTCCCCTTCTGCCCCCCCGTCTCCCCTTCTGCCCCCCCGTCTCCCCTTCTGCCCCCCGTCTCCCCTTCTGCCCCCCGGCTCCCCTTCTGCCCCCCGTCTCCCCTTCTGCCCCCCCGTCTCCCCTTCTGCCCCGCCGTCTCCCCTTCTGCCCCCCCGTCTCCCCTTCTGCCCCCCCGTCTCCCCTTCTGCCCCCCCGTCTCCCCTTCTGCCCCCCGTCTCCCCTTCTGCCCCCCCGTCTCCCCTTCTGCCCCCCCGTCTCCCCTTCTGCCCCCCCGTCTCCCCTTCTGCCCCCCCGTCTCCCCTTCTGCCCCCCCGTCTCCCCTTCTGCCCCCCCGTCTCCCCTTCTGCCCCCCCGTCTCCCCTTCTGCCCCCCCGTCTCCCCTTCTGCCCCTCCGTCTCCCCTTCTGCCCCTCCGTCTCCCCTTCTGCCCCTCCGTCTCCCCTTCTGCCCCGCCGTCTCCCCTTCTGCCCCGCCGTCTCCCCTTCTGCCCCGCCGTCTCCCCTTCTGCCCCGCCGTCTCCCCTTCTGCCCCGCCGTCTCCCCTTCTTCCCCCCCGTCTCCCCTTCTGCCCCCCCCGTCTCCCCTTCTGCCCCCCCCGTCTCCCCTACTGCCCCCCCCGTCTCCCCTTCTGCCCCCCCGTCTCCCCTTCTGCCCCCCCCGTCTCCCCTTCTGCCCCCCCCGTCTCCCCTTCTGCCCCCCCCGTCTCCCCTTCTGCCCCCCCCGTCTCCCCTTCTGCCCCCCCGTCTCCCCTTCTGCCCCCCCGTCTCCCCTTCTGCCGCCCCCCTCCCCGCCGGCCCCCCCTCCCGCCGGCCCCCCCTCCCCGCCGGCCCCCCCTCCCCCGCCGGCCCCCCCTCCCCCGCCGGCCCCCCCTCCCCCGCCGGCCCCCCCTCCCCCCCCTCCCCCGCCGGCCCCCCCTCCCCCGCCGGCCACACCCCCCCCGCCGGCCCCCCGCCGCCCCCCCCCCCCCCGCCGCCCCCCCCCCCCCCCCGCCGGCCCCCCCCCCCGCCGGCCCCACCCCCCCGCCGGCCCCCCTCCCCCGCCGGCCCCCCCTCCCCCGCCGGCCCCCCCTCCCCCGCCGGCCCCCCCTCCCCCGCCGGCCCCCCCTCCCCCGCCGGCCCCCCCTCCCCCGCCGGCCCCCCCTCCCCCGCCGGCCCCCCCTCCCCCGCCGGCCCCCCCTCCCCCGCCGGCCCCCCCTCCCCCGCCGGCCCCCCCTCCCCCGCCGGCCCCCCCTCCCCCGCCGGCCACACCCCCCCCGCCGGCCCCCCCCCCCCGCCGCCCCCCCCCCCCCCCCGCCCCCCCCCCCCCCGCCGGCCCCCCCCCCCGCCGGCCCCACCCCCCCCGCCGGCCCCACCCCCCCCGCCGGCCCCACCCCCCCCGCCGGCCCCACCCCCCCCGCCGGCCCCACCCCCCCCGCCGGCCACACCCCCCCCGCCGGCCACACCCCCCCCGCCGGCCACACCCCCCCCGCCGGCCACACCCCCCCCGCCGGCCACACCCCCCCCGCCGGCCACACCCCCCCCGCCGGCCACACCCCCCCCGCCGGCCACACCCCCCCCGCCGGCCACACCCCCCCCGCCGGCCACACCCCCCCGCCGGCCACACCCCCCCCCGCCGGCCACACCCCCCCCCGCCGGCCACACCCCCCCCCGCCGGCCACACCCCCCCCCGCCGGCCACACCCCCCCCCGCCGGCCACACCCCCCCGCCGGCCACACCCCCCCCGCCGGCCACACCCCCCCCGCCGGCCACACCCCCCCCGCCGGCCACACCCCCCCCGCCGGCCACACCCCCCCCGCCGGCCACACCCCCCCCGCCGGCCACACCCCCCCCGCCGGCCACACCCCCCCCGCCGGCCACACCCCCCCCGCCGGCCACACCCCCCCCGCCGGCCACACCCCCCCCCGCCGGCCACACCCCCCCCGCCGGCCACACCCCACCCGCCGGCCACACCCCCCCGCCGGCCACACCCCCCCCGCCGGCCACACCCCCCCCGCCGGCCACACCCCCCCCGCCGGCCACACCCCCCCCGCCGGCCACACCCCCCCCGCCGGCCACACCCCCCCCGCCGGCCACACCCCCCCCGCCGGCCACACCCCCCCCGCCGGCCACACCCCCCCCGCCGGCCACACCCCCCCCGCCGGCCACACCCCCCCGCCGGCCACACCCCCCCGCCGGCCACACCCCCCCCGCCGGCCACACCCCCCCCGCCGGCCACACCCCCCCGCCGGCCACACCCCCCCGCCGGCCACACCCCCCCCCCCGCCGGCCACACCCCCCCCCCGCCGGCCACACCCCCCCCCCCGCCGGCCACACCCCCCCCCCGCCGGCCACCCCCCCCCGCCACCCCCCCCGCCACCCCCCCCGTCACCACCCCCGCCACCCCCCCGCCACCCCCCCGCCACCCCCCCTCCTCCCACCCCCTCCGCCACCCCCCCTGCCCCCCATGCCGCCACCCCCACTCACCCCCCCCTGCCGCCCCCCCCTGCCGCCCCCCCTGCCACCACCCCTGCCACCCCCCCTCCTGCCACCCCCCCTCCTCCCACCCCCCCCGCCACCCCCCCTGCCCCCCATGCCGCAACCCCCCGCCACCCCCCCCCCCCCCCGCCAACCCCCCCCCCGCCCCCCACCCCCCCCCGCCACCCCCCCCCGCCACCCCCCCCGCCACCCCCCCCGCCACCCCCCCCCGCCACCCCCCCCCGCCACCCCCCCCTCCGGCCACCCCCCCTCCGGCCACCCCCCCTCCGGCCACCCCCCTCCGGCCACCACCCCTCCTGCCACCCCCCCTCCTACCACCCCCCCTGCCACCCCCCCTCCTGCCACCCCCCTCCTGCCACCCCCCCTCCTGCCATCCCCCCTCCTCCCACCACCCCTGCCGCCCCCCCTGCCGCCCCCCCCTGCCGCCCCCCCTCCCGCCGGCCCCCCCTCCCGCCGGCCCCCCCTCCCGCCGGCCCCCCTCCCGCCGGCCCCCCCTCCCGCCGGCCCCCCCTCCCGCCGGCCCCCCCTCCCGCCGGCCCCCCCTCCCGCCGGCCCCCCCTCCCGCCGGCCCCCCCTCCCGCCGGCCCCCCCTCCCGCCGGCCCCCCCTCCCGCCGGCCCCCCCTCCCGCCGGCCCCCCCTCCCGCCGGCCCCCCCTCCCGCCGGCCCCCCCTCCCGCCGGCCCCCCCTCCCGCCGGCCCCCCCTCCCGCCGGCCCCCCCTCCCGCCGGCCCCCCCTCCCGCCGGCCCCCCCTCCCGCCGGCCCCCCCTCCCGCCGGCCCCCCCTCCCGCCGGCCCCCCCTCCCGCCGGCCCCCCCTCCCGCCGGCCCCCCCTCCCGCCGGCCCCCCCTCCCGCCGGCCCCCCCTCCCGCCGGCCCCCCCTCCCGCCGGCCCCCCCTCCCGCCGGCCCCCCCTCCCGCCGGCCCCCCCTCCCGCCGGCCCCCCCTCCCGCCGGCCCCCCCCTCCCGCCGGCCCCCCCTCCCGCCGGCCCCCCCTCCCGCCGGCCCCCCCTCCCGCCGGCCCCCCCTCCCGCCGGCCCCCCCTCCCGCCGGCCCCCCCTCCCGCCGGCCCCCCCTCCCGCCGGCCCCCCCTCCCGCCGGCCCCCCCTCCCGCCGGCCCCCCCTCCCGCCGGCCCCCCCTCCCGCCGGCCCCCCCTCCCGCCGGCCCCCCCTCCCGCCGGCCCCCCCTCCCGCCGGCCCCCCCTCCCGCCGGCCCCCCCTCCCGCCGGCCCCCCCTCCCGCCGGCCCCCCCTCCCGCCGGCCCCCCCTCCCGCCGGCCCCCCCTCCCGCCGGCCCCCCCTCCCGCCGGCCCCCCCTCCCGCCGGCCCCCCCTCCCGCCGGCCCCCCCTCCCGCCGGCCCCCCCTCCCGCCGGCCCCCCCTCCCGCCGGCCCCCCCTCCCGCCGGCCCCCCCTCCCGCCGGCCCCCCCTCCCGCCGGCCCCCCCTCCCGCCGGCCCCCCCTCCCGCCGGCCCCCCTCCCGCCGGCCCCCCCTCCCGCCGGCCCCCCCTCCCGCCGGCCCCCCCTCCCGCCGGCCCCCCCTCCCGCCGGCCCCCCTCCCGCCGGCCCCCACTCCCGCCGGCCCTGCCACCCCCCCCTGCCGCCCCCCCCCCTGCCGCCCCCCCCGCCGCCCCCCCCTGCCGCGCCCCCCCCCCGCCGCCCCCCCCGCCGCCCCCCCCCCGCCGCCCCCCCCGCCGCCCCCCCCGCCCCCCCCGCCGCCCCCCCCGCAACCCCCCCCCTGCCAAACCCCCCCTCCTGCCAAACCCCCCCTCCTGCCAAACCCCCCTCCTGCCAAACCCCCCCTCCTGCCAAACCCCCCCTCCTGCCAAACCCCCCCTCCTGCCAAACCCCCCCTCCTGCCAAACCCCCCCTCCTGCCAAACCCCCCCTCCTGCCAAACCCCCCCCTCCTGCCAAACCCCCCCTCCTGCCAAACCCCCCCTCCTGCCAAACCCCCCCTCCTGCCAAACCCCCCCTCCTGCCAAACCCCCCCTCCTGCCAAACCCCCCCTCCTGCCAAACCCCCCCTCCTGCCAAACCCCCCCTCCTGCCAAACCCCCCTCCTGCCAAACCCCCCCTCCTGCCAAACCCCCCCTCCTGCCAAACCCCCCCTCCTGCCAAACCCCCCCTCCTGCCAAACCCCCCCCCCTGCCAACCCCCCCTCCTTCCCAACCCCCCCTCCTTCCCAACCCCCCCTCCTTCCCAACCCCCCCTCCTTCCCAACCCCCCCTCCTTCCCAACCCCCCCTCCTTCCCAACCCCCCCTCCTTCCCAACCCCCCCTCCTTCCCAACCCCCCCTCCTTCCCAACCCCCCCTCCTTCCCAACCCCCCCTCCTTCCCAACCCCCCCTCCTTCCCAACCCCCCCTCCTGCCAAACCCCCCCTCCTGCCAAACCCCTTGCCCCCTCCTGCCAAACCCCCCCCTCCTGCCAAACCCCCCCCCCTCCTGCCAGCGCCCCCTCCTGCCAGCCCCCCGTCTCTCTCCCCCCGTCTCTCTCCCCCCCCCCCCCCAGTCTCTCCCCCGTCTCTCCGCCCCCCCTCCCCTCCTCTCCCCCCCCCCCCCCCGTCTCTTCCCTGTCTCCCCCACTGTCTGTCTGTCTCTTGCGTACTCTCACCCGAGCCATCCCCCTCGCTCTGTCAGGCGATGCATTCGTGCTGATGTGGAGTGGTGGGCAGTGTGAAATATGACTCGGGATGCAGAGATATTGCCTCTTATCCCAGTTCTCCAGATGTAAGATTTCTTGTGGCAGATCTGAATCAAGCAGGCTTCAGTTGTACCAGAGTGGAATGTGTCTGTACTGTTTATTTTTGGCACTATTTATGGAACAGGAATATTTCGGCGTTTTCCTGGGAAAGATGCCAAACTTCCACAAACCGCAACGGCGCCTTGGACATTGGAGACTTTATTTGTGTTTGTTGTGAGGGGAGGGATGGGACGGGACGGTTGGGGGATTCGATTAGGGCGGCACGGTAGCACAGTGGTTAGCACTGCTGCTTCACAGCGCCAGGGACCCGGCTTGGGTCACTGTCTGTGTGGAGTTTGCACATTCTCCTTGTGTCTGCATGGGTTTCCTCCGGGTGCTCCGGTTTCCTCCCACAGTCCAAAGATGTGCCGGTTAGGTGGATTGACCAGGTTAAATTGCCCCTTAGTTTCGGGGGGATTCACAGGCTAAATATGTGGGGTTATGGGGATAGGGTGAGATTGTTGTCGGGGCAGGCTCGATGGGCAGAATGAACCCTTTCTGTATAACATAGATTCTATAATGATTGGTTTGTCTGTTTGTGGAAGTGGAAGGCTCTGGATCTGCCCTGCACAGGGCGGCACAGTGGTTAGTGCTGCTGCCTCACAGCGCCAGGGACCCGGGTTCAATTCCCAGCTTGGGTCACTGTGTGGAGTTTGCACGTACTCCCCATGTCTGCATGGGTTTCCTCTGGGTGCTCCGGTTTCCCCCCCACTGTCCAAAGATATGTGGGTTAGGTGGATTGGCTGTGCTAAATTGACCCTAGTGTCAGAGGGTTAGCAGGGGAAATATGTGGGGTTATAAGAATAGGGCCTGGGTTGGATTGTGGTTGATGGGCCGAATGGCCTCCTTCTGCAGGGATTCTATGATGACTGGTTTGTCTGTTTGTGGAAGTGGAAGGCTCTGGACGGGGATACATTAATATACCCATTACAAAGGCTCTCTGTATGGGGGAGAGCATGTTTTCCAACTCCCAATGCTTTTGGAAACATGCTGACCAGAATCTGACAGCATCCTGCTCTATAAGAGGACACACACAGCCTGAGGCCTCCTGTATCACAGTATAAATAACGTTTGCAATAGAGAAACATGTTATTTCCATTGGTATTGAAAGAAAAACAAGCTGGCGACAGAGGACTAGCCAGGTGGACACAGAGCAGCACTTATGTGTAATTATTGTTGGATGATTTAACCTGTAAATGCTTACACATTCTCTCAGTTTTCTTTGCTATTTTGGGATGCTGAGGGTGAAATCTGAAGCACGGTGTTTCGCTCAGGGCGAGGATGTTGATACTGGGAGTGGAAGGTCCCAATTCAGGCACTCGATACTGGGCCTGTCAAAACCAGATCCAAAATAGCACTGAAAATGCTGGAGAATCTCAGTGGGTCTGACACAATCCAGAGAGAGCAGAGCTAATGTTTCCAGTCCGGATAACCCTTCACTTTTTAACGCCTGGACTATATTAGAATCTAGCTCCTTGAGGTGAAGGGTGAATAATTCATTGTACAATTAATTTCTGAGCAGGATTGCCCCATCACTCCCTGCATTGTGCTTCATTCCCTAAGTGAGAGGCTGAAATAGGTACAGTATCGTCTCCCAGGTCATTGCGCCTGGGCCACTCTCTAGGATACAGTGCAATGCCCAGGATTGACTTCCTCACGGAGATGAGAATCTTGTGTGTGAAGGATGACACTTGCATGGAGGAAGACATGTGCCATGGGTGGCACAGTGGTTAGCACTGCTGCCTCACAGTGCCAGGGACCCGGGTTCCATTCCCGGCTTGGGTGACGTGTGAAGTTTACACGTTCTCCCCGTGTCTGCGTGGGTTTCCTCCGGGTGCTCCAGTTTCCTCACACAGGCCAAAGATGTGTGGATTAGGTGGATTGGCCATTCTAAATGCGCCTTAGTGTCAGGGGGGCTAGCTTGGTAAACGCATGGGGTTATGGGGATAGGGTATAGGGCCTGGTGGGATTGAGGTTGGGCCAAATGGCCTCCTTCTGCACTGTAGGATTCTATGATTCTAAGTTGATTTGTGCAACCCAATTTTCCCATTTGCTTCAATCTTGAGTCACTACGCTCAATAAAATAGTTTAAAACACCATTGCTTGCATTGTAGACAGACATACCCACACCCTGGGCAGCAGACTAAGTGACAAAGTCTCAGCTTACATTGCAGCACTCACTTGGGGAAGCAGTGGCAGACGGGTAAATCACAGGACTAGTAATGCGGAGGCCCAGCCTCATGCTTGGAGGATGTGGAGTCAAGTCTCAATGGCGACAGGTTATAATTTAAATTCAATTAATACAGCCTGGAATTAAACTCCAGTCTCAGTAATGATGACCTTGAAACCCTTGTTGAGTGTCATAAAGATCCATCACTAATGCCTCTTTAGGAAATCTGCCGTCCTTACCTGGTCTGGCCTCCATGTGACTCCAGATCCACAGCAATGGGGTTGACTCTTCACTGCTGTCTGAAATAGCTGAGGGGAATGAGAGCCAGGGGAACCGACCAAAGCCTGATTCGCTCAACAGTACAATCAGCAGGCAAGGCCCAGTGTCAATCGACATCAGACTCTGGTCAAACCTCCTTCGAGTGGGAAAGCAGACTGCTCCGAACGTTGTTTGAGGTGAATAGGAGGGAGAGAAGCAGAGGTGAGAATCCTGTTTTATTTAACTCAGGATTGAGGAGTTCAGGCCAGCTACAGCAGAGGGGTGAGAGGCGAGGCGCGAGGTGTTAGGCACCGCCCCGGCAGGGTAGAATTAACCACGAGGTGCTGATCCAGCTGCTCAGGACTCGGGGCAGCTGTGGAGGGCAACTCGACTCCCCAGGCCAAAGCTTGCTCTGTCAGAAAATTCATTAAACTCCAGATCAGTTAATATGAGGCAATGCTATCAATGTGGTGGTGGATGGGTTGCAGGCGACTTTTCCAAATGTGGAAACCGTTCTGAAATCTCTGTGACAATATCTGACACACATACTTCTGATGAATATTCTTTATCTGTATTGAAAAGAGTTACAGTTATTTTCAAAATACAATGAGGCAGGAACAATTGACAGGTTCGGCAAGATTGACGATTGGAAGTGCGACTTTACAAGATTTTACCTACGATTATGTAATTGATGAGAAAACCTACAAGGGATGAAATGAGAAAATCTTTTTTAAAAAGTCCCTCTTCCACATCCTCTTGTTTCTATTGTGTTTTTCAGAATGGACCTTTGCTGGTCTGATATACTGGCTGCAGCTGGTCACAGGCCGGTAGCTCAGGTCGGTACTCAACAGTACAATCAGCAGGCAAGGCCCAGTGTCAAGCAACATCAGACTCTGGTCAAACCTCCTTAGCGTGGGAAAACAGACTGCTCCGAACGTTGTTCGAGGTGAATAGGAGGGAGAGAGGTAGCAGAGGTGAGGGAATCCTGTTTTAACGTTCAACATTAACCTTCAGAACGTCCCTTCAGGACGAAGAATGGAATTCTGCAGATAGCCACTGATATCGGAACTGGACTCTCTGGGCAATCCACTCGCGTGAATCAACTTCTCAACCTGAGTGTGACTGAATTAAACAGAGTGGCAGCGGATGCATCTTGTTGATTGGAGTATTTGCTCCTGTGCTGCGCTGGCCTGTGCTGCAATGTTATTGGCTGATTCTTCCATCTCATTGCTCATCAGCAAGTTCCCTACCTGTTCTCCTAAAGACTCTCCCATCGCAATGTTGACCATCTGTAACACTCATTGTGACACGAGTTAAGCTTGGACCTCAATACAGCAATTATTCAAGCAGGCGTGCTTTTAATAAGTTAAAAAGCACTAACAAAGGGACCAATTTGTGTATTTTTGTGGCTTGCGCCTTTGTGTTCTGTGGAGTGAGAGTGAGTGATAGGGCCTGGAGGGGTGCTATATCATTGGGAGCGAGGTGTGATGTTGTTGGGGGAGGGGGGTGTGGCATCATGGGGAGGGAAGTGACCTCATGGGAGGAGGGATGTGATGTCATTGGCGGGGTCCCATTAATGAAAGTAAGCGTGGCACCCCACTGCCTCCCCCCCCCCCCCCCCCCGGTCAAATCCCAACCACATGTTCCTTGACATTGATGCCATGCTATTTGACAAGCTCCAGTGTCTTTCAGTAAGCTACCCCATCTTGGAAGCTGGTCTTTCCTCTTGCCTCCACTGCAGCACGTACAGATCCAACTTCTGATCTCGCCTCCATGATCCAGTGTCAGTATATATGCTAGTGATTGTGAATATGAAATCAAGTGACCACACCAAGTCTGCACCTTGACTGATTTCCTGAGGCCTCTTCACTGCCCCCCCCAGGTTTCCCCTCCTGGGTCTGTGAAAGGACAACACGCAAGGGTCGAGATGTGTTGTGGGTAAGAGATGCATGCTCCGACCCTCAGCTGCATGTCAATCAAAAGTGAGTGTGCGGTGAGGGAAAAGTGGGATCTGAGAAGGTGAAATGAAGATACTACCATTTTGCTAGCTGCCACTGGCTGCTCTCTCAGCAATGGACACCCCAATAATAGCCAGTGTACCTGCTCCATGAGAGTTAGTGTGCTGAGAATTACGCTGACAACAAATTTAAGATCAGTTGGGCTTGCAATGTGGTGTACTTGAGTGGACAGGAAGCTACATATATTAATACACAGGGCCCTGTTCTTTACGGACAGAAAGAACATGTATACATATTGCGCCTGTTTCAGCTGAACCTAGTAAGTGACAAACATTCACTGATTCATTCCTCAGGACAATGGCCTGTCCAATCAGGTTCAACTGCCCTGTTTAAATTTCAAGCAATGCTTGGCGCATTTTCCATGGCAATGTCCCTACCAATCGGAGTCCACTTGGGAACCAATCGGCAATCAGTATAAATTGTTGTTGTCCCCTTATACTGGATTTTCTTACCAAGTGTCCTGATGAGTACAAGATGAAAAGTTTTGACGTCTTTCTTTTAGCAGCAAAACTAAAGAGGGAGAGTGTGTCAGTGAGTGTTGTACAATCTGTCTGGCTCACGTGGCTGCCATGCATGGTTTGTTTTCATTGGTATGTGTGTGCGTGCTGAGAGGTGTGGGTGTGAAGGTGTGTGGTATATGAATGCCAGATATGAACCGAATTGATGGAGATTGTGTAATGGGGATGTAGTGAACTGAGTGTCTGAGGCTGGCGGTATAGCCGGGAGGATACAACAGTTTACAAAGCGTTTCAGTTACGCTGACTACCTGTGTGAGGTCATTGAACATCTCAAATGCAGGTTCTTGAGGCTTGACTCCTGGCACTGACCTTCATGGCTATTTGCATCCACTACCCTTTAAGCTTGTGTTTGGATATCCTCATGTTCCCCCCCCCCCCCCCCCACACGATAGACATCATTCCCCCCCTTTCCACCTCTTCAACTGAGGTCATGAACCCTGGAGCCCACACTGCTGTGTGCAATGTCATTCTTTACTGTTTCCAGGTCAGATTGACTTGTCAGCAGCTGTGGCAGTCACCTTTCAGCTGGCTGTAATTGGTACAGCAAGTTACAATGTTGGCTCCAATGCAGCGAATGAACAGTGTGCGTCATGCTGATTGCATGCAACAATCATTCAAATGAGCGGACAGCACCTAATTGTCACGTTTGCCTATTTTTCATTAATCAGGAATGGGTTAATTGTGCTGTAGGATCCCTTGTGCCCGTTCCAAGGTCTGGGGCTAGCCCAAGGTGTTGTGCCTTTTATTTCAGATTCCTAACGCTTCTGGCACATCTCCCTCATTTAACAGACATTCATCACCTGAGTAGCATCTCTACAGCTCCCATCTTATTGGGTAATTGTTGGTCCTGCCCTTGAGAATCTTGTGTTTACAGAATTAGTATTTGTGTGTGTGCCAAAAACATTTTCAAACCATCTACCGCCCCCCCCCTCCTCCCCCACCGTCAAGGCTAAATATCCTGCCAATAGACATTGCTAAAGCCACTTGGGCAAGACACCAGGACAAACCTGCAGTCATGTCTGAGTACTGTGGGGATTGAGGAGCCAACCGGGGCGGGGCAGGGGGGGTGGTTTGCGGGAGTGGGGGGGGGGGGTGGTGGAGGAATGACGCTTGTTATAAGGGTGTGAGTTTGATTTTTACTCAGTGTCAGCTGTGCTTTGTGAGTCAGGAACAGTGTTGTGAGTTCCTGTTACATCTTCAGGGAAAATCATCGGGATTCTCTGACCTCACTTGCGGCTGGGATTCTCCAGTCCCGCGGCTAGGATTCTCCAGTCCCACTGCAGTGGATGGCGATTTGGCTGGGAGCCAAATTCTCGCTTCCTGCTGGCAGCAGGGGTGGGGCTGGAAGATCTGACCCAAGTCCAATATGTGAGGGTTAGGTTGATTGGCCATGCTAAAAATTGCCCTTAGTGTTCTGAGATGTGTAGGTTAGAGGGATTAGTGGGTAAATATGTAGGGATATGGGTGTAGGGCCTGGGTGGGATTGTGGTTGGTGCAAACTCGATGGGCCAAATGGCCTCTTTCTGTTCTATAGGATTTCTATGATTCTATGGATCAGCATAGGCATGGAGGGCACACTGCACCATTCCAGGTGCCAGTGTTCAGAGGGGACGTTAAACCTGTCACTCTCTTAGACAGAGGTCGAGAATCCATTGGCTGCTACTTCAGAGGAATTAACTCCGTGTCCTGGGTTAAAATATATCACACTGACAACATCACCATCGGCATTGGCACACTGGTGTTTGTGGGATCTTGTTGTGCACAAATTCACTGCCCCATTTCCTACATTATAACAGTGGCTACACTTCAAAATTACTCCATTGGTTGTAAGGCGCTTTGACGGATGCTGAGGTTGTAAACCTGGTGAGATGAATACAGTTCATACTTTAAATCTGTTTAAAACTTCCGTCACTTTGACAGGATGTCATGTGGCAGCTTTATAAAACTTTGGTTATGCCGCACTTAGAGTATTGCGCTAAATTCTGGTGGCCACATTACAGGAAGGATGTGGAGGCTTTGCAGAGGGTGCGGAAGAGGTTTACCAGGATGCTGCCTGGATTAGAGGGTGTGAGCTGTCAGGAGAGGGTTGTTTTCTCTGGAGCGGCTGAGGGGAGACCTGTTAGAAGGTTATAAAATTATGAGAGGCAGAGATAGGATTGACAGTCAGAATCTATTCCCCAGAGTTGAAATGTCTAATACTCGGGGACATGCACTTAAGGTGAGAGGGGGAAAGTTCAAAGGAGATGTGAGGGGCAAGTTTTTTACACAGAGAGTGGTCGGTGCCGCTGCCAGGGGTGGTGGTGGAGGCAAATATGATGCAGGTGTTTAAGGGGCTTTTAGATAAGCGCATGAATATGCAGGGAATAGTGGGATATGGAGCAAGGGATTGGCTAAATTTGGCGTCATGTTCGGCACAACATCGTGGGCTGAAGGACCCGTTCCGGGGCTGTACTGTTTGATGTTCTTAATAGACCCAGGTGTTAAGACTATGGTGTTAGTGGATGCCCTTCAGGAGGGGCATTTGTGTGAAAATAAGAACATAAGAAATAGGAGCAGGAGTAGACCATTCGGCCCGTTGAGTTGGCTCTGCCATTCAATATGATCAAGGCTGGTCTTGATTTTCATCTCCATTTTCCTGCCTGCTCCCCACATTCAATAATTCCTTGAAAGTCCAAATAATCCGTCCATCCAAGCCTTAAATATATTCAACGATGGAGCACCCACAACTCTCTGGGGGAGAGAATTCCAACGATTCACACCCTTTGAGTGAAGAAATTTCTCTTCATCTCTGTCCCAATGATCGGCCCCTTGTCCTGACACTGTGCCCCCCCTCGCTCCCCCCCCCCCGCCCCCCCCAGCCCCTGTCTTTCAGATTCCCCGACCAGCAGAAACAATCAAGCCCCTTCAGAATCTTGTAGGTTTTAAAGAGATTGATTTCTGGGAACAGAGACTGGGTGACGAGGTACCATCGCTATGGATCCAGTTTGGGGTCTGAGTAAGAACATTCCTCTCTCCGATATTGCTGGCAGGCCTGGGTGTTCCCAGTATTATCTATTTCTAGATGGTAGACAAAAGGAGCGTGGTTATTATAAATCACAGCCCCCCCCCACCCCCTCCCCCACCCCCACCACGGTGGAGAGGAATCTCCACACCTTGGGTGGACCAGCTAGGGATCAACCAGCAAAATAATAATCCCAAAGTCATAACCAAGTGAAATGACCGACTAGCTTCCCTGAAATTTAAAATTCATTTCACTATCTCCAGGCTTTCCCTAAACAGAAGGGAAAATGTTCCGTCTGGCCAATAAAAGCAGGATTGGCTGTTGGATATTTTCTTTCAGTGTAAACAATCACACCTCTCAGGAGTCTATAAAAAAAACTCAGACAGGAGCCGATTCATAACTCACCATGGCGTCAGGTAAGATGAAATGTTTAACATGCTGTCTTGGAGACCTTCAGGCAATAATTTAAAGTGGACATTGCTATATTTGAAGCTTAAGTTACAATTACATTGGGTATAATATATGCAACGGCTTTAATTTACAATAATTTAATGCAGTGCGTTTATATTATAATAATTTACTGCAGTGTGGGTTTATGTTATAATAATTTAATGCAGTCTGGGTTTAGGTTATAATTTAATGCAGTCTGGGTTTAGGTTATAATAATTTAATGCAGTGTGGGTTTATGTTATAATAATTTAATGCAGCATGGGTTTAAGTTATATAATTTAATGCAGTGAGTTCATGTTATAATTTAATGCAGTGTGAGCTTATGTTATAATAATTTATCGCAGTGTGATTTTAAATGGTACTGTGCCATTTCGATATATTTTATGTGTATGGTGGGGCATTAAGAGGCAGTGCTTTGTTACAGGAATCGATTGTCTGGGAAACATGCAGCAGATGCTAAGAATGCAGGCTAATAGCTGACTTTAGCTAGGAACATGTTACTTTGCAGAATTAACGGATCTCTTGTTCATTTCGGTTCTCCTGGGAATTTAGGCTAGGTATGTAGAGTCAAGTGAGTTTTTGATTAGGCTGATTGACAGGGACAAAGTCGGTTGATTAATGGGAAGAGCTAAGCTTGCAGGAAAGCCCAGTTTCATTATCATTTTAAAATGCAAGCAGTTGCTGCCTGGACCTGCTAGAAGATAGTGTCTCTTTCTCTCCAAAGGCTTTCTGAAACCTCCAAGCCTGATAACCTAAGTCAAAGCAAGTATGCCTGTGTTTTGCTAACTGATTTTAAAGAGAGGTTTACTCTATAACAGA
Source organism: Mustelus asterias (assembly GCF_964213995.1). Taxonomy (NCBI): domain Eukaryota; kingdom Metazoa; phylum Chordata; class Chondrichthyes; order Carcharhiniformes; family Triakidae; genus Mustelus; species Mustelus asterias. The sequence goes on along the minus strand of NC_135824.1, from coordinate 43,608,232 downwards.
AATATTTCTTGATTCAAATTCGTAATGATAGGTTAGCAGTTAAGAATTGTGTCTTGTCATGGTGCAATATTGTTCAATTCTTAAAAGTTAAGCTTTGTTATAAGTAAACTGTGTTGTTAAATAAAGTTTGTTTTGATAAAAGCTTTGGCAGTAGAATCGCTTTTGGAGTGAAACATATTCTCACACGAATACCAAATAGAAAATTGTTGGGGTTTGTCTGACTTCAAAATATACCTTGGGTTTCTGATCTGGTACCCTAACAAGTGGATTTAAATTACAACATTTTAATGCACTATGGATTTAAATTACAATAATTTTTTGCAGATGGAGTTTAATGGCAGATGGAGTTTAATTTAGATAAATGCAAGGTAATGCATTTTGGTAGATTGAACCAGGGCAGGACTTACTCAGTTAATGGTAGGGTGTTGGGGAGAGTTACAGAACAAAGAGATCTAGGGGTACAGGTTCATAGCTCCTTGAAAGTGGAGTCACAGGTGGACAGAGTGGTGAAGAAGGCATTCAGCATGCTTGGTTTCATTGGTCAGAACATTGAATACAGAAGTTGGGATGTCTTGTTGAAGTTGTACAAGATATTGGTAAGGCCACACTTGGAATACTGTGTACAGTTCTGGTCACCCTATTATAGAAAGGATACTATTAAACTAGAAAGAATGCAGAAGAGACTTACTAGGATGCTACCGGGACTTGATGGTTTGATTTATAAGGAGAGGCTGGATAGACTGGGACTTTTTTCTCTGGAGTGTAGGAGGCTGAGAGGTGATCTTATAGAGGTCTATAAAATAATGAGGGGCATAGATCAGCTAGATAGTCAATATCTTTTCCCAAAGGTAGGGGAGTCTAAAACTAGAGGGCATAGGTTTAAGGTGAGAGGGGAGAGATACAAAAGTGTCCAGAGGGGCAATTGTTTCACACACAGGGTGGTGAGTGTCTGGAACAAGCTGTCAGAGGTAGTAGTAGAGGCTGGTACAATTTTGTCTTTTAAAAAGCATTTAGATAGTTACATGGGTAAGATGAGTATAGAGGGATATGGGCCAAATGCGGGCAATTGGGACGAGCTTCGGGGTTTTAAAAAAAAAAGGGCGGCATGGACAAGTTGGGCCGAAGGGCCTGTTTCCATGCTGTAAACCTCTATGACTTTCTGACTCGAGTGAGAGTTCAAGTTATAATAATTTAATGCAGTGTTCGTTTGATTTGATTTATTATTGTCAAATGTATTGGTATGCAGTGAAAAGTATTGTTTTTGGCACGCTATACAGACAAAGCATACCATTCATAGAGAAGGAAACTAGAGAGTGCAGAATGTAGTGTTACAGTCATAGCTCGGGTGTAGAGAAAGATCAACTTAATATAATGCAGGTTCCTTCAAAAGTCTGACAGCAGCAGGGAAGAAGCTGTTCTTGAGTTGGCTGGTACGTGACCTCAGACTTTTGTATCTTTTTCCCGACGGGAGAAGGTGGAAGAGAGAATGTCCGGGGTGCGTGGGGTCCTTAATTATGCTGGCTGCTTGTGACAGAGTCACAAGTGTAGAGGGAGTCAATGGATGGGAGGCTGGTTTGCGTGATGGATTGGGCTCCATTCACGACCCTTTGAAGTTTCTTGTGGTCTTGGGCAGAGCAGGAGCTATGCCAAGCTGTGATACAACCAGAAAGAATGCTTTCTATGGTGCATTTGTAAAAGTTGGTGAGAGTCGTAGCTGACATGCCAAATTTCCTTAGTTACATAGAACATAGAATAGTATAGCACAGAACAGGCCCTTCAGCCCATGATGTTGTACCGAGCTTTATCTGAAACCAAGATCAAGTTATCCCACTCCCTATCATCCTGGTGTGCTCCATGTGCCTATCCAATAACCGCTTAAATGTTCCTCAAGTGTCTGACTCCACTATCACTGCAGGCAGTCCATTCCACACCCCAACCACTCTCTGCGTAAAGAACCTACCTCGGACATCCTTCCTATATCTCCCACCATGAACCCTATAGTTATGCCCCCTTGTAATAGCTCCATCCACACGAGGAAATAGTCTTTGAACGTTCACTCTATCTATCCCCTTCATCATTTTATAAACCTCTATTAAGTCTCCCCTCAACCTCCTCCGCTCCAGAGAGAACAGCCCGAGCTCCCTCAACCTTTCCTCATAAGACCTACCCTCCAAACCAGGCAGCATCCTGGTAAATCTCCTCTGCACTCTTTCCAGCGCTTCCACATCCTTCTTATAGTGAGGTGACCAGAACTGCACACAATATTCCAAATGTGGTCTCACCAAGGTCCTGTACAGTTGCAGCATAACCCCACGGCTCTTAAACTCCAACCCCCTGTTAATAAAAGCTAACACACTATAGGCCATCTTCACAGCTCTATCCACTTGAGTGGCAACCTTCAGAGATCTGTGGATATGGACCCCAAGATCTCTCTGTTCCTCCACAGTCTTCAGAACCCTACCTTTGACCCTGTAATCCACATTTAAATTTGTCCTACCAAAATGAATCACCTCACATTTATCAGCCATTTTTCAGCCCAGCTCTGCATCCTATCTATGTCTCTTTGCAGTCTACAACAGCCCTCCACCTCATCCACTACTCCACCAATCTTGGTGTCATCAGCAAATTTACTGATCCACCCTTCAGCCCCCTCCTCCAAGTCATTAATAAAAATCACAAAGAGCAGAGGACCAAGCACTGATCCCTGTGGCACTCCGCTAGCAACCTGCCTCTAATCCGAAAATTTTCCATCCACCACCACCCTCTGTCTTCGATCAGATAGCCAGTTACCTATCCAATCGGCCAACTTTCCCTCTATCCCACACCTCCTTACTTTCATCATAAGCCGACCATGGGGGACCTTATCAAACGCCTTACTAAAATCCATGTATATGACATCAACTGCACTACCTTCATCAACACACTTAGTTACCTCCTCAAAAAATTCTATCAAATTTGTGAGGCATGACTTGCCCTTCATGAATCCGTGCTGACTATCCCGGATTAATCCGCATCTTTCTAAATGGTCTCCTGAGAAAGTAGAGGCGTTTGTGGGCTTTCTTAATTATAGTGTCGGCTTGGGAGGACCAGGACAGGTTGTTGATCTGGACACCTAAAAATTTAAAGCGTTCAACCATTTCTACTTTGTGCCTGTATGAATGTAAATTACAATAATCTAATGCAGTGTGGGTTTAAATTGGTTCCCTCTTTCCATTGCTAATGTTGGAGTTGTAACTTCAGTCAGTGATATTAAGGGGGCTTCCATTGAGTTGGCCATTCAGTCGCTGCAGACCCCTGGCACGAGGAGGTTCACATGGGTCCTTGTCTTGTTGAAACCCGAGTGAGGAGGAGGGCCCTGGTGCTGCTGTTAGCAATTATTACAAAGAGAGAATGAGGAGAAGGAACTTTGTGACCGGGTGTTGTCTGAAACTATATCCTGTGATGTCGATGTGGGGCGGGGGAGTGTAATTGACATCTGCAGAGAAAACAGCTGGAAATGTCACTTGACGCTGAATGGTCAGACAAGGAGTTCTTTGTCCTCATTGCACCTGATGGAATCCCAGTAAAGGAGCTGATATTCTTCCTGCAGCATCAGGACTGGAGTTATACTGTGGACTGGGATCCCACACTGGCCACCAACAAAACCCATTGCTCCCTTCTCTCTGCACGGAACTGTCTTCAGGGATGAATATCAGAATGATTGTTAGAGAGCACATGGACCTTTCATTTTCTCAAAACTCTTAAAATTTAAAAAACTTTAAAAGACTCACCAGTGGAGAAATGTGAAATTTAAACAGAAAATACTGGAAATATTCAGCGGGTCTGGCAGCATCTGTGGAGAGTTTCCAGCTGCAGAACCCGCTTCACAGATGCTGCCAGACCTGCTGAATACCTGCTCTTATTGACAGATTTGAAGTGAACCATAGAACCATAGAAAATTACAGCTCAGAAACAGGCCTTTTGGCCCTTCTTGTCTGTGCCGAACCATTTTTTGCCTAGTCCCACTGACCTGCACTTGGACCATATCCCTCCACACCCCTCTCATCCATGAACCCGTCCAAGTTTTTCTTAAATGTTAAAAGTGACCCTGCATTTACCACTTTATCCGGCAGCTCATTCCACACTCCCACCACTCTCTGCGTGAAGAAGCCCCCCCTAATATTCCCTTTAAACTTTTCTCCTTTCAAGTGATTGACAAAAGACTCAGATCTTTCCTCCGGTCACCCCTATTTTCCTCAGATTTCTATTCCCCACCAAAGTGGACAGCTTCACATTTACCCGCCTTATATTCCTGCTGCTGTGACCTGGAATGCCCAGCCTGGAATGGGAGGAGATGCAATGGGAGCTTTCAGAAGGACATTGCAGGGGAGGTGCAGGGGCCTGGGATTAATTCATTAACTCTGCCAAAGAGCCAGCATACGCACCATGGGCTGAATGGCCTATCATTCCACATGGTTCATGTGCTGAAATTAATTCCAGTCCCTCTGGACTAGTCATTGAGTTATGGAGTCACAGAGTACAGAAACGTCCCTTCGGCCGATCGAATAACTCCCACTAATCCCATTTTCCAGCACTTGCCTTTCTCCTTGAATTTCAAGTGCTCATCCAAATACTTGTTAAAGGTTTCCGGCCTCCACTACCCAGCCAGGCAGTGGATTCCAGATTCCCACCACTCACTGAGTGAAAAAGGTTTTTTCTCAGATGCCCTCTGAATTTCCTGCCCCTTACCCGAAAACTAGTGCAAGGAGAAATGGGCAAAACGTTCCTGCTGTCCAAAGGCCTCCACGCTGGACAACCCCGAGTGAGGAAGTCAGCTTTAGGCTCGGGCGTGATGGCTGCTGGGGCTGAATAGCGGCACGATGGCACAGCAGTTAGCGTTGCTGCCTCACAGCACCAGGGACCCGGGTTCAATTCTGGCCTTGGGTCACTGTCTGTGTGGAGTCTGCATGTTCTCCCCGTGTCTGCGTGGGTTTCTTCCGGGTGCTCCAGTTTCCTCCCACAGTCGGAAAGACGTGCTGGTTAGGTGGATTGGCCGTGCTAAATTGCTCCTTAGTGTCAGGGGGATTATCAAGGTAAATACATGGATTATCAGGGTAAATATATGGGGTTACGGGGATGGGGCCTGGGTGGGATTGTGGTCGGTGCAGGCTCGATGGGCTGAATGGCCCCCTCCTGCACTGTAGGGATTCTATGATATATTCTTGTGACAGATACTGGATGATGGCTGTGTCAAAGGTCACTCCTGGAGATAGTGCAGCCTGCTTGGATTGACTATGGGTCTGTGTTCTCTCCTGTGACCACAGCTCGAGTACTCTGAGGTTGGAGTCTGATTTGTTTGGAGTTACAGGGTGTGGCTGCACAACATTCTGTTCCGGTTTCTACTGTGTAAACCAAAAGATTAAAACACTATTTTGCTAATGCCTTTAATTACAAAAGCCTTGGATTGTGGTCGGACCACTTTGGACAGGTGTCATACACCGATCCCAGCTCTTATCTCCTGGAGTGGAGTTTCTCAATGCTGGCTGCCGGACCAGTAATTCCAGCTTTGGACAAATCAGGACCTTGATTAGAGGCTTTTAACTTCCTTTAGTAGAAAGGTCTGAGGAAGGTGATTGGATTTGTGTACTGGGTGCTGAGGTGGGAAATTGCTATTGAGCACAATGAGGTGGATGGTGGGAAGACGATGAATCACCTGAATAATAATGGAAAGGGGGGTGATTCAGCTGAACTTTCAGATCTGGTTTGAAACCAGTTACAATTTTTGCTCGGATGTTTTAGTTAGGCTCAGCTACCTGGATGAATTGATGCATTTAAAGATTGGATCAGTGTTTCCACCCTACGTTTTAGGAGTGGCAATGAGCAAGGGTTCTGTTGTAGAGGGTTGTTTTTCAAACTGGAGGCCTGTGACCAGCGGTGTGCCTCAGGGATCAGTGCTGGGTCCACTGTTATTTGTCATTTATATTAATGATTTGGATGAGAATATAGGAGGTAAGTTTGCAGATGGCACCAAGATTGGTGGCATAGTGGACAGTGAAGAAAGTTATCTCCGATTGCAACGGGACCTTGATCAATTGGGCCAATGGGCTGACGAATGGCAGATGGAGTTTAATTTAGATAAATGCGAGGTGATGCATTTTGGTAGATTGAACCAGGGCAGGACTCACTCATTAATGGTATGGCGTTGGGGAGAGTTACAGAACAAAGAGATCTCGGGGTACATGTTCATAGCTCCTTGAACGTGGAGTCACAGGTGGACAGAGTGGTGAAGAAGGCATTCAGCATGCTTGGTTTCATTGGTCAGAACACTGAATACAGGAGTTGGGACGTCTTGTTGAAGTTGTACAAGACATTAGTAAGGCCACACTTGGAATACTGTGTACAGTTCTGTTCACCCTATTATAGAAAGGATATTATTAAACTAGAAAGAGTGCAGAAAAGATTTACTCGGATGCTACTGGGACTTGATGGTTTGAGTTATAAGGAGAGGCTGGATAGACTGGGACTTTTTTCTCTGGAGCCTAGAAGGCTGAGAGGTGATCTTATAGAGGTCTATAAAATAATGAGGGGCATAGATCAGCTAGATAGTTAATATCTTTTCCCAAAGGTAGGGGAGTCTAAAACTAGAGGGCATAGGTTTAAGGTGAGAGGTGAAAGTGTCCAGAGGGGCAATTTTTTCACACACAGGGTGGTGAGTGTCTGGAACAAGTTGTCAGAGGTAGTAGTTGATAGAGGCAGGTACAATTTTGTCTTTTAAAAAGCATTTAGACAGTTACGTGGGGAAGATGGGTATAGAGGGATATGGGCCAAATACAGGCAATCGGGATTAGCTTAGGGGTTTAAAAAAGAAAGGGCGGCATGGACAAGTTGGGCCGAAGGGCCTGTTTCCATGCTGTAAACCTCTATGACTCTATCAGTAATCAGCCAAGCTAGATTCAAACAGAAAAGAACAAAAAATGAAGACTAAATTCAGCAATATATCATTTCTCGGTCTTTTGGCTAAGATCAAGGGTAGTTTTGCAGTTCTGCACTTGGGTTGAAGTCATGAGGTTACACTGAGGCTTCATTTGAAGCAATTTTTAAAAGCGGCATCTCGGCCTTTTGGCTAAGATGCAAATGAGCTCAAGCCTTGGAGGAGGAGCTACTCCTGCTCCAATCAGCTTGGATCATGTAGATCAAGCCCAAGACAGGAGGTGAGAGCCCTGTCTTGTCAGCTTGGGTCGGAAATGTCTCAACTTGTTGAGACTCTGAATTGGACTTGATTGGGTTGAATTGGAATAAAAACAAAAAAAATATTGTTTCTCTGCCTTTTGGCTAAGATCAAGCCCAAGATGGGATGCAATACCTTATCTTGTCATAGACTAGAATCATTGAATTGCTACAATACAAAAGGAGGCCATTCGGCCCATCGACCACAATCCCACCCAGGCCCTATCCCCACACATTTACCCTGCTAATCCCTCTGACACTAGGGGCAATTTAGCATGGCCAATCAACCTAACCCGCACATCTTTCAGACTGTGGGAGGAAACCGGAGCACCCGGAGGAAACCCACGCAGACACGGGGAGAACGTGCAGACTCCGCACAGAGAATGACCCAAGCCGGGAACTGAACCCGGGTCCCTGAAGCTGTGACGCAGCAATGCTAACCACTGTGCCACCGTGCCACCCATCATCAGCCTGTCAGTCATTGTCAGCTTGGATCTCGTTTGTCTCTCGAGGGGAGCATGAGTTGAATTCAATTGGAATTTGGGTTTGCCTGGTCCATTCTGAGCGTTGGCTCTTTAACCTTAAGAATGGAGTAAATCTTTTTAAAAATTAACATATGTACAGAATATATTAATTAGAAAAATGTTTAAAGATCAGTTGGAGAATGCTTTAATTTAGGAATGTGGAAGTTTGCACTCTATTTGAAATGTATTTAGCAAGGATTTCTAACCAAGTTTCAAATTGAACCATGGGCAGTGTTGCTGCTCAGTCTGGAACAGGCAAAGAATAATCAGTTTTTGAAAATCACTTCCTGGGAAGGATGCCATCCCGTGTTTCTGTGTTCTGGCTTCCCCAGCCAGGGGAATCTTTCTCCCTGTCAAACCTTTAAGACTTGGTTACCTGTTGTGGTGAACCATAGATGGTTACCACTATGGGTACTTGTACATATGTTACTGTTGTCACTGTTGGGGTTGGGGTGTTCTACCTGTTGGTATTGTTCTGTGGTACACTCTGGATGGCTCCGCCTACCTGTAGGAGTATAAAGGTCACTGCACTGCCTGGTGACCCTTTAGTCTGGATTGTATTGTTATGCAGTATGCTCCATTCTTGTTACTAATAAAAGCCTTTATTTCCCGGGTACGATCCAGCCTCCCGAGTGATTTAATCGTGCATCAATTTTATTAGTAACAATTTTTGGTTAAAAAAAAACCATGGAGCAAATGTTAAAACCTGATCGGCTTACCTTAGATCCGCGTGCCGCTGGAGCGTCGAACACTTTCGACCATTGGTTGAAGTGTTTCCAAGACTACATCGACGCCTCAACAGCCATTCAAAACGACGCTGATAGATTGCGGGTCCTCCACGCAAGGATAAGCGACACTGTATATTCAACAATCCGCGATGCCCAAGACTACAAAGGGGCCATCGAACTACTTAAGAAACTGTACAACAAACCGCCAAACAAGATTCATGCTCGACACCTACTAGCCACTCGACGGCAGCAGCCCGGCGAAACGACGGGACAGTACCTGCGCGAACTTCAGCAGCTAGCCAGAGCCTAAAATTGCAAGCCAGTGTCGGCGACACAGTATACTAATGATTTGATCCGAGATGCGTTCGTGGCGGGAATCGGCTCATCCTATATTCGCCTGCAGCTGCTAGAGCAAGGTAACTTAGACCTAGCTAAGACGGTGGAATTGGCTGATGCGATGGAAACGGCCTCCAGAAGTCTAGAAACTTACCCCACTGACCACGTGGGAACATCGTGGCAAGTACAGCCACCGACTCAACTCTACCCAGCGGCTCCGAGGAACTGCGTGATCGTGCTTTCAACCTCGGACCTGACGGCGGCGGCGGCTCCGGGAGGCCCACGGTGCTATTTCTGTGGATTGACAAAGCACCCTCGTCAGCGATATCCGGCCAGAATGGTATTTTGCTCCACGTGTGGGAAGAAAGGGCACTATGCCAAAGTGTGCAGAGCTAAACCACCCTCGAAGCCAAGCAGTGCAGCGTGTGATTCTCCAGAATCTGGCTCCTTGTCTCCGGCTTCGTCGAGGTCTTCCACCACGTGCGATTCACGAGCGCCGCCATTCCTGAGGACGACGACGCAAGACACGTGTGACCTGCGAGTGCCACCACTTTCAACGCCATCGACCACATGCGATCCATGGGCGCAGCCATTTTGGTCGGCACCGACCGCAGACGACCAGCAGGGGTCATCATCATCAACCATCTCAGCTGCCTGCAGTTGCACTCAGGACTCAACGGTGGCGTCAATCATCCTGGACCAGGCCAAGCCTCACAGACTTGACAAGTCCATGATGGGCATAGAGGTAAACGGACGCCTAATACATTGTCTGTTTGACAGCGGGAGCACGGAGAGTTTCATTCATCCTGACACTGTGAAATGGTGCGGTCTCCGAGTACAGACTGTCAGACAGACAATTTCTATGGCGTCGAGGTCCCGATCTGTTACCGTTCTTGGGAGCTGCGTGGTAACTCTAACAGTGCGGGGCACAGTTTATGAGAACTTCAGGCTCCTCGTGTTACCGCACCTTTGCGCTCCGATACTCCTGGGGCTAGACTTTATGGTCCACCTGAGGAGTGTGACCCTGCAGTACGATGGGCCACTCCCTCCACTTTCAGTGGGAGAACAGCAGCCTCCAAATTGCCCAGCGCGCTCCACGTGCAGTCTCTCGACACTCAGAATCACCCCGCCATCTTTATTTGACAATCTCGTGCCAGGCTGCAAGCCCATCGCAACGTAGAGCAGGCGTTACAGCGCTGAGGATCGGATCTTTATTCGATCTGAGGTTCAGCGGCTCCTCAGGGAAGGGATCATTTAACCTAGCACTAGCCCATGGAGAGCACAAGTCGTGGTGGTTAAAACTGGAGACAAGCCCTGGATGGTCATAGACTATAGTCAGACCATTAATAGATACACGCAGCTGGACGCGTACCCTCTCCCGCGCATATCTGACATGGTCAACCAGATTGCGCAGTACCGGGTGTTCTCCACCATCGACTTGAAGTCAGCTTATCACCAGCTCCCCATTCGCACAGAGGACCGAAAATATATGGCCTTTGAGGCGGATGGTCGTCTCTACCACTTAAGGGTCCCCTTTGGCGTCACGAATGGGGTTTCGGTCTTCCAGCGTGCAATGGACCGAATGGTGGACCAAAACGGGCTACGGGCTACCTTCCCGAACCTGGACAACGTCACTATCTGCGGCCATGACCAGCAGGACCACGATGCCAACCTCCTAAAGTTTTTACGCACTGCGTCTCGCCTGAATCTGACCTATAACAGGGAGAAGTGTGTATTCAGCAAGCGCCGCCTAGCAATTCTCGGATACGTGGTGGAAAACGGGGTCCTTGGCCCTGATCCAGACCGTATGCGTCCCCTCCTTGAACTTCCCCTACCCACTAGCATCAAAGCACTGAGAAGATGCTTAGGCTTCTTTTCGTATTACGCACGGTGGGTCCCCAATTATGCGGACAAAGCCTGTCCGCTCATAAAGTCTACCTCTTTTCCCCTGGCAGCAGAGGCTCGCTTAGCCTTTGAAGGGATAAAAGCTGACATCGCGAAAGCCACAATCCACGCTGTCGATGAGTCCATCCCCTTCCAGGTGGAGAGTGATGCATCTGATTTTGCCCTGGCCGCCACACTTAACCAGGCGGGCAGGCCCTTCGCCTTTTTCTCTCGCACCCTCCAAGGCCCTGAAATTCGGCACTCCGCTGTGGAAAAAGAGGCCCAGGCCATTGTGGAGGCCGTCCGGCATTGGCGCCATTACTTGGCTGGAAAGCGATTCACCCTGCTCACGGACCAGCGGTCCGTGGCGTTCATGTTCAACAACACGTTACGGGGTAAGATCAAAAATGATAAAATCTTGAGGTGGAGAATCGAACTCTCCACCTACAACTATGATATCATGTACCGCCCGGGAAAGCTCAATGAGCCCTCAGATGCCCTGTCGCGTGGAACATGTGCAGTGTGCAGGAGGACCGGCTACAGGCCCTCCACAATGATCTCTGCCATCCGGGGATCACTCGGCTCTTCCATTTTGTAAAGGCCCGGAATCTACCCTACTCCGTAGAGGATGTCAGGTCCATAACCCGAAGCTGCCAGGTATGTGCTGAATGCAAGCCGCACTTCTACCGACCTGACAGGGCACACCTCATTAAAGCCACTCGCCCTTTTGAAAGACTGAGTGTTGATTTCAAGGGCCCCCTTCCTTCGACAGATCGGAATGTGTACTTCCTCAACGTGATTGACAAGTACTCCCGATTCCCTTTTGCCATTCCCTGTTCAGACATGACCGCTGCCACGGTTATCAAAGCATTGCGGGATCTTTTCACCCTGTTCGGTTACCCCAGTTATATCCACAGTGATAGGGGTTCGTCGTTTATGAGTGACGACTTGAGGCAATACCTGCTCTCTAAAGGGATTGCCTCAAGTAGGACTAAGAGTTACAACCCCAGGGGTAACGGGCAGGTCGAAAGAGAAAACGCTACAGTCTGGAAGGCTGTCTTACTGGCGTTGAGGTCTAAGGGTCTTCCAGTCTCCCGTTGGCAAGAGGTACTTTCTGATGCGCTCCATTCAATCCGGTCCCTCCTGTGTACGGCAACCAACGCTACCCCACATGAGCGGATGTTTACCTTCCCTAGGAAGTCTTCCTCTGGGACCTCACTGCCGTCTTGGTTGACGTACTCAGGACCTGTCCTCCTGCGGCGGCATGTTAGGACCCGCAAGTCCGACCCTTTGGTTGAACAGGTCCATCTCCTCCACGCCAACCCTCAATATGCCTATGTAGCATATCCTGACGGGCGAGAGGACACAGTCTCTATTCGAGATCTGGCGCCTGCAGGGGACCTGGAAACCCCCGTCGCTCCCGCACCCCTGGTTAGGGATCCCTTGACCTTTATCTCCCCTCCTGACACGGCGCGGGCAGTATCGGGACCACCACTTAATCCTCTTACTCCCGTGTACAGCTTGCCTGAGTCCAGGAGATTGTCACCACCTCGGGGCGTTCCTGAGTCCAGGAGATTGTCGCCACCTCGTGGTCCACCCGTCCGTGAGGAACTGGAGGAGTCACTGGACACCGCCTTGGAGAGAAGGTCACCACGGTCACCAGAACCGGTGTTACCGCCAGTGTTGAGGAGGTCGCAGAGACGGTGCGGTCCTCCAATACGACTGAACTTGTGAATATATGAACAGTTGTTCTGTTTTTTTGCCCCACCAGCCTTTGTTTTAAAGGAGGGGTGAATGTGGTGAACCATAGTTGGTTACCACTATGGGTACTGAACCATAGATGGTTAGCACTATGGGTACTTGTACATATGTTACTGTTGTCACTGTTGGGGTTAGGGTTGGGGTGTTCTACCTGTTGGTATTGTTCTGTGGTACACTCCGGTTGGCTCCGCCTACCTGTAGGATTATAAAGGTCACTGCACTGCCTAGTGACCCTTTAGTCTGGGATTGTATTGTTATATAGTATGCTCCATTCTTGTTACTAATAAAAGCCTTTATTTCCCGGGTACGATCCAGCCTCCCGAGTGATTTAATCGCGCATCACCTGTAAAGACTCGCATTCCAACCATTATCTTGTAAATTGAGTTTGTGTCCAGATATGCCCGGTTTGTGAACTGAACTCCCACTCACCTGAAGAAGGAGCAAGACTCTGAAAGCTTGTGCTGCCAAATAAACCTGTTGGACTTTAACCTGGTGTTGTGAGATTTCTTACCAAGGATATTGGAAGCAGAAACGCTGGAATCTTAGGGAGCTGTAGTGGTGAGAGAGGCTGTGTGAGGTTTCAGGGAGGTGGCATTCGCAACAGATCTGGCCCCTGATGAGGGATGTTCAGCTGGAACTTGTGGAGGGGCTTTGAGGAAATGAAGGATACTGTTGAAGCTTCATTATGGCCAGTTGCAGGGAATATAGGAGGAGGAGTAGGCCACACGGACCCCCCAGTCTGCTGTACCATTCAATACCGTCATGACCAAATCTGTCTCAATGCCTTCTCCACTCAATCTCAATCCCCTCAGATATCCTGTCCATCTCAATCTTAAATATATTCAACAATGGAAAGCCCATAACCCGAGGGTAGAGAATTCCAAAGATTCACAACCTACGCATCCGTAAGGGTAGCACAGTAGTTAGCAGCGCTTCCTCTCAGCACCAGAGACTCCGGTTTGATTCCCGGCTTGGGTGACTTCTCTGTGGAGTTTGCACATTCTCCCCGTGTCTGCGTGGGTTTCCTCCGGGTGCTCCAGTTCCCTCCCACAATCTGGAAGACGTGCTGGTTAGGGTGCATTGGCCATGCTAAATTCTCCCTCAGTGTACCCGAACAGGTGCCGGAGTGTGGCAACTAGGGGATGTTCACAGTAACTTCATTGCAGTGTTAATGTAAGTCTACTTGTGACGCTAATAAATAAATTTAAACTTAAAATAATCAACTCCTTATCCTGAGACGGTTGTCGGAATTTTCTGGCTGTTCCCACCCGTGGGATTTTCTGGTGCTGCCAACAGCACCACCCCCCCCCCCCCCCCCCCTCCCCCCCACCGTGTCGTGGATTTCCCGGTAGCACGGGGTGCGTACAACAGTGTTGACAGTGTCGGGACCAGAACATCCTGCTGCCGGCCAATGGCCTCTGCTACTGAAACATGCTGGGGGGGACACACAGAAAATCCCATCCTGTGTCTGTGTTCTGGCTTCCCCCAGCCAGGGGAATCTATCTCCCTGTCAAAGCACTTCAGAATCTGGGAGCTTTCAAAGAGATCACCTCCAATTCTTCTAAGCTCTGGGGAATATACACCCAATTTACTCAGCCTCTGGTCATGGGATCAACTCTTATCCCAGGGACCAATCTAGTGGACATTCACTGTACTGCCATATCCTTACTTACATGCGGAGACCAAAAGCCACACACAGTGTTCCAGGTTTGCGATGACAATCTCCTGTCTCGCCTGCCGTGGGAACCGTAGCGCACCATTTAAAGCTCTGTTGAGCTCAGGTGGGAATTTCCAGTGTCTGGAGAATCCCACCCTTGGTCTGACTCTGGCCCAGTACAATTCCGGCAAGATGTCCTTCCTTGTACTCCAATCCCGTTGTAATTAAGGCCAACATTCATTTGCCTTTCTAATGTCCTGTCCCTGTATGTTATTTTTAAGTCTCCATGAACGTCAACATTTACAAGTTTCATGTCTCTTATAGCGTACGTAAAGCCTACCACCAAAGTGAATAACTTCCCCTTTCCCCACATTATACTCCACGTGTCACACTCTTTCCCATTCACTTAACCGCTCACAATCTCTGCGCAGCTTCTTTGCAATGCTTTGCATTCCCACCCAGCAAACCTGGATACATACTACTTCACGATTGCTGTAATTAAGGTCATCCACATCTACTGTAGCAGCAGCACCCTCGCCCCGAGTACTGCCCGAGAGGTCCTGCCCAAAACCTGAGTCGACATTCTAATACCAAGGCACCGGGGAGTGTCAGATGAAACTTAAAACAAAAACACAGAACCCTTCGGTCCTCCAAGCCTGTGCCGCTCCTTGGTCCAACTAGACCATTCGTTTGTATCCCTCCATTCCCAGACTGCTCATGTGACTATCCAGGTAAGTCTTAAACAATGCCAGCATGTCTGCCTCCACCACCCTACTTGGCAGCGCATTCCAGGCCCCCACCACTCTGTAAAAAAATGTCCCTCTGATATCTGTGTTATACCTCACCCCTCTCGCCTTGAGCCCGTGACCCCTCGTGATCGTCACCTCTGACCTGGGAAAAAGCTTCCCACTGTTCACCCTATCTATACCCTTCATAATATGTACACCTCTATTAGGGTTCCCCTCATTCTCCGTCTTTCCAGGGAGAACAAGCCCAGTTTACCCAATCTCTCCTCATAGCTAAGACCCTCCATACCAGGCAACATCCTGAGAAACCTTCTCTGCACTCTCTCTAAAGCCTCCACGTCCTTCTGGTAGTGTGGCGACCAGAACTGGACACAGTATTCCAAATGTGGCCTAACCAGCATTCTATACAGCTGCAACATCATACTCCAGCTTTTATACTCTATACCCCGTCCTATAAAGGCAAGCATACCATATGCCTTCTTCACCACCTTCTCCACCTGTGCTGCCACCTTCAAGGATTTGTGGACTTGCACACCTAGGTCCCTCTGTGTTTCTATACTCTTGATGGCTCTGCCATTTATTGTATAACTCCCCCCTACATTAGTTCTTCCAAAATGCATCACTTCGCATTTATCTGGATTAAATTCCATCTGCCATTTCTCCGCCCAATTTTCCAGCCTATCTATATCCTGCTGTATTGTCCGACAATGTTCATTGCTATCCGCAAGTCCAGCCATCTTCGTGTCATCTGCAAACTTGCTGATAACACCAGTTACACCTTCTTCCAAATCATTTACAGATATCACAAATGGCAGAGGTCCCAGTACAGAGCCCTGCGGAACACCACTGGTCACAGACCTCCAGCCGGAAAAAGACCCTTCGACTGCTACCCTCTGTCTCCTGTGGCCAAGCCAGTTCTCTACCCATCTAGCCACCTCTCCTTCTATCCCATGAGCCTTAACCTTCTTAACCAACCTGCCATGAGGGACTTTGTCAAATGCCTTACTGAAATCCATATAGACGACATCCACGGCCCTTCCTTCGTCAACCGTTTTTGTCACTTCCTCAAAAAACTCCACCAAATTTGTAAGGCACGACCTCCCTCTTACAAAACCATGCTGTCTATCACTAATGAGATTGTTCCGTTCTAAATGCGCATACATCCTGTCTCTAAGAATCCTCTCCAACAACTTCCCTACCACGGACGTCAAGCTCACTGGCCGATAATTACCCGGGTTATCCCTGCTACCCTTCTTAAATAACGGTACCACATTCGCTATCCTCCAGTCCTCAGGAACCTCACCTGTGTCCAATGAAGAGACAAAGATTTCCGTCAGAGGCCCAGCAATTACATCTCTTGTCTCCCTGAGCAGTCTAGGATAGATGCCATCAGGCCCTGGGGATTTGTCAGTTTTAATGTTACCTAAAAAACCTAACACTTCCTCCCTTGTAATGGAGATGCTCTCTAACGGGTCACACCTCTCTCTGAGACACTCCCAGTCAACAAGTCCCTCTCCTTTGTGAATACCAATGCAAAGTATTCATTTCGGATCTCCCCTATTCCCTTGGGTTCTCAGCATAATTCCCCTCCTTTGTCCCTGAGAGGTCCAACTTTTTCCCTGACAACTCTTTTGTTCCTAACATATGAATAAAATGCCTTAGGATTCTCCTTAATCCTGCCTGCCAAGAACATCTCGTGACCTCTTTTGGCCCTTCTAACTCCCCGCTTGAGTTCTTTCCTACACTTTCTGTATTCCTCCAGAGCTCCATCTGTTTTCAGTTGCCTGGACCTAACGTACGCCTTTCTTTTCTTTTTGATCAGATCCTCAATTTCCCTGGTTATCCACGGCTCTCGAATCCTACCTTTCCTATCCTTCCTTTTTACAGGCACATGCGGCACGGTAGCACAGTGGTTAGCACTGCTGCTTCACAGCTCCAGGATCCCGGGTTCGATTCCTGGCTCAGGTCACTGTCTGTGTGGAGTTTGCACATTCTCCTCGTGTCTGCGTGGGTTTCCTCCGGGTGCTCCGGTTTCCTCCCACAGTCCAAAGATGTGCGGGTTAGGTTGATTGGCCAGGTTAAAAATTGCCCCTTAGAGTCCTGGGATGCGTAGATTAGAGGGATTAGCGGGTAAATATGTGGGGGTAGGGCCTGGGTGGGATTGTGATCGGTGCAAACTCGATGGGCCGAATGGCCTCCTTCTGCACTGTAGGGTTTCTATGATTCTATGCCTATCCTGCAGCCTTATCAATTGTTCCTTAAAAGACTCCCACATGCCAGACGTGGACTTACCCTCGAACATCCTCTCCCAATCAACGGCCACCAATTCCTGCCTAATCCGGCTATAGTTAGCCTTCCCCCAATTTAGCACCCTACCCTTAGGACAACACTCGTCCTTGTCCGTTACTATCCTAAAGTTAACAGAGTTGTGGTCACTATTTGCCACATGTTCCCCTACTGAAACTTTGACGACCTGACCGGGCTCATTTCCCAGAACTAGATCCAGTATAGCCCCCTCTCTAGTCGGGCTATCTACATACTAGAAACATAGAAAACTACAGCACAAAACAGGCCCTTCGGCCCCACAAGTTGTGCCGAACATTTCCCTACCTTTTAGGCCTACCTATAACCCTCCATCCTATTAAGTCCCATGTACTCATCCAGGAGTCTCTTAAAAGACCCTATTGAGTTTGCCTCCACCACCACAGCCGATTCCACTCGCCCACCACCCTCTGTGTGAAAAACTTCTCCCTAACATTTCCCCTGTACCTACCCCCCAGCACCTTAAACCTGTGTCCTCTTGTAGAAGCCATTTCCACCCTGGGGAAAAAGCCTGAGTCCACCCGATCTATGCCTCTCAACATCTTATATACCTCTATTAGGTCTCCTCTCATCCTACGTCTCTCCCAGGAGAAAAGACCGAGTTCCCTCAGCCTATCCTCATAAGGCATGCCACTCAATCCAGGCAACATCCTTGTAAATCGCCTCTGCACCCTTTCAATCTTTTCCACATCCTTCCTGTGATGAGATGACCAGAACTGAGCACAGTACTCCAAGTGGGGTGTGACGAGGGTCTTATATAGCTGCATCATTATCCCCGGACTCCTAAACTCAATCCCTCGATTGATAAAGGCCAAAGAACCTTCCAGTACGCATTTTACAAATTCCTCCCCGTCCAGACCCCCAGCCCTAAGCACTTTCCAGTCTATACCAGGGAAATTAAAGTCTCCCACTACAACAACCCTATTTTTTCTGCACAACTCTTTGTTCGACTGGAGCAGGACTGAGGGAGAGATTCTTAGCAGGAGTGCTGAGGGTAAGCAAAGTACTGATTTATTTATTTATTTAATTGTATTCCTTGTTTGTTTCGCGGGCTTTTTTCAAGGTTTTAAATTAAAGGAAGTGAGGTCAGCTGAAGGGGATTCTGGTAGGTTGCGTTTTTAGTATAAAAGTCAGTTACCTGGGGGCTTCGACCTCTTTGTTCGACTGGAGCATAAAAAGCCGGCCGCACTATACAGCGGGCAGCGGAGTGTGTGGGAAGCAGAGTGTGAGCTTTAAGGGCTTTGGCTCACAGGGCTTAGGCTGAAAGGGCGAGGCAAGGTAAGTTATTTTTATCCAAACCTGTATCAGATAAGGGTAGCTATGAGCGATAGGCCAGTTCGGTGCTTCCAGTGTGGGATGTGGGAGTTCCTGGAAACACCTAGCCTCCCAGAGGTTCACATTTGTGCCAGGTGCGTGGAACTGCAGCTCCTGAGGGACCGTGTCACGGAACTGGAGCTGCAGATTGCTGACCTTAGTCTAGTCAGGGAGAATGAGAGACTAATAGACATGAGTTATAGGGAACTAGTTACACTGGGGCATCGGGAGGAAGACACGTGGGTCACAGTTAGTAGGAGTAAAGGTCAGAAGGGTAACGTACCAGAGAGTATTCCAGTGGCTGTCTCTCATAATAGGAAGGGCTCGGCGACAGGTGTGAGAGGGGAGGGGAGTGAGCAATTAGAGGAGGGGTCACCTGTGGTTGTCCCACTCCAAAACAAGTATATTGTTTTGGATAGTGTGGAGGAGGATGACTCTCCAGGGGTAAGCCACAGTGACCAGGTCACTGGCACAGAGTCAGGATCTGTGACCCGGAAAGGAAAGAGAGGGGTTAGGAGAGCAATAGTGGTGGGGGACGTGTCGGTTAGAGGCACGGACAGGCGATTCTGTGGGTGCGAACAGGACTCCAGGATGATAGTCTGCCTACCTGGTGCTGGGGTACTGGATGTCTCCGAGCGGATAGGAGGCATATTAAAAGGGGAGGATAAAGAAACGGATGTCATTGTACACATTGGTGCAAATGACGTAGATAGGAAGAGCAGGGGGATCCTACGAGAGCAATTCAGGGAGTTGGGAAATAGGCTAAAAAGTAGGGCCTCCAGGGTGGCAATCTCTGGGCTGCTCCCAATGCCTCGTGCCAGTGAGGCTAAGAATAGGGAGTTAGTACAATTGAATGCTTGGCTAAAGGACTGGTCCAGGAGGGAGGGCTTCATTTTCCTAGATCAATGGGAAGTTTTCAGGAGAGGATGGCACCTGTACAAGAAGGACGGGTCACAACTAAGTTGGAAGGGCATGAATATCCTGGCTGGGAGTTTTGCTAGTGCAGTTCGGGGGGGTTTAAACTAGTATGGCAGGGGGGAGGGGATCAAAATATTAGGTCTACAAGTGTAGAGGCTGGGGACGAGCTTGGGGCTGGGACAAGGCTGGCAAAGAAGAAGAGCACTCTGGGGGAGGTTGACCTCACTGGGCCTGGAGGTCTGGAGTGCTTATACTTCAATGCAAGGAGCGTAGCAGGTACGACAGACGAACTTAGGGCCTTAATGCCCATGAGGAATTTGGATGTGGTTGCGGTGACAGAGACTTGGTTGAAAGAGGGACAGGACTGGCAGCTGAATATTCCGGGGTACAAGTGTTTGAGGCGAGACAGAGGAGGGGCCAAAAGAGGTGGGGGAGTAGCAGTATTAGTTGGAGAGCATATTACAGCGGTGCAGAGGGAGGACAATTCGGAGGAGTCGTGTAACGAGTCACTCTGGGTGGAGCTCAGAAACAGGAAGGGCGCAGTCACTATGTTGGGGGTGTACTACAGGCCCCCCAACAGCCCAAGGGAAGTGGAAGAACGGATATGTCAGGAGATACTGGATAGGTGCAGGAAAAATAGCGTTGTTGTAGTAGGAGACTTCAATTTCCCTGGTATAGACTGGAAATCGCTGAGAGCTGGGACTCTGAATGGGGAGGAATTTGTAAAATGTGTACAGGAGGGTTCTTTGGAACAATATGTAGATAGCCCGACTCGAGAGGGGGCTATACTGGACCTAGTACTGGGGAATGAGCCCGGTCAGGTCTTCAAAGTTTCGGTAGGGGAACATGTGGCAAATAGTGACCACAATTCTGTTAGCTTTAGGATAGTGATGGAAAAGGATGAGTGGTGTCCCAAGGGTAAGGTGTTGGATTGGGGGAAGGCTAACTTTAGTGGGATTAGGCAGAAATTGGCAGCTCTTGATTGGAAGAGGCTGTTTGAAGGTAAATCCACATCTGGCATGTGGGAGTCTTTTAAGGAACAGTTGTTAGGGCTGCAGGATAGGCATGTGCCTGTTAAAAAGAAGGATAGGAAGGGTAGGATTCGAGAACCGTGGGTAACCAGGGAAATTGAGGGACTGGTCAAAAAGAAAAGAGAGGCGTATGGTAGGTCCAGGCAGCTAAAAACGGAGGGAGCTCTGGAGGAGTACAAAGAAAGTGGGAAAGAACTCAAACGGGGAATTAGAAGAGCAAAAAGGGGTCATGAAATGTTCTTGGCAGACAGGATTAAGGAGAATCCCAAGGCATTTTATTCATACGTTAGGAACAAAAGGGTTGTCAGGGAAAAAATCGGACCTCTTAGGGACAAAAGTGGGGAATTATGCTTGGAGCCCAAAGAAGTAGGGGAGATCCTAAATGAATACTTTGCGTTGGTATTCACAAAGGAGAGGGATGTGTTGACTGGGAGTGTCTCGGAGGGGAGTGTTGAACCGTTGGAGAAAATCTCCATTACAAAGGAGGAAGTGTTAGGTTTGTTAGAGAATTTAAAGACTGACAAATCCCCAGGGCCTGATGGAATCTATCCAAGGCTGCTCAGGGAGACGAGAGATGAAATCGCTGGGCCTCTGACGCAAATCTTTGTCTCGTCACTGGACGCAGGTGAGGTCCCAGAGGATTGGAGGATAGCTAATGTGGTCCCGTTATTTAAGAAGGGTAGGAAGGATAACCCGGGTAATTATAGGCCGGTGAGCTTGACGTCCGTGGTGGGGAAGTTGTTGGAGAAGATTCTTAGAGATAGGATGTATGCGCATTTAGAAAGGAATAAACTCATTAACGATAGTCAGCATGGTTTTGTGAGAGGGAGGTCATGCCTCACTAACCTGGTGGAGTTTTTTGAAGAAGTGACCAAAATGGTTGACGAGGGAAGGGCCGTGGATGTCGTCTATATGGACTTTAGTAAAGCGTTTGACAAAGTCCCTCATGGTAGGCTGGTGAAAAAGGTTGGATCTCATGGGATAAAGGGGGAGGTGGCTAGATGGGTGGAGAACTGGCTTGGTCACAGAAGACAGAGGGTGGTAGTGGAAGGGTCTTTTTCCGGCTGGAGGCCTGTGACTAGTGGTGTTCCGCAGGGCTCTGTATTGGGACCTCTGCTGTTTGTGATTTATATAAACGATCTGGAAGAAGGTGTAACTGGGGTGATCAGTAAGTTTGCGGACGACACAAAATTGGCAGGACTTGCAGATAGTGAGGAGCATTGTCAGAAGCTACAGAAGGATATAGATAGGCTGGAAATTTGGGCAAAGAAATGGCAGATGGAGTTCAATCCTGATAAATGCAAAGTGATGCATTTTGGTAGAAATAATGTAGGGAGGAGCTATATGATAAATGGCAGAACCATAAAGGGTGTAGATACGCAGAGGGACCTGGGTGTGCAAGTCCACAGATCCTTGAAAGTGATGTCACAGGTGGAGAAGGTGGTGAAGAAGGCATATGGCATGCTTGCCTTTATAGGACGGGGCATAGAGTATAAAAGTTGGGGTCTGATGTTGCAGATGTATAGAACGTTGGTTCGGCCGCATCTGGAATACTGCGTCCAGTTCTGGTCGCCACACTACCAGAAGGACGTGGAGGCTTTGGAGAGAGTACAGAGGAGGTTTACCAGGATGTTACCTGGTATGGAGGGGCTTAGTTATGAGGAGAGATTGGGTAAACTGGGGTTGTTCTCCCTGGAAAGACGGAGGATGAGGGGAGACTTAATAGAGGTGTATAAAATTATGAAAGGCAAAGATAGGGTGAACGGTGGGAAGCTTTTCCCCAGGTCGGTGGTGACGTTCACGAGGGGTCATAGGTTCAAGATGAAGGGGGGGAGGTTTAACACAGATATCAGAAGGACATATTTTACACAGAGGGTGGTGGGGGCCTGGAATGCGCTGCCAGGCAAGGTGGTGGAGGCGGACACACTGGGAACGTTTAAGACTTATCTAGACAGCCATATGAACGGAGTGGGAATGGAGGGATACAAAAGAATGGTCTAGTTTGGACCAGGGAGCGGCGCGGGCTTGGAGGGCCGAAGGGCCTGTTCCTGTGCTGTATTGTTCTTTGTTCTTTGTTATATCCAGAATCTCCTGACATATCCATTCCTCCACTTCCCATGGGCTGTTGGGTAGTCTGTAGTACACCCCCAGCATAGTGACTGCACCCTTCCTGTTTCTGAGTTCCACCCACAGTGACTCAGTACATGACCCCTCTAAGTTGTCTACCCTCTGCACCGCTGTAATATGCTCCCTAACTAATATCGCTACTCCCCCACCTTTTTTAGCCCTCCTCTGTCTCACCTAAAACACTTATACCCCGGAATATTCAGCTGCCAGTCCTGTCCTTTTAACCAAGTCTCCGTCACCGCAACCACATCCAAATTCCGCGTAAGCATTAAGGCCCTAAGTTCGCCTGTCTTACCCGTTATGCTCCTCGCATTGAAGCAGATGCACTCCAGACCTCCAGGCTCACTCAGGTCATCCTCCTCCAGAGTGCTCCTCTTCTTAGCTTGCCTTGCCCTGGCCCCCAGCTCAACCCCAGCCTCAGTACTTACTGACCTACTGTTTTGATCCCCACCCCCCCTGCCACACTCGTTTAAACCCTGCTGAAACACTCTAGCAAAACTCCCAGCCAGGATATTTGTGCCCTTCCAGTTAAGGTGTACCCATCCTTTCCGTACAGGTGCCATCCTGACTTGAAGACTTCCCAATGATCTATGAATTTGAAACCCTCCCTCTTGCACCAGTCCTTTAGCCACGTGTTCAATTGTAGAATCTCCCTGTTCCTGGCCTCACTAGCACTAGGCACCGGGAGCAGTCCAGAGATTGTTGTTTGGAGGAAGAGCTAAAGGAATTCTCCCCGGTGTCCTGGCCTCCTCCTAATCCCTTAGCCAACTGCACTAAAATAAACTATCCGGTTGTTACCATGTTTGCTTATTGTGGCCGCTTGCTGTGTGTGAAATTGGTGCTGCCTTTTCCAACTTGACAGCGTGGCCAACCCTTCAAAAAAAGTTCTTCATTGGTGTTCTGAGAGTCTGTGGAAGCTTTTCAGTGTGGCAGTTAGCCCAGATCCAAAACAACTGATCTCCCTTTTGATTTTCCCTCCTTAACTCTAACCCACCGCCACTGAAAAGAGTTCCTCTGTATTTACTCGGATTGTAGTGGTGAGGGTGTTATTGGAATGGGAATCAACAGCCCAGAATAATGCTCTGCCAACAAGAACCCAATTCACCTCAGGGGTGGGGATGGGAGGGAGGGAGGGAGGTGGAGGGGCGGGAGGGGGTGGGGGTGGGAGGGAGGTGGAGGGGCGGGGGGGGGCGGATTTGAAATTCAGTTAATGATTGAATCTGGGATCAAATTCTCTGTCACTTGGGTTCCCTCTTATCCTTCAAGGGAGGAATCCGCCATCTTGAGCCTCTCTGGCAGACACGTGACTCCAGAGCCACAGTAATGCGGCTCACCTTTCCCAGAAGAGGCTGAGGAACCCAGTCGCTACAGTCAAAAGCAGTGGGTGTTCCTACAGCACAGGGACTGCAGCGGGTTCAAGGAGGCAGCTCACCATCATCTTCTCAAGGGGCAATTAGGGATGGGCAATAAATGCTGACCTCACATCCCAAGAAGGGAAGTTATTCAGCTCATTTTAAAGGTTCCCGGATCCACATCAGAAATGCTGGAACCTGCAAGGCTCTGGACTAAGTGCTGGAAAGTAGGTTTAAAACCAGTGGCTGGTTTTGTTTTTTTCTCATTTTTGGCCAGCGCAGGTGCGATGGGCTGAATGGCCTCTTTCTGCACAATAACCTTTCTGAGGGACAATAAGAATCTTCCTTTCATGTTCTCTGCTGTAAGGAGAGGGACATGTGCTTGTCTAGTCTCTCCTTTTCTGTATTTATATAAAATAGCAATGTGTAACATACAGTTCCCTCTCAATCCTGGTTCAGTGTGGAGTGTGGGGACAGCAGGTCAGGGAAAGCAGCAGGCATTTTGAAAACTGAGGATCATAGAATCCACAACACAGAGACAGGCCCTTCGGCCCAAACTGGTTCATGCCGACCAAAAAGCCCATCTAAACTAACCCCATTTGCCTGCATTTGGCCCATATTCCTCTAAACCTTTCCTATCCATGTATCTGTCCAAATGCCTTTTAAATGTTGTCAATGTCCCTGCCTCAACCACTTCCCCCCGCAGCTCATTCCACATACATATGTACCACTCTGTGTAAAAAAAAAAAGTTGCTCCTCAGGTTCCCATTAATTCTTTCCCCTCTTAACTTAAACCTATGCCCTCTAGTTCTCGATTCCCCAACCCTGGGGAAAAGGCTGAGTGCATTCACCCTATCCATGCCCCTCATGATCTTATATACACCTATAAGGTCACCCCCCAGCCTCCTACGCTCCAAAGAAAAAAGTCCTAGCCTGTCCAATCTCTCCCTATGACTCAGTCCTTTGAGTCTTAGCAACATCCTTTTAAATCTCTTATGCACTCTCTCCGGATTAATAACATAATTCCTATAGCAAGGTGACCAAAACTGAACACAATACTTCATCAATGACCTTCCCTACGTCAAAAAGTCAGAAATGGGGATGACCGCTGGTTGTTCAGTATTATTCGCGACTTCTCAGATACTGAAGCAGTTCAAGTCTAAATGTAGCAAGACCTGGACAACATTCAGGCTGGGGCTAACAAGTCACAAGTAACATTCATGCCACACAAAAGCAGGCGATGAGCATCTCCAACAAGAGAGAATCTAATCTTGATGTTCAATGCCATTACCATCGCTGAACCCCCACCATCGAATCCAGGGGATGACCATTGAACAGAAACTGAACTGGACCCAGCCATATCAATACAGTGGCTACAGGAGCAGGTCAGAGGCTGGGAATCCTGCGGCAAGTAACTCACCTCCTGACTCCCCAAAGCCTATCCACCATCTACAGGGCACAAGTCAGGAGTGTGATGGAATACTCCCCACTTGCCTGGATGGGTGCAGCTCCAACATCACTCAAGAAGCTCGACACCATCCAGGACAAAGCAGCCCCTTGATTCAACATTCACTCCACCATTGACGAACAGTGGCAGGAGTGTATACCATTGACAAGATAAACTGCAGGAACTCACTCAGATTCCTTAGACAGCATCTTCCAAACCCAAGAGCACTAAGATCTAGGACCAGGGCAATAGATGCACCACCACCTGCAAGGTTCCCTCTGCATCGTCCTGACTTGGAAATATATCGGCTGTTCCTTCACTGTCACTGGGTCAAAATCCTGGAATTCCCTCCCTAACAGCACTGTGGGTGGACCTACATCTCAGGGACTGCAGCGATTCAAGAAGGCAGCTCACCACCACCTTCTGAAGGCGCAATTAGGGATGGGCAATAAATGTTGGTCTTGCCGGTGATGCCCACAAGAACTGTGTCATTCAGAGGGAGGGTGGTGATAGCCTGGAGGAAGCTGTGAAGTAACAATGAGTATCCGAGTGAGAAATCTGACCATCAGCACAATTCCTTTTTAAACAAACGACACGACACATCTGAATGGAACTTCGAACAATAAACTGAATGACCTCAGCTGCCGCCTTGAACTGCTGCTTGCTATGTGGTGTAGGTACAGCCACAGTGCTGTTAGGGAGGGATTTCCAGGATATTGGCCCAGCGACAGTGAAGGAATGGCCGATATATTTCCAAATCCGTGTGGTGCAGCAGGGACTTGCAGGAGAGGGTATTTCCATGTATCTGCTGCTCTTGTCCGAGATGTTAGTGCAGTAGGTTTGGAAGGTGCTCGCGAAGGAACCTTAGTGAGTTCCTGCAGTGTATCTTATAGATGGTACATACTGAACAACACCTAGACCTTGCAGACTTTGAGGGAATTAGTTTTATTTTAGCAGCAGTGTAATACATCCTGTCGCGCTTGCTCTGTTTGGGGGAAGGGAGGGAGAGTGAAGGCAGGCAGCTTTGCTGGTCTCATTCTTTGTAATAGTTTCTGGGAGCCCCGTGTCTGGTTGTCATCATTGCAAAGTGTTCAGACTCTGCTGTACATCACGGAGTCAGATACTGAGGAATGTAGTTCAATCCTAAAATAATATTCTTGTTTGCAATCAGACTGCAGCAAGATCTTTGCGAAAGGTTTCGTCATGACAGAGGCTGATACTGCCAAACACAATCTCACTGACAACCAGAGCACCGCCAGTGCCAAAGAGAGCACCAGCGATGCCACAATCAACCAAGGTGATGCCAAAGGGAATTCCGGTGATGGCAAAGAGATTGCCAGTGATGGCAAAGAGATTGCCAGTGATGGCAAAGGGGGTGCTGGTGATGGCAACGTGAGCAGTGATGCCAAAGGAAGTCCCGATGATGCCAAGGACGAGTGCAGCAAAAGACATAAAAAGGTAAATAATGTCCTGTTCTATTTTTATTGATGCCTCCTGCACCCCCTCTTTCCCCATCAGTTACACAGGAAAGGCCAAGTTGCTGACAGCAGGATTGTGAAGTTGCTCTGGCTTTCTCTGCCCACACTGCCACTTTTCACCCGTGAGCTGAGTGTTGAGTGTTGATTCAAACAGGGCTGAGCCTGCACTGACACTCACCCACATCCACACACCCAGGGGAAGACCCAGAGACAACAGGATAATGACCAGGAGAAGGAACCTATCTCCCCTCCAACCACTTCCTGCAACGCATGCCACAATGTTGGGCCCAATTCTATCGGGTCCAGTGTTACCTTGTTATTATAACTCCTCATTTCAAACCTGTCATTTCAAATCAGCCCTTGTTCCTGGGTGCTTCGATTCTCTGTATATGATCAAAAACTTGTTTCAAACCACTCTCTGGATGATGAAACGAAAGGGAGCAAGTGTTCAAACTGTGAGTGTACAGTGTGTGTACCAACTGTGTGTACACAGTGTGCGTGTTAACTCTGAGTATACAGTGTGTGTGTTAACTGTGAGTGTACAGTGTGTGTGTTAACTGTGAGTGTACAGTGTGTGTGTTAACTGTGAGTGTACAGTGTGTGTGTTAACTGAGTGTACAGTGTGTGTGTTAACTGTGAGTATACAGTGTGTGTGTTAACTGAGTGTACAGTGTGTGTGTTAACTGTGTGTATACAGTGTGTGTGTTAACTGTGAGTGTACAGTGTGTGTGTGAACTGTGAGTGTACAGTGTGTGTGTGAACTGTGAGTATACAGTGTGTGTGTTAACTGTGAGTATACACTGTGTGTGTGAACTGTGAGTGTACAGTGTGTGTGTTAACTGTGTGTACAGTGTGTGTGTTAACTGTGAGTGTACAGTGTGTGTTAACTGTGTGCACAGTGTGTGTGTTAACTGTGAGTATATAGTGTGTGTGTTAACTGTGAGTATACAGTGTGTGTGTTAACTCTGAGTGTACAGTGTGTGTGAACTGTGAGTGTACAGTGTGTGTGTTAACTGTGAGTGTACAGTGTGTGTGTTAACTGTGTGTACACAGTGTTCGTGTTAACTGTGAGTATACAGTGTGTGTGTTAACTGTGAGTGTACAGTGTGTGTGTTAACTGTGTGTACACAGTGTGTGTGTTAACTGTGAGTGTACAGTGTGTGTGTTAACTGTGAGTGTACAGTGTGTGTGTTAACTGTGAGTGTACAGTGTGTGTGTTAACTCTGAGTGTACAGTGTGTGTTAACTGTGAGTGTACAGTGTGTGTGTTAACTGTGAGTGTACAGTGTGTGTGTTAACTGTGTGTGCACAGTGTGCGTGTTAACTGTGAGTATACAGTGTGTGTGTTAACTGTGAGTGTACAGTGTGTGTGTTAACTGTGTGTACACAGTGTGTGTGTTAACTGTGAGTGTACAGTGTGTGTGTTAACTGTGAGTGTACAGTGTGTGTGTTAACTGTGAGTGTACAGTGTAACTGTGTGTACACAGTGTGTGTGTTAACTGTGAGTATACAGTGTGTGTGTTAACTGTGAGTGTAGTGTGTGTGTTAACTGTGTGTACACAGTGTGTGTGTTAACTGTGAGTGTACAGTGTGTGTGTTAACTGAGTGTACAGTGTGTGTGTTAATTGTGAGTATACACTGTGTGTGTTAACAGTGAGTGTACAGTGTGTGTTAATTGTGAGTGTACAGTGTGTGTGTTAACTGTGAGTGTACAGTGTGTGTGTTAATTGTGAGTATACAGTGTGTGTGTTAACTGTGAGTGTACAGTGTGTGTGTTAACTGTGAGTGTACAGTGTGTGTGTTAACTGTGAGAGTACAGTGTGTGTGTTAACTGTGTGTATACATTGTGTGTGTTAACTGTGAGTGTACATTGTGTGTGTTAACTGTGAGTGTACAGTGTGTGTGTTAACTGTGAGTATACAGTGTGTGTGTTAACTGTGAGTATACACTGTGTGTGTGAACTGTGAGTGTACAGTGTGTGTTAACTGTGAGTGTACAGTGTGTGTGTTAACTGTGAGTGTACAGTGTGTGTGTTAACTGTGTGTACACAGTGTGTGTGTTAACTGTGAGTATATAGTGTGTGTGTTAACTGTGAGTGTACAGTGTGTGTGTTAACTGTGAGTGTACAGTGTGTGTGTTAACTGTGTGTATACAGTGTGTGTGTTAACTGTGAGTGTACAGTGTGTGTGTTAACTGTGTGTATACAGTGTGTGTGTTAACTGTGAGTGTACAGTGTGTGTGTTAACTGTGAGTGTACAGTGTGTGTGCTAACTGTGTGTATACAGTGTGTGTGTTAACTGTGAGTGTACAGTGTGTGTGTTAACTGTGAGTGTACAGTGTGTGTGCTTACTGTGAGTGTACAGTGTGTGTGTTAACTGTGTGTACACAGTGTGCGTGTTAACTGTGAGTATACAGTGTGTGTGTTAACTGCGAGTGTACAGTGTGTGTGTTAACTGTGTGTACACAGTGTGTGTGTTAACTGTGAGTGTACAGTGTGTGTGTTAACTGTGAGTGTACAGTGTGTGTGTTAACTGTGAGTGTACAGTGTGTGTTAATTGTGAGTATACAGTGTGTGTTAACTGTGAGTACACAGTGTGTGTGTTAACTGTGAGTGTACAGTGTGTGTGTTAACTGTGAGTGTACAATGTGTGTGTTAACTGTGTGTATACAGTGTGTGTGTTAACTGTGTGTATACAGTGTGTGTGTTAACTGTGAGTGCGCAGTGTGTGTGTTAACTGTGAGTGTACAGTGTGTGTGTTAACTGTGAGTATACAGTGTGTGTGTTAACTGTGAGTATTCACTGTTTGTGTTAACTGTGAGTGTACAGTGTGTGTTAACTGTGAGTGTACAGTGAGTGTGTTAACTGTGAGTATACACTGGGTGTGTTAACTGTGAGTGTACAGTGTGTGTGCTTACTGTGAGTGTACAGTGTGTGTGTTAACTGTGTGTACACAGTGTGTGTGTTAACTGTGAGTGTACAGTGTGTGTGTTAACTGTGAGTGTACAGTGTGTGTGTTAACTGTGAGTGTACAGTGTGTGTGTTAACTCTGAGTGTACAGTGTGTGTTAACTGTGAGTGTACAGTGTGTGTGTTAACTGTGAGTGTACAGTGTGTGTGTTAACTGTGTGTGCACAGTGTGCGTGTTAACTGTGAGTATACAGTGTGTGTGTTAACTGTGAGTGTACAGTGTGTGTGTTAACTGTGTGTACACAGTGTGTGTGTTAACTGTGAGTGTACAGTGTGTGTGTTAACTGTGAGTGTACAGTGTGTGTGTTAACTGTGAGTGTACAGTGTAACTGTGTGTACACAGTGTGTGTGTTAACTGTGAGTATACAGTGTGTGTGTTAACTGTGAGTGTAGTGTGTGTGTTAACTGTGTGTACACAGTGTGTGTGTTAACTGTGAGTGTACAGTGTGTGTGTTAACTGAGTGTACAGTGTGTGTGTTAATTGTGAGTATACACTGTGTGTGTTAACTGTGAGTGTACAGTGTGTGTTAATTGTGAGTGTACAGTGTGTGTGTTAACTGTGAGTGTACAGTGTGTGTGTTAATTGTGAGTATACAGTGTGTGTGTTAACTGTGTGTATACAGTGTGTGTGTTAACTGTGAGTGTACAGTGTGTGTGTTAACTCTGAGTGTACAGTGTGTGTGTGAACTGTGAGTGTACAGTGTGTGTTAACTGTGAGTGTACAGTGTGTGTGTTAACTGTGAGTGTACAGTGTGTGTGTTAACTGTGTGTACACAGTGTGTGTGTTAACTGTGAGTATATAGTGTGTGTGTTAACTGTGAGTGTACAGTGTGTGTGTTAACTGTGAGTGTACAGTGTGTGTGTTAACTGTGTGTATACAGTGTGTGTGTTAACTGTGAGTGTACAGTGTGTGTGTTAACTGTGTGTATACAGTGTGTGTGTTAACTGTGAGTGTACAGTGTGTGTGTTAACTGTGTGTATACAGTGTGTGTGTTAACTGTGAGTGTACAGTGTGTGTGTGAACTGTGAGTGTACAGTGTGTGTGCTAACTGTGTGTATACAGTGTGTGTGTTAACTGTGAGTGTACAGTGTGTGTGTTAACTGTGAGTGTACAGTGTGTGTGCTTACTGTGAGTGTACAGTGTGTGTGTTAACTGTGTGTACACAGTGTGCGTGTTAACTGTGAGTATACAGTGTGTGTGTTAACTGCGAGTGTACAGTGTGTGTGTTAACTGTGTGTACACAGTGTGTGTGTTAACTGTGAGTGTACAGTGTGTGTGTTAACTGTGAGTGTACAGTGTGTGTGTTAACTGTGAGTGTACAGTGTGTGTTAATTGTGAGTATACAGTGTGTGTTAACTGTGAGTACACAGTGTGTGTGTTAACTGTGAGTGTACAGTGTGTGTGTTAACTGTGAGTGTACAATGTGTGTGTTAACTGTGTGTATACAGTGTGTGTGTTAACTGTGTGTATACAGTGTGTGTGTTAACTGTGAGTGTACAGTGTGTGTGTTAACTGTGAGTGTACAGTGTGTGTGTTAACTGTGAGTATACAGTGTGTGTGTTAACTGTGAGTATTCACTGTTTGTGTTAACTGTGAGTGTACAGTGTGTGTTAACTGTGAGTGTACAGTGAGTGTGTTAACTGTGAGTATACACTGGGTGTGTTAACTGTGAGTGTACAGTGTGTGTTAACTGTGAGTATACAGTGTGTGTGTTAACTGTGAGTGTACAGTGTGTGTGTTAATTGTGAGTACACTGTGTGTGTTAACTGTGCGTGTACAGTGTGTGTGTTAATTGTGAGTATACAGTGTGTGTGTTAACTGAGTACACTGTGTGTGTTAACTGTGAGTGTACAGTGTGTGTGTTAATTGTGAGTATACAGTGTGTGTGTTAACTGTGAGTATACAGTGTGTGTGTTAACTGTGAGTGGACAGTGTGTGTGTTAATTGTGGATATACAGTGTGTGTGTTAACTGTGAGTGTGCAGTGTGTGTGTTAACTGTGAGTGTACAGTGTGTGTGTTAACAGTGAGTGTACAGTGTGTGTGTTAACTGTGTGTGTACAGTGTGTGTTAATTGTGAGTATACAGTGTGTGTGTTAACTGTGAGTACACAGTGTGTGTGTTAACTGTGTGTGTACAGTGTGTGTGTTATCTGTGAGTGTACAGTGTGTTTGTTAACTGTGTGTACACAGTGTGTGTGTTAACTGTGAGTATACAGTGTGTGTGTTAACTGTGAGTATACAGTGTGTGTTAACTGTGAGTATACAGTGTGCGTGTTAACTGTGAGTATACAGTGTGTGTGTTAACTGTGAGTGTACAGTGTGTGTGTTAACTGTGAATGTACAGTCTGTGTGTTAATTGTGAGTGTACAGTGTGTGTGTTAACTGTGAGTATACAGTGTGTGTGTTAACTGTGAGTGAACAGTGTGTGTGTTAACTGTGAGTATACAGTCTGTGTGTTAACTGTGAGTATACAGTGTGTGTGTTAACTGTGAGTATACAGTGGGTGTGTTAACTGTGAGTGTACAGTGTGTGTGTTAACTGTGTGTACACAGTGTGTGTGTTAACTGTGTGTGTTAACTGTGAGTGTACAGTGTGTCTGTTAACACTGAGTGTACAGTGTGTGTGTTAACCATGAGTGTTCAGTGTGTGTGTTAACTGTGTGTACACAGTGTGTGTGTTAACTGTGAGTATACAGTGTGTGTTTACTGTGAGTATACAGTGTGTGTGTTAACTGTGTGTGTACAGTGTGTGTGTTAACTGTGAGTGTACAGTGTGTGTGTTAACTGTGAGTATACAGTGTGTGTGTTGACTGTGAGTACATAGTGTGTGTGTTAATTGTGAGTATACAGTGTGTGTGTTAACTGTGAGTGTACAGTGTGTGTGTTAACTGTGAGTGAACAGTGTGTGTGTTAACTGTGAGTATACAGTCAGTGTGTTAACTGTGAGGACAGTGTGTGTGTTAACTGTGAGTATACAGTGTGTGTGTTAACTGTGAGTGTACAATGTGTGTGTTAACTGTGAGTGCACTGTGTGTGTGTTAACTGTGAGTACACAGTGTGTGTTAACTGTGAGTATACAGTGTGCGTGTTAACTGTGAGTATACAGTGTGTGTGTTAACTGTGAGTATACACTGTGTGTTAACTGTGAGTGTACAGTGTGTGTGTTAACTGTGAGTGTACAGTCTGTGTGTTAATTGTGAGTATACAGTGTGTGTGTTTACTGTGAGTATACAGTGTGTGTGTTAACTGTGAGTGAACAGTGTGTGTGTTAACTGTGAGTATACAGTCTGTGTGTTAACTGTGAGTATACAGTGTGTGTGTTAACTGTGAGTGTACATTGTGTGTGTTAACTGTGAGTGTACAGTGTGTGTGTTAACTGTGTGTACACAGTGTGTGTGTTAACTGTGAGTATACAGTGTGTGTGTTAACTGTGAGTGTACAGTGTGTGTTAACTGTGAGTGTACAGTGTGTATTAACTGTGAGTGTACAGTGTGTGTGTTAACTGTGAGTATACAGTGTGTGTGTTAACTGTGAGTATACAGTGTGTATGTTAACTGTGAGTATACAGTCTGTGTGTTAACTGTGAGTTTACAGTGTGTGTGTTAACTGTGAGTGTACAGTGTGTGTGTTAACTGTGTGTACACAGTGTGTGTGTTAACTGTGAGTATACAGTGTGTGTGTTAACTGTGAGTGTACAGTGTGGGTGTTAACTCTGAGTGTAAAGTGTGTGTTAACTGTGAGTGTACAGTGTGTGTGTTAACTCTGAGTGTACAGTGTGTGTGTTAACTGTGTGTACACAGTGTGTGTGTTAACTGTGAGTATACAGTGTGTGTGTTAACTGTGAGTACACAGTGTGTGTGTTAATTGTGAGTATACAGTGTGTGTATTAACTGTGAGTACACAGTGTGTGTGGTAATTGTGAGTATACAGTGTGTGTGTTAAATGTGAGTATACAGTGTGTGTGTTAACTGTGAGTGTACAGTGTGTGTGTTAACTGTGTGTATACAGTGTGTGTGTTAACTGTGAGTGTACAGTGTGTGTGTTAACTGTGAGTGCACAGTGTGTGTGTTAACTGTGAGTATACAGTGTGTGTGTTAACTGTGAGTGTACACTGTGTATGTTAACTGTGAGTGTACACTGTGTGTGTTAACTGTGTGTACACAGTGTGTGTGTTAACTGTGTGTGTTAACTGTGAGTGTACAGTGTGTGTGTTAACAGTGAGTGTACAGTGTGTGTGTTCACTGTGAGTGTAAAGTATGTGTGTTAACTGTGAGTGAACAGTGTGTGTGTTAACTGTGAGTGTACAGTGTGTTTGTTAACTGTGAGTGTAAAGTGTGTGTGTTAAATGTGAGTGTACAGTGTGTGTGTTAGCTCTGAGTGTACAGTGTGTGTGTTAACTGTGTGTACACAGTGTGTGTGTTAACTGTGAGTATACAGGGTGTGTGTTAACTGTGAGTGTACAGTGTGTGTGTTAACTGTGTGTACACAGTGTGTGTGTTAACTGTGAGTGTACAGTGTGTGTGTTAACTGTGTGTACACAGTGTGTGTGTTAACTGTGAGTGTACAGTGTGCGTGTTAACTGTGTGTACACAGTGTGTGTGTTAACTGTGTGTACAGAGTGTGTTAACTGTGAGTGTACAGTGTGTGTGTTAACTGTGAGTATACAGTGTGTGTGTTAACTGTGAGTATACAGTGTGTGTGTTAACTGTGTGTGCACAATGTGTGTGTTAACTGTGAGTGTACAGTGTGTGTGTTAACTGTGAGTGTACAGTGTGTGTGTTAACTGTGAGTGTACAGTCTGTGTGTTTACTGTGAGTGTACAGTGTGTGTGTTAACTGTGAGTACACAGTTTGTGTGTTAACTGTGTGTGTACAGTGTGTGTTAATTGTGAGTATACAGTGTGTGTGTTAACTGTGAGTGTACAGTGTGTGTTAACTGTGAGTGTACAGTGTGTGTGTTAACTGTGAGTGTACAGTGTGTGTGTTAACTGTGAGTGTACAGTGTGTGTTAACTGTGAGTGTACAGTGTGTGTGTTAACTGTGAGTGTACAGTGTGTGTGTTAACTGTGAGTGTACAGTGTGTGCGTTATCTGTGAGTGTACAGTGTGTGGGTTAACTGTGAGTGAACAGTGTGTGTGTTAATTGTGAGTATACAGTGTGTGTGTTAACTGTGAGTATACAGTGTGTGTGTTAACTGTGAGTGTACATTGTGTGTGTTTACTGTGAGTATACAGTGTGTGTGTGGACTGTGAGTGTGCAGTGTGTGTGTTGACTGTGAGTACACAGTGTGTGTGTTAATTGTGAGTATACAGTGTGTGTGTTAACTGTGAGTGTACAGTGTGTGTGTTAACTGTGAGTGTACAGTGTGTGTGTTAACTGTGAGTGAACAGTGTGTGTGTTAACTGTGAGTATACAGTGTGTGTGTTAACTGTGAGTGTACAGTGTGTGTGTTAACTGTGAGTATACAGTGTGTGTGTTAACTGTGAGTGTACAGTGTGTTTGTTAACTGTGTGTACACAGTGTGTGTGTTAACTGTGAGTATACAGTGTGTGTGTTAACTGTGAGTATACAGTGTGTGTTAACTGTGAGTATACAGTGTGCGTGTTAACTGTGAGTATACAGTGTGTGTGTTAACTGTGAGTGTACAGTGTGTGTGTTAACTGTGAATGTACAGTCTGTGTGTTAATTGTGAGTGTACAGTGTGTGTGTTAACTGTGAGTATACAGTGTGTGTGTTAACTGTGAGTGAACAGTGTGTGTGTTAACTGTGAGTATACAGTCTGTGTGTTAACTGTGAGTATACAGTGTGTGTGTTAACTGTGAGTGTACAGTGGGTGTGTTAACTGTGAGTGTACAGTGTGTGTGTTAACTGTGTGTACACAGTGTGTGTGTTAACTGTGTGTGTTAACTGTGAATGGACAGTGAGTGTGTTAACTCTGAGTGAACAGTGTGTGTGTTAACTGTGAGTATACAGTCTGTGTGTTAACTGTGAGTATACAGTGTGTGTGTTAACTGTGAGTGTACAGTGGGTGTGTTAACTCTGAGTGTACAGTGTGTGTGTTAACTGTGTGTACATAGTGTGTGTGTTAACTGTGTGTACACAGTGTGTGTGTTAACTGTGTGTGTTAACTGTGAGTGTACAGTGTGTCTGTTAACACTGAGTGTACAGTGTGTGTGTTAACCATGAGTGTTCAGTGTGTGTGTTAACT
This sequence comes from Mustelus asterias, assembly GCF_964213995.1. Classification (NCBI taxonomy): domain Eukaryota; kingdom Metazoa; phylum Chordata; class Chondrichthyes; order Carcharhiniformes; family Triakidae; genus Mustelus; species Mustelus asterias. The sequence goes on along the minus strand of NC_135824.1, from coordinate 43,572,228 downwards.
GTGTGTACACAGTGTGTGTGTTAACTGTGAGTATACAGTGTGTGTTAACTGTGAGTATACAGTGTGTGTGTTAACTGTGTGTGTACAGTGTGTGTGTTAACTGTGAGTGTACAGTGTGTGTGTTAACTGTGAGTATACAGTGTGTGTGTTGACTGTGAGTGTACAGTGTGTGTGTTAACTGTGAGTGAACAGTGTGTGTGTTAACTGTGAGTATACAGTCAGTGTGTGAACTGTGAGGACAGTGTGTGTGTTAACTGTGAGTATACAGTGTGTGTGTTAACTGTGAGTGTACAATGTGTGTGTTAACTGTGAGTGTACAGTGTGTGTGTTAACTGTGAGTACACAGTGTGTGTTAACTGTGAGTATACAGTGTGCGTGTTAACTGTGAGTATACAGTGTGTGTGTTAACTGTGAGTATACACTGTGTGTTAACTGTGAGTGTACAGTGTGTGTGTTAACTGTGAGTGTACAGTGTGTGTGTTAACTGTGAGTATACAGTGTGTGTGTTTACTGTGAGTATACAGTGTGTGTGTTAACTGTGAGTGAACAGTGTGTGTGTTAACTGTGAGTATACAGTCTGTGTGTTAACTGTGAGTATACAGTGTGTGTGTTAACTGTGAGTGTACAGTGTGTGTGTTAACTGTGAGTGTACAGTGTGTGTGTTAACTGTGTGTACACAGTGTGTGTGTTAACTGTGAGTATACAGTGTGTGTGTTAACTGTGAGTGTACAGTGTGTGTTAACTGTGAGTGTACAGTGTGTATTAACTGTGAGTGTACAGTGTGTGTGTTAACTGTGAGTATACAGTGTGTGTGTTAACTGTGAGTATACAGTGTGTATGTTAACTGTGAGTATACAGTCTGTGTGTTAACTGTGAGTGTACAGTGTGTGTGTTAACTCTGAGTGTACAGTGTGTGTGTTAACTGTGTGTACACAGTGTGTGTGTTAACTGTCAGTATACAGTGTGTGTGTTAACTGTGAGTACACAGTGTGTGTGTTAATTGTGAGTATACAGTGTGTGTATTAACTGTGAGTACACAGTGTGTGTGGTAATTGTGAGTATACAGTGTGTGTGTTAAATGTGAGTATACAGTGTGTGTGTTAACTGTGTGTATACAGTGTGTGTGTTAATTTTGAGTATACAGTGTGTGTGTTTACTGTGAGTGTACAGTGTGTGTGTTAACTGTGAGTATACAGTGTGTGTGTTAACTGTGAGTGTACAGTGTGTGTGTTTACTGTCAGTGCACAGTGTGTGTGTTAACTGTGAGTGTACAGTGTGTGTGTTAACTGTGAGTACACAGTGTGTGTCTTAACTGTGTGTACACAGTGTGTGTGTTAACTGTGAGTGTACAGTGTTTGTGTTAACTGTGAGTGTACAGTGTGTGTTAACTGTGAGTGTACAGTGTGTGTGTTAATTGTGAGTGTACAGTGTGTGTGTAAACTGTGAGTGTACAGTGTGTGTGTTAACTGTGAGTATACAGTGTGTGTTACCTGTGAGTGTACAGTGTGTGTGTTAACTGTGAGTATACAGTGTGTTTGTCAACTGTGAGTGTACAGTGTGTGTGCTAACTGTGAGTGTACAGTGTGTGTTTTAACTGTGAGTGTACGGTGTGTGTTAACTGTGAGTGTACAGTGTGTGTGTTAACTGTGAGTATACAGTGTGTGTGTTAACTGTGAGTGTACAGTGTGTGTTAATTGTGAGTATACAGTGTGTGTGTTAACTGTGAGTACACAGTGTATGTGTTAACTGTGAGTGTACAGTGTGTGTGTTAACTGTGTGTATACAGTGTGTGTGTTAACTGTGAGTGTACAGTGTGTGTGTTAACTGTAAGTGTACAGTGTGTGTGTTAACTGTGAGTGTACAGTGTGTGTGTTAACTGTGAGTACACAGTGTGTGTGTTAACTGTGTGTATACAGTGTGTGTGTTAACTGTGAGTATACAGTGTGTGTTAACTGTGAGTGTACAGTGTGTGTGTTAACTGTGAGTATACAGTGTGTGTGTTAATTTTGAGTATACAGTGTGTGTGTTTAGTGTGAGTGTACAGTGTGTGTGTTAACTGTGAGTACACAGTGTGTGTGTTAACTGTGTACACAGTGTGTGTTAACTGTGAGAGTACAGTGTGTGTGTTAACTGTGAGTATACAGTGTGTGTGTTAACTGTGAGTGCGCAGTGTGTGTGTTAACTGTGAGTACACAGTGTGTGTGTTAACTGTGAGTGTACAGTGTGTGTGTTAACTGTGAGTATACAGTGTGTGTGTTAACTGTGAGTGTACAGTGTGTGTGTTAACTGTGAGTGGACAGTGTGTGTGTTAACTGTGAGTACACAGTGTGTGTGTTAACTGTGAGTGTACAGTGTGTGTGTTTACTGTGAGTACACAGTGTGTGTGTTAATTGTGAGTATACAGTGTGTGTGTTAACTGTGAGTACACAGTGTGTGTGTTAATTGTGAGTATACAGTGTGTGTATTAAATGTGAGTACACAGTGTGTGTGGTTATTGTGAGTATACAGTGTGTGTGTTAAATGTGAGTCCACAGTGTGTGTGTTAACTGTGTGTATGCAGTGTGTGTGTTCATTTTGAGTATACAGTGTGTGTGTTTACTGTGAGTGTACAGTGTGTGTGTTAACTGTGAGTGTACAGTGTGTGTGTTAACTGTGTGTACACAGTGTGTGTGTTAACTGTGAGTATACAGTGTGTGTGTTAACTGTGAGTGTACAGTGTGTGTTAACTGTGAGTGTACAGTGTGTATTAACTGTGAGTGTACAGTGTGTGTGTTAACTGTGAGTATACAGTGTGTGTGTTAACTGTGAGTATACAGTGTGTATGTTAACTGTGAGTATACAGTCTGTGTGTTAACTGTGAGTGTACAGTGTGTGTGTTAACTCTGAGTGTACAGTGTGTGTGTTAACTGTGTGTACACAGTGTGTGTGTTAACTGTCAGTATACAGTGTGTGTGTTAACTGTGAGTACACAGTGTGTGTGTTAATTGTGAGTATACAGTGTGTGTATTAACTGTGAGTACACAGTGTGTGTGGTAATTGTGAGTATACAGTGTGTGTGTTAAATGTGAGTATACAGTGTGTGTGTTAACTGTGTGTATACAGTGTGTGTGTTAATTTTGAGTATACAGTGTGTGTGTTTACTGTGAGTGTACAGTGTGTGTGTTAACTGTGAGTATACAGTGTGTGTGTTAACTGTGAGTGTACAGTGTGTGTGTTTACTGTCAGTGCACAGTGTGTGTGTTAACTGTGAGTGTACAGTGTGTGTGTTAACTGTGAGTACACAGTGTGTGTCTTAACTGTGTGTACACAGTGTGTGTGTTAACTGTGAGTGTACAGTGTTTGTGTTAACTGTGAGTGTACAGTGTGTGTTAACTGTGAGTGTACAGTGTGTGTGTTAATTGTGAGTGTACAGTGTGTGTGTAAACTGTGAGTGTACAGTGTGTGTGTTAACTGTGAGTATACAGTGTGTGTTACCTGTGAGTGTACAGTGTGTGTGTTAACTGTGAGTATACAGTGTGTTTGTCAACTGTGAGTGTACAGTGTGTGTGCTAACTGTGAGTGTACAGTGTGTGTTTTAACTGTGAGTGTACGGTGTGTGTTAACTGTGAGTGTACAGTGTGTGTGTTAACTGTGAGTATACAGTGTGTGTGTTAACTGTGAGTGTACAGTGTGTGTTAATTGTGAGTATACAGTGTGTGTGTTAACTGTGAGTACACAGTGTATGTGTTAACTGTGAGTGTACAGTGTGTGTGTTAACTGTGTGTATACAGTGTGTGTGTTAACTGTGAGTGTACAGTGTGTGTGTTAACTGTAAGTGTACAGTGTGTGTGTTAACTGTGAGTGTACAGTGTGTGTGTTAACTGTGAGTACACAGTGTGTGTGTTAACTGTGTGTATACAGTGTGTGTGTTAACTGTGAGTATACAGTGTGTGTTAACTGTGAGTGTACAGTGTGTGTGTTAACTGTGAGTATACAGTGTGTGTGTTAATTTTGAGTATACAGTGTGTGTGTTTAGTGTGAGTGTACAGTGTGTGTGTTAACTGTGAGTACACAGTGTGTGTGTTAACTGTGTACACAGTGTGTGTTAACTGTGAGAGTACAGTGTGTGTGTTAACTGTGAGTATACAGTGTGTGTGTTAACTGTGAGTGCGCAGTGTGTGTGTTAACTGTGAGTACACAGTGTGTGTGTTAACTGTGAGTGTACAGTGTGTGTGTTAACTGTGAGTATACAGTGTGTGTGTTAACTGTGAGTGTACAGTGTGTGTGTTAACTGTGAGTGGACAGTGTGTGTGTTAACTGTGAGTACACAGTGTGTGTGTTAACTGTGAGTGTACAGTGTGTGTGTTTACTGTGAGTACACAGTGTGTGTGTTAATTGTGAGTATACAGTGTGTGTGTTAACTGTGAGTACACAGTGTGTGTGTTAATTGTGAGTATACAGTGTGTGTATTAAATGTGAGTACACAGTGTGTGTGGTTATTGTGAGTATACAGTGTGTGTGTTAAATGTGAGTCCACAGTGTGTGTGTTAACTGTGTGTATGCAGTGTGTGTGTTCATTTTGAGTATACAGTGTGTGTGTTTACTGTGAGTGTACAGTGTGTGTGTTAACTGTGAGTACACAGTGTGTGTGTTAACTGTGAGTATACAGTGTGTGTGTTAACTGTGAGTATAAAGTGTGTGTGTTAACTGTGAGTGTACAGTGTGTGTGTTAACTGTCAGTGCACAGTGTGTGTGTTAACTGTGAGTGTACAGTGTGTGTGTTAACTGTGAGTATACAGTGTGTGTGTTAACTGTGAGTATTCACTGTTTGTGTTAATTGTGAGTGTACAGTGTGTGTGTTAACTGTGAGTATACAGTGTGTGTGTTAACTGTGAGTATACAGTGTGTGTTAACTGTGAGTGTACAGTGTGTGTGTTAACTGTGAGTATACAGTGTGTTTGTTAACTGTGAGTGTACAGTGTGTGTGTTAACTGTAAGTGTACAGTGTGTGTGTTAACTGTGAGTATACAGTGTGTGTGTTAACTGTGAGTAAACAGTGTGTGTGTTAACTGTGAGTGTACAGTGTGTGTTAATTGTGAGTATACAGTGTGTGTGTTAACTGTGAGTACACAGTGTGTGTGTGAACTGTGAGTGTACAGTGTGTGTGTTAACTGTGTGTATACAGTGTGTGTGTTAACTGTGAGTGTACATTGTGTGTGTGTTAACTGTAAGTGTACAGTGTGTGTGTTAACTGTGAGTACACAGTGTGTGTGTTAACTGTGAGTATACAGTGTGTGTGTTAACTGTGAGTATAAAGTGTGTGTGTTAACTGTGAGTGTACAGTGTGTGTGTTAACTGTCAGTGCACAGTGTGTGTGTTAACTGTGAGTGTACAGTGTGTGTGTTAACTGTGAGTATACAGTGTGTGTGTTAACTGTGAGTATTCACTGTTTGTGTTAATTGTGAGTGTACAGTGTGTGTGTTAACTGTGAGTATACAGTGTGTGTGTTAACTGTGAGTATACAGTGTGTGTTAACTGTGAGTGTACAGTGTGTGTGTTAACTGTGAGTATACAGTGTGTTTGTTAACTGTGAGTGTACAGTGTGTGTGTTAACTGTAAGTGTACAGTGTGTGTGTTAACTGTGAGTATACAGTGTGTGTGTTAACTGTGAGTAAACAGTGTGTGTGTTAACTGTGAGTGTACAGTGTGTGTTAATTGTGAGTATACAGTGTGTGTGTTAACTGTGAGTACACAGTGTGTGTGTGAACTGTGAGTGTACAGTGTGTGTGTTAACTGTGTGTATACAGTGTGTGTGTTAACTGTGAGTGTACATTGTGTGTGTGTTAACTGTAAGTGTACAGTGTGTGTGTTAACTGTGAGTGTACTGTGTGTGTGTTAATTGTGAGTACTCAGTGTGTCTGTTAACTGTATGTATGCATTGTGTGTGTTAATTGTGAGTGTACAGTGTGTGTGTTAACAGTGAGTGTACAGTGCGTGTGTTAATTGTGAGTATACAGTGTCTGTGTTAACTGTGAGTACACAGTGTGTTTGTTAACTGTGAGTATACAGTGTGTGTGTTAACTGTGAGTGAACAGTGTGTGTGTTAACTGTGAGTATACAGTCTGTGTGTTAACTGTGAGTATACAGTGTGTGTTAACTGTGAGTGTACAGTGTGTGTGTTAACTGTGTGTACACAGTGTGTGTGTTAACTGTGAGTATACAGCGTGTGTGTTAACTGTGAGTATACACTGTGTTAACTGTGAGTGTACAGTGTGTGTGTTAACTGTGAGTGTACAGTGTGTGTGTTAATTGTGAGTATACAGTGTGTGTGTTAACTGTGAGTATACAGTGTGTGTGTTAACTGTGAGTGTACAGTGTGTGTGTTAACTGTGAGTACACAGTGTGTGTGTTAACTGTGAGTGTACAGTGTGTGTGTTAACTGTGAGTGTACAGTGTGTGTGTTAACTGTGAGTGAACAGTGTGTGTGTTAACTGTGAGTATACAGTCTGTGTGTTAACTGTGAGTATACAGTGTGCGTGTTAACTGTGAGTGTACAGTGTGTATTAACTGTGAGTGTACAGTGTGTGTGTTAACTGTGTGTACACAGTGTGTGTGTTAACTGTGAGTGTACAGAGTGTGTGTTAACTGTGTGTACACAGTGTGTGTGTTAACTGTGAGTGTACAGTGTGTGTGTTAACTGTGAGTGTACAGTGTGTGTGTTAACTGTGTGTACACAGCGTGTGTGTTAACTGTGAGTGTACAGTGTGCGTGTTAACTGTGTGTACACAGTGTGTGTGTTAACTGTGTGTACAGAGTGTGTTAACTGTGAGTGTACAGTGTGTGTGTTAACTGTGAGTATACAGTGTGTGTGTTAACTGTGAGTATACAGTGTGTGTGTTAACTGTGTGTGCACAATGTGTGTGTTAACTGTGAGTGTACAGTGTGTGTGTTAACTGTGAGTGTACAGTGTGTGTGTTAACTGTGAGTGTACAGTCTGTGTGTTTACTGTGAGTGTACAGTGTGTTTGTTAACTGTGAGTACAGTTTGTGTGTTAACTGTGTGTGTACAGTGTGTGTTAATTGTGAGTATACAGTGTGTGTGTTAACTGTGAGTGTACAGTGTGTGTTAACTGTGAGTGTACAGTGTGTGTGTTAACTGTGAGTGTACAGTGTGTGTGTTAACTGTGAGTGTACAGTGTGTGTTAACTGTGAGTGTACAGTGTGTGTGTTAACTGTGAGTGTACAGTGTGTGTGTTAACTGTGAGTGTACAGTGTGTGCGTTATCTGTGAGTGTACAGTGTGTGGGTTAACTGTGAGTGAACAGTGTGTGTGTTAATTGTGAGTATACAGTGTGTGTGTTAACTGTGAGTATACAGTGTGTGTGTTAACTGTGAGTGTACATTGTGTGTGTTTACTGTGAGTATACAGTGTGTGTGTGGACTGTGAGTGTGCAGTGTGTGTGTTGACTGTGAGTACACAGTGTGTGTGTTAATTGTGAGTATACAGTGTGTGTGTTAACTGTGAGTGTACAGTGTGTGTGTTAACTGTGAGTGTACAGTGTGTGTGTTAACTGTGAGTGAACAGTGTGTGTGTTAACTGTGAGTATACAGTGTGTGTGTTAACTGTGAGTATACAGTGTGTGTGTTAACTGTGAGTATACAGTGTGTGTGTTAACTGTGAGTGTACAGTGTGTTTGTTAACTGTGTGTACACAGTGTGTGTGTTAACTGTGAGTATACAGTGTGTGTGTTAACTGTGAGTATACAGTGTGTGTTAACTGTGAGTATACAGTGTGCGTGTTAACTGTGAGTATACAGTGTGTGTGTTAACTGTGAGTGTACAGTGTGTGTGTTAACTGTGAATGTACAGTCTGTGTGTTAATTGTGAGTGTACAGTGTGTGTGTTAATTGTGAGTATACAGTGTGTGTGTTAACTGTGAGTGAACAGTGTGTGTGTTAACTGTGAGTATACAGTCTGTGTGTTAACTGTGAGTATACAGTGTGTGTGTTAACTGTGAGTGTACAGTGGGTGTGTTAACTGTGAGTGTACAGTGTGTGTGTTAACTGTGTGTACACAGTGTGTGTGTTAACTGTGTGTGTTAACTGTGAATGGACAGTGAGTGTGTTAACTCTGAGTGAACAGTGTGTGTGTTAACTGTGAGTATACAGTCTGTGTGTTAACTGTGAGTATACAGTGTGTGTGTTAACTGTGAGTGTACAGTGGGTGTGTTAGCTCTGAGTGTACAGTGTGTGTGTTAACTGTGTGTACATAGTGTGTGTGTTAACTGTGTGTACACAGTGTGTGTGTTAACTGTGTGTGTTAACTGTGAGTGTACAGTGTGTCTGTTAACACTGAGTGTACAGTGTGTGTGTTAACCATGAGTGTTCAGTGTGTGTGTTAACTGTGTGTACACAGTGTGTGTGTTAACTGTGAGTATACAGTGTGTGTTAACTGTGAGTATACAGTGTGTGTGTTAACTGTGTGTGTACAGTGTGTGTGTTAACTGTGAGTGTACAGTGTGTGTGTTAACTGTGAGTATACAGTGTGTGTGTTGACTGTGAGTGTACAGTGTGTGTGTTAACTGTGAGTGAACAGTGTGTGTGTTAACTGTGAGTATACAGTCAGTGTGTGAACTGTGAGGACAGTGTGTGTGTTAACTGTGAGTATACAGTGTGTGTGTTAACTGTGAGTGTACAATGTGTGTGTTAACTGTGAGTTTACAGTGTGTGTGTTAACTGTGAGTACACAGTGTGTGTTAACTGTGAGTATACAGTGTGCGTGTTAACTGTGAGTATACAGTGTGTGTGTTAACTGTGAGTATACACTGTGTGTTAACTGTGAGTGTACAGTGTGTGTGTTAACTGTGAGTATACAGTCTGTGTGTTAACTGTGAGTATACAGTGTGTGTGTTAACTGTGAGTGTACAGTGTGTGTGTTAACTGTGAGTGTACAGTGTGTGTGTTAACTGTGTGTACACAGTGTGTGTGTTAACTGTGAGTATACAGTGTGTGTGTTAACTGTGAGTGTACAGTGTGTGTTAACTGTGAGTGTACAGTGTGTATTAACTGTGAGTGTACAGTGTGTGTGTTAACTGTGAGTATACAGTGTGTGTGTTAACTGTGAGTATACAGTGTGTATGTTAACTGTGAGTATACAGTCTGTGTGTTAACTGTGAGTGTACAGTGTGTGTGTTAACTCTGAGTGTACAGTGTGTGTGTTAACTGTGTGTACACAGTGTGTGTGTTAACTGTCAGTATACAGTGTGTGTGTTAACTGTGAGTACACAGTGTGTGTGTTAATTGTGAGTATACAGTGTGTGTATTAACTGTGAGTACACAGTGTGTGTGGTAATTGTGAGTATACAGTGTGTGTGTTAAATGTGAGTATACAGTGTGTGTGTTAACTGTGTGTATACAGTGTGTGTGTTAATTTTGAGTATACAGTGTGTGTGTTTACTGTGAGTGTACAGTGTGTGTGTTAACTGTGAGTATACAGTGTGTGTGTTAACTGTGAGTGTACAGTGTGTGTGTTTACTGTCAGTGCACAGTGTGTGTGTTAACTGTGAGTGTACAGTGTGTGTGTTAACTGTGAGTACACAGTGTGTGTCTTAACTGTGTGTACACAGTGTGTGTGTTAACTGTGAGTGTACAGTGTTTGTGTTAACTGTGAGTGTACAGTGTGTGTTAACTGTGAGTGTACAGTGTGTGTGTTAATTGTGAGTGTACAGTGTGTGTGTAAACTGTGAGTGTACAGTGTGTGTGTTAACTGTGAGTATACAGTGTGTGTTACCTGTGAGTGTACAGTGTGTGTGTTAACTGTGAGTATACAGTGTGTTTGTCAACTGTGAGTGTACAGTGTGTGTGTTAACTGTGAGTGTACAGTGTGTGTTTTAACTGTGAGTGTACGGTGTGTGTTAACTGTGAGTGTACAGTGTGTGTGTTAACTGTGAGTATACAGTGTGTGTGTTAACTGTGAGTGTACAGTGTGTGTTAATTGTGAGTATACAGTGTGTGTGTTAACTGTGAGTACACAGTGTATGTGTTAACTGTGAGTGTACAGTGTGTGTGTTAACTGTGTGTATACAGTGTGTGTGTTAACTGTGAGTGTACAGTGTGTGTGTTAACTGTAAGTGTACAGTGTGTGTGTTAACTGTGAGTGTACAATGTGTGTGTTAACTGTGAGTACACAGTGTGTGTGTTAACTGTGTGTATACAGTGTGTGTGTTAACTGTGAGTATACAGTGTGTGTTAACTGTGAGTGTACAGTGTGTGTGTTAACTGTGAGTATACAGTGTGTGTGTTAATTTTGAGTATACAGTGTGTGTGTTTAGTGTGAGTGTACAGTGTGTGTGTTAACTGTGAGTACACAGTGTGTGTGTTAACTGTGTACACAGTGTGTGTTAACTGTGAGAGTACAGTGTGTGTGTTAACTGTGAGTATACAGTGTGTGTGTTAACTGTGAGTGCGCAGTGTGTGTGTTAACTGTGAGTACACAGTGTGTGTGTTAACTGTGAGTGTACAGTGTGTGTGTTAACTGTGAGTATACAGTGTGTGTGTTAACTGTGAGTGTACAGTGTGTGTGTTAACTGTGAGTGGACAGTGTGTGTGTTAACTGTGAGTACACAGTGTGTGTGTTAACTGTGAGTGTACAGTGTGTGTGTTTACTGTGAGTACACAGTGTGTGTGTTAATTGTGAGTATACAGTGTGTGTGTTAACTGTGAGTACACAGTGTGTGTGTTAATTGTGAGTATACAGTGTGTGTATTAAATGTGAGTACACAGTGTGTGTGGTTATTGTGAGTATACAGTGTGTGTGTTAAATGTGAGTCCACAGTGTGTGTGTTAACTGTGTGTATGCAGTGTGTGTGTTCATTTTGAGTATACAGTGTGTGTGTTTACTGTGAGTGTACAGTGTGTGTGTTAACTGTGAGTACACAGTGTGTGTGTTAACTGTGAGTATACAGTGTGTGTGTTAACTGTGAGTATAAAGTGTGTGTGTTAACTGTGAGTGTACAGTGTGTGTGTTAACTGTCAGTGCACAGTGTGTGTGTTAACTGTGAGTGTACAGTGTGTGTGTTAACTGTGAGTATACAGTGTGTGTGTTAACTGTGAGTATTCACTGTTTGTGTTAATTGTGAGTGTACAGTGTGTGTGTTAATTGTGAGTATACAGTGTGTGTGTTAACTGTGAGTATACAGTGTGTGTTAACTGTGAGTGTACAGTGTGTGTGTTAACTGTGAGTATACAGTGTGTTTGTTAACTGTGAGTGTACAGTGTGTGTGTTAACTGTAAGTGTACAGTGTGTGTGTTAACTGTGAGTATACAGTGTGTGTGTTAACTGTGAGTAAACAGTGTGTGTGTTAACTGTGAGTGTACAGTGTGTGTTAATTGTGAGTATACAGTGTGTGTGTTAACTGTGAGTACACAGTGTGTGTGTGAACTGTGAGTGTACAGTGTGTGTGTTAACTGTGTGTATACAGTGTGTGTGTTAACTGTGAGTGTACATTGTGTGTGTGTTAACTGTAAGTGTACAGTGTGTGTGTTAACTGTGAGTGTACTGTGTGTGTGTTAATTGTGAGTACTCAGTGTGTCTGTTAACTGTATGTATACATTGTGTGTGTTAATTGTGAGTGTACAGTGTGTGTGTTAACAGTGAGTGTACAGTGAGTGTGTTAATTGTGAGTATACAGTGTCTGTGTTAACTGTGAGTACACAGTGTGTTTGTTAACTGTGAGTATACAGTGTGTGTGTTAACTGTGAGTGAACAGTGTGTGTGTTAACTGTGAGTATACAGTCTGTGTGTTAACTGTGAGTATACAGTGTGTGTTAACTGTGAGTGTACAGTGTGTGTGTTAACTCTGAGTGTACAGTGTGTGTGTTAACTGTGTGTACACAGTGTGTGTGTTAACTGTGAGTATACAGCGTGTGTGTTAACTGTGAGTATACACTGTGTTAACTGTGAGTGTACAGTGTGTGTGTTAACTGTGAGTGTACAGTGTGTGTGTTAATTGTGAGTATACAGTGTGTGTGTTAACTGTGAGTATACAGTGTGTGTGTTAACTGTGAGTGTACAGTGTGTGTGTTAACTGTGAGTATACAGTGTGTGTGTTAACTGTGAGTGTGCAGTGTGTGTGTTAACTGTGAGTACACAGTGTGTGTGTTCACTGTGAGTGTACAGTGTGTGTGTTAACTGTGAGTGTACAGTGTGTGTGTTAACTGTGAGTGAACAGTGTGTGTGTTAACTGTGAGTATACAGTCTGTGTGTTAACTGTGAGTATACAGTGTGCGTGTTAACTGTGAGTGTACAGTGTGTATTAACTGTGAGTGTACAGTGTGTGTGTTAACTGTGAGTATACAGTGTGTGTGTTAACTGTGAGTGTACAGAGTGTGTGTTAACTGTGTGTACACAGTGTGTGTGTTAACTGTGAGTATACAGTGTGTGTGTTAACTGTGAGTGTACAGTGTGGGTGTTAACTCTGAGTGTAAAGTGTGTGTTAACTGTGAGTGTACTGTGTTTGTGTTAACTCTGAGTGTACAGTGTGTGTGTTAACTGTGTGTACACAGTGTGTGTGTTAACTGTGAGTGTACAGTGTGTGTGTTAACTGTGTGTACACAGTGTGTGTGTTAACTGTGAGTATACAGTGTGTGTGTTAACTGTAAGTGTACAGTGTGTGTGTTAACTCTGAGTGGGTACAGTGTGTGTGTTAACTGTGAGTGTACAGTGTGTGTGTTAACTGTGTGTACACAGTGTGTGTGTTAACTGTGAGTATACAATATGTGTGTTAACTGTGAGTATATTGTGTGTGTGTTAACTGTGTGTACACAGTGTGTGTGTTAACTGTGAGTGTACAGTGTGTGTGTTAACTGTGTGTACTCAGTGTGTGTGTTAACTGTGAGTACACAGTGTTTGTGTTAACTGTGAGTGTACAGTGTGTGTGTTAACTGTGAGTGTACAGTGTGTGTACTAACTGTGTGTACACAGTGTGCGTGTTAAATGTGAGTGTACAGTGTGTGTTAACTGTGAGTGTACAGTGTGTGTTAACTGTGTACACAGTGTGTGTGTTAACTGTGAGTGTACAGTGTGTGTTAATTGTGAGTATACAGTGTGTGTGTTAACTGTGAGTACACAGTGTGTGTGTTAACTGTGAGTGTACAGCGTGTGTGTTAACTGTGTGTATACAGTGTGTGTGTTAACTGTGAGTGTACAACATGTGTGTTAACTGTGCGTGTACAGTGTGTGTGTTAACTGTGTGTATACAGTGTGTGTGTTAACAGTGAGTGTACAGTGTGTGTGTTAACTGTGTGTTTACAGTGTGTGTGTTAACTGTGTGTATACAGTGTGTGTGTTAACAGTGAGTGTACAGTGTGTGTGTTAACTGTGTGTTTACAGTGTGTGTGTTAACTGTGAGTGTACAGTGTGTGTTAACTGTGTGTATACAGTGTGTGCGTTAACTGTGAGTGAACAGTGTGTGTGTTAACTGTGTGTATACAGTGTGTGTTAACTGTGTGTACACAGCGTGTGTGTTAACTGTGTGTACACAGGGTGTGTGTTAACTGTGAGTGTACAGTGTGTGTGTTAACTGTGAGTGTACGGTGTGTGTGTTAACTGTGAGTGTACGGTGTGTGTGTTAACTGTGAGTGTACAGTGTGTGTGTTAACTGTGTGTATACAGCCTGTGTGTTAACTGTGAGTGTACAGTGTGTGTGTTAACTGTGAGTGTACAGTGTGTTTGTTAACTGTGAGTGTACAGTGTGTGTGTTAACTGTGAGTGTACAGTGTGTGTGTTAACTGTGTGTACACAGTGTGTGTGTTAACTGTGTGTACACAGTGTGTGTGTTAACTGTGAGTAGACAGTGTGTGTGTTAACTGTGAGTGTACAGTGTGTGTGTTAACTGTGTGTACACAGTGTGTGTGTGTTAACTGTGAGTATACAGTGTGTGTGTTAACTGTGAGTGTACAGTGTGTGTGTTAACTGTGAGTGTACAGTGTGTGTGTTAACTGTGTGTACACAGTGTGTGTGTTAACTGTGAGAGTACAGTGTGTGTGTTAACTGTGAGTATACAGTGTGTGTGTTAACTGTGAGTGTACAGTGTGTGTGTTAACTGTGAGTATACAGTGTGTGTGTTAACTGTGAGTACACAGTGTGTGTGTTAACTGTGAGTGTACAGTGTGTGTGTTTACTGTGAGTACACAGTGTGTGTGTTAATTGTGAGTATACAGTGTGTATGTTAACTGTGAGTACACAGTGTGTGTGTTAATTGTGAGTATACAGTGTGTGTATTAACTGTGAGTACACAGTGTGTGTGGTAATTGTGAGTATACAGTGTCTGTGTTAAATGTGAGTATACAGTGTGTGTGTTAACTGTGTGTATACAGTGTGTGTGTTAACTGTCAGTGTACAGTGTGTGTGTTAACTGTGAGTGTACAGTGTGTGTGTTAACTGTGAGTATACAGTGTGTGTCTTAAATGTGTGTACACATTGTGTGTGTTAACTGTGAGTGTACAGTGTGTGTGTTAACTGTGAGTGTACAGCGTGTGTGTTAACTGTGAGTGTACAGTGTGTGTGTTAACTGTGAGTGTACAGTGTGTGTGTTAATTGTGAGTGTACAGTGTGTGTGTTAACTGTGAGTGTACAGTGTGTGTGTTAACTGTGAGTGTACAGTGTGTTTGTTAACTGTGAGTGTACAGTGTGTGTTTTAACTGTGAGTGTACAGTGTGTGTTACCTGTGAGGGTACAGTGTGTGTGTTAACTGTGAGTGTACAGTGTGTGTTAATTGTGAGTATACAGTGTGTGTGTTAACTGTGAGTACACAGTGTGTGTGTTAACTGAGAGTGTACAGTGTGTGTGTTAACTGGGTGTATACAGTGTGTGTGTTAACTGTGACTACACAGTGTGTGTTAACTGTATGTGTACAGTGTGTGTTAATTGTGAGTATACAGTGTGTGTGTTAACTGTGAGTGTACAGTGTGTGTGTTAACTGTAAGTGTACAGTGTGTGTGTTAACTGTGAGTGTACTGTGTGTGTGTTAACTGTGAGTACACAGTGTGTGTGTTAACTGTGTGTATACAGTGTGTGTGTTAACTGTGAGTGTACAGTGTGTGTGTTAACAGTGAATGTACAGTGTGTGTTAATTGTGAGTATACAGTGTGTGTGTTAACTGTGAGTACACAGTGTGTGTGTTAACTGTGAGTGTACAGTGTGTGTTAATTGTGAGTATACAGTGTGTGTGTTAACTGTGAGTGTACGGTGTGTGTGTTAACTGTGAGTGTACGGTGTGTGTGTTAACTGTGAGTGTACAGTGTGTGTGTTAACTGTGTGTATACAGCCTGTGTGTTAACTGTGAGTGTACAGTGTGTGTGTTAACTGTGAGTGTACAGTGTGTTTGTTAACTGTGAGTGTACAGTGTGTGTGTTAACTGTGAGTGTACAGTGTGTGTGTTAACTGTGTGTACACAGTGTGTGTGTTAACTGTGTGTACACAGTGTGTGTGTTAACTGTGAGTAGACAGTGTGTGTGTTAACTGTGTGTATACAGTGTGTGTGTTAACTCTGAGTGTACAGTGTGTGTTAACTGTGAGTGTACAGTGTGTGTGTTAACTGTGTGTACACAGTGTGTGTGTTAACTGTGAGTATACAGTGTGTGTGTTAACTGTGAGTGTACAGTGTGTGTGTTAACTGTGAGTGTACAGTGTGTGTGTTAACTGTGTGTACACAGTGTGTGTGTTAACTGTGAGAGTACAGTGTGTGTGTTAACTGTGAGTATACAGTGTGTGTGTTAACTGTGAGTGTACAGTGTGTGTGTTAACTGTGAGTATACAGTGTGTGTGTTAACTGTGAGTACACAGTGTGTGTGTTAATTGTGAGTATACAGTGTGTGTATTAACTGTGAGTACACAGTGTGTGTGGTAATTGTGAGTATACAGTGTCTGTGTTAAATGTGAGTATACAGTGTGTGTGTTAACTGTGTGTATACAGTGTGTGTGTTAACTGTCAGTGTACAGTGTGTGTGTTGACTGTGAGTGTACAGTGTGTGTGTTAACTGTGAGTATACAGTGTGTGTCTTAACTGTGTGTACACATTGTGTGTGTTAACTGTGAGTGTACAGTGTGTGTGTTAACTGTGAGTGTACAGCGTGTGTGTTAACTGTGAGTGTACAGTGTGTGTGTTAACTGAGTGTACAGTGTGTTTGTTAACTGTGAGTGTACAGTGTGTGTTTTAACTGTGAGTGTACAGTGTGTGTGTGTTAACTGTGAGTATACAGTGTGTGTGTTAACTGCGAGTAAACAGTGTGTGTGTTAACTGTGAGTGTACAGTGTGTGTTAATTGTGAGTATACAGTGTGTGTGTTAACTGTGAGTACACAGTGTGTGTGTTAACTGAGAGTGTACAGTGTGTGTGTTAACTGTGTGTATACAGTGTGTGTGTTAACTGTGACTACACAGTGTGTGTGTTAACTGTGTGTATACAGTGTGTGTGTTAACTGTGAGTGTACAGTGTGTGTGTTAACAGTGAATGTACAGTGTGTGTTAATTGTGAGTATACAGTGTGTGTGTTAACTGTGAGTACACAGTGTGTGTGTTAACTGTGAGTGTACAGTGTGTGTTAATTGTGAGTATACAGTGTGTGTGTTAACTGTGAGTGTACAGTGTGCGTTAATTGTGAGTTTACAGTGTGTGTGTTAACTGTGAGTGTACAGTGTGTGTGTTAACTGTGAGTGTACAGTGTGTGTGTTAACTGTGAGTGTAGTGTGTGTTTTAACTGTGAGTGTTCAGTGTGTGTTAATTGTGAGTATACAGTGTGTGTGTTAATTGTTAGTATATAGTGGGTGTGTTAACTGTGAGTGTACAGTGTGTGTGTCAACAGTGTGTGTACAGTGTGTGTGTTAACTGTGAGTATACAGTGTGTGTGTTAACTGTGAGTATACAGTGTGTGTGTTAACTGTGTGTATACAGTGTGTGTGTTAACTGTGAGTGTACAGTGTGTGTGTTAAGTGTGAGTGTACAGTGTGTGTGTTAACTGTGAGTATACAGTGTGTGTGTTAACTGTGAGTGTACAGTGTGTGTGTTAACTGTGAGTGTACAGTGTGTGTGTTAACTGTGAGTGTACAGTGTGTGTGTTAACTGTGAGTATACAGTGTGTGTGCTAACTGTGTGTATACAGTGTGTGTGTTAACTGTGTGTATACAGTGTGTGTGTTAACTGTGAGTATACAGTGTGTGTGTTAACTGTGAGTGTACAGTGTGTGTGTTAACTGTGAGTATACAGTGTGTGTGTTAACTGTGTGTATACAGTGTGTGTGTTAACTGTGAGTGTACAGTGTGTGTGTTAAGTGTGAGTGTACAGTGTGTGTGTTAGCTGTGAGTATTCAGTGTGTGTGTTAACTGTGAGCGTACAGTGTGTGTGTTAACTGTGAGTGTACAGTGTGTGTGTTAACTGTGAGTGTACAGTGTGTGTGTTAACTGTGAGTATACAGTGTGTGTGCTAACTGTGTGTATACAGTGTGTGTGTTTACTGTGTGTATACAGTGTGTGTGTTAACTGTGAGTATACAGTGTGTGTGTTAACTGTGAGTGTACAGTGTGTGTGTTAACTGTGAGTGTACAGTGTGTGTTAATTGTGAGTGTACAGTGTGTGTGTTAACTGTGAGTGTACAGTGTGTGTGTTAACTGTGAGTGTACAGTGTGTGTGTTAACTGTGTGTACACAGTGTGTGTGTTAACTGTGAGAGTACAGTGTGTGTGTTAACTGTGAGTATACAGTGTGTGTGTTAACTGTGAGTGTACAGTGTGTGTGTTAACTGTGAGTATACAGTGTGTGTGTTAACTGTGAGTACACAGTGTGTGTGTTAACTGTGAGTGTACAGTGTGTGTGTTTACTGTGAGTACACAGTGTGTGTGTTAATTGTGAGTATACAGTGTGTGTGTTAACTGTGAGTACACAGTGTGTGTGTTAATTGTGAGTATACAGTGTGTGTATTAACTGTGAGTACACAGTGTGTGTGGTAATTGTGAGTATACAGTGTCTGTGTTAAATGTGAGTATACAGTGTGTGTGTTAACTGTGTGTATACAGTGTGTGTGTTAACTGTCAGTGTACAGTGTGTGTGTTGACTGTGAGTGTACAGTGTGTGTGTTAACTGTGAGTATACAGTGTGTGTCTTAACTGTGTGTACACATTGTGTGTGTTAACTGTGAGTGTACAGTGTGTGTGTTAACTGTGAGTGTACAGTGTGTGTGTTAACTGTGAGTGTACAGTGTGTGTGTTAACTGTGAGTGTACAGTGTGTGTGTTAATTGTGAGTGAACAGTGTGTGTGTTAACTGTGAGTGTACAGTGTGTGTGTTAACTGTGAGTGTACAGTGTGTTTGTTAACTGTGAGTGTACAGTGTGTGTTTTAACTGTGAGTGTACAGTGTGTGTTACCTGTGAGTGTACAGTGTGTGTGTTAACTGTGAGTATACAGTGTGTGTGTTAACTGCGAGTAAACAGTGTGTGTGTTAACTGTGAGTGTACAGTGTGTGTTAATTGTGAGTATACAGTGTGTGTGTTAACTGTGAGTACACAGTGTGTGTGTTAACTGAGAGTGTACAGTGTGTGTGTTAACTGTGTGTACACAGTGTGTGCGTTAACTGTGAGTGTACACTATGTGTGTTAACTGTGAGTGTACAGTGTGTGTGTTAACAGTGAGTGTACAGTGTGTGTGTTCACTGTGAGTGTAAAGTATGTGTGTTAACTGTGAGTGAACAGTGTGTGTGTTAACTGTGAGTGTACAGTGTGTTTGTTAACTGTGAGTGTAAAGTGTGTGTGTTAAATGTGAGTGTACAGTGTGTGTGTTAGCTCTGAGTGTACAGTGTGTATGTTAACTGTGTGTACACAGTGTGTGTGTTAACTGTGAGTATACAGTGTGTGTGTTAACTGTTAGTGTACAGTGTGTGTGTTAACTGTGTGTACACAGTGTGTGTGTTAACTGTGAGTGTACAGTGTGTGTGTTAACTGTGTGTACACAGTGTGTGTGTTAACTGTGAGTGTACAGTGTGCGTGTTAACTGTGTGTACACAGTGTGTGTGTTAACTGTGTGTACAGAGTGTGTTAACTGTGAGTGTACAGTGTGTGTGTTAACTGTGAGTATACAGTGTGTGTGTTAACTGTGAGTATACAGTGTGTGTGTTAACTGTGTGTGCACAGTGTGTGTGTTAACTGTGGGTGTACAGTGTGTGTGTTAACTGTGAGTGTACAGTGTGTGTGTTAACTGTGAGTGTACAGTCTGTGTGTTTACTGTGAGTGTACAGTGTGTGTGTTAACTGTGAGTACACAGTTTGTGTGTTAACTGTGTGTGTACAGTGTGTGTTAATTGTGAGTATACAGTGTGTGTGTTAACTGTGAGTGTACAGTGTGTGTTAACTGTGAGTGTACAGTGTGTGTGTTAACTGTGAGTGTACAGTGTGTGTGTTAACTGTGAGTGTACAGTGTGTGTTAACTGTGAGTGTACAGTGTGTGTGTTAACTGTGAGTGTACAGTGTGTGTGTTAACTGTGAGTGTACAGTGTGTGCGTTATCTGTGAGTGTACAGTGTGTGGGTTAACTGTGAGTGAACAGTGTGTGTGTTAATTGTGAGTATACAGTGTGTGTGTTAACTGTGAGTATACAGTGTGTGTGTTAACTGTGAGTGTACATTGTGTGTGTTTACTGTGAGTATACAGTGTGTGTGTGGACTGTGAGTGTGCAGTGTGTGTGTTGACTGTGAGTACACAGTGTGTGTGTTAATTGTGAGTATACAGTGTGTGTGTTAACTGTGAGTGTACAGTGTGTGTGTTAACTGTGAGTGTACAGTGTGTGTGTTAACTGTGAGTGAACAGTGTGTGTGTTAACTGTGAGTATACAGTGTGTGTGTTAACTGTGAGTATACAGTGTGTGTGTTAACTGTGAGTATACAGTGTGTGTGTTAACTGTGAGTGTACAGTGTGTTTGTTAACTGTGTGTACACAGTGTGTGTGTTAACTGTGAGTATACAGTGTGTGTGTTAACTGTGAGTATACAGTGTGTGTTAACTGTGAGTATACAGTGTGCGTGTTAACTGTGAGTATACAGTGTGTGTGTTAACTGTGAGTGTACAGTGTGTGTGTTAACTGTGAATGTACAGTCTGTGTGTTAATTGTGAGTGTACAGTGTGTGTGTTAACTGTGAGTATACAGTGTGTGTGTTAACTGTGAGTGAACAGTGTGTGTGTTAACTGTGAGTATACAGTCTGTGTGTTAACTGTGAGTATACAGTGTGTGTGTTAACTGTGAGTATACAGTGTGTGTGCTAACTGTGTGTATACAGTGTGTGTGTTTACTGTGTGTATACAGTGTGTGTGTTAACTGTGAGTATACAGTGTGTGTGTTAACTGTGAGTGTACAGTGTGTGTGTTAACTGTGAGTGTACAGTGTGTGTTAATTGTGAGTGTACAGTGTGTGTGTTAACTGTGAGTGTACAGTGTGTGTGTTAACTGTGAGTGTACAGTGTGTGTGTTAACTGTGTGTACACAGTGTGTGTGTTAACTGTGAGAGTACAGTGTGTGTGTTAACTGTGAGTATACAGTGTGTGTGTTAACTGTGAGTGTACAGTGTGTGTGTTAACTGTGAGTATACAGTGTGTGTGTTAACTGTGAGTACACAGTGTGTGTGTTAACTGTGAGTGTACAGTGTGTGTGTTTACTGTGAGTACACAGTGTGTGTGTTAATTGTGAGTATACAGTGTGTGTGTTAACTGTGAGTACACAGTGTGTGTGTTAATTGTGAGTATACAGTGTGTGTATTAACTGTGAGTACACAGTGTGTGTGGTAATTGTGAGTATACAGTGTCTGTGTTAAATGTGAGTATACAGTGTGTGTGTTAACTGTGTGTATACAGTGTGTGTGTTAACTGTCAGTGTACAGTGTGTGTGTTGACTGTGAGTGTACAGTGTGTGTGTTAACTGTGAGTATACAGTGTGTGTCTTAACTGTGTGTACACATTGTGTGTGTTAACTGTGAGTGTACAGTGTGTGTGTTAACTGTGAGTGTACAGTGTGTGTGTTAACTGTGAGTGTACAGTGTGTGTGTTAACTGTGAGTGTACAGTGTGTGTGTTAATTGTGAGTGAACAGTGTGTGTGTTAACTGTGAGTGTACAGTGTGTGTGTTAACTGTGAGTGTACAGTGTGTTTGTTAACTGTGAGTGTACAGTGTGTGTTTTAACTGTGAGTGTACAGTGTGTGTTACCTGTGAGTGTACAGTGTGTGTGTTAACTGTGAGTATACAGTGTGTGTGTTAACTGCGAGTAAACAGTGTGTGTGTTAACTGTGAGTGTACAGTGTGTGTTAATTGTGAGTATACAGTGTGTGTGTTAACTGTGAGTACACAGTGTGTGTGTTAACTGAGAGTGTACAGTGTGTGTGTTAACTGTGTGTACACAGTGTGTGCGTTAACTGTGAGTGTACACTATGTGTGTTAACTGTGAGTGTACAGTGTGTGTGTTAACAGTGAGTGTACAGTGTGTGTGTTCACTGTGAGTGTAAAGTATGTGTGTTAACTGTGAGTGAACAGTGTGTGTGTTAACTGTGAGTGTACAGTGTGTTTGTTAACTGTGAGTGTAAAGTGTGTGTGTTAAATGTGAGTGTACAGTGTGTGTGTTAGCTCTGAGTGTACAGTGTGTATGTTAACTGTGTGTACACAGTGTGTGTGTTAACTGTGAGTATACAGTGTGTGTGTTAACTGTTAGTGTACAGTGTGTGTGTTAACTGTGTGTACACAGTGTGTGTGTTAACTGTGAGTGTACAGTGTGTGTGTTAACTGTGTGTACACAGTGTGTGTGTTAACTGTGAGTGTACAGTGTGCGTGTTAACTGTGTGTACACAGTGTGTGTGTTAACTGTGTGTACAGAGTGTGTTAACTGTGAGTGTACAGTGTGTGTGTTAACTGTGAGTATACAGTGTGTGTGTTAACTGTGAGTATACAGTGTGTGTGTTAACTGTGTGTGCACAGTGTGTGTGTTAACTGTGGGTGTACAGTGTGTGTGTTAACTGTGAGTGTACAGTGTGTGTGTTAACTGTGAGTGTACAGTCTGTGTGTTTACTGTGAGTGTACAGTGTGTGTGTTAACTGTGAGTACACAGTTTGTGTGTTAACTGTGTGTGTACAGTGTGTGTTAATTGTGAGTATACAGTGTGTGTGTTAACTGTGAGTGTACAGTGTGTGTTAACTGTGAGTGTACAGTGTGTGTGTTAACTGTGAGTGTACAGTGTGTGTGTTAACTGTGAGTGTACAGTGTGTGTTAACTGTGAGTGTACAGTGTGTGTGTTAACTGTGAGTGTACAGTGTGTGTGTTAACTGTGAGTGTACAGTGTGTGCGTTATCTGTGAGTGTACAGTGTGTGGGTTAACTGTGAGTGAACAGTGTGTGTGTTAATTGTGAGTATACAGTGTGTGTGTTAACTGTGAGTATACAGTGTGTGTGTTAACTGTGAGTGTACATTGTGTGTGTTTACTGTGAGTATACAGTGTGTGTGTGGACTGTGAGTGTGCAGTGTGTGTGTTGACTGTGAGTACACAGTGTGTGTGTTAATTGTGAGTATACAGTGTGTGTGTTAACTGTGAGTGTACAGTGTGTGTGTTAACTGTGAGTGTACAGTGTGTGTGTTAACTGTGAGTGAACAGTGTGTGTGTTAACTGTGAGTATACAGTGTGTGTGTTAACTGTGAGTATACAGTGTGTGTGTTAACTGTGAGTATACAGTGTGTGTGTTAACTGTGAGTGTACAGTGTGTTTGTTAACTGTGTGTACACAGTGTGTGTGTTAACTGTGAGTATACAGTGTGTGTGTTAACTGTGAGTATACAGTGTGTGTTAACTGTGAGTATACAGTGTGCGTGTTAACTGTGAGTATACAGTGTGTGTGTTAACTGTGAGTGTACAGTGTGTGTGTTAACTGTGAATGTACAGTCTGTGTGTTAATTGTGAGTGTACAGTGTGTGTGTTAACTGTGAGTATACAGTGTGTGTGTTAACTGTGAGTGAACAGTGTGTGTGTTAACTGTGAGTATACAGTCTGTGTGTTAACTGTGAGTATACAGTGTGTGTGTTAACTGTGAGTGTACAGTGGGTGTGTTAACTGTGAGTGTACAGTGTGTGTGTTAACTGTGTGTACACAGTGTGTGTGTTAACTGTGTGTGTTAACTGTGAATGGACAGTGTGTGTGTTAACTCTGAGTGAACAGTGTGTGTGTTAACTGTGAGTATACAGTCTGTGTGTTAACTGTGAGTATACAGTGTGTGTGTTAACTGTGAGTGTACAGTGGGTGTGTTAACTCTGAGTGTACAGTGTGTGTGTTAACTGTGTGTACACAGTGTGTGTGTTAACTGTGTGTGTTAACTGTGAGTGTACAGTGTGTCTGTTAACACTGAGTGTACAGTGTGTGTGTTAACCATGAGTGTTCAGTGTGTGTGTTAACTGTGTGTACACAGTGTGTGTGTTAACTGTGAGTATACAGTGTGTGTTAACTGTGAGTGTACAGTGTGTGTGTTAACTGTGTGTGTACAGTGTGTGTGTTAACTGTGAGTGTACAGTGTGTGTGTTAACTGTGAGTATACAGTGTGTGTGTTGACTGTGAGTCCACAGTGTGTGTGTTAATTGTGAGTATACAGTGTGTGTGTTAACTGTGAGTGTACAGTGTGTGTGTTAACTGTGAGTGAACAGTGTGTGTGTTAACTGTGAGTATACAGTCAGTGTGTTAACTGTGAGGACAGTGTGTGTGTTAACTGTGAGTATACAGTGTGTGTGTTAACTGTGAGTGTACAATGTGTGTGTTAACTGTGAGTGTACAGTGTGTGTGTTAACTGTGAGTACACAGTGTGTGTTAACTGTGAGTATACAGTGTGCGTGTTAACTGTGAGTATACAGTGTGTGTGTTAACTGTGAGTATACACTGTGTGTTAACTGTGAGTGTACAGTGTGTGTGTTAACTGTGAGTGTACAGTCTGTGTGTTAATTGTGAGTATACAGTGTGTGTGTTTACTGTGAGTATACAGTGTGTGTGTTAACTGTGAGTGAACAGTGTGTGTGTTAACTGTGAGTATACAATCTGTGTGTTAACTGTGAGTATACAGTGTGTGTGTTAACTGTGAGTGTACAGTGTGTGTGTTAACTGTGAGTGTACAGTGTGTGTGTTAACTGTGTGTACACAGTGTGTGTGTTAACTGTGAGTTTACAGTGTGTGTGTTAACTGTGAGTATACAGTGTGTATGTTAACTGTGAGTATACAGTCTGTGTGTTAACTGTGAGTTTACAGTGTGTGTGTTAACTGTGTGTACACAGTGTGTGTGTTAACTGTGAGTATACAGTGTGTGTGTTAACTGTGAGTACACAGTGTGTGTGTTAATTGTGAGTATACAGTGTGTGTATTAACTATGAGTACACAGTGTGTGTGGTAATTGTGAGTATACAGTGTGTGTGTTAAATGTGAGTATACAGTGTGTGTGTTAACTGTGTGTATACAGTGTGTGTGTTAATTTTGAGTATACAGTGTGTGTGTTTACTGTGAGTGTACAGTGTGTGTGTTAACTGTGAGTATACAGTGTGTGTGTTAACTGTGAGTGTACAGTGTGTGTGTTAACTGTCAGTGCACAGTGTGTGTGTTAACTGTGAGTGTAGAGTGTGTGTGTTAACTGTGAGTACACAGTTTGTGTCTTAACTGTGTGTACACAGTGTGTGTGTTAACTGTGAGTGTACAGTGTTTGTGTTAACTGTGAGTGTACAGTGTGTGTTAACTGTGAGTGTACAGTGTGTGTGTTAATTGTGAGTGTACAGTGTGTGTGTAAACTGTGAGTGTACAGTGTGTGTGTTAACTGTGAGTATACAGTGTGTGTTACCTGTGAGTGTACAGTGTGTGTGTTAACTGTGAGTATACAGTGTGTTTGTCAACTGTGAGTGTACAGTGTGTGTGTTAACTGTGAGTGTACAGTGTGTGTTTTAACTGTGAGTGTACAGTGTGTGTTAACTGTGAGTGTACAGTGTGTGTGTTAACTGTGAGTATACAGTGTGTGTGTTAACTGTGAGTGTACAGTGTGTGTTAATTGTGAGTATACAGTGTGTGTGTTAACTGTGAGTACACAGTGTATGTGTTAACTGTGAGTGTACAGTGTGTGTGTTAACTGTGTGTATACAGTGTGTGTGTTAACTGTGAGTGTACAGTGTGTGTGTTAACTGTAAGTGTACAGTGTGTGTGTTAACTGTGAGTGTACAGTGTGTGTGTTAACTGTGAGTACACAGTGTGTGTGTTAACTGTGTGTATACAGTGTGTGTGTTAACTGTGAGTATACAGTGTGTGTTAACTGTGAGTGTACAGTGTGTGTGTTAACTGTGAGTATACAGTGTGTGTGTTAACTGTGTGTATACAGTGTGTGTGTTAATTTTGAGTATACAGTGTGTGTGTTTAGTGTGAGTGTACAGTGTGTGTGTTAACTGTGAGTACACAGTGTGTGTGTTAACTGTGTACACAGTGTGTGTTAACTGTGAGAGTACAGTGTGTGTGTTAACTGTGAGTATACAGTGTGTGTGTTAACTGTGAGTGCGCAGTGTGTGTGTTAACTGTGAGTGTACAGTGTGTGTGTTAACTGTGAGTGTACAGTGTGTGTGTTAACTGTGAGTATACAGTGTGTGTGTTAACTGTGAGTGTACAGTGTGTGTGTTAACTGTGAGTGTACAGTGTGTGTGTTAACTGTGAGTACACAGTGTGTGTGTTAACTGTGAGTGTACAGTGTGTGTGTTTACTGTGAGTACACAGTGTGTGTGTTAATTGTGAGTCTACAGTGTGTGTGTTAACTGTGAGTACACAGTGTGTGTGTTAATTGTGAGTATACAGTGTGTGTATTAAATGTGAGTACACAGTGTGTGTGGTTATTGTGAGTATACAGTGTGTGTGTTAAATGTGAGTCCACAGTGTGTGTGTTAACTGTGTGTATGCAGTGTGTGTGTTAATTTTGAGTATACAGTGTGTCTGTTTACTGTGAGTGTACAGTGTGTGTGTTAACTGTGAGTACACAGTGTGTGTGTTAACTGTGAGTATACAGTGTGTGTGTTAACTGTGAGTATAAAGTGTGTGTGTTAACTGTGAGTGTACAGTGTGTGTGTTAACTGTCAGTGCACAGTGTGTGTGTTAACTGTGAGTGTACAGTGTGTGTGTAAACTGTGAGTATACAGTGTGTGTTAACTGTGAGTATTCACTGTTTGTGCTAATTGTGAGTGTACAGTGTGTGTGTTAACTGTGAGTATACAGTGTGTGTGTTAACTGTGAGTATACAGTGTGTGTTAACTGTGAGTGTACAGTGTGTGTGTTAACTGTGAGTATACAGTGTGTTTGTTAACTGTGAGTGTACAGTGTGTGTGTTAACTGTAAGTGTACAGTGTGTGTGTTAACTGTGAGTATACAGTGTGTGTGTTAACTGTGAGTAAACAGTGTGTGTGTTAACTGTGAGTGTACAGTGTGTGTTAATTGTGAGTATACAGTGTGTGTGTTAACTGTGAGTACACAGTGTGTGTGTGAACTGTGAGTGTACAGTGTGTGTGTTAACTGTGTGTATACAGTGTGTGTGTTAACTGTGAGTGTACATTGTGTGTGTGTTAACTGTAAGTGTACAGTGTGTGTGTTAACTGTGAGTGTACTGTGTGTGTGTTAATTGTGAGTACTCAGTGTGTCTGTTAACTGTGTGTATACATTGTGTGTGTTAATTGTGAGTGTACAGTGTGTGTGTTAACAGTGAGTGTACAGTGAGTGTGTTAATTGTGAGTATACAGTGTCTGTGTTAACTGTGAGTACACAGTGTGTGTGTTAACTGTGAGTATACAGTGTGTGTGTTAACTGTGAGTGAACAGTGTGTGTGTTAACTGTGAGTATACAGTCTGTGTGTTAACTGTGAGTATACAGTGTGTGTGTTAACTGTGAGTGTACAGTGTGTGTGTTAACTCTGAGTGTACAGTGTGTGTGTTAACTGTGTGTACACAGTGTGTGTGTTAACTGTGAGTATACAGCGTGTGTGTTAACTGTGTGTACACAGTGTGTGTGTTAACTGTGAGTGTACAGTGTTTGTGTTAACTGTGAGTGTACAGTGTGTGTTAACTGTGAGTGTACAGTGTGTGTGTTAATTGTGAGTGTACAGTGTGTGTGTAAACTGTGAGTGTACAGTGTGTGTGTTAACTGTGAGTATACAGTGTGTGTTACCTGTGAGTGTACAGTGTGTGTGTTAACTGTGAGTATACAGTGTGTTTGTCAACTGTGAGTGTACAGTGTGTGTGTTAACTGTGAGTGTACAGTGTGTGTTTTAACTGTGAGTGTACAGTGTGTGTTAACTGTGAGTGTACAGTGTGTGTGTTAACTGTGAGTATACAGTGTGTGTGTTAACTGTGAGTGTACAGTGTGTGTTAATTGTGAGTATACAGTGTGTGTGTTAACTGTGAGTACACAGTGTATGTGTTAACTGTGAGTGTACAGTGTGTGTGTTAACTGTGTGTATACAGTGTGTGTGTTAACTGTGAGTGTACAGTGTGTGTGTTAACTGTAAGTGTACAGTGTGTGTGTTAACTGTGAGTGTACAGTGTGTGTGTTAACTGTGAGTACACAGTGTGTGTGTTAACTGTGTGTATACAGTGTGTGTGTTAACTGTGAGTATACAGTGTGTGTTAACTGTGAGTGTACAGTGTGTGTGTTAACTGTGAGTATACAGTGTGTGTGTTAACTGTGTGTATACAGTGTGTGTGTTAATTTTGAGTATACAGTGTGTGTGTTTAGTGTGAGTGTACAGTGTGTGTGTTAACTGTGAGTACACAGTGTGTGTGTTAACTGTGTACACAGTGTGTGTTAACTGTGAGAGTACAGTGTGTGTGTTAACTGAGAGTATACAGTGTGTGTGTTAACTGTGAGTGCGCAGTGTGTGTGTTAACTGTGAGTGTACAGTGTGTGTGTTAACTGTGAGTATACAGTGTGTGTGTTAACTGTGAGTGTACAGTGTGTGTGTTAACTGTGAGTGTACAGTGTGTGTGTTAACTGTGAGTACACAGTGTGTGTGTTAACTGTGAGTGTACAGTGTGTGTGTTTACTGTGAGTACACAGTGTGTGTGTTAATTGTGAGTATACAGTGTGTGTGTTAACTGTGAGTACACAGTGTGTGTGTTAATTGTGAGTATACAGTGTGTGTATTAAATGTGAGTACACAGTGTGTGTGGTTATTGTGAGTATACAGTGTGTGTGTTAAATGTGAGTCCACAGTGTGTGTGTTAACTGTGTGTATGCAGTGTGTGTGTTAATTTTGAGTATACAGTGTGTCTGTTTACTGTGAGTGTACAGTGTGTGTGTTAACTGTCAGTGCACAGTGTGTGTGTTAACTGTGAGTGTACAGTGTGTGTGTTAACTGTGAGTATACAGTGTGTGTGTTAACTGTGAGTATTCACTGTTTGTGCTAATTGTGAGTGTACAGTGTGTGTGTTAACTGTGAGTATACAGTGTGTGTGTTAACTGTGAGTATACAGTGTGTGTTAACTGTGAGTGTACAGTGTGTGTGTTAACTGTGAGTATACAGTGTGTTTGTTAACTGTGAGTGTACAGTGTGTGTGTTAACTGTAAGTGTACAGTGTGTGTGTTAACTGTGAGTATACAGTGTGTGTGTTAACTGTGAGTATACAGTGTGTGTGTTAACTGTGAGTGTACAGTGTGTGTTAATTGTGAGTATACAGTGTGTGTGTTAACTGTGAGTACACAGTGTGTGTGTGAACTGTGAGTGTACAGTGTGTGTGTTAACTGTGTGTATACAGTGTGTGTGTTAACTGTGAGTGTACATTGTGTGTGTGTTAACTGTAAGTGTACAGTGTGTGTGTTAACTGTGAGTGTACTGTGTATGTGTTAATTGTGAGTACTCAGTGTGTCTGTTAACTGTGTGTATACATTGTGTGTGTTAATTGTGAGTGTACAGTGTGTGTGTTAACAGTGAGTGTACAGTGAGTGTGTTAATTGTGAGTATTCAGTGTCTGTGTTAACTGTGAGTACACAGTGTGTGTGTTAACTGTGAGTATACAGTGTGTGTGTTAACTGTGAGTGAACAGTGTGTGTGTTAACTGTGAGTATACAGTCTGTGTGTTAACTGTGAGTATACAGTGTGTGTGTTAACTGTGAGTGTACAGTGTGTGTGTTAACTCTGAGTGTACAGTGTGTGTGTTAACTGTGTGTACACAGTGTGTGTGTTAACTGTGAGTATACAGCGTGTGTGTTAACTGTGAGTATACAGTTTGTGTGTTAACTGTGAGTAGACAGTGTGTGTGTTAACTGTGAGTATACACTGTGTTAACTGTGAGTGTACAGTGTGTGTGTTAACTGTGAGTGTACAGTGTGTGTGTTAATTGTGAGTATACAGTGTGTGTGTTAACTGTGAGTATACAGTGTGTGTGTTAACTGTGAGTGTACAGTGTGTGTGTTAACTGTGAGTATACAGTGTGTGTGTTAACTGTGAGTGTGCAGTGTGTGTGTTAACTGAGTACACAGTGTGTGTGTTAACTGTGAGTGTACAGTGTGTGTGTTAACTGTAAGTGTACAGTGTGTGTGTTAACTGTGAGTGAACAGTGTGTGTGTTAACTGTGAGTATACAGTCTGTGTGTTAACTGTGAGTATACAGTGTGCGTGTTAACTGTGAGTGTACAGTGTGTATTAACTGTGAGTGTACAGTGTGTGTGTTAACTGTGAGTATACAGTGTGTGTGTTAACTGTGAGTGTACAGAGTGTGTGTTAACTGTGTGTACACAGTGTGTGTGTTAACTGTGAGTATACAGTGTGTGTGTTAACTGTGAGTGTACAGTGTGGGTGTTAACTCTGAGTGTAAAGTGTGTGTTAACTGTGAGTATACAGTGTGTGTGTTAACTCTGAGTGTACAGTGTGTGTGTTAACTGTGTGTACACAGTGTGTGTGTTAACTGTGAGTGTACAGTGTGTGTGTTAACTGTGTGTACACAGTGTGTGTGTTAACTGTGAATATACAGTGTGTGTGTTAACTGTAAGTGTACAGTGTGTGTGTTAACTCTGAGTGTACAGTGTGTGTGTTAACTGTGAGTGTACAGTGTGTGTGTTAACTGTGTGTACACAGTGTGTGTGTTAACTGTGAGTGTACAATATGTGTGTTAACTGTGAGTATATTGTGTGTGTGTTAACTGTGTGTACACAGTGTGTGTGTTAACTGTGAGTGTACAGTGTGTGTGTTCACTCTGTGTACTCAGTGTGTGTGTTAACTGTGAGTGTACAGTGTGTGTGTTACCTGTGTGTTTACAGTGTGTGTGTTAACTGTGAGTGTACAGTGTTTGTGATAACAGTGAGTGTACAGTGTGTGTGTTAACTGTGAGTGTACAGTGTGTGTACTAACTGTGTGTACACAGTGTGCGTGTTAAATGTGAGTGTACAGTGTGTGTTAACTGTGAGTGTACAGTGTGTGTTAACTGTGTACACAGTGTGTGTGTTAACTGTGAGTGTACAGTGTGTGTTAATTGTGAGTATACAGTGTGTGTGTTAACTGTGAGTACACAGTGTGTGTGTTAACTGTGAGTGTACAGCGTGTGTGTTAACTGTGTGTATACAGTGTGTGTGTTAACTGTGAGTGTACAACATGTGTGTTAACTGTGCGTGTACAGTGTGTGTGTTAACTGTGTGTATACAGTGTGTGTGTTAACAGTGAGTGTACAGCGTGTGTGTTAACTGTGTGTATACAGTGTGTGTGTTAACTGTGAGTGTACAACATGTGTGTTAACTGTGCGTGTACAGTGTGTGTGTTAACTGTGTGTATACAGTGTGTGTGTTAACAGTGAGTGTACAGTGTGTGTGTTACCTGTGTGTTTACAGTGTGTGTGTTAACTGTGAGTGTACAGTGTGTGTTAACTGTGTGTATACAGTGTGTGCGTTAACTGTGAGTGAACAGTGTGTGTGTTAACTGTGTGTATACAGTGTGTGTTAACTGTGTGTACACAGCGTGTGTGTTAACTGTGTGTACACAGGGTGTGTGTTAACTGTGAGTGTACAGTGTGTGTGTTAACTGTGAGTGTACGGTGTGTGTGTTAACTGTGAGTGTACGGTGTGTGTGTTAGCTGTGAGTGTACAGTGTGTGTGTTAACTGTGTGTATACAGCCTGTGTGTTAACTGTGAGTGTACAGCGTGTGTGTTAACTGTGAGTGTACAGTGTGTTTGTTAACTGTGAGTTTACAGTGTGTGTGTTAACTGTGAGTGTACAGTGTGTGTGTTAACTGTGTGTACACAGTGTGTGTGTTAACTGTGTGTACACAGTGTGTGTGTTAACTGTGAGTAGACAGTGTGTGTGTTAACTGTGAGTGTACAGTGTGTGTGTTAACTCTGAGTGTACAGTGTGTGTTAACTGTGAGTGTACAGTGTGTGTGTTAACTGTGTGTACACAGTGTGTGTGTTAACTGTGAGTATACAGTGTGTGTGTTAACTGTGAGTGTACAGTGTGTGTGTTAACTGTGAGTGTACAGTGTTTGTGTTAACTGTGTGTACACAGTGTGTGTGTTAACTGTGAGAGTACAGTGTGTGTGTTAACTGTGAGTGTACAGTGTGTGTGTTAACTGTGTGTGTACAGTGTGTGTGTTAACTGTGAGTATACAGTGTGTGTGTTAACTGTGAGTACACAGTGTGTGTGTTTACTGTGAGTACACAGTGTGTGTGTTAATTGTGAGTATACAGTGTGTATGTTAACTGTGAGTACACAGTGTGTGTGTTAATTGTGAGTATACAGTGTGTGTATTAACTGTGAGTACACAGTGTGTGTGGTAATTGTGAGTATACAGTGTCTGTGTTAAATGTGAGTATACAGTGTGTGTGTTAACTGTGTGTATACAGTGTGTGTGTTAACTGTCAGTGTACAGTGTGTGTGTTAACTGTGAGTGTACAGTGTGTGTGTTAACTGTGAGTATACAGTGTGTGTCTTAACTGTGTGTACACATTGTGTGTGTTAACTGTGAGTGTACAGTGTGTGTGTTAACTGTGAGTGTACAGCGTGTGTGTTAACTGTGAGTGTACAGTGTGTGTGTTAACTGTGAGTGTACAGTGTGTGTGTTAATTGTGAGTGTACAGTGTGTGTGTTAACTGTGAGTGTACAGTGTGTGTGTTAACTGTGAGTGTACAGTGTGTTTGTTAACTGTGAGTGTACAGTGTGTGTTTTAACTGTGAGTGTACAGTGTGTGTTACCTGTGAGTGTACAGTGTGTGTGTTAACTGTGAGTATACAGTGTGTGTGTTAAGTGCGAGTAAACAGTGTGTGTGTTAACTGTGAGTGTACAGTGTGTGTTAATTGTGAGTATACAGTGTGTGTGTTAACTGTGAGTACACAGTGTGTGTGTTAACTGAGAGTGTACAGTGTGTGTGTTAACTGTGTGTATACAGTGTGTGTGTTAACTGTGAGTATACAGTGTGTGTGCTAACTGTGTGTATACAGTGTGTGTGTTAACTGTGTGTATACAGTGTGTGTGTTAACTGTGAGTATACAGTGTGTGTGTTAACTGTGAGTGTACAGTGTGTGTGTTAACTGTGAGTATACAGTGTGTGTCTTCACTGTGTGTACACATTGTGTGTGTTAACTCTGAGTGTACAGTGTGTGTTAACTGTGAGTGTACAGTGTGTGTGTTAACTGTGTGTACACAGTGTGTGTGTTAACTGTGAGTATACAGTGTGTGTGTTAACTGTGAGTGTACAGTGTGTGCGTTAACTGTGAGTGTACAGTGTGTGTGTTAACTGTGTGTACACAGTGTGTGTGTTAACTGTGAGAGTACAGTGTGTGTGTTAACTGTGAGTATACAGTGTGTGTGTTAACTGTGAGTGTACAGTGTGTGTGTTAACTGTGAGTGTACAGTGTGTGTGTTAACTGTAAGTGTACAGTGTGTGTGTTAACTGTGAGTGTACTGTGTGTGTGTTAACTGTGAGTACACAGTGTGTGTGTTAACTGTGTGTATACAGTGTGTGTGTTAACTGTGAGTGTACAGTGTGTGTGTTAACAGTGAATGTACAGTGTGTGTTAATTGTGAGTATACAGTGTGTGTGTTAACTGTGAGTACACAGTGTGTGTGTTAACTGTGAGTGTACAGTGTGTGTTAATTGTGAGTATACAGTGTGTGTGTTAACTGTGAGTGTACGGTGTGTGTGTTAACTGTGAGTGTACGGTGTGTGTGTTAACTGTGAGTGTACAGTGTGTGTGTTAACTGTGAGTGTACAGTGTGTTTGTTAACTGTGAGTGTACAGTGTGTGTGTTAACTGTGAGTGTACAGTGTGTGTGTTAACTGTGTGTACACAGTGTGTGTGTTAACTGTGTGTACACAGTGTGTGTGTTAACTGTGAGTAGACAGTGTGTGTGTTAACTGTGTGTATACAGTGTGTGTGTTAACTCTGAGTGTACAGTGTGTGTTAACTGTGAGTGTACAGTGTGTGTGTTAACTGTGTGTACACAGTGTGTGTGTTAACTGTGAGTATACAGTGTGTGTGTTAACTGTGAGTGTACAGTGTGTGTGTTAACTGTGAGTGTACAGTGTGTGTGTTAACTGTGTGTACACAGTGTGTGTGTTAACTGTGAGAGTACAGTGTGTGTGTTAACTGTGAGTATACAGTGTGTGTGTTAACTGTGAGTGTACAGTGTGTGTGTTAACTGTGAGTATACAGTGTGTGTGTTAACTGTGAGTACACAGTGTGTGTGTTAACTGTGAGTGTACAGTGTGTGTGTTAATGTGAGTACACAGTGTGTGTGTTAATTGTGAGTATACAGTGTGTGTGTTAACTGTGAGTACACAGTGTGTGTGTTAATTGTGAGTATACAGTGTGTGTATTAACTGTGAGTACACAGTGTGTGTGGTAATTGTGAGTATACAGTGTCTGTGTTAAATGTGAGTATACAGTGTGTGTGTTAACTGTGTGTATACAGTGTGTGTGTTAACTGTCAGTGTACAGTGTGTGTGTTGACTGTGAGTGTACAGTGTGTGTTTTAACTGTGAGTATACAGTGTGTGTCTTAACTGTGTGTACACATTGTGTGTGTTAACTGTGAGTGTACAGTGTGTGTGTTAACTGTGAGTGTACAGCGTGTGTCTTAACTGTGAGTGTACAGTGTGTGTGTTAACTGTGTGTGTACAGTGTGTGTGTTAATTGTGAGTGAACAGTGTGTGTGTTAACTGTGAGTGTACAGTGTGTGTGTTAACTGTGAGTGTACAGTGTGTTTGTTAACTGTGAGTGTACAGTGTGTGTTTTAACTGTGAGTGTACAGTGTGTGTTACCTGTGAGTGTACAGTGTGTGTGTTAACTGTGAGTATACAGTGTGTGTGTTAACTGCGAGTAAACAGTGTGTGTGTTAACTGTGAGTGTACAGTGTGTGTTAATTGTGAGTATACAGTGTGTGTGTTAACTGTGAGTACACAGTGTGTGTGTTAACTGAGAGTGTACAGTGTGTGTGTTAACTGTGTGTATACAGTGTGTGTGTTAACTGTGACTACACAGTGTGTGTTAACTGTGAGTGTACAGTGTGTGTTAATTGTGAGTATACAGTGTGTGTGTTAACTGTGAGTGTACAGTGTGTGTGTTAACTGTAAGTGTACAGTGTGTGTGTTAACTGTGAGTGTACTGTGTGTGTGTTAACTGTGAGTACACAGTGTGTGTGTTAACTGTGTGTATACAGTGTGTGTGTTAACTGTGAGTGCACAGTGTGTGTGTTAACAGTGAATGTACAGTGTGTGTTAATTGTGAGTATACAGTGTGTGTGTTAACTGTGAGTACACAGTGTGTGTGTTAACTGTGAGTGAACAGTGTGTGTTAATTGTGAGTATACAGTGTGTGTGTTAACTGTGAGTGTACAGTGTGCGTTAATTGTGAGTTTACAGTGTGTGTGTTAACTGTGAGTGTACAGTGTGTGTGTTAACTGTGAGTGTACAGTGTGTGTGTTAACTGTGAGTGTAGTGTGTGTTTTAACTGTGAGTGTTCAGTGTGTGTTAATTGTGAGTATACAGTGTGTGTGTTAATTGTGAGTATATAGTGGGTGTGTTAACTGTGAGTGTACAGTGTGTGTGTCAACAGTGTGTGTACAGTGTGTGTGTTAACTGTGAGTATACAGTGTGTGTGTTAACTGTGAGTATACAGTGTGTGTGTTAACTGTGTGTATACAGTGTGTGTTAACTGTGAGTGTACAGTGTGTGTGTTAAGTGTGAGTGTACAGTGTGTGTGTTAACTGTGAGTATACAGTGTGTGTGTTAACTGTGAGTGTACAGTGTGTGTGTTAACTGTGAGTGTACAGTGTGTGTTAACTGTGAGTATACAGTGTGTGTGCTAACTGTGTGTATACAGTGTGTGTGTTAACTGTGTGTATACAGTGTGTGTGTTAACTGTGAGTATACAGTGTGTGTGTTAACTGTGAGTGTACAGTGTGTGTGTTAACTGTGAGTATACAGTGTGTGTGTTAACTGTGTGTATACAGTGTGTGTGTTAACTGTGAGTGTACAGTGTGTGTGTTAAGTGTGAGTGTACAGTGTGTGTGTTAACTGTGAGTATTCAGTGTGTGTGTTAACTGTGAGTGTACAGTGTGTGTGTTAACTGTGAGTGTACAGTGTGTGTGTTAACTGTGAGTATACAGTGTGTGTGCTAACTGTGTGTATACAGTGTGTGTGTTAACTGTGTGTATACAGTGTGTGTGTTAACTGTGAGTATACAGTGTGTGTGTTAACTGTGAGTGTACAGTGTGTGTTAATTGTGAGTGTACAGTGTGTGTGTTAACTGTGAGTGTACAGTGTGTGTGTTAACTGTGAGTGTACAGTGTGTGTGTTAACTGTGTGTACACAGTGTGTGTGTTAACTGTGAGAGTACAGTGTGTGTGTTAACTGTGAGAGTACAGTGTGTGTGTTAACTGTGAGTATACAGTGTGTGTGTTAACTGTGAGTGTACAGTGTGTGTGTTAACTGTGAGTATACAGTGTGTGTGTTAACTGTGAGTACACAGTGTGTGTGTTAACTGTGAGTGTACAGTGTGTGTGTTTACTGTGAGTACACAGTGTGTGTGTTAATTGTGAGTATACAGTGTGTGTGTTAACTGTGAGTACACAGTGTGTGTGGTAATTGTGAGTATACAGTGTCTGTGTTAAATGTGAGTATACAGTGTGTGTGTTAACTGTGTGTATACAGTGTGTGTGTTAACTGTCAGTGTACAGTGTGTGTGTTGACTGTGAGTGTACAGTGTGTGTGTTAAATGTGAGTGTACAGCGTGTGTGTTAACTGTGAGTGTACAGTGTGTGTGTTTACTGTGAGTGTACAGTGTGTGTGTTAATTGTGAGTGTACAGTGTGTGTGTTAATTGTGAGTGTACAGTGTGTGTGTTAACTGTGAGTGTACAGTGTGTTTGTTAACTGTGAGTGTACAGTGTGTGTTTTAACTGTGAGTGTACAGTGTGTGTTACCTGTGAGTGGACAGTGTGTGTGTTAACTGTGAGTATACAGTGTGTGTGTTAAGTGCGAGTAAACAGTGTGTGTGTTAACTGTGAGTGTACAGTGTGTGTTAATTGTGAGTATACAGTGTGTGTGTTAACTGTGAGTACACAGTGTGTGTGTTAACTGAGAGTGTACAGTGTGTGTGTTAACTGTGTGTATACAGTGTGTGTGTTAACTGTGAGTATACAGTGTGTGTGCTAACTGTGTGTATACAGTGTGTGTGTTAACTGTGTGTATACAGTGTGTGTGTTAACTGTGAGTATACAGTGTGTGTGTTAACTGTGAGTGTACAGTGTGTGTGTTAACTGTGAGTATACAGTGTGTGTCTTAACTGTGTGTACACATTGTGTGTGTTAACTCTGAGTGTACAGTGTGTGTTAACTGTGAGTGTACAGTGTGTGTGTTAACTGTGTGTACACAGTGTGTGTGTTAACTGTGAGTATACAGTGTGTGTGTTAACTGTGAGTGTACAGTGTGTGTGTTAACTGTGAGTGTACAGTGTGTGTGTTAACTGTGTGTACACAGTGTGTGTGTTAACTGTGAGAGTACAGTGTGTGTGTTAACTGTGAGTATACAGTGTGTGTGTTAACTGTGAGTGTACAGTGTGTGTGTTAACTGTGAGTGTACAGTGTGTGTGTTAACTGTAAGTGTACAGTGTGTGTGTTAACTGTGAGTGTACTGTGTGTGTGTTAACTGTGAGTACACAGTGTGTGTGTTAACTGTGTGTATACAGTGTGTGTGTTAACTGTGAGTGTACAGTGTGTGTGTTAACAGTGAATGTACAGTGTGTGTTAATTGTGAGTATACAGTGTGTGTGTTAACTGTGAGTACACAGTGTGTGTGTTAACTGTGAGTGTACAGTGTGTGTTAATTGTGAGTATACAGTGTGTGTGTTAACTGTGAGTGTACGGTGTGTGTGTTAACTGTGAGTGTACGGTGTGTGTGTTAACTGTGAGTGTACAGTGTGTGTGTTAACTGTGTGTATACAGCCTGTGTGTTAACTGTGAGTGTACAGTGTGTGTGTTAACTGTGAGTGTACAGTGTGTTTGTTAACTGTGAGTGTACAGTGTGTGTGTTAACTGTGAGTGTACAGTGTGTGTGTTAACTGTGTGTACACAGTGTGTGTGTTAACTGTGTGTACACAGTGTGTGTGTTAACTGTGAGTAGACAGTGTGTGTGTTAACTGTGTGTATACAGTGTGTGTGTTAACTCTGAGTGTGCAGTGTGTGTTAACTGTGAGTGTACAGTGTGTGTGTTAACTGTGTGTACACAGTGTGTGTGTTAACTGTGAGTATACAGTGTGTGTGTTAACTGTGAGTGTACAGTGTGTGTGTTAACTGTGAGTGTACAGTGTGTGTGTTAACTGTGTGTACACAGTGTGTGTGTTAACTGTGAGAGTACAGTGTG
Organism: Mustelus asterias; assembly: GCF_964213995.1. Classification (NCBI taxonomy): domain Eukaryota; kingdom Metazoa; phylum Chordata; class Chondrichthyes; order Carcharhiniformes; family Triakidae; genus Mustelus; species Mustelus asterias. The sequence goes on along the minus strand of NC_135824.1, from coordinate 43,534,363 downwards.
TGTGTTAACTGTGAGTATACAGTGTGTGTGTTAACTGTGAGTGTACAGTGTGTGTGTTAACTGTGAGTGTACAGTGTGTGTGTTAACTGTGAGTACACAGTGTGTGTGTTAACTGTGAGTGTACAGTGTGTGTGTTAATGTGAGTACACAGTGTGTGTGTTAATTGTGAGTATACAGTGTGTGTGTTAACTGTGAGTACACAGTGTGTGTGTTAATTGTGAGTATACAGTGTGTGTATTAACTGTGAGTACACAGTGTGTGTGGTAATTGTGAGTATACAGTGTCTGTGTTAAATGTGAGTATACAGTGTGTGTGTTAACTGTGTGTATACAGTGTGTGTGTTAACTGTCAGTGTACAGTGTGTGTGTTGACTGTGAGTGTACAGTGTGTGTGTTAACTGTGAGTGTACAGCGTGTGTGTTAACTGTGAGTGTACAGTGTGTGTGTTAACTGTGAGTGTACAGTGTGTGTGTTAATTGTGAGTGAACAGTGTGTGTGTTAACTGTGAGTGTACAGTGTGTGTGTTAACTGTGAGTGTACAGTGTGTGTGTTAACTGTGTGTACACAGTGTGTGTGTTAACTGTGAGTATACAGTGTGTGTCTTAACTGTGTGTACACATTGTGTGTGTTAACTGTGAGTGTACAGTGTGTGTGTTAACTGTGAGTGTACAGCGTGTGTGTTAACTGTGAGTGTACAGTGTGTGTGTTAACTGTGAGTGTACAGTGTGTGTGTTAATTGTGAGTGAACAGTGTGTGTGTTAACTGTGAGTGTACAGTGTGTGTGTTTACTGTGAGTGTACAGTGTTTTTGTTAACTGTGAGTGTACAGTGTGTGTTTTAACTGTGAGTGTACAGTGTGTGTTACCTGTGAGTGTACAGTGTGTGTGTTAACTGTGAGTATACAGTGTGTGTGTTAACTGCGAGTAAACAGTGTGTGTGTTAACTGTGAGTGTACAGTGTGTGTTAATTGTGAGTATACAGTGTGTGTGTTAACTGTGAGTACACAGTGTGTGTGTTAACTGAGAGTGTACAGTGTGTGTGTTAACTGTGTGTATACAGTGTGTGTGTTAACTGTGACTACACAGTGTGTGTTAACTGTGAGTGTACAGTGTGTGTTAATTGTGAGTATACAGTGTGTGTATTAACTGTGAGTGTACAGTGTGTGTGTTAACTGTAAGTGTACAGTGTGTGTGTTAACTGTGAGTGTACTGTGTGTGTGTTAACTGTGAGTACACAGTGTGTGTGTTAACTGTGTGTATACAGTGCGTGTGTTAACTGTGAGTGTACAGTGTGTGTGTTAACAGTGAATGTACAGTGTGTGTTAATTGTGAGTATACAGTGTGTGTGTTAACTGTGAGTACACAGTGTGTGTGTTAACTGTGAGTGAACAGTGTGTGTTAATTGTGAGTATACAGTGTGTGTGTTAACTGTGAGTGTACAGTGTGCGTTAATTGTGAGTTTACAGTGTGTGTGTTAACTGTGAGTGTACAGTGTGTGTGTTAACTGTGAGTGTACAGTGTGTGTGTTAACTGTGAGTGTAGTGTGTGTTTTAACTGTGAGTGTTCAGTGTGTGTTAATTGTGAGTATACAGTGTGTGTGTTAATTGTGAGTATATAGTGGGTGTGTTAACTGTGAGTGTACAGTGTGTGTGTCAACAGTGTGTGTACAGTGTGTGTGTTAACTGTGAGTATACAGTGTGTGTGTTAACTGTGAGTATACAGTGTGTGTGTTAACTGTGTGTATACAGTGTGTGTGTTAACTGTCAGTGTACAGTGTGTGTGTTAAGTGTGAGTGTACAGTGTGTGTGTTAACTGTGAGTATACAGTGTGTGTGTTAACTGTGAGTGTACAGTGTGTGTGTTAACTGTGAGTGTACAGTGTGTGTTAACTGTGAGTATACAGTGTGTGTGCTAACTGTGTGTCTACAGTGTGTGTGTTAACTGTGTGTATACAGTGTGTGTGTTAACTGTGAGTATACAGTGTGTGTGTTAACTGTGAGTGCACAGTGTGTGTGTTAACTGTGAGTATACAGTGTGTGTGTTAACTGTGTGTATACAGTGTGTGTGTTAACTGTGAGTGTACAGTGTGTGTGTTAAGTGTGAGTGTACAGTGTGTGTGTTAACTGTGAGTATTCAGTGTGTGTGTTAACTGTGAGTGTACAGTGTGTGTGTTAACTGTGAGTGTACAGTGTGTGTGTTAACTGTGAGTATACAGTGTGTGTGCTAACTGTGTGTATACAGTGTGTGTGTTAACTGTGTGTATACAGTGTGTGTGTTAACTGTGAGTATACAGTGTGTGTGTTAACTGTGAGTGTACAGTGTGTGTTAATTGTGAGTGTACAGTGTGTGTGTTAACTGTGAGTGTACAGTGTGTGTGTTAACTGAGTATACAGTGTGTGTGTTAACTGTGAGTATACAGTGTGTGTGTTAACTGTGAGTGTACAGTGTGTGTTAATTGTGAGTGTACAGTGTGTGTGTTAACTGTGAGTGTACAGTGTGTGTGTTAACTGTGAGTGTACAGTGTGTGTGTTAACTGTGTGTACACAGTGTGTGTGTTAACTGTGAGAGTACAGTGTGTGTGTTAACTGTGAGAGTACAGTGTGTGTGTTAACTGTGAGTATACAGTGTGTGTGTTAACTGTGAGTGTACAGTGTGTGTGTTAACTGTGAGTATACAGTGTGTGTGTTAACTGTGAGTACACAGTGTGTGTGTTAACTGTGAGTGTACAGTGTGTGTGTTTACTGTGAGTACACAGTGTGTGTGTTAATTGTGAGTATACAGTGTGTGTGTTAACTGTGAGTACACAGTGTGTGTTGTAATTGTGAGTATACAGTGTCTGTGTTAAATGTGAGTATACAGTGTCTGTGTTAACTGTGTGTATACAGTGTGTGTGTTCACTGTCAGTGTACAGTGTGTGTGTTGACTGTGAGTGTACAGTGTGTGTGTTAACTGTGAGTATACAGTGTGTGTCTTAACTGTGTGTACACATTGTGTGTGTTAACTGTGAGTGTACAGTGTGTGTGTTAACTGTGAGTGTACAGCGTGTGTGTTAACTGTGAGTGTACAGTGTGTGTGTTAACTGTGAGTGTACAGTGTGTGTGTTAATTGTGAGTGAACAGTGTGTGTGTTAACTGTGAGTGTACAGTGTGTGTGTTAACTGTGAGTGTACAGTGTGTTTGTTAACTGTGAGTGTACAGTGTGTGTTTTAACTGTGAGTGTACAGTGTGTGTTACCTGTGAGTGTACAGTGTGTGTGTTAACTGTGAGTATACAGTGTGTGTGTTAACTGCGAGTAAACAGTGTGTGTGTTAACTGTGAGTGTACAGTGTGTGTTAATTGTGAGTATACAGTGTGTGTGTTAACTGTGAGTACACAGTGTGTGTGTTAACTGAGAGTGTACAGTGTGTGTGTTAACTGTGTGTATACAGTGTGTGTGTTAAATGTGACTACACAGTGTGTGTTAACTGTGAGTGTACAGTGTGTGTTAATTGTGAGTATACAGTGTGTGTGTTAACTGTGAGTGTACAGTGTGTGTGTTAACTGTAAGTGTACAGTGTGTGTGTTAACTGTGAGTGTACTGTGTGTGTGTTAACTGTGAGTACACAGTGTGTGTGTTAACTGTGTGTATACAGTGTGTGTGTTAACTGTGAGTGTACAGGGTGTGTGTTAACAGTGAATGTACAGTGTGTGTTAATTGTGAGTATACAGTGTGTGTGTTAACTGTGAGTACACAGTGTGTGTGTTAACTGTGAGTGTACAGTGTGTGTTAATTGTGAGTATACAGTGTGTGTGTTAACTGTGAGTGTACAGTGTGTGTTAATTGTGAGTTTACAGTGTGTGTGTTAACTGTGAGTGTACAGTGTGTGTGTTAACTGTGAGTGTACAGTGTGTGTGTTAACTGTGAGTGTAGTGTGTGTTTTAACTGTGTGTTCAGTGTGTGTTAATTGTGAGTATACAGTGTGTGTGTTAATTGTGAGCATATAGTGGGTGTGTTAACTGTGAGTGTACAGTGTGTGTGTCAACAGTGTGTGTACAGTGTGTGTGTTAACTGTGAGTATACAGTGTGTGTGTTAACTGTGAGTATACAGTGTGTGTGTTAACTGTGTGTATACAGTGCGTGTGTTAACTGTGAGTGTACAGTGTGTGTGTTAAGTGTGAGTGTACAGTGTGTGTGTTAACTGTGAGTATACAGTGTGTGTGTTAACTGTGAGTGTACAGTGTGTGTGTTAACTGTGAGTGTACAGTGTGTGTGTTAACTGTGAGTGTACAGTGTGTGTGTTAACTGTGAGTATACAGTGTGTGTGCTAACTGTGTGTATACAGTGTGTGTGTTAACTGTGTGTATACAGTGTGTGTGTTAACTGTGAGTATACAGTGTGTGTGTTAACTGTGAGTGTACAGTGTGTGTGTTAACTGAGTGTACAGTGTGTGTAAATTGTGAGTGTACAGTGTGTGTGTTAATTGTGAGTGCACAATGTGTGTGTTAACTGTGAGTATACAGTGTGTGTGTTAACTGTGTGTATACAGTGTGTGTGTTAACAGTGAGTATACAGTGTGTGTGTTAACTGTGTGTATACAGTGTGTGTGTTAACTGTGAGTATACAGTGTGTGTGTTAACTGTGAGTGTAAGGTGTGTGTTAACTGTGAGTGTACAGTGTGTGTGTTAACTGTGAGTGTACAGTGTGTGTTAACTGTGAGTGTCCAGTGTATGTGTTAACTGTGAGTGTTCAGTGTATGTGTTAACTGTGAGTGTACAGTGCGTGTGTTAACTGTGAGTGTACAGTGTGTGTGTTAACTGTGTGTACACAGTGTGTGTGTTAACTGTGAGTACACAGTGTGTGTGTTAACTGTGTGTATACAGTGTGTGTGTTAACTGTGAGTGTACGGTGTGTGTGTTAACTGTGTGTATACAGTGTGTGAGCTAACTGTGTGTGTACAGTGTGTTTGTTAACTGTGTGTACACAGTGTGTGTGTTAACTGTGAGTGCACAGTGTGTGTTAATTGTGAGTATACAGTGTGTGTGTTAACTGTGAGTATACAGTGCGTGTGTTAACTGTGAGTGTAGTGTGTGTTAACTCTGAGCGTACAGTGTGTGTGTTAACTGTGTGTACACAGTGTGTGTGTGTTATCTGTGAGTATACAGTGTGTGTGTTAACTGTGAGTGTACAGTGTGTGTGTTAACTCTGAGTGTACAGTGTGTGTTAACTGTGAGTGTGCAGTGTGTGTGTTAACTCTGAGTGTAGTGTGTGTGTTAACTGTGTGTACACAGTGTGTGTGTTAACTGTGAGTGTACAGTGTGTGTGTTAACTGTGTGTACACAGTGTGTGTGTTAACTGTGAGTGTACAGTGTGTGTGTTAACTGTGTGTATACAGCCTGTGTGTTAACTGTGAGTGTACAGTGTGTGTGTTAACTGTGAGTGTACAGTGTGTTTGTTAACTGTGAGTGTACAGTGTGTGTGTTAACTGTGAGTGTACAGTGTGTGTGTTAACTGTGTGTACACAGTGCGTGTGTTAACTGTGTGTACACAGTGTGTGTGTTAACTGTGAGTAGACAGTGTGTGTGTTAACTGTGTGTATACAGTGTGTGTGTTAACTCTGAGTGTACAGTGTGTGTTAACTGTGAGTGTACAGTGTGTGTGTTAACTGTGAGTGTACAGTGTGTGTGTTAACTGTGAGTGTACAGTGTGTGTGTTAACTGTGTGTACACAGTGTGTGTGTTAACTGTGAGAGTACAGTGTGTGTGTTAACTGTGAGTATACAGTGTGTGTGTTAACTGTGAGTGTACAGTGTGTGTGTTAACTGTGAGTATACAGTGTGTGTGTTAACTGTGAGTACACAGTGTGTGTGTTAACTGTGAGTGTACAGTGTGTGTGTTAATGTGAGTACACAGTGTGTGTGTTAATTGTGAGTATACAGTGTGTGTGTTAACTGTGAGTACACAGTGTGTGTGTTAATTGTGAGTATACAGTGTGTGTATTAACTGTGAGTACACAGTGTGTGTGGTAATTGTGAGTATACAGTGTCTGTGTTAAATGTGAGTATACAGTGTGTGTGTGAACTGTGTGTATACAGTGTGTGTGTTAACTGTCAGTGTACAGTGTGTGTGTTGACTGTGAGTGTACAGTGTGTGTTTAAACTGTGAGTATACAGTGTGTGTCTTAACTGTGTGTACACATTGTGTGTGTTAACTGTGAGTGTACAGTGTGTGTGTTAACTGTGAGTGTACAGCGTGTGTGTTAACTGTGAGTGTACAGTGTGTGTGTTAACTGTGAGTGTACAGTGTGTGTGTTAATTGTGAGTGAACAGTGTGTGTGTTAACTCTGAGTGTACAGTGTGTGTGTTAACTGTGAGTGTACAGTGTGTTTGTTAACTGTGAGTGTACAGTGTGTGTTTTAACTGTGAGTGTACAGTGTGTGTTACCTGTGAGTGTACAGTGTGTGTGTTAACTGTGAGTATACAGTGTGTGTGTTAGCTGCGAGTAAACAGTGTGTGTGTTAACTGTGAGTGTACAGTGTGTGTTAATTGTGAGTATACAGTGTGTGTGTTAACTGTGAGTACACAGTGTGTGTGTTAACTGAGAGTGTACAGTGTGTGTGTTAACTGTGTGTATACAGTGTGTGTGTTAACTGTGACTACACAGTGTGTGTTAACTGTGAGTGTACAGTGTGTGTTAATTGTGAGTATACAGTGTGTGTGTTAACTGTGAGTGTACAGTGTGTGTGTTAACTGTAAGTGTACAGTGTGTGTGTTAACTGTGAGTGTACTGTGTGTGTGTTAACTGTGAGTACACAGTGTGTGTGTTAACTGTGTGTATACAGTGTGTGTGTTAACTGTGAGTGTACAGTGTGTGTGTTAACAGTGAATGTACAGTGTGTGTTAATTGTGAGTATACAGTGTGTGTGTTAACTGCGAGTAAACAGTGTGTGTGTTAACTGTGAGTGTACAGTGTGTGTTAATTGTGAGTATACAGTGTGTGTGTTAACTGTGAGTACACAGTGTGTGTGTTAACTGAGAGTGTACAGTGTGTGTGTTAACTGTGTGTATACAGTGTGTGTGTTAAATGTGACTACACAGTGTGTGTTAACTGTGAGTGTACAGTGTGTGTTAATTGTGAGTATACAGTGTGTGTGTTAACTGTGAGTGTACAGTGTGTGTGTTAACTGTAAGTGTACAGTGTGTGTGTTAACTGTGAGTGTACTGTGTGTGTGTTAACTGTGAGTACACAGTGTGTGTGTTAACTGTGTGTATACAGTGTGTGTGTTAACTGTGAGTGTACAGGGTGTGTGTTAACAGTGAATGTACAGTGTGTGTTAATTGTGAGTATACAGTGTGTGTGTTAACTGTGAGTACACAGTGTGTGTGTTAACTGTGAGTGTACAGTGTGTGTTAATTGTGAGTATACAGTGTGTGTGTTAACTGTGAGTGTACAGTGTGCGTTAATTGTGAGTTTACAGTGTGTGTGTTAACTGTGAGTGTACAGTGTGTGTGTTAACTGTGAGTGTACAGTGTGTGTGTTAACTGTGAGTGTAGTGTGTGTTTTAACTGTGTGTTCAGTGTGTGTTAATTGTGAGTATACAGTGTGTGTGTTAATTGTGAGCATATAGTGGGTGTGTTAACTGTGAGTGTACAGTGTGTGTGTCAACAGTGTGTGTACAGTGTGTGTGTTAACTGTGAGTATACAGTGTGTGTGTTAACTGTGAGTATACAGTGTGTGTGTTAACTGTGTGTATACAGTGCGTGTGTTAACTGTGAGTGTACAGTGTGTGTGTTAAGTGTGAGTGTACAGTGTGTGTGTTAACTGTGAGTATACAGTGTGTGTGTTAACTGTGAGTGTACAGTGTGTGTGTTAACTGTGAGTGTACAGTGTGTGTGTTAACTGTGAGTGTACAGTGTGTGTGTTAACTGTGAGTATACAGTGTGTGTGCTAACTGTGTGTATACAGTGTGTGTGTTAACTGTGTGTATACAGTGTGTGTGTTAACTGTGAGTATACAGTGTGTGTGTTAACTGTGAGTGTACAGTGTGTGTGTTAACTGAGTGTACAGTGTGTGTAAATTGTGAGTGTACAGTGTGTGTGTTAATTGTGAGTGTACAATGTGTGTGTTAACTGTGAGTATACAGTGTGTGTGTTCACTGTGTGTATACAGTGTGTGTGTTAACAGTGAGTATACAGTGTGTGTGTTAACTGTGTGTATACAGTGTGTGTGTTAACTGTGAGTATACAGTGTGTGTGTTAACTGTGAGTGTAAGGTGTGTGTTAACTGTGAGTGTACAGTGTGTGTGTTAACTGTGAGTGTACAGTGTGTGTTAACTGTGAGTGTCCAGTGTATGTGTTAACTGTGAGTGTTCAGTGTATGTGTTAACTGTGAGTGTACAGTGCGTGTGTTAACTGTGAGTGTACAGTGTGTGTGTTAACTGTGTGTACACAGTGTGTGTGTTAACTGTGAGTACACAGTGTGTGTGTTAACTGTGTGTATACAGTGTGTGTGTTAACTGTGAGTGTACGGTGTGTGTGTTAACTGTGTGTATACAGTGTGTGAGCTAACTGTGTGTGTACAGTGTGTTTGTTAACTGTGTGTACACAGTGTGTTTGTTAACTGTGAGTGCACAGTGTGTGTTAATTGTGAGTATACAGTGTGTGTGTTAACTGTGAGTATACAGTGCGTGTGTTAACTGTGAGTGTAGTGTGTGTTAACTCTGAGCGTACAGTGTGTGTGTTAACTGTGTGTACACAGTGTGTGTGTGTTATCTGTGAGTATACAGTGTGTGTGTTAACTGTGAGTGTACAGTGTGTGTGTTAACTCTGAGTGTACAGTGTGTGTTAACTGTGAGTGTGCAGTGTGTGTGTTAACTCTGAGTGTAGTGTGTGTGTTAACTGTGTGTACACAGTGTGTGTGTTAACTGTGAGTGTACAGTGTGTGTGTTAACTGTGTGTACACAGTGTGTGTGTTAACTGTGAGTGTACAGTGTGTGTGTTAACTGTGTGTATACAGCCTGTGTGTTAACTGTGAGTGTACAGTGTGTGTGTTAACTGTGAGTGTACAGTGTGTTTGTTAACTGTGAGTGTACAGTGTGTGTGTTAACTGTGAGTGTACAGTGTGTGTGTTAACTGTGTGTACACAGTGCGTGTGTTAACTGTGTGTACACAGTGTGTGTGTTAACTGTGAGTAGACAGTGTGTGTGTTAACTGTGTGTATACAGTGTGTGTGTTAACTCTGAGTGTACAGTGTGTGTTAACTGTGAGTGTACAGTGTGTGTGTTAACTGTGTGTACACAGTGTGTGTGTTAACTGTGAGTATACAGTGTGTGTGTTAACTGTGAGTGTACAGTGTGTGTGTTAACTGTGAGTGTACAGTGTGTGTGTTAACTGTGTGTACACAGTGTGTGTGTTAACTGTGAGAGTACAGTGTGTGTGTTAACTGTGAGTATACAGTGTGTGTGTTAACTGTGAGTGTACAGTGTGTGTGTTAACTGTGAGTATACAGTGTGTGTGTTAACTGTGAGTACACAGTGTGTGTGTTAACTGTGAGTGTACAGTGTGTGTGTTAATGTGAGTACACAGTGTGTGTGTTAATTGTGAGTATACAGTGTGTGTGTTAACTGTGAGTACACAGTGTGTGTGTTAATTGTGAGTATACAGTGTGTGTATTAACTGTGAGTACACAGTGTGTGTGGTAATTGTGAGTATACAGTGTCTGTGTTAAATGTGAGTATACAGTGTGTGTGTTAACTGTGTGTATACAGTGTGTGTGTTAACTGTCAGTGTACAGTGTGTGTGTTGACTGTGAGTGTACAGTGTGTGTTTTAACTGTGAGTATACAGTGTGTGTGTTAATTTTGAGTATACAGTGTGTGTGTTAACTGTGTGTATACAGTGTGTGTGTTAACTGTGAGTACACAGTGTGTGTGTTAACTGTGAGTGTACAGTGTGTGTGTTAACTGTGAGTGTAGTGTGTGTTTTAACTGTGTGTTCAGTGTGTGTTAATTGTGAGTATACAGTGTGTGTGTTAATTGTGAGCATATAGTGGGTGTGTTAACTGTGAGTGTACAGTGTGTGTGTCAACAGTGTGTGTACAGTGTGTGTGTTAACTGTGAGTATACAGTGTGTGTGTTAACTGTGAGTATACAGTGTGTGTGTTAACTGTGTGTATACAGTGCGTGTGTTAACTGTGAGTGTACAGTGTGTGTGTTAAGTGTGAGTGTACAGTGTGTGTGTTAACTGTGAGTATACAGTGTGTGTGTTAACTGTGAGTGTACAGTGTGTGTGTTAACTGTGAGTGTACAGTGTGTGTGTTAACTGTGAGTGTACAGTGTGTGTGTTAACTGTGAGTATACAGTGTGTGTGCTAACTGTGTGTATACAGTGTGTGTGTTAACTGTGTGTATACAGTGTGTGTGTTAACTGTGAGTATACAGTGTGTGTGTTAACTGTGAGTGTACAGTGTGTGTGTTAACTGAGTGTACAGTGTGTGTAAATTGTGAGTGTACAGTGTGTGTGTTAATTGTGAGTGTACAATGTGTGTGTTAACTGTGAGTATACAGTGTGTGTGTTAACTGTGTGTATACAGTGTGTGTGTTAACAGTGAGTATACAGTGTGTGTGTTAACTGTGTGTATACAGTGTGTGTGTTAACTGTGAGTATACAGTGTGTGTGTTAACTGTGAGTGTAAGGTGTGTGTTAACTGTGAGTGTACAGTGTGTGTGTTAACTGTGAGTGTACAGTGTGTGTTAACTGTGAGTGTCCAGTGTATGTGTTAACTGTGAGTGTTCAGTGTATGTGTTAACTGTGAGTGTACAGTGCGTGTGTTAACTGTGAGTGTACAGTGTGTGTGTTAACTGTGTGTACACAGTGTGTGTGTTAACTGTGAGTACACAGTGTGTGTGTTAACTGTGTGTATACAGTGTGTGTGTTAACTGTGAGTGTACGGTGTGTGTGTTAACTGTGTGTATACAGTGTGTGAGCTAACTGTGTGTGTACAGTGTGTTTGTTAACTGTGTGTACACAGTGTGTGTGTTAACTGTGAGTGCACAGTGTGTGTTAATTGTGAGTATACAGTGTGTGTGTTAACTGTGAGTATACAGTGCGTGTGTTAACTGTGAGTGTAGTGTGTGTTAACTCTGAGCGTACAGTGTGTGTGTTAACTGTGTGTACACAGTGTGTGTGTGTTATCTGTGAGTATACAGTGTGTGTGTTAACTGTGAGTGTACAGTGTGTGTGTTAACTCTGAGTGTACAGTGTGTGTTAACTGTGAGTGTGCAGTGTGTGTGTTAACTCTGAGTGTAGTGTGTGTGTTAACTGTGTGTACACAGTGTGTGTGTTAACTGTGAGTGTACAGTGTGTGTGTTAACTGTGTGTACACAGTGTGTGTGTTAACTGTGAGTAGACAGTGTGTGTGTTAACTGTGTGTATACAGTGTGTGTGTTAACTCTGAGTGTACAGTGTGTGTTAACTGTGAGTGTACAGTGTGTGTGTTAACTGTGAGTGTACAGTGTGTGTGTTAACTGTGAGTGTACAGTGTGTGTGTTAACTGTGTGTACACAGTGCGTGTGTTAACTGTGTGTACACAGTGTGTGTGTTAACTGTGAGTAGACAGTGTGTGTGTTAACTGTGTGTATACAGTGTGTGTGTTAACTCTGAGTGTACAGTGTGTGTTAACTGTGAGTGTACAGTGTGTGTGTTAACTGTGTGTACACAGTGTGTGTGTTAACTGTGAGTATACAGTGTGTGTGTTAACTGTGAGTGTACAGTGTGTGTGTTAACTGTGAGTACACAGTGTGTGTGTTAACTGTGTGTATACAGTGTGTGTGTTAACTGTGAGTGTATGGTGTGTGTGTTAACTGTGTGTATACAGTGTGTGAGCTAACTGTGAGTGTACAGTGTGTTTGTTAACTGTGTGTACACAGTGTGTGTGTTAACTGTGAGTGCACAGTGTGTGTTAATTGTGAGTATACAGTGTGTGTGTTAACTGTGAGTATACAGTGCGTGTGTTAACTGTGAGTGTAGTGTGTGTTAACTCTGAGCGTACAGTGTGTGTGTTAACTGTGTGTACACAGTGTGTGTGTGTTATCTGTGAGTATACAGTGTGTGTGTTAACTGTGAGTGTACAGTGTGTGTGTTAACTCTGAGTGTACAGTGTGTGTTAACTGTGAGTGTGCAGTGTGTGTGTTAACTCTGAGTGTAGTGTGTGTGTTAACTGTGTGTACACAGTGTGTGTGTTAACTGTGAGTGTACAGTGTGTGTGTTAACTGTGTGTACACAGTGTGTGTGTTACCTGTGAGTATACAGTGTGTGTGTTAACTGTGAGTGTACAGTGTGTGTGTTAACTGTGTGTACACAGTGTGTGTGTTAACTGTGAGTGTACAATGTGTGTGTTAACTGTGAGTATACAGTGTGTGTGTTAACTGTGTGTACACAGTGTGTGTGTTAACTGTGAGTGTACAGTGTGTGTGTTAACTGTGTGTACACAGTGTGCGTGTTAACTGTGAGTGTACAGTGTGTGTTTTAACTGTAAGTGTACAGTGTGTGTTAACTGTGAGTGTACAGTGTGTGTGTTAACTGTGAGGGTACAGTGTGTGTGTTAACTGTGTGGACACAATGTGTGTTAACTGTGAGTGTACAGTGTGTGTGTTAACTGTGTGTACACATTGCGTGTGTTAACTCTGAGTGTACAGTGTGTGTTAACTGTGAGTGTACAGTCTGTGTGTTAACTCTGAGTGTACAGTGTGTGTTAACTGTGAGTTTCCAGTGTGTGTTAACTGTGAGTGTACAGTGTGTGTGTGAACTGTGTGTACACAGTGTGTGTGTTAACTGTGAGTATATAGTGTGTGTTAACTGTGAGTGGACAGTGTGTGTGTTAACAGTGAATGTACAGTGTGTGTGTTAACTGTGTGTATACAGTGTGTGTGTTAACTGTGAGTGTACAGTGTGTGTGTTAACTGTGTGTATACAGTGTGTGTGTTAACTGTGAGTGTACAGTCTGCGTTATCTGTGTGTATACAGTGTGTGTGTTAACTGTGAGTGTACAGTGTGTGTGTTAACTGTGAGTGTACAGTGTGTGTGTTAACTGTGTGTACACAGTGTGTGTTAACTGTGAGTATATAGTGTGTGTGTTAACTGAGTGTACAGTGTGTGTGTTAACTGTGTGTATACAGTGTGTGTGTTACCTGTGTGTGTACAGTGTGTGTTAACTGTGTGTGTACAGTGTGTTTTAACTGTGTGTGTACAGTGTGTGTGTTAACTGTGTGCATACAGTGTGTGTGTTAACTGTGAGTGTACAGTATGTGTGTTAACTGTGTGGACACAGGGTGTGTGTTAACTGTGAGTGTGCAGTGTGTGTATTAACTGTGAGTATACGGTGTGTGTGTTAACTGTGAGTGTGCAGTGTGTGTGTTACCTGTGAGTGTACAGTGTGTGTGTTAACTGTGAGTGTACAGTGTCTGTGTTAACTGTGTGTATACAGTCTGTGTGTTAACTGTGAGTATACATTGTGTGTGTTAACTGTGTGTTCAGTGTGTGTGTTAACTGTGTGTATACAGTCTGTGTGTTAACTGTGAGTATACAGTGTGTGTTAACTGTGAGTGTACAGTGTGTGTGTTAACTGTGAGTGTACAGTGTGTGTGTTAACTGTGCGTACACAGTGTGTGTGTTAACTGTGAGTATACAGTTTGTGTGTTAACTGTGAATGTACAGTGTGTGTGTAAACTCTGAGTGCACAGTGTGTGTTAACTGTGAGTGTACAGTGTGTGTGTTAACTCTGAGTGTACAGTGTGTGTGTTAACTGTGAGTGTACAGTGTGTGTTTACTGTGTGTACACAGTGTGTGTGTTAAATGGGAGTGTACAGTGTGTGTGTTAAGTCTGAGTGTACAGTGTGTGTGTTAACTGTGTGTACACAGTGTGTGTGTTAACTGTGAGTATACAGTGTGTGTGTGTTCACTGTGAGTGTACAGTGTGTGTGTCAACTGTGAGTGTACAGTGTGTGTGTTAACTGTGTGTACACAGTGTGTGTGTTAACTGTGAGTGTGCAGTGTGTGTGTTAACTGTGAGTATACAGTGTGTGTGTTAACTGTGAGTGTACAGTGTGTGTGTTAACTGTGAGTGTACAGAGTGTGTGTTAACTGTGTGTACACAGTGTGTGTGTTAACTGTGTGTGTACAGTGTGTGTTAATTGTGAGTGTACAGTGTGTGTGTTAACTGTGAGTATACAGTGTGTGTGATAACTGTGAGTGTACAGTGTGTGTGTTAACTGAGTGTACAGTGTGTGTGTTTACTGTGAGTATACAGTGTGTGTTAATTGTGAGTATACAGTATGTGTGTTAACTGTGAGTATACAGTGTGTGTGTTAACTGTGAGTGTACAGTGTGTGTGTTAACTGTGAGTGTACAGTGTCTGTGTTAACTGTGAGTATACAGTGTGTGTGTGAACTGTGAGTATACAGTGTGTGTGTTAACTGTGAGTGTACAGTGTGTGTGTTAACTGTGAGTGTACAGTGTTTGTGTTAACTGTGAGTGTACAGTGTGTGTGTTAACTGTGAGTACACAGTGTGTTTGTTAACTGTGTGTGTGCAGAGTGTGTTAATTGTGAGTGTACAGTGTGTGTGTTAACTGTGTGTACACAGTGTGTGTTAACTGTGAGTGTACAGTGTGTGTTAATTGTGAGTATACAGTGTGTGTGTTAACTGTGAGTACACAGTGTGTGTGTTAACTGAGAGTGTACAGTGTGTGTGTTAACTGTGTGTATACAGTGTGTGTGTTAACTGTGACTACACAGTGTGTGTTAACTGTGAGTGTACAGTGTGTGTTAATTGTGAGTATACAGTGTGTGTGTTAACTGTGAGTGTACAGTGTGTGTGTTAACTGTAAGTGTACAGTGTGTGTGTTAACTGTGAGTGTACTGTGTGTGTGTTAACTGTGAGTACACAGTGTGTGTGTTAACTGTGTGTATACAGTGTGTGTGTTAACTGTGAGTGTACAGTGTGTGTGTTAACAGTGAATGTACAGTGTGTGTTAATTGTGAGTATACAGTGTGTGTGTTAACTGTGAGTACACAGTGTGTGTGTTAACTGTGAGTGTACAGTGTGTGTTAATTGTGAGTATACAGTGTGTGTGTTAACTGTGAGTGTACAGTGTGCGTTAATTGTGAGTTTACAGTGTGTGTGTTAACTGTGAGTGTACAGTGTGTGTGTTAACTGTGAGTGTACAGTGTGTGTGTTAACTGTGAGTGTAGTGTGTGTTTTAACTGTGAGTGTTCAGTGTGTGTTAATTGTGAGTATACAGTGTGTGTGTTAATTGTGAGTATATAGTGGGTGTGTTAACTGTGAGTATACAGTGTGTGTGTTAACTGTGTGTATACAGTGTGTGTGTTAACTGTGAGTGTACAGTGTGTGTGTTAAGTGTGAGTGTACAGTGTGTGTGTTAACTGTGAGTGTACAGTGTGTGTGTTAACTGTGAGTGTACAGTGTGTGTGTTAACTGTGAGTGTACAGTGTGTGTGTTAACTGTGAGTATACAGTGTGTGTGCTAACTGTGTGTATACAGTGTGTGTGTTGACTGTGTGTATACAGTGTGTGTGTTAACTGTGAGTATACAGTGTGTGTGTTAACTGTGTGTATACAGTGTGTGTGTTAACAGTGAGTATACAGTGTGTGTGTTAACTGTGTGTATACAGTGTGTGTGTTAACTGTGAGTATACAGTGTGTGTGTTAACTGTGAGTGTAAGGTGTGTGTTAACTGTGAGTGTACAGTGTGTGTGTTAACTGTGAGTGTACAGTGTGCGTTAACTGTGAGTGTCCAGTGTATGTGTTAACTGTGAGTGTTCAGTGTATGTGTTAACTGTGAGTGTACAGTGCGTGTGTTAACTGTGAGTGTACAGTGTGTGTGTTAACTGTGTGTACACAGTGTGTGTGTTAACTGTGAGTACACAGTGTGTGTGTTAACTGTGTGTATACAGTGTGTGTGTTAACTGTGTGTGTACGGTGTGTGTGTTAACTGTGTGTATACAGTGTATGAGCTAACTGTGAGTGTACAGTGTGTTTGTTAACTGTGTGTACACAGTGTGTGTGTTAACTGTGAGTACACAGTGTGTGTGTTAACTGTGTGTGCACAGTGTGTGTGTTAACTGTGAGTGCACAGTGTGTGTTAATTGTGAGTATACAGTGTGTGTGTTAACTGTGAGTATACAGTGTGTGTGTGTTAACTGTGAGTGTAGTGTGTGTGTGTTAACTCTGAGCGTACAGTGTGTGTGTTAACTGTGTGTACACAGTGTGTGTGTTATCTGTGAGTATACAGTGTGTGTGTTAACTGTGAGTGTACAGTGTGTGTGTTAACTCTGAGTGTACAGTGTGTGTTAACTGTGAGTGTGCAGTGTGTGTGTTAACTCTGAGTGTAGTGTGTGTGTTAACTGTGTGTACACAGTGTGTGTGTTAACTGTGAGTGTACAGTGTGTGTGTACACAGTGTGTGTGTTAACTGTGAGTACACAGTGTGTTTGTTAACTGTGTGTGTGCAGAGTGTGTTAATTGTGAGTGTGCAGTGTGTGTGTTAACTGTGTGTGTGCAGAGTGTGTTAATTGTGAGTGTACAGTGTGTGTGTTAACTGTGTGTACACAGTGTGTGTGTTACCTGTGAGTATACAGTGTGTGTGTTAACTGTGAGTGTACAGTGTGTGTGTTAACTGTGTGTACACTGTGTGTGTGTTAACTGTGAGTGTACAATATGTGTGTTAACTGTGAGTATACAGTGTGTGTGTTAACTGTGTGTACACAGTGTGTGTGTTAACTGTGAGTGTACAGTGTGTGTGTTAACTGTGTGTACACAGTGTGCGTGTTAACTGTGAGTGTACAGTGTGTGTTTTAACTGTAAGTGTACAGTGTGTGCTAACTGTGAGTGTACAGTGTGTGTGTTAACTGTGAGGGTACAGTGTGTGTGTTAACTGTGTGGACACAATGTGTGTTAACTGTGAGTGGACAGTGTGTGTGTTAACTGTGTGTACACATTGCGTGTGTTAACTCTGAGTGTACAGTGTGTGTTAACTGTGAGTGTACAGTCTGTGTGTTAACTCTGAGTGTACAGTGTGTGTTAACTGTGAGTTTCCAGTGTGTGTTAACTGTGAGTGTACAGTGTGTGTGTGAACTGTGTGTCCACAGTGTGTGTGTTAACTGTGAGTATATAGTGTGTGTTAACTGTGAGTGTACAGTGTGTGTGTTAACAGTGAGTGTACAGTGTGTGTGTTAACTGTGTGTATACAGTGTGTGTGTTAACTGTGAGTGTACAGTGTGTGTGTTAACTGTGTGTATACAGTGTGTGTGTTAACTGTGAGTGTACAGTCTGTGCGTTATCTGTGTGTATACAGTGTGTGTGTTAACTGTGAGTGTACAGTGTGTGTGTTAACTGTGAGTGTACAGTGTGTGTGTTAACTGTGTGTACAAAGTGTGTGTGTTAACTGTGAGTATATAGTGTGTGTGTTAACTGAGTGTACAGTGTGTGTGTTAACTGTGTGTATACAGTGTGTGTGTTACCTGTGTGTGTACAGTGTGTGTTAACTGTGTGTGTACAGTGTGTGTGTTAACCGTGTGCATACAGTGTGTGTGTTAATTGTGAGTGTACAGTGTGTGTGTTAACTGTGAGTATACAGTGAGTGTGTTAATTGTGAGTATACAGTGTGTGTTAACTGTGAGTATACAGTGTGTGTGTTAACTGTGAGTGTACAGTGTGTGTGTTAACTGTGAGTGTACAGTGTCGGTGTTAACTGTGAGTATACAGTGTGTGTGTTAACTGTGAGTATACAGTGTGTGTGTTAACTGTGAGTGTACAGTGTGTGTGTTAACTGTGAGTATACAGTGTGTGTGTTCACTGAGTGTACAGTGTGTGTTAACTGTGAGTGTACAGTGTGTGTTCATTGTGAGTATACAGTGTGTGTGTTAACTGTGAGTACACAGTGTGTGTGTTAACTGTGAGTCCACAGTGTGTGTTAACTGTGAGTGTACAGTGTGTGTGTGAACTGTGAGTGCACAGTGTGTGTTCACTGTGAGGGTACAGTGTGTGTGTTAACTGTGAGTACACAGTGTGTGTGTTAACTGTGTGTGTACAGTGTGTGTTAACTGTGAGTGTACAGTGTGTGTGTAAACTGTGAGTATACAGTGTGTGCGTTAACTGTGAGTGTACAGTGTGTGTGTTAACTGTGTGTATACAGTGTGTGTGTTAACTGTGAGTGTACAGTGTGTGTGTTAACTGTGAGTGTACAGTGTGTGTGTTAACTGTGAGTGTACAGTGTGTGTGTTAACTGTGTGTACACAGTGTGTGTGTTAACTGTGAGTATATAGTGTGTGTGTTAACTGAGTGTACAGTGTGTGTGTTAACTGTGTGTATACAGTGTGTGTGTTTACTGTGTGTGTACAGTGTGTGTTAACTGTGTGTGTACAGTGTGTGTGTTAACTGTGTGCATACAGTGTGTGTGTTAACTGTGAGTGTACAGTATGTGTGTTTACTGTGTGTACACAGGGTGTGTGTTAACTGTGAGTGTACAGTGTGTGTATTATCTGTGAGGATACGGTGTGTGTGTTATCTGTGAGTGTGCAGTGTCTGTGTTAACTGTGAGTATACAGTCTGTGTGTTAACTGTGAGTATACATTGTGTGTGTTAACTGTGAGTGTTCAGTGTGTGTGTTAACTGTGTGTATACAGTCTGTGTGTTAACTGTGAGTATACATTGTGTGTGTTAACTGTGAGTGTGCAGTGTTTGTGTTAACTGTGAGTGTACAGTGTGTGTGTTAACTGTGAGTGTACAGTGTCTGTGTTAACTGTGAGTATACAGTCTGTGTGTTAACTGTGAGTATACATTGTGTGTGTTAACTGTGAATGTACAGTGTGTGTGTAAACTCTGAGTGTACAGTGTGTGTTAACTGTGAGTGTACAGTGTGTGTGTTAACTCTGAGTGTACAGTGTGTGTGTTAACTGTGAGTGTACAGTGTGTGTGGTTACTGTGTGTACACAGTGTGTGTGTTAACTGGGAGTGTACAGTGTGTGTGTTAAGTCTGAGTGTACAATTAAGGGGACAGATAGGAGGGTCGGAACTAAAGGTAGGGACTCAGGGTTGGTGTGTTGCCTACCAGGGGCTGGGGTCCGGGATGTGTCTGACAGGGTATTCAGGACTCTTAGGGGGGAGGGAGATAAACCACAAGTTATTGTACATGTGGGGACACACGACATAGGGAGGATAGGGGAAGGGGATATTAGGCAGGGATTTATGGAGTTGGGGTGGAAACTAAAGGCCAAGACTGACAGAGTGGTTATCTCTGGACTCTTGCCTGTACCACGGGATAGTTTAGAGAGGAATAGGGAGAGGGAAGGTTTGAATTCATGGCTGAGGGGATGGTGCAGGAGGGAGGGGTTCAGGTACTTAAGCAATTGGGGCTCGTACTGGGGAAGGTGTGACCTCTATGAGAAGGATGGTCTACACCTTAATCAGAAGGGGACCAATATCCCGGGGGGTAAATTTGCTAAGGCCATGCAGGGAGGTTTAAACTGATTCGGGGGGGGGGAGGGATCCTGAGTAGTGGGGCTGAAAGTGAGGGATGCATGGATGGGGACTGCAATGCACGGCATTGCAGAGGTGGGGTGGAGCAGGGTTTGAAATGTGTATACTTCAATGCCAGGAGTATTCGCAATAAAGTGGGTGAACTTGCAGCGTGGATCAGTACCTGGGACTTCGATGTTGTGGCTATTTCAGAGACATGGATAGAGCAGGGGCAGGAATGGATGCTGCAGGTCCCGGGGTTCAAATGTTTTAGTCGAAGTAGGGAAGGAGGTAGAAGAGGGGGAGGGGTAGCATTATTGGTCAGAGATTGTATCACAGTGTCAGAGAGGAGGTTTGATGAGGACTTATCTGTTGAGGTAGTATGGGCGGAGATTAGAAATAGGAGAGGAGAGGTCACCCTGTTGGGAGTCTTTTATAGACCTCCTAAAAGTTCTAGAGAGGTTGAGGAAAGGATTGCGGAGTCAATCCTGCTTAGGAGTGAAAGTAACAGGGCAATTGTTATGGGGGATTTTAACTTGACTAATATTGACTGGAATTGTTATAGCTCTAGCTCGTTAGAGGGGTCAGTTTTTGTTCAAAGCGTGCAGGAAGGTTTTTTGACTCAGTATGTAGACAGGCCAACTAGAGGTGAGGCTATATTGGATCTGGTGCTGGGAAATGAGCCAGACCAGGTGCTAGACTTGGAAGTTGGTGTGCATTTTGGTCATAGTGACCACAATTCGGTTACGTTCACCTTAGTGATGGAAAGGGATAGGCATGAACCTCGGGCCAGTGGTTTTAGCTGGGGGAAGGGTAATTATGAGGCTATTAGGAGAGAATTAGGAAACATAGGTTGGACTAGGAGATTACAGGGACTGGGAACGTCCGACATGTGGAGTTTTTTCAAGGAGCAGCTACTGCGAGTCTGTGATAGGTATGTCCCTGTCAGGCAAGGAGGAATTGGTAGGGCTAGGGAACCGTGGTGCACCAAAAAAGTTTCTTTGTTGGTTAAAAAGAAAAAGGAGGCTTATGTTCGGATGAGACGTGAGCACTCGGGTAGTGCACTAGAAAGCTTTAGATTGGCTAAGAGGGAGTTGAAGAGCGAGCTTAGAAGGGCTAAAAGGGGACATGAGAAGACTTTGGCGGATAGGGTTAAAGAGAATCCTAAGGCGTTCTATAGGTATGTCAAGAACAGAAGGTTGGTTAGGGCAAGTTTAGGGCCAGTTATAGATGGCAGAGGGAAGTTATGTGTGGAACCGGAGGAGATTGGTGAAGCATTGAACCAATATTTCTCTTCGGTGTTCACGCAAGGGGACATGAATATAGCTGAGGAGGACACTGGGTTGCAGGGAAGTAGAATAGACAGTATTACAGTTGATAAGGAGGATGTGCAGGATATTCTGGAGGGTCTGAAAATAGATAAATCCCCTGGTCCGGATGGGATTTATCCAAGGATTCTCTGGGAGGCAAGAGAAGTGATTGCAGAGCCTCTGGCTCTGATCTTCAGGTCGTCGTTGGCCTCTGGTATAGTACCAGAAGATTGGAGGTTAGCGAATGTTGTCCCATTGTTTAAGAAGGGGAACAGAGACTTCCCCGGGAATTATAGACCGGTGAGTCTCACTTCTGTTGTCGGCAAGATGTTGGAAAAAATTATAAGGGATAGGATTTATAGTTATTTGGAGAGTAATGAATTGATAGGTGATAGTCAGCATGGTTTTGTGGCAGGTAGGTCGTGCCTTACTAACCTTATTGAGTTTTTTGAGAAAGTGACCAAGGAGGTGGATGGGGGCAAGGCAGTGGACGTGGTATATATGGATTTTAGTAAGGCGTTTGATAAGGTTCACCATGGTAGGCTTCTGCAGAAAATGCAGATGTATGGGATTGGGGGTGATCTAGGAAATTGGATCAGGAATTGGCTAGCGGATAGGAAACAGAGGGTGGTGGTTGATAGTAAATATTCATCATGGAGTGCGGTTACAAGTGGTGTACCTCAGGGATCTGTTTTGGGGCCACTGCTGTTTGTAATATTTATTAATGATCTGGATGAGGGTATAGTTGGGTGGATTAGCAAATTTGCTGATGACACCAAAGTCGGTGGTGTGGTAGACAGTGAGGAAGGGTGTCGTAGTTTGCAGGAAGACTTAGACAGGTTGCAAAGTTGGGCCGAGAGGTGGCGGATGGAGTTTAATGCGGAGAAGTGTGAGGTAATTCACTTTGGTAGGAATAACAGATGTGTTGAGTATAGGGCTAACGGGAGGACTTTGAATAGTGTGGAGGAGCAGAGGGATCTAGGTGTATGTGTGCATAGATCCCTGAAAGTTGGGAATCAAGTAGATAAGGTTGTTAAGAAGGCATATGGTGTCTTGGCGTTTATTGGTAGGGGGATTGAATTTAGGAGTCGTAGCGTTATGTTGCAACTGTACACAACTCTGGTGCGGCCGCACTTGGAGTACTGTGTGCAGTTCTGGTCCCCACATTACAGGAAGGATGTGGAGGCTTTGGAGAGGGTGCAGAGGAGGTTTACCAGGATGTTGCCTGGTATGGAGGGGAGATCCTATGAGGAGAGGCTGAGGGATTTGGGATTGTTTTCGCTGGAAAGGCGGCGGCTAAGAGGGGATCTTATTGAAACATATAAGATGATTAGAGGTTTAGATAGGGTGGATAGTGATAGCCTTTTTCCTCTGATGGAGAAATCCAGCACGAGGGGGCATGGCTTTAAATTGAGGGGGGGTAGTTATAGAACCGATGTCAGGGGTAGGTTCTTTACCCAGAGGGTGGTGAGGGATTGGAATGCCCTGCCAGCATCAGTAGTAAATGCGCCTAGTTTGGTGGCGTTTAAGAGATCCGTAGATAGGTTCATGGACGAAAAGAAATTGGTTTAGGTTGGAGGGTCACAGTTTTTTTTTTTTTGTTTTTAACTGGTCGGTGCAACATCGTGGGCCGAAGGGCCTGTTCTGCGCTGTAATGTTCTATGTTCTATGTTCTATGTTCTACAGTGTGTGTGTTAACTGTGTGTACACAGTGTGTGTGTTAACTGTGAGTATACAGTGTGTGTGTGTTAACTGTGAGTGTACAGTGTGTGTGTCAACTGTGAGTGTACAGTGTGTGTGTTAACTGTGTGTACACAGTGTGTGTGTTAACTGTGAGTGTACAGTGTGTGTGTTAACTGTGTACACAGTGTGTGTGTTAACTGTGAGTATACAGTGTGTGTGTTAACTGTGAGTGTACAGTGTGTGTGTTAACTGTGTGTACACAGTGTGTGTGTTAACTGTGAGTATATAGTGTGTGTGTTAACTGAGTGTACAGGGTGTGTGTTAACTGTGTGTATACAGTGTGTGTGTTTACTGTGTGTGTACAGTGTGTGTTAACTGTGTGTGTACAGTGTGTGTGTTAACTGTGTGCATACAGTGTGTGTGTTAACTGTGAGTGTACAGTATGTGTGTTTACTGTGTGTACACAGGGTGTGTGTTAACTGTGAGTGTACAGTGTGTGTATTAACTGTGAGTATACGGTGTGTGTGTTAACTGTGAGTGTGCAGTGTATGTGTTAACTGTGTGTGAACAGTGTGTGTGTTAACTGTGAGTGTACAGTGTCTGTGTTAACTGTGAGTATACAGTCTGTGTGTTAACTGTGAGTATACATTGTGTGTGTTAACTGTGAGTGTTCAGTGTGTGTGTTAACTGTGTGTATACAGTCTGTGTGTTAACTGTGAGTATACATTGTGTGTGTTAACTGTGAGTGTGCAGTGTTTGTGTTAACTGTGAGTGTACAGTGTGTGTGTTAACTGTGAGTGTACAGTGTCTGTGTTAACTGTGAGTATACAGTGTGTGTGTTAACTGTGAGTGTACAGTGTGTTTGTTTACTGTGTGTGTGCAGAGTGTGTTAATTGTGAGTGTACAGTGTGTGTGTTAACAGTGAGTATACAGTGAGTGTGTTAATTGTGAGTATACAGTGTGTGTTAACTGTGAGTATACAGTGTGTGTGTGAACTGTGAGTGTACAGTGTGTGTGTTAACTGTGAGTGTACAGTGTCTGTGTTAACTGTGAGTATACAGTGTGTGTTAACTGTGAGTGTACAGTGTGTGTGTTAACTGTGAGTGTACAGTGTGTGTGTTAAGTGTGAGTATACAGTGTGTGTGTTAACTGTGAGTGTACAGTGTGTGTGTTAACTGTGAGTGTACAGTGTGTGTGTGAACTGTGAGTGCACAGTGTGTGTTCACTGTGAGTGTACAGTGTGTGTGTTATCTGTGAGTACACAGTGTGTGTGTTAACTGTGTGTGTACAGTGTGTGTTAACTGTGAGTGTACAGTGTGTGTGTTAACTGTGAGTATACAGTGTGTGCGTTAACTGTGAGTGTACAGTGTGTGTTAACTGTGAGTGTACAGTGTGTGTGTTAACTGTGAGTATACAGTGTGTGTTAATTGTGAGTGTACAGTGTGTGTGTTAACTGTGAGTGTACAGTGTGTGTGTTAACTGTGAGTGTACAGGGTGTGTGTTAACTGTGTGTATACAGTGTGTGTGTTAACTGTTAGTGTACAGTGTGTGTGTTAACTGTGTGTATACAGTGTGTGTGTTAACTGTGAGTGTACAGTGTGTGTGTTAACTGTAAGTGTACAGTGTGTGTGATAACTGTGTGTACACTGTGTGTGTTAACTGTGAATGTACAGTGTGTGTGTTAACTGTGAGTGCGCAGTGTGTGTGTTAACTGTGAGAGTACAGTGTGTGTGTTAACTGTGAGTGTACAGGGTGTGTGTTAACTGTGTGCACACAGTGTGTGTGTTAACTGTGAGTGTGCAGTGTATGTGTTAACTGTGTGTGAACAGTGTGTGTGTTAACTGTGAGTGTACAGTGTCTGTATTAACTGTGTGTATACAGTGTGTGTGTTAACTGTGAGTATACAGTGTGTGTGTTAACTGTGAGTGTACAGTGTGCGTGTTAACTGTGAGTGTACAGTGTGTGTGTTAACTGTGTGTATACACTGTGTGTGTTAACTGTGAGTGTACAGTGTGTGTGTGTTAACTGTGAGTATACAGTGTGTGTGTTAACTGTGAGTGTACAGTGTGTGTATTAACTGTGTGTACACAGTGTGTGTGTTAACTGTGAGTGTACAGTGTGTGTGTTAACTGTGAGTGTACAGTGTGTGTGTTAACTGTGAGTGTACAGTGTCTGTTAACTGTGTTTATACAGTGTGTGTGTTAACTGTGAGTATACAGTGTGTGTGTTAACTGTGTGTACACAGTGTGGGTGTTAACTGTGACTGTACAGTGTGTGTGTTAACTGTGTGTGTACAGTGTGTGTGTTAACTGTGAGTGTACAGTGTGTGTTAACTGTGAGTGTACAGGGTGTGTGTTAACTGTGTGTATACAGTGTGTGTGTTAACTGTGAGTGTACAGTGTGTGTGTTAACTGTGAGTGTACAGTGTCTGTGTTAACTGTGAGTATACAGTCTGTGTGTTAACTGTGAGTATACATTGTGTGTGTTAACTGTGAATGTACAGTGTGTGTGTAAACTCTGAGTGTACAGTGTGTGTTAACTGTGAGTGTACAGTGTGTGTGTTAACTCTGAGTGTACAGTGTGTGTGTTAACTGTGAGTGTACAGTGTGTGTGGTTACTGTGTGTACACAGTGTGTGTGTTAACTGTGAGTGTACAGTGTGTGTGTTAACTGTGAGTGTACAGTGTGTGTGTTAACTGTGAGTGTACAGTGTGTGTGTTAACTGTGTGTACACAGTGTGTGTGTTAACTGTGAGTATATAGTGTGTGTGTTAACTGAGTGTACAGTGTGTGTGTTAACTGTGTGTATACAGTGTGTGTGTTTACTGTGTGTGTACAGTGTGTGTTAACTGTGTGTGTGCAGTGTGTGTGTTAACTGTGTGCATACAGTGTGTGTGTTAACTGTGAGTGTACAGTATGTGTGTTTACTGTGTGTACACAGGGTGTGTGTTAACTGTGAGTGTACAGTGTGTGTATTAACTGTGAGTATACGGTGTGTGTGTTAACTGTGAGTGTGCAGTGTATGTGTTAACTGTGTGTGAACAGTGTGTGTGTTAACTGTGAGTGTACAGTGTCTGTGTTAACTGTGAGTATACAGTCTGTGTGTTAACTGTGAGTATACATTGTGTGTGTTAACTGTGAGTGTTCAGTGTGTGTGTTAACTGTGTGTATACAGTCTGTGTGTTAACTGTGAGTATACATTGTGTGTGTTAACTGTGAGTGTGCAGTGTTTGTGTTAACTGTGAGTGTACAGTGTGTGTGTTAACTGTGAGTGTACAGTGTCTGTGTTAACTGTGAGTATACAGTCTGTGTGTTAACTGTGAGTATACATTGTGTGTGTTAACTGTGAATGTACAGTGTGTGTGTAAACTCTGAGTGTACAGTGTGTGTTAACTGTGAGTGTACAGTGTGTGTGTTAACTCTGACTGTACAGTGTGTGTGTTAACTGTGAGTGTACAGTGTGTGTGGTTACTGTGTGTACACAGTGTGTGTGTTAACTGGGAGTGTACAGTGTGTGTGTTAAGTCTGAGTGTACAGTGTGTGTGTTAACTGTGTGTACACAGTGTGTGTGTTAACTGTGAGTATACAGTGTGTGTGTGTTAACTGTGAGTGTACAGTGTGTGTGTCAACTGTGAGTGTACAGTGTGTGTGTTAACTGTGTGTACACAGTGTGTGTGTTAACTGTGAGTGTACAGTGTGTGTGTTAACTGTGTACACAGTGTGTGTGTAAACTGTGAGTATACAGTGTGTGTGTTAACTGTGAGTGTACAGTGTGTGTGTTAACTGTGAGTGTACAGAGTGTGTGTTAACTGTGTGTACACAGTGTGTGTGTTAACTGTGTGTGTACAGTGTGTGTTAATTGTGAGTGTACAGTGTGTGTGTTAACTGTGAGTATACAGTGTGTGTGATAACTGTGAGTGTACAGTGTGTGTGTTAACTGAGTGTACAGTGTGTGTGTTAACTGTGAGTATACAGTGTGTGTTAATTGTGAGTATACAGTATGTGTGTTAACTGTGAGTATACAGTGTGTGTGTTAACTGTGAGTGTACAGTGTGTGTGTTAACTGTGAGTGTACAGTGTCTGTGTTAACTGTGAGTATACAGTGTGTGTGGTAACTGTGAGTGAACAGTGTGTGTGTTAACTGTGAGTGTACAGTGTGTGTGTTAACTGTGAGTGTACAGTGTGTTTGTTTACTGTGTGTGTGCAGAGTGTGTTAATTGTGAGTGTACAGTGTGTGTGTTAACAGTGAGTATACAGTGAGTGTGTTAATTGTGAGTATACAGTGTGTGTTAACTGTGAGTATACAGTGTGTGTGTGAACTGTGAGTGTACAGTGTGTGTGTTAACTGTGAGTGTACAGTGTCTGTGTTAACTGTGAGTATACAGTGTGTGTTAACTGTGAGTGTACAGTGTGTGTGTTAACTGTGAGTGTACAGTGTGTGTGTTAAGTGTGAGTATACAGTGTGTGTGTTAACTGTGAGTGTACAGTGTGTGTGTTAACTGTGAGTGTACAGTGTGTGTGTGAACTGTGAGTGCACAGTGTGTGTTCACTGTGAGTGTACAGTGTGTGTGTTATCTGTGAGTACACAGTGTGTGTGTTAACTGTGTGTGTACAGTGTGTGTTAACTGTGAGTGTACAGTGTGTGTGTTAACTGTGAGTATACAGTGTGTGCGTTAACTGTGAGTGTACAGTGTGTGTTAACTGTGAGTGTACAGTGTGTGTGTTAACTGTGAGTATACAGTGTGTGTTAATTGTGAGTGTACAGTGTGTGTGTTAACTGTGAGTGTACAGTGTGTGTGTTAACTGTGAGTGTACAGTGTCTGTGTTAACTGTGAGTATACAGTGTGTGTGTTAACTGTGAGTGTACAGTGTGTGCTAATTGTGAGTATACAGTGTGTGTGTTAACTGTGAGTGTACAGTGTGTGTGTTCACTGTGTGCACACAGTGTGTGTGTTAACTGTGAGTGTACAGTGTGTGTGTTAACTCTGTGTACACAGTGTGTGTGTTAACTGCGAGTGTACAGTGTGTGTGTTAACTGTGAGTGTGCAGTGTGTGTTAACTGTGAGTGTACAGGGTGTGTGTTAACTGTGTGTATACAGTGTGTGTGTTAACTGTTAGTGTACAGTGTGTGTGTTAACTGTGTGTATACAGTGTGTGTGTTAACTGTGAGTGTACAGTGTGTGTGTTAACTGTAAGTGTACAGTGTGTGTGATAACTGTGTGTACACTGTGTGTGTTAACTGTGAATGTACAGTGTGTGTGTTAACTGTGAGTGCGCAGTGTGTGTGTTAACTGTGAGAGTACAGTGTGTGTGTTAACTGTGAGTGTACAGGGTGTGTGTTAACTGTGTGCACACAGTGTGTGTGTTAACTGTGAGTGTGCAGTGTATGTGTTAACTGTGTGTGAACAGTGTGTGTGTTAACTGTGAGTGTACAGTGTCTGTATTAACTGTGTGTATACAGTGTGTGTGTTAACTGTGAGTATACAGTGTGTGTGTTAACTGTGAGTGTACAGTGTGCGTGTTAACTGTGAGTGTACAGTGTGTGTGTTAACTGTGTGTATACACTGTGTGTGTTAACTGTGAGTGTACAGTGTGTGTGTGTTAACTGTGAGTATACAGTGTGTGTGTTAACTGTGAGTGTACAGTGTGTGTATTAACTGTGTGTACACAGTGTGTGTGTTAACTGTGAGTGTACAGTGTGTGTGTTAACTGTGAGTGTACAGTGTGTGTGTTAACTGTGAGTGTACAGTGTCTGTTAACTGTGTTTATACAGTGTGTGTGTTAACTGTGAGTATACAGTGTGTGTGTTAACTGTGTGTACACAGTGTGGGTGTTAACTGTGACTGTACAGTGTGTGTGTTAACTGTGTGTGTACAGTGTGTGTGTTAACTGAGTATACAGTGAGTGTGTTAACTGTGAGTTTACAGTGTGTGTGTTAACTGTGTGTGTGCAGTGTGTGTGTTAACTGTGAGTGTACAGTGTGTGTGTTAATTGTGAGTGTACAGTGTGTGTGTTAACTGTGAGTGTACAGTGTGTGTGTTAACTGTGAGTACACAGTGCGTGTGTTAACTGTGAGTGTACAGTGTGTGTGTTAACTGTGAGTGTACAGTGTGTGTTAACTGTGATTGTACAGTGTGTGTGTTAACTGTGTGCACACAGTGTGTGTGTTAACTGTGAGTATACAGTGTGTGTGTTAAATGTGTGCACACAGTGTGTGTGTTAACTGTGAGTGTACAGTGTGTGTGTTAACTGTGTGTGTACAGTATGTGTGTTAACTGTGCGTATACAGTGTGTGTGTTACCTGTGAGTTTACAGTGTGTGTGTTAACTGTGTGTGTGCAGTGTGTGTTAACTGTGAGTGTACAGTGTGTGTGTTAACTGTGAGTGTACAGTGTGTGTGTTAACTGTGAGTGTACAGTGTGTGTGTTAACTGTGAGTACACAGTGCGTGTGTTAACTGTGAGTGTACAGTGTGTGTGTTAACTGTGGGTGTACAGTGTGTGTGTTAACTGTGTGCACACAGTGTGTGTGTTAACTGTGAGTATACAGGGTGTGTGTTAACTGTGTGCACACAGTGTGTGTGTTAACTGTGAGTGTACAGTGTGTGTGTTGACTGTGAGTATACAGTGTGTGTGTTAACTGTGTGTGTGCAGTGTGTGTGTTAACTGTGAGTGTACAGTGTGTGTGTTAATTGTGAGTGTACAGTGTGTGTGTTAACTGTGAGTGTACAGTGTGTGTGTTAACTGTGAGTACACAGTGCGTGTGTTAAATGTGAGTGTACAGTGTGTGTGTTAACTGTGAGTGTACAGTGTGTGTTAACTGTGATTGTACAGTGTGTGTGTTAACTGTGTGCACACAGTGTGTGTGTTAACTGTGAGTGTACAGTGTGTGTGTTAACTGTGAGTGTACAGTGTGTGTGTTAACTGTGAGTGTACAGTGTCTGTTAACTGTGTTTATACAGTGTGTTAACTGTGAGTATACAGTGTGTGTGTTAACTGTGTGTACACAGTGTGTGTGTTAACTGTGACTGTACAGTGTGTGTGTTAACTGTGTGTGTACAGTGTGTGTGTTAACTGAGTATACAGTGTGTGTGTTAACTGTGAGTTTACAGTGTGTGTGTTAACTGTGTGTACAGTGTGTGTTAACTGTGATTGTACAGTGTGTGTGTTAACTGTGTGCACACAGTGTGTGTGTTCACTGTGAGTATACTGTGTGTGTGTTAACTGTGTGTACACAGTGTGTGTGTTAACTGTGAGTGTACAGTGTGTGTGTTAACTGTGTGTGTACAGTATGTGTGTTAACTGTGAGTATACAGTGTGTGTGTTAACTGTGAGTTTACAGTGTGTGTGTTAACTGTGTGTGTGCAGTGTGTGTGTTACGTGTGAGTGTACAGTGTGTGTGTTAACTGTGAGTGTACAGTGTGTGTGTTAACTGTGAGTACACAGTGCGTGTTAACTGTGAGTGTACAGTGTGTGTGTTAACTGTGAGTGTACAGTGTGTGTGTTAACTGTGAGTGTACAGTGTGTGTGTTAACTGTGTGCACACAGTGTGTGTGTTAACTGTGAGAGTACAGTGTGTGTGTTAACTGTGAGTATACAGGGTGTGTGTTAACTGTGTGCACACAGTGTGTGTGTTAACTGTGAGTGTACAGTGTTTGTGTTGACGGTGAGTATACAGTGTGTGTGTTAACTGTGAGTATACAGTGTGTGTGTTAACTGTGAGTGTACAGTGTGTGTGTTCACTGTGTGCACTCAGTGTGTGTGTTAACTGTGAGTGTACAGTGTGTGTGTTAACTGTGTGTACACAGTATGTGTGTTAACTGCGAGTGTACAGTGTGTGTGTTAACTGTGAGTGTACAGTGTGTGTTAACTGTGAGTGTACAGGGTGTGTGTTAACTGTGTGTATACAGTGTGTGTGTTAACTGTGAGTGTACAGTGTGTGTGTTAACTGTGTGTATACAGTGTGTGTGTTAACTGTGAGTGTACAGTGTGTGTGTTAACTGTGTGTATACAGTGTGTGTGTTAACTGTGATGTACAGTGTGTGTGTTAACTGTGAGTGTACAGTGTGTGTGATAACTGTGTGTACACTGTGTGTGTTAACTGTGAATGTACAGTGTGTGTGTTAACTGTGAGTGCGCAGTGTGTGTGTTAACTGGGAGTGTACAGTGTGTGTGTTAACTGTGTGAATACAGTGTGTGTGTTAACTGTGAGTTTACAGTGTGTGTGTTAACTGTGCGTATAGTGTGTGTGTTAACTGTGAGTGTACAGTGTGTGTGTTAACTTTGTGTATACAGTGTGTGTTAACTGTGAGTGTACAGTGTGTGTGTTAACTGTGTGTATACAGTGTGTGTGTTAACTGTGAGTGTACAGTGTGTGTGTTAACTGTGAGTATACAGTATGTGTGTTAACTGTGAGTGTACAGTGTGTGTGTTAACTGTGTGTACACAGTGTGTGTGTTAACTGTGAGTGTACAGTGTGTGTGTTAACTGTGAGTGTACAGTGTGTGTGTTAACTGTGTGAATACAGTGTGTGTGTTAACTGTGAGTATACAGTGTGTGTGTTAACTGTGAGTATACAGTGTGTGTGTGTTAACTGTGAGTGTACATTGTGTGTGTTAACTGTGTGTACACAGTGTGTGTGTTAACTGTGAGTGTTCAGTGTGTGTGTTAACTGTGAGTGTACAGTGTGTGTGTTAACTGTGTGTACACACTGTGTGTGTTAACTGTGAGTGTACAGTGTGTGTGTTAACTGTGAGTGTACAGTGTGTGTGTTAACTGTGAGTGTACAGTGTGTGTGTTATCTGTGAGTGTACAGTGTGTGTGTTAACTGTGTGTACACAATGTGTGTGTTAACTGTGAGTGTACAGTGTGTGTGTTAACTGTGTGTATACAGTGTGTGTGTTAACTGTGTGTATACAGTGTGTGTGTTAACTGTGAGTGTACAGTGTGTGTGTTAACTGTGTGCATACAGTGTATGTGTTAACTGTGAGTATACAGTGTGTGTGTTAACTGTGAGTGTACAGTGTGTGTGTTAACTGTGAGTGTACATTGTGTGTGTTAACTGTGTGTATACACTGTGTGTGTTAACTGTGAGTGTACAGTGTGTGTGTTAACTGTGAGTGTACAGTGTGTGTGTTAACTGTGAGTGTACAGTGTGCGTGTTCACTGTGTGTACACAGTGTGTCTGTTAACTGTGAGTGTACAGTGTGTGTGTTAACTGTGAGTGTACAGTGTGTGTGTTAACTGTGTGTATACAGTGTGTGTGTTAACTGTGAGTATACAGTGTGTGTGTTAACTGTGTGTACACAGTGTGTGTGTTTACTGTGAGTGTACAGTGTGTGTGTTAACTGTGTGTGTACAGTGTGTGTGTTAACTGTGAGTATACAGTGTGTGTTAACTGTGAGTTTACAGTGTGTGTGTTAACTGTGTGTGTGCAGTGTGTGTGTTAACTGTGAGTGTACAGTGTGTGTGTTAACTGTGAGTGTACAGTGTGTGTGTTAACTGTGTGTACACAGTGTGTGTGTTAACTGTGAGTATACAGTGTGTGTTAACTGTGAGTGTACAGTTTGTTTGTTAACTGTGAGTATACAGTGTGTGTGTTAACTGTGAGTGTACACTGTGTGTGTTAACTGTGTGTATACAGTGTGTGTGTTAACTGTGTGTGTACAGTGTGTGTGGTAACTGTGTGTATACAGTGTGTGTGTTAACTGTGTGTATACAGTGTGTGTGTTAACTGTGAGTGTACAGTGTGTGTGTTAACCGTGAGTATACATTGTGTGTGTTAACTGTGTGTATACAGTGTGTGTGTTAACTGTGAGTGTACAGTGTGTTAACTGTCTGTGTGCAGTGTGTGTACTGACTGTGAGTGTACAGTGTGTGTGTTATCTTTGTGTGTACAGTGTGTTTGTTAACTGTGTGTATACAGTGTGTGTGTTAACTGTGTGTATACAGTGTGTGTGTTAACTGTGAGTGTACATTGTGTGTGTTAACTGTGTGTACACAGTGTGTGTGTTAACTGTGAGTGTTCAGTGTGTGTGTTAACTGTGAGTGTACAGTGTGTGTGTTAACTGTGTGTACACACTGTGTGTGTTAACTGTGAGTGTACAGTGTGTGTGTTAACTGTGAGTGTACAGTGTGTGTGTTAACTGTGAGTGTACAGTGTGTGTGTTATCTGTGAGTGTACAGTGTGTGTGTTAACTGTGTGTACACAATGTGTGTGTTAACTGTGAGTGTACAGTGTGTGTGTTAACTGTGTGTATACAGTGTGTGTGTTAACTGTGTGTATACAGTGTGTGTGTTAACTGTGAGTGTACAGTGTGTGTGTTAACTGTGTGCATACAGTGTATGTGTTAACTGTGAGTATACAGTGTGTGTGTTAACTGTGAGTGTACAGTGTGTGTGTTAACTGTGAGTGTACATTGTGTGTGTTAACTGTGTGTATACACTGTGTGTGTTAACTGTGAGTGTACAGTGTGTGTGTTAACTGTGAGTGTACAGTGTGTGTGTTAACTGTGAGTGTACAGTGTGCGTGTTCACTGTGTGTACACAGTGTGTCTGTTAACTGTGAGTGTACAGTGTGTGTGTTAACTGTGAGTGTACAGTGTGTGTGTTAACTGTGTGTATACAGTGTGTGTGTTAACTGTGAGTATACAGTGTGTGTGTTAACTGTGTGTACACAGTGTGTGTGTTTACTGTGAGTGTACAGTGTGTGTGTTAACTGTGTGTGTACAGTGTGTGTGTTAACTGTGAGTATACAGTGTGTGTGTTAACTGTGAGTTTACAGTGTGTGTGTTAACTGTGTGTGTGCAGTGTGTGTGTTAACTGTGAGTGTACAGTGTGTGTGTTAACTGTGAGTGTACAGTGTGTGTGTTAACTGTGTGTACACAGTGTGTGTGTTAACTGTGAGTATACAGTGTGTGTTAACTGTGAGTGTACAGTTTGTTTGTTAACTGTGAGTATACAGTGTGTGTGTTAACTGTGAGTGTACACTGTGTGTGTTAACTGTGTGTATACAGTGTGTGTGTTAACTGTGTGTGTACAGTGTGTGTGGTAACTGTGTGTATACAGTGTGTGTGTTAACTGTGTGTATACAGTGTGTGTGTTAACTGTGAGTGTACAGTGTGTGTGTTAACCGTGAGTATACATTGTGTGTGTTAACTGTGTGTATACAGTGTGTGTGTTAACTGTGAGTGTACAGTGTGTTAACTGTCTGTGTGCAGTGTGTGTACTGACTGTGAGTGTACAGTGTGTGTGTTATCTTTGTGTGTACAGTGTGTTTGTTAACTGTGTGTATACAGTGTGTGTGTTAACTGTGTGTATACAGTGTGTGTGTTAACTGTGAGTGTACAGTGTGTTAACTGTGTGTGTACAGTGTGTGTACTAACTGTGTGTGTACAGTGTGTGTGTTAACTGTGTGTACACATTGTGTGTGTTAACTGTGTGTATACAGTGTGTGTGTTAACTGTGTGTATACTGTGTGTGTGTTAACTGTGTGTGTACAGTGTTTGTCTCTCTATTCTGTTGCCATTGTTGACTGAATTCCAATGGCAGCGTTCGTTTCTTATTTTTAACTCAACGTGGATTCCAAAGGAAGGAGAATGTTAAACGTGGCAGAGAGCAGGGAATTCTGTTGTTGGAATCTGTTTGAAGGAAGTGGCTCTCAAAGCTTAATGTGGTGAATGATGCTGATAGACTTTAAATGGTCCGTACGTTACAGTTTAGCAATTTAATCTCCCAGTTTAAAGTGACTGGTAGAAGGATTCCATCAGACCATTAGATAGAGCAGAATTAGGCCATTTGGCCCATCGTGTCTGCTACTCCATTGAATCGTGGTTGATAGGTTTCTCCATCCCATTCTCCACCTTTTCCTTGTAACCTTTGATCCCCTTATCTCTGTGTTAAGTTCACTCTGGCCTTCACAACCTTCTGTTATTGCACAGATTTTGAGGGGAGGTAAGGGAAGTTTTTGCACCCAGCTTGTATGCGTGTCCTGATCTTACTGCATGTCAGGGTGGTGAGGCAATGACCCATTTAAAAGGTGTCTCCATCAGCTCCTCAAGTGCTGTAACCTCCAGGGCTACTGAGCAAATGCTGGAACGTGGGTTCAGCTGAGTTTGGAGGGGGTGGGAGGGTTTTTGCTGCCACTGACACGATGGCCAAGTGGCTTTTTCTGTGCTGTAAACTCTCTATGATTCCATGTTATGTTGTGCTCTGCACCTCCTCTTGGTGTGGCCTCATGCTGTAGACTGCAAATTGCATGCCCCCTTGTATATGATGGCCTGGCTGTCCCTTGGAATAGACTGAAACAGTGGCATGGTATTTCCAAAGATCATTCATTTGAGGGATAAAAGAAAAGGTTTAAATCATCCATTTAACAACCTTCCCAGTTCGCTGGCCGATGGATTAATGTGAGCCTTTCTCTGTAAACTAGCTGTGAGCTTTCTCAGTAATCCACCTGAACTCAACGAGCAGGGTAAACATTGGGATGAGTTAGTGATGGTTTCCCATCAGTGCAACCTGATCAAACTCTGATCTATCAAACACTGACTCACTGCCTATATTGATGGTTACTGATCCAGAACATTGCCTCAGAGTGTACCCGTTGACAAGACCAACTCCTTTGTATTAGAGAATGTTAAGAGGTTGTGTATGGGCGGAACATCCTCTTTGTTGGACTGTCCGTTGCCTTGGTGACTGTTTCCTGTCCTTTATTCTCTTCCTGGTGAAGAGACAGAGTTTGGAAGAGTGTGGCAGCAGGTGGGAAAAGTGGCATTGAGACCGCCAGCAATACAGACAAGTTCTCAAGCCGTGTTTTTAGGGTCTTGGAGGGAAAAAGGGTTTTCAGTGTGATGCGCTACTCAAACACGAGGCTTGAAGCTCGGTAAATGAAAGGCTTTTATTTACTGTAACGAAGCTGCCAGAACTTATATACACTATCCCAGACTGAAGGGGTCCCGGCCAGAGCAGGGATTCTTATACCTCTCCCAGGAGGCGGAGCCCGACTGGGATGTGCCACAACACTACAGTACAAAGGTGTAACAACCCCACCCTAACCCCAACAGCAACAATAGCACAATCCAACAGTAACATATGTACATCCTTGTAGTACTGGCCAGCCCCTGGCTCAGCACTATCCAGTGGGAACCAACGATGGTTCGCCACATTCACCCCTCCTTTGAGAACAAAGGCCGGCGGGGTACAAAAAACAGAATAAAGTGTCAGCAGTCTGTAAGTTCAGACGGTCAGGGGGACCGCAACGTCGTTGTGACCTCCTCAATACCGGCGGTGACACCGGAGTAGGCACTAGCGGTGGCGTTCTCCCCAAGATGGCGTCCAGCTGTTCTTCCACGGACTCACAGGCCGGTTGACCCTGAGGTGACGGTAGTCCATGGGATCCTGACACGCCCTGCAGTGGCGACCATCTTCTGGGCTCAGGCAAGCTGTACATGGGAGTAAAATGGTTAAGCAACGGTCCCAATGCTGCCCGCGCCGTGTCCGGGGAAGAAACAAGAGATAAAGGGTTTGTAACAGGGGGTATGGAGCGACAGGGGTTGCTACGTCCCCTGCTGGCGCCAGGTCTCGGATCGAGACCGTGTCCTCTCGCCCGTCAGGGTATGCCACAGAGGCATACTGAGGGTTGGCGTGGAGGAGATGGACCTGTTCGACCAACGGGTCGGACTTGCGGGCCCTTACATGTCGCCGCAGGAGGACGGGTCCTGAGTACGTCAACCAAGACGGTAATGAGATCCCCGAGGAAGACTTCCGAGGGAATGAGAACATCCTCTCGTGGGGAGTAGCATTGGTTGCCGTACACAGGAGGGAGCGAATAGAATGGAGCGCATCAGGGAGCACCTCTTGCCAACGGGAGACTGGAAGACCTTTTGACTTCAACGCCAGTAAGACAGCCTTCCAGACAGTAGCATTCTCACGTTCCACCTGTCCGTTACCCCTAGGGTTGTAGCTCGTGGTCCTACTAGAGGGAATCCCGTATGAGAGCAGGAATTGCCTCAAGTCATCGCTCATGAACGACGAGCCCCTGTCGCTATGAATGTAGCCGGGGTACCCGAACAGGGTAAAGAGATCACGGAATGCCTTGATAACCGTGGCAGCGGATGTATCAGAGCAGGGAACAACAAAAGGAAACCGAGAGTACTCGTCAATGATATTGAGGAAGTACACGTTCCGATCTGTTGAGGGAAGGGGGCCCTTAAAATCGACACTCAGTCTCTTGAAGGGACGAGTGGCCTTGACTAAATGTGCCCGGTCAGGTCGATAAAAGTGCGGTTTGCATTCCGCGCAAATCCGACAGCTTCTTGTTATGGACCTGTCGTCCTCCACCGAGTAAGGCAGGTTGCGGGCTTTTATAAAGTGGTAGAGCCGAGTGACCCCAGGATGGCATAGGTCATTAGGGAGGGCCTGCAAACGGTCCTCCTGTATGCTAGCGCATGTTCCACGTGAGAGGGCATCCGAGGGCTCATTGAGTTTCCCCGGACGATACATGATGTCGTAGTTATAGGTGGAGAGTTCAATTCTCCACCGCAAGATCTTGTCATTCTTGATCTTGCCCCTCTGCGTGTTGTTAAACATGAACGCCACGGACCGCTGGTCCGTGATCAGGGTGAACCGTTTTCCCGCCAAGTAATGGCGCCAGTGCCTGACGGCCTCCACAATGGCCTGGGCCTCCTTTTCCACCGCTGAATGCCGAATTTCGGGGCCTTGGAGGGTCCGGGAAAAAAATGCGACGGGCCTGCCCGCCTGGTTAAGTGTGGCGGCCAGGGCAAAATCAGATGCATCACTCTCCACCTGAAAGGGGATGGACTCGTCTACAGCGTGCATCGTAGCTTTCGCGATGTCGGCTTTCAATTTATCGAAGGCCAATCGGGCCTCTGGCGTTAAGGGAAAAGTCATGGACTTAATGAGCGGACGGGCTTTGTCCTCGTAGTTGGGGACCCACTGCTCAAAATAAGAGAAGAAGCCTAAGCATCTTCTCAGTGCTTTTGCGCTAGCGGGCAAGGGAAGTTCAGAAAGGGGGCGCATACGGTCTGGATCAGGGCCAATGACCCCGTTTTCCACCACGTATCCTAGGATGGCTAAACGGCACGTACGAAACACACACTTCTCCCTGTTGTAGGTCAAGTTCAGGCGAGATGCAGTGCGTAGGAAGTTCAGGAGATTCGTGTCGTGGTCCTGCTGGTCATGGCCACAGATGGTGACATTATCCAGGTACGGGAAGGTAGCCCGCAGCCTGTTCTGGTCCACCATTCGGTTCATAGCACGCTGGAAGACCGAGACCCCATTGGTGACACCAAAGGGAACCCTGAGAAAGTGATACAAGCGGCCATCCGCCTCAAAAGCCGTGTATTGTCGGTCCTCTGGGCGAGTGGGGAGTTGGTGGTAGGCAGACTTGAGGTCTATGGTGGAGAACACCCGGTACTGCGCAATCTGATTGACCATATCAGATATGCGCGGGAGAGGATACGCATCCAGCTGCGTATATCGGTTAATGGTCTGACTGTAGTCAATGACCATCCGGGGTTTGTTCCCGCTCTTGACCACCACGACCTGCGCCCTCCACGGACTAGTGCTGGGTTGTATGATCCTTTCTTTGAGGAGCCGCTGAACCTCAGATCTAATGAAGATCCGATCATCAGCGCTGTAACGCCTGCTTTTAGTCGCGATGGGCTTGCAGCCTGGCACAAGATTCTGGAACAAGGAGGGTGTGGTGATCTTCAGCGTCGAGAGGCTGCAGGCGGGGCGCGTTGGGCAATTTGGAGGCTGCTGCTGTTTTCCCACTGCCAGTGAAGGGAGTGGCCCACCGTACTGTAGGATTACACTCCTCAAGTGGACCATGAAGTTTAGTCCGAGAAGTATTGGCGCGCAAAGATACGGCAACACGAGGAGCTTGAAACGCTCGTAAACTGTGTCTTGCACTTTCAAGGTTACCACGCAACTCCCTAGCACGGCAACAGACCGGGACCTTGATGCCATAGAGATTGTCTGTTTGGCCGGTTGAATCTGGAGTCCACACCGCTTCACAGTGTCTGGGTGGATAAAGCTCTCAGTGCTCCCGCTGTCAAACAGACAATAAATCACGTGGTCATTTACCTGGATATTCATCATAGATTTGTCAAGTCTATGAAGCTTGGCCTGGTCCAGGATGATTGACGCCACCGTTGGTTCATGAGCGCCACTGCAGGCAGCTGAAATCGATGAGGAGGACCCCTGCTGGTCGTTCGTGGTCAGTGTCGACCAACATGGCCGCTCCCATGAGTCGCATGTGGGTGAGGGCGCCAAACTCAGCGACCCCTGGTGGTCACACTCCTCCGACTCCGTTGACCGTAATGGCGTCGTCCTGGCCTCGCACGTGGACGAACCCCGCAATGACTTCGACGACGAAGACCCGAGCTCTGAAGAATCGCAGGCCGCACTGCCGTTCCTGGGTTTAGATCGGCACACTTTTGAATAGTGCCCTTTTTTACCGCATGCGGTGCACAACACAGCTTTAGCGGGACACTTTTGCCGAGTATGCTTCGCTCCCCCACAGAAATAGCACCGTGGGCCGCCCGGGGCTGCTGCCGTCGTCTGGCCCGAGTGTGAGCACGCCATTACACAGCATTTTGAACCCGAGGGACGAGGAGGGATTGGCGACTGCTCCTGCCACGTTGTCTCCACATGGTCCTCCGGATATAATACTAAGCTTTTGGAGGCCGTCTCGAGCAACTCTGCTAGCTCGATGGCCTGTTTAAGATCAAGGTTACCCTTCTCCAACAGTTTAAGTCGAATGTACGAAGATCCGACCCCCGCCACAAACGCATCTCGGGCGAGGTCGTTCATGCTCTGCTCAGCCGACACAGCTTTGCAGTTACAGCCCCTGGCTAGCTGTAGGAGCTCGTTCGCGTATTCCTCCATCGTTTCGCCAGACTGCCGTCGTCGAGTGGCTAAGAGGTAACGAGCGTGTATCTCATTGGGTGGTTTGATATAGCGCTTCTTTAGAAGCTCGAGGGCCTTAGTATAATCGGTGGCCGCACGGATCGCGAGGTAGACAGTGTCGCTTACCCTCGCATGGAGGACCCGGAGTCTGTCATCATCTGTGGTGACCGCTGCGGAGGCTGCCAGGTAGTCCTCGAAACACTTCAGCCAGTGGTCGAAGGTGTTAGAAGCGCCCACCGCACATGGATCTAGTGTAAGGCGTTCCGGCTTCAGAATTTGCTCCATACTCTCTCTCTTTTTTTTTCTTCGACGAGAGTTTAACGACAGTAAATAAAATTGATGCGCTTCTCAAACACGAGGCCTGAAGCTCGGTAAATGAAAGGCTTTTATTTACTGTAATGAAGCTGCCAGAACTTATATACACTATCCCAGACTGAAGGGGTCCCGGCCAGAGCAGGGACTCTTATACCTCTCCCAGGAGGCGGAGCCCGACTGGGATGTGCCACAACACTACAGTACAAAGGTGTAACAACCCCACCCTAACCCCAACAGCAACAATAGCACAATCCAACAGTAACATATGTACATCCTTGTAGTACTGGCCAGCCCCTGGCTCAGTACTATCCAGTGGGAACCAACGATGGTTCACCACACAGTGGGGGGGGTTTCACATTGTCTCCGTGGCAATTGGCCTCTGACTCACCCACCCTGCTATCCACTGAGTGTTTTCCATGGCCAGTCCGGGGCTGACACAGTGGTTAGCACTGCTGCCTCACGGTGCCAGGGACCTGGGTTCGATTCCCACCTTGGGTCACTGTCTGTGTGGAGTCCGCACGTTCTCCCCATGTCTGCGTGGGTTTCCTCTGGGTGCTGTGGTTTCCTCCCACAG
Organism: Mustelus asterias; assembly: GCF_964213995.1. Classification (NCBI taxonomy): domain Eukaryota; kingdom Metazoa; phylum Chordata; class Chondrichthyes; order Carcharhiniformes; family Triakidae; genus Mustelus; species Mustelus asterias. The sequence goes on along the minus strand of NC_135824.1, from coordinate 43,494,059 downwards.
TCCGAAAGACGTGCAGGTTAGGTGGATTGGCCGTGCTAAATTGCCCCTTGGTGTCAGGGGGACTAGCAGGGTAAATGCATGGGGTTACAGGGATAGGGCCTGGATGGGATTGTTGTCAGTCCTGCTCGATGGGCCGAGTGGCCTCTTCCTGTGCTGTAGGGATTCTATGTAGTGGAAGGGTTAGAAAGGTTATGAAACTAGGGTTTGACAGCATGGGCGACGGGTGTTAGGCATTTGTAGATAGTCTCCACCTCTGTATATAAACTCTCACTTATTGCACCCTCTCTCTGGCTCCTTGTTCTGATGAGTTGTCTTTCTGTCGTTGCCGCTCAGGTGACTGCATTCCTGGTCCACAGAAAGGCTGGGTGTTCACTCCAGAGTTTCTGCACATTGGTGGCATCCCCTCACAGTGACTGGACGCATCAGTCAGGCCCGTTTCTCATAGGGAATGAGGATGTCTCCCCCAATGTTCAGGGTCACTCATTGTCAATGTCTGCACTCGACATATTTAACCCAGCAACTAAACTCGAATGAAGAGTGAACCTCGGCCTCCAGTGACCTTGAACCTCAGGGGCAGAGATCATGGTGGCACAGTGGTTAGCACTGCTGCCTGATAACATCAGAGACCCGGGTTCAATTCCGGGTTTGGGTCACTGTCGGTGGAGTCTGCACCTTCTCCCTGTGTCTCCATGGGTTTCCTCCGGGTGCTCTGGTTTCCTCCCACAGTCCAGATGTGTGGGTTAGGTGGATTGTCCATGCCAAATTTCCCCTTAGTGTCAGGGGGACTAGCAGGGTAAATGCATAGGGTTATGGGGAAAGGGCCTGAGTGGGAATGAGTCAATGATGTCAGGAACTAGGTCAAGAATGAGCCAATCAAGTCGGTAACCATGTGCAGACATGATGGGCTGAATGGCCTCCTTCTGCACTGTAGGATTCTATGATTCTAGGAGAGGTGAAACTCCCATCGCGATGATGTGACCCTTGTCAATGAGCCATCCAGGAGTCAGGTATTCGCAGAAGCTCTTTGAGGAACAATGAACTGTCCCCGCAGCAAGTCATCCTCATTCTCCTGCAACACTGGGACTCCCTCCCCACCACCTGACCATCTCAGTGAGGGTGTGGGTGACAGCAGTCAAGAGCAGTGGACGAGGGGCGTAAGGATGATGGGATGCTCTCATAGGGCCCGAATCATCACCATCCATGGAACAGGCTATGAGCGCCTCCAGAGCTCTCGTGCCCCTTCTGGCCATCTCTGCTGCCTGATGGCCTTCCTCCACAGCCTCCAGATTCTCCTCTTCATCGTCCACCTCAATATCCTCCATCTCTTCCTCAGGCAGCTCCTTGCCGGGTTCTGCTGGGCGCAGTCACGATGCGCAGCCCTCTTTGCGGCCTGTACTCGGAGCTCCACTAGAGCGGCCCAGGCACCAGAAACACATTCTCAACAATCCTGTGATCTGCTCCAGCCCAGTGTGAGCAGCAGGGTGAGGCGCACAATATCTGATCACTGCTGCACTCTGTGGCCTCTGCACAGGCGTCATCAGCTACAGTCTCGGGGGTAGCCTCTGTCCCGGAGCAGCCAACCCTGTAGCCACTGAGCTCCCTCAAAAAAACGTCAGGTATCTGAGAGCGGCTCAGGGTGAAATTGTCCTGAACACATCCCAGGAACCCAGCTCACACCTGGAGGTTTTGTGTCCTCCTGACTGAATATTTAGGGTGTGGGAGCCCTTGTGGTTGACGAGCTGCGCTCCATGATGCTGTGGGGATCTGAGAGCCATGTGAGTACTGTCGATGCCTCCCTCTGCTTGTGGAAAGCCAACAATCTGGCTCGTGTCCTGGCTCGCCTGATCCCACTCAGAATGGATGTCGTTGTTGACCTTGTGAAGAGTGCGTCTGTCATCTCTGTGTTACTTTTATGAGCGGAGGTTTATGAGGTGCCACCCGTGGAGCCCTGGAAGGAACCAGGCGGGTACAAGTTGAGGGGGGGCTGTGACTTCCAATGCCACAGGCAGTGGATGTCCTCCAGCTACATGGGCAGTAACTCCTGAGGAAGGAACCACCTGGATAGGCAAAGTCTTCACTGATATTAGCTCTCACTCATCTGCAGAAAGGTCAGGTTCCATCTGTAGACCCTGCGCTGTGCAAGACAGTTCCGAGTGGCTGCTCTCCTGTAGCCCCTGCCACCCCTTCCTCCTCAGGCTCCTGGCTCTGGAGAGCCAGGCACCTCCATTGGTGGGGGGGGGGGACTTACTCTGTAAGTGCATCCGGGTTTAGTTCAGTCGGGCAGCATGGTTGGTGCACTTGGAGGGCCGAAGGGCCTGTTCCTGTGCTGTACTTTTCTTTGTTCTTCCTGACTGTCACAAATAAAACCGTCGAATCCCTACAGTGCAGGAAGAGGCCATTCAGCCCATCGAGTCTGCACCAACTCTGAAGCAACATCCCGCCCAGGCCCTCTGTTCCTCCCTGTCTCCTTAACCCCAGCATTTCCCATGGCTGATCCACCTTTGGACACCGAGGGAGAATTTAGCATGGCCAATCCCCCTAACCAGCACATCGTTCAGACTGTGGGAGGAAACCGGAGCACCCGGAGGAAACCCATGCAGACACGGGGAGAATGTGCAAACTCCACACAGACAGTGTCCCATGGCTGGAATTGAACCCGGGTCCCTGGCGTTGTGAGGCAGCAGTGCTAACCGCTGTGCCACCGTGCATCTGTAGAAATGGGGAGCAGTAATTGCAGTGTCATTAAATTCAGGAATATCCAACTAAGGTGATGGCATAGGGTGACCACGTCCATGACTACAGTGTGTCCCAATCCAGCTGGGAGTAACTCATCCAGAACAGTGAGGAAAATGTGAATAAAATGCTTTTCCAATTGGTTGGAGTTGGCCAGGCCTTCATATTAACCCCAAACCTGTTTCTCTTTAATTCCAGGGAGGAGATGGCCCAGCCTCCAGTAGCAGCTCCAGTAGCAGCTCCTCAGATAGTGACAGTAAAGAGACGGTAAGTTTTGGATAATCCCTCATCCTTTCAATAACCAATGAATGGGTATAAAAATATCTGGCATTAACTGGTGTCAGTGGTGTCACTCCAATGGAGGATGCTGCAATATTAATCATAGAATCCCCACAATGCAGAAGGAGGCCATTCAGCCCATCGAGCCTACACCGACTATCCACTACAGCATCCCACCCAAGCCCATCCACTGCCCTATCCCCGTAACCCTGCCAATTTACCCCACTAATCCCCCTAACCTACACATCTCGGGGCACTCGGGGGCAATTTAGCATAGCCAATTCGCCTATTAGAGGTGCACCTTTTGGATGAGATGTTAATCTGGGGCATGTAAAAGATCCCCTGTTGCTATTTAAAGTGGAGCAGTTGTCCTCGAGCCAGTATTTAGCCGCTTTCAGCGTTGCTAAAATAGAGGTTAGTACTCTTGTGACATGGCGCCTTGTGATGTAAACATCACTGCTGACATTTGTACAGTGACTGCATTCCACAAACACCTCATCAGCTGGAAATCTCTTCACCACATCTTCAAATGCACTTAAATAAATCAAATTCTTTATTGCTTGCAATGTCATTGTGGACTTTCCCTAGCAGCCCATTGAAGGTTTAGGATTAACTTTTATCCAGAATTGAATTATTCGTGCCAGAACTGAAATGCTGGGACGATCATTAGCAGATGCTCATATTTGTGGAATCTTTAACTTCATTCATTCAACACATTCATTCATTGGGCGGCACGGTAGCACAGTGGTTAGCACTGCTGCTTCACAGCTCCAGGGTCCCGGGTTCGATTCCCGGCTCGGGTCACTGTCTGTGTGGAGTTTGCACATTCTCCTCGTGTCTGCGTGGGTTTCCTCCGGGTGCTCCGGTTTCCTCCCACAGTCCAAAGATGTGCGGGTTAGGTTGATTGGCCAGGTTAAAAATTGCCCCTTAGAGTCGTGAGATGCGTAGGCTAGAGGGATTAGCGGGTAAATATGTGGGGGTAGGGCCTGGGTGGGGTTGTGGTCGGTGCAGACTCGATGGGCCGAATGGCCTCCTTCTGCACTGTAGGGTTTCTATGATTTCTATGAACTGCATTGGCCTCCCATCTGCCCATCCTCCCGCACTGCTCCACATCATTGCTCCAATTTGAATTGCCAACTTGTTTCCATATCGTTCTTCTTCTGTCTCTTCCAAGTCATTTTTATGTCCATAAGAAAGCAGGTCAGGGTCCAAGAAAGTTCCTTTTGAAATGGATGGTTTCAGGAGCAGATCATTCGGCCCCTCCAGACTGTTCCACCCCGTCTGTGTTTCTGAATATCCTTACCAGACAAAAAAAATCTATCAATCTCAATCTTGAGACTTTTAGCCCCAGTTTCAGGGAGAGTTCCAGATTTCTACCGTCTTTTGTGTGAGCAAGTGTAGCTTGATAACACCCCTAAATCCTCTTCTATTCTCTTCCCACACCTAGTGGTTCACTAAGGCAAACATTCACCTGGTTCCATGGCTAGTAACTCCCGGAACAGTTCGATGGTCTGTGCTGTACTGTTCTTTGTCCTTTGTCTCGGTGACCGACCCACGTCCCCGTAACAGAGCAGTACAAGTATTAGCTGGCATGGTAGATGTCAGGACCCTGCGGACCCTGCTTACTGGGCACCTTTCTGTCTCCGCATATTTTCTGACAGCGTTTTTTAAAATCTATTTAACCGACAGCCTGGATGTCGAGAGAAAAAGAAAAAAGTGAAGCAAGTAAAAGCGTCCGAGGTGAAAGAGGGTGAGAGAGCGAGCGACAAAGGGCAGCTTGAGCACTGCAAACAGTAACAGCGGATGAAGAAACCTAACAAGATTGTTAAAAAAGATGTTGTTCTTCCGTCTAACCTTTTAGCTTCTTGGCATGTTTAAGGAATGCTATCTTTATATTTCAGATTCAGTGTTCTCCTTTATACACTTGGTTTGTGATCGTTCTTCTGTTAATTATTCAGCGGCAGCAATGTTTCTGGCGAACTCCCCAAAATGTTAGTGAGATTAACCGCTCTGTGACTGAGTAACATGGTGTCGATTGCGTTCCAGAATATTTTGTATTTGTCGTTTCAATCGGTAGCCACACCTTCAGCTGTAAACTCTGGAATTCCCTCCCTAAATATCTCCCTCCTCCTTGAAGATGTTCCTTCAAACCTGTCTCTTTGGCCAGGTTTGGTCACCAGTCTCGCTGTGGCACAGAGCCTGATTTGTTTGTCCGAGAAACATAGAATCCCTACAGTACAGAAAGAGGCCATTCGGCCCATAACACTCCTGTGAAACTCAGGGAAACCTTTCATTATATTAAAGATCTAATCCAAATGTAAGTTGCTATTGTCAATTGTGAGACACAGTAAGGATGAATTAAAGATGTATCAGTCTGAAATACCTTTGCTGAACTCTGCTGTTACTGGGTGTCATTTATAAACCCTTTCATTCAATTATGATCCTTGATCATCTGGTATTTGGTATAATCTTGTTAGGGACCAATAAAGTTTTGTTTAACATCAACATAGTTTGAGATTTAATAAAGGCACAACATTGCAAAATGAATAAAGCTGCCTCCACCACAACGCCAGATCAGGAGATGAAACAGTTCAGTATTCCAGGCGTGCCTTAATCAACTCATCACTCTGGGTCTGTGTTTTCTAGCATGAGAAACCAATCCAATCCCAATCTCCTTGTTTTAATGTTCCTCATTATCAAAGCAACAATTCCCTGTTGAAAGAATTGCCTGCTTCAGTAATGGTTTGAGTTTCAGAATGTGATCCTCACCTGAAACAGGTGCTGCAGGATTTAATAATACTCTGGTTGGACGCGACAGGTTCGAAGTTGAGAGTTGACTCCTCGATAGCGATCAAAGGAAGTTAAAAGAACTTACTGCAGCAAGATGGCCAAAAAGAAAATTCATTTTCATTCTTCATTAACAAACAAGGTGACCAAAGGGGAGAAAATCTCTCTCATCGACATTTTGAGGTGAAATTTATTTTATCCACGGTACAAGAGACAGAGCAGTTTTTGTTACGTAAAAAGAATCATGAGATTATAAACAAATTAGATTTAACAAACTTGTCTTTCTGGTTTTCTATCTTTACCAATATCACAACGGCAGCTTTACTCATTTTGCATATTTCACCATTTCAGAATGTATTGAGTAATCTAGTTAGGTCACCAAAGCTATAGACCCTCTGGTGTGTGTGTGTGTGGGTGTGAGTGCACATGTGCATGTGTGTGAGTATGTGAGTGAGTGAGTGTGAGTGCGTGTATGTGAGTGTGTGATTGCTTTGGATCACTTTGGGACCAGTGACCATAATTCTATTAGTTTTAAGATAGCTGTGGAGAATGACAGGTCAAAAGTTAAAATTCTAACTTGGGGCAAGGCCAATTTTGATAGTATCATAGAACATAGAACATAGAACATTACAGCGCAGAACAGGCCCTTCGGCCCACGATGTTGCACCGACCAGTTAAAAAAAAACTGTGACCCTCCAACCTAAACCAATTTCTTTTCGTCCATGAACCTATCTACGGATCTCTTAAACGCCACCAAACTAGGCGCATTTACAACTGATGCTGGCAGGGCATTCCAATCCCTCACCACCCTCTGGGTAAAGAACCTACCCCTGACATCGGTTCTATAACTACCCCCCCTCAATTTAAAGCCATGCCCCCTCGTGCTGGATTTCTCCATCAGAGGAAAAAGGCTATCACTATCCACCCTATCTAAACCTCTAATCATCTTATATGTTTCAATAAGATCCCCTCTTAGCCGCCGCCTTTCCAGCGAAAACAATCCCAAATCCCTCAGCCTCTCCTCATAGGATCTCCCCTCCATACCAGGCAACATCCTGGTAAACCTCCTCTGCACCCTCTCCAAAGCCTCCACATCCTTCCTGTAATGTGGGGACCAGAACTGCACACAGTACTCCAAGTGCGGCCGCACCAGAGTTGTGTACAGTTGCAACATAACGCTACGACTCCTAAATTCAATCCCCCTACCAATAAACGCCAAGACACCATATGCCTTCTTAACAACCTTATCTACTTGATTCCCAACTTTCAGGGATCTATGCACACATACACCTAGATCCCTCTGCTCCTCCACACTATTCAAAGTCCTCCCGTTAGCCCTATACTCAACACATCTGTTATTCCTACCAAAGTGAATTACCTCACACTTCTCCGCATTAAACTCCATCCGCCACCTCTCGGCCCAACTTTGCAACCTGTCTAAGTCTTCCTGCAAACTACGACACCCTTCCTCACTGTCTACCACACCACCGACTTTGGTGTCATCAGCAAATTTGCTAATCCACCCAACTATACCCTCATCCAGATCATTAATAAATATTACAAACAGCAGTGGCCCCAAAACAGATCCCTGAGGTACACCACTTGTAACCGCACTCCATGATGAATATTTACTATCAACCACCACCCTCTGTTTCCTATCCGCTAGCCAATTCCTGATCCAATTTCCTAGATCACCCCCAATCCCATACATCTGCATTTTCTGCAGAAGCCTACCATGGTGAACCTTATCAAACGCCTTACTAAAATCCATATATACCACGTCCACTGCCTTGCCCCCATCCACCTCCTTGGTCACTTTCTCAAAAAACTCAATAAGGTTAGTAAGGCACGACCTACCTGCCACAAAACCATGCTGACTATCACCTATCAATTCATTACTCTCCAAATAACTATAAATCCTATCCCTTATAATTTTTTCCAACATCTTGCCGACAACAGAAGTGAGACTCACCGGTCTATAATTCCCGGGGAAGTCTCTGTTCCCCTTCTTAAACAATGGGACAACATTCGCTAACCTCCAATCTTCTGGTACTATACCAGAGGCCAACGACGACCTGAAGATCAGAGCCAGAGGCTCTGCAATCACTTCTCTTGCCTCCCAGAGAATCCTTGGATAAATCCCATCCGGACCAGGGGATTTATCTATTTTCAGACCCTCCAGAATATCCTGCACATCCTCCTTATCAACTGTAATACTGTCTATTCTACTCCCCTGCAACCCAGTGTCCTCCTCAGCTATATTCATGTCCCCTTGCGTGAACACCGAAGAGAAATATTGGTTCAATGCTTCACCAATCTCCTCCGGTTCCACACATAACTTCCCTCTGCCATCTATAACTGGCCCTAAACTTGCCCTAACCAACCTTCTGTTCTTGACATACCTATAGAACGCCTTAGGATTCTCTTTAACCCTATCCGCCAAAGTCTTCTCATGTCCCCTTTTAGCCCTTCTAAGCTCGCTCTTCAACTCCCTCTTAGCCAATCTAAAGCTTTCTAGTGCACTACCCGAGTGCTCACGTCTCATCCGAACATAAGCCTCCTTTTTCTTTCTAACCAACAAAGAAACTTTTTTTCCTGCAGTATCAGGCAGGAACTTTCAAAAGTTAGTTGGGGGAGTCTGTGGAAAGGCAAAGGGACATCTGGTAAATGGAAGGCTTTCAAAAGTGTGTTAACCAGGGTTCAGGGTAAGCACATTCCTCTTAGAGTGAAGGGCAAGGCTGGTAGAAGTAGGGAACCCTGGATACTCAGGATATTGAGATCCTGTTCAAAAAGAAGGAGGCACATGACATGCATAGGCAGCTAGGGATCAAGTGGATCCCTTGAAGAGTATAGAGGCTGTAGGAGTAGAGTTAAGCGAGAAATCAGGAGGGCAGAAAGGGGACATGAGATTGCTTTGGCAGATAAGGCAACGGAGAATTCAAAGAGCTTCTACAAATAGTCAATATCTTTTCCCAAAGGTAGGAGAGTCTAAAACTAGAGGGCATAGGTTTAAGGTGAGAGGGGAGAGATAAAAAAGTGTCCAGAGGGGCAATTGTTTCACACACGGTGGCGAGTGTCTGGAACAAGCTGCCAGGGGTAGTAGTAGAGGTGGGTACAATTTTGTCTTTTAAAAAGCATTTAGATAGTTACAATGGTACGATGGGTATAGAGGGATGTGGGTCAAATGCAGGCAATTGGGATTAGCTTGGGGTTTTTAAAAAAAAGGGCAGCATGGACAAGTTGGACCGAAGGGCCTGTTTCTATGACTGATTAGAGACAGCATGACTTTGTGAGTGGAAAATCATGTTTTTTGAAGGGGTAACCAAGAAAGTAGATGAGGGCAGTGTAGTCGACGTTGTCTACATGGACTTTAGCACTCACAAAGCCATGCTGACTGTCCCTAATCAGACCTTGCCTCTCTAAATGCCTGTAAATCCTGTCTCTCAGAATACCTTCTAACAACTTACCCACTACAACGTTAGGCTCACCGGCCTGTAGTTCCCTGGCTTTTCCCTGCAGCCCTTCTTAAGCAAAGTCACAACATTTGTTACCCACATGGACTTTAGCAAGGCCTTTGACAAGGTACCACATGGTTGTTGCATAAGGTTAAATCTCGCGGGATCCAGGGTAAGGGAACCAATTGGATACAAAATTGGTTTGACGACAGAAGACAGAGGGTAGTTGTAGAGGGTTGTTTTTCAAACTGGAGGCCTGTAAGGCCTTTGCGTTCGATAAGGTCCCCCATGCAAGGCTTCTCGAAAAAGTGAGAGGGCATGGGATCCAAGGGGCTGCTGCCCTGTGGATCCAGAACTGGCTTACCCAAAGGAGGCAGAGAGTGTGTATAGATGGGTCTTTTTCTAATTGGAGGTCGGTCACCAGTGGAGTGCCCCAGGGATCTGTTCTGGGACCCCTGCTGTTTGTCATTTTCATACATGACCTGGATGAGGAAGTGGAGGGATGGGTTGGTAAGTTTGCTGACGACACGAAGGTTGGTGGGGTTGTGGATAGTCTGGAAGGATGTCAGAAGTTACAGACGGACATAGATAGGATGCAAGACTGGGCGGACAAGTGGCAGATGGACTTCAACCCAGATAAATGCGTCGTGGTCCATTTTGGCAGGTCAAATGGGATGAAGGAGTACAATATAAAGGGAAAGACTCTTAGTACTGTAGAGGATCAGAAGGACCTTGGGGTCCGGGTCCATAGGACTCTAAAATCGGCCCCGCAGGTGGAGGAGGTGGTTAAGAAGGCGTATGGTGTGCTGGCCTTTATCAATCGAGGGATTGAGTTTAGGAGTCCGGGGATAATGATGCAGCTATATAAGACCCTCGTCAGACCCCACTTGGAGTACTGTGCTCAGTTCTGGTCGTCTCATTACAGGAAGGATGTGGAAAAGATTGAAAGGGTGCAGAGGCGATTTACAAGGATGTTGCCTGGATTGAGTGGCATGCCTTATGAGGATAGGCTGAGGGAGCTCGGTCTTTTCTCCTTGGAGAGACGTAGGATGAGAGGAGACCTAATAGAGGTATATAAGATGTTGAGAGGCATAGATCGGGTGAACTCTCAGAGGCTTTTTCCCAGGGTGGAAATGGCTGCTATGAGAGGACACAGGTTTAAGGTGCTGGGGGGTAGGTACAGGGGAAATGTTAGGGGGACGTTTTTCGCACAGAGGGTGGTGGGCGAGTGGAATCGGCTGCCGTCAGTGGTGGTGGAGGTGAACTCAATAGGGTCTTTTAAGAGACTCCTGGATGAGTACATGGGACTTAATAGGATGGAGGGTTCTAGGTAGCCCTAAAAGGTAGGGATATGTTCGGCACAACTTGTGGGGCCGAAGGGCCTGTTTTGTGCTGTAGTTTTCTATGTTTCTATGTAACCAGCGGTGTGCCTCAGGAATCGGTCTGGGTCCACTATTATTTATTATTTATATCAATGATTTGGATGAGAATATAGGAGGCATGGTTAGTAAGTTTGCAGATGACACCAAGATTGGTGGCATGGTGACAATGAAGAAGGTTATCTAGGATTGCAACGGGATCTTGATCCATTGGGCCAGTGGGCTGACGAATGGCAGATGGAGTTTAATTTAGATAAATTTGAGATAATGCATTTTAGTAGATCGAATCAGGGCAGGACCTATTCAGTTAATGGTAGGGCGTTGGGGAGAGTTATAGAACAAAGAGATCTAGGGGTACAGGTTCATAGCTCCTTGAAAGTGGAGTCACAGGTGGACAAAGTGGTGAAGAAGGCATTCAGCGTGCTTGGTTTCATTGGTCAGAACATTGAATACAGGAGTTGGGATGTCTTGTTGAAGTTGTACAAGACATTGGTAAGGCCACACTTGGAATACTGTGTACAGTTCTGGTCACCTTATTATAGAAAGGACATTTTTAAACTAGAAAGAGTGCAGAAAAGATTTACTAGGATGCTACTGGGACTTGATGGTTTGAGTGTAAGGAGAGGCTGGATCGACTGGGACTTTTTTCCCTGGAGCGTAGAAGGCTGAGCGGTGATCATGTAGAGGTCTATAAAATAATGAGGGGCACAGACCAGCTAGATAGTCGACATCTTTTCCGGAAGTTAGGGGAGTCTAAAACTAGAGGGCATAGGTTTAAGGTGAGAGGGGAGAGATACAAAAGTGTCCAGAGGGGCAATTTTTTCACACAGAGGTTGGTGAGTGTCTGGAACAAGCTGCCAGAGGTAGTAGGAGAGGCGGCTACAATTTTGTCTTTTAAAAAGCATTTAGACAGTTACGTGGGTAAGAATGGGTATAGAGGGATATGGGCCAAACACGGGCAATTGGGATTAGCTTAATGATAAAAACTGGGCGGCATGGACAAGTTGGGCCGAAGGGCCTGTTTCCATGCTGTAAACCTCTATGACTCTATTCCCTTTGGAAAGTATCTGGTTAATCGTGATTGTTTAGCTCTATTGGATTGTAAAGAAGTTGTAAATCGACGCAGGCTGTCTGACTCAGAGATCGACACTCCTGATATGGAATAACATCGAGAATTTCTGTCGTTTCTCTTCCCCTGAGGGCTGGCCTGTGTTTGAAACCTGTGCGCAGTGTTGTAAAAAACTAGGCTCTTGAAGAAACAGATATTTTCTGCCACAGTTTTGCCCATTCACCGAGTGGCACACACACACACTCGGACACACACACACACACACACTCGGACACACACACACACTCGGACACACACACACACACACACACACACTCCCCCCCACACACACACACACACACACAGACACAGATACATACACACACACACACACACACACTCGGACACACACACACACTCGCACACACACACACACACACACACACACACACTCCCCCCCCCACACACACACACACACACACACACACAGACACACACACACACACACTTGTACACACACACACACACTTGTACACACACACACACTCACACACACACACACACACACACACACTCCCCCCACACACACACACGCAGACACACACACACACTCACACACACACACTCATACACACACACACACACTCGTACACACACTCACACACACACTCCCCCCCCCCACACACACACACAGACACACACACACACTCGTACACACACACACACACTCGTACACACACACACACACACACACACACACACACACACACACACACACTCGTACACACACACACACACACTCACACACGCACACACACTCACACACGCACACACACGCACACACACACTCACACACACACTCACATACATACACACTCGGACACACACACACACACACACACACTCCCCCCCCCACACACACACACACTCTCCCCCCCACACACACACACTCGTACACACACACACACACGCACACACACACACTCGTACACACACACACACTCACGCACGCACACACACACTCACACACACACTCATATACATACACACACACACTCACACACACACTTTCACACACACTCTCTCACACATTCTCACACACACACACACACACTCACGCACACTCTCACACACTCTCACACACACACACATTCACACATACACACACACACTCTCACACACTCTCACACATACACACTCTCACATACTCTCACACTCACACACACACACGCACACACACACACACACTCACTCACACGCACTCACACACACACGCTCTCACACACACACACTCATACTCACACACTCACACACACACTCTCGCACACACACACACACACTCTCGCACACACTCACACGCACACACACACACTCACGCACACACACACTCACGCACACACTCACACACACACTCACGCACACACTCACACACACACTCACACACACTCACACACACTCACGCACACTCACGCACACACTCACTCACACACTCACACACTCACGCACACACTTACACACTCACACATACACACACTCACACACACACTCACACACACACTCCCACACACACTCCCACACACACACTCACGCACACACACGCACACACACACTCACACACACTCACGCACACACTCACACACTCACGCACACACTCTCACACACATACTCACGCACACACACACACACATTCTCCCTCGCAAAGAACAAAGAACAGTACAGCACAGGAACAGGCCCTTCGGCCCTCCAAGCCTGCGCCGATTGCAATGTCCTATCGAGACCAATCGCTCATTTCCTCATTCCCCATCTGTTCATGCGTCTATCAAGATTAGTCTTGAATGAGGCTAACGTATCTGCCTCAACCACCTCACTTGGCAGTGCATTGCAAGTCCCCCACCACCCTCTGTGTAAAAAATCTTCCCCCTGCACATCTCCACTGAACCTTCCCCACCCCCCCCCCCCCCCCCCCCCCCCCGCCCCCCCCCCTTATCTTGAACTTGTGCCCCTTTGTAATTGTCATTTCTGCCCTGGGAAAAAGCTTCCAACTGTTCACCCTGCCTATACCTCTCATCATTTTATAAACTCCTATCTGGTTGCCCCTCAGTCTCTGTCTTTCCAGGGAGAACAATCCCAGTTTATTCAATCTCTCCTCATAGCTAATACCCTCCATACCAGGCAACATCCTGGTAAACCTTTTCTGCGCTCTCCCCAAAGCCTCCACGTCCTTCTGGTAGTGTGGTGACCAGAATTGGACACAGTATTCCAAACGTGGCCTAACCAACGTTTTATACAACTGTAACATAATTTGCCAACCTTTACACTCGATGCCCCGTCCGATGAAGGCGAGCGTGCCGTATGCTTTCATCACCACCTTTTCCACCTGTGCTGCCATTTTTAAGGATCTGTGGACCTGTACTCCCAGATCTCTCTGTGTGTCTGTGCTCCTGATTATTCTGCCATTTATTTTAATAGCTCCCGCCTGAAAATGCATCACCTCACATTTGTCCAGATTAAATTCCATCTGCCATTTCTCCACCCAATTTTCCAGGCTATCTATATCCTGCTGTATTCCCTGATAATCTTCATCACTATCCACAACTCCGCCAATCTTAGTATCATCTGCAAACTTGCTAATCAAACCAGCTACAGTTTCTTCCAAGTCATTAATATATATTACAAACAGCTGAGATCCCAGCACTGATCCCTGCGGAACACCACTAGGTTACAGACCTCCATTCAGAAAAAAACCCTTCCACCGCTAATCTCTGTCTTCTATGGCCAAGAAAGTTCTGAATCCATCTAGCTAGTCTGATCCTGTATGATTTAACCTTTTGCACCAGCCTGCCTGCCATGAGTGATCTTGTCAAATGCTTTACTAAAGTCCATGTAGACAACATTCACGGCCCTTCCCTCATCAATAATTTTTGTCACCTCCTCAAAAAACTCAATCAAATTAGTGAGACATGACCTCCCTCGTACAAAACCATGCTGTCTGTCACTAACAAGACCATTCAGTTCCACACACACACACACAAAAATCACACACACTCACACACACCCACACACACACACAAATGCACACACTTGCACACGCACTCACTCTGGTGAACTGGTGCAGTGACAATAATCTCTCCCTCAATGTCAACAAAATAAAGGAGATTGTCATCGACTTCAGGAAGCATAAAGGAGAACATGCCCCTGTCTACAGCAACGGGGATGAAGTAGAAAAGGTCGAGAGCTTCAAGTTTCCAGATCACCAACAACCTGTCCTGGTCCCCCCATGCCGACACTATAGTTAAGAAAGCCCACCAACACCTCTACTTTCTCAGAAGACTAAGGAAATTTGGCATGTCAGCTACAACTCTCACCAACTTTTACAGATGCACCATAGAAAGCATTCTTTCTGGTTGTATCACAGCTTGGTATGGCTCCTGCTCTGCCCAAGACCAGAGGAACTACAAAAGGTTGTGAATGTAGCCCAATCCATCACGCAAACCAGCCTCCCATCCATTGACTCTGTCTACCCTTCCCGCTGCCTCAGCAAAACACCATGGACATTCTCTTTTCCACCTTCTTCCTTCGGGAAAAAGATACAAAGGTCTGAGGTCACGTACCAACCGACACAATAACAGTTTCTTCCCTGCTGCCATCAGACTTTTGAATGGACCTATCTTGCATTCAGTTGATCTTTCTCTACACCCTAGCTATAATGTAACACTACATTCTACACTCTCTTGTTTCCTTCTCTATGAACGGTATGCTTTGTATAGCGTGCAAGAAACAATACTTTTCACTGTATCCCAATATATGTGACAATAATAAATCAAATCAAATCATATCAAACACACACTCACTCTCTCACTCTCTCACACTCACACAATCACACACACTCACACACACCCGCACACTCACACTCACACACTCATTCACACACATACGCACACTCACACATACACCCACACTCACACACTCACACACACCCACACACTCACACACTCATTCACACACATACGCACACTCACACATACACCCACACTCACACACACACTCACACACATTCACACTCACACAAACTCACACACATTCGCGTACACTTGCACACACTCGCACACACACACTCATTCACACAGGTACACACACTCACACACACATCCACACACACCCACACACTCATACAGCCTCTTTCACGCACACTCTTTCACACACACTCGCACACACTCACACACGCACACACCCACACTCAGACACACACCCACACACTCTTACACACACCCACACACTTTTACACATACACCCACACACCTTTACACATACACCCACACACACTCATACACACCCACCCACTCATCCACACACACACACACACACACACACAGTGGTCACCTCACTATAGGGAGCATGTGATTGCACTAGAGGGGGTGCAGAGGAGGTTAGAGTCACAGAGGTTTACAGCATGGAAACAGGCCCTTCAGCCCAACTTGTCCGGCCTTTTGGCTAAGATCAAGTGTAATTATGCGGATGCTGCACTTGGTTGAGGTCATTAGGTTACATTGAGGCTTCATATGTTTCATATGAAGCAATTTTTAAAAGCGGCATCTCGGCATTTTGGCTAAGATGCAAATGAGCTCAAGTCTTGGAGGAGGATCCTCCCCCTTCTCCAATCAGCTTGACTCATGTAGATCAGGCCCAAGACAGGGTAGAGGATTGCTCGCCCTGTCTTGTCAGCCTGGATCTGAAATGTCTCCACTTGTTGAGACTATGATTTGGACTTGATTTGATTGAATTGGAAAAGTATTTTTAAAAACTTGTCGATGCCGCCCTTATTTTTAAACCCCTAAGCTAATCCCTATTACCCGGTGATGCGCGATAAATCACACGGGAGTCTGGATGTACCCGGGAAATAAAGGCTTTTATTACCAACAATAACGGAGCTACTATATACAATCCCAGACTAAAGGGTCACCGGGCAGAGCAGTGACCTTTATACCTCTCCCAGAAGGCGGAGCCAACTGGGGTGTACCATAGGACTATATTAACAGGTAGAACAGCCCAACCCTAACCCCAACAGTAACATATCTACAGACTCATAGTACTGGCCAAACCATGGCTCAGCACTCCTGGTGGTAACCAACAATGGTTCACCACATTCACCCTCCTTTAAAAACAAAGGCCGGCGGGGTACAAAAAAAACAGAACAACTGTTCATCTGTCTATAAGTTCAAACGGTTTGGGGGACCGCACCGTCGCTGCGACCTCCTCAACACCGGTGATGACGCCGGTTCAGGCAATCGCGGTGACCTTCTCTCCAAGGCGGTGTCCAGTGACTCCTCCAGTTCCTCACGGGCCGGTAGACCACGAGGTGGTGACAATCCGCTGGACTCGAGCACGCCTCGAGGTGGCGACAATCTCCTGGACTCAGGCAAGCTGTACACGGGAGTAAGAGGGTTAAGTGGTGGTCCCGATACTGCCCGCGCCGTGTCAGGAGGAGAGATAAGGGTTGGGGGGACCCTAACTGGGGGTGTGGGAGCGACTGGGTTTCCAAGTCCCCTGCAGGCGCCAGATCTCGAATCGAGACCGTGTCCTCTCGCCCGTCAGGATGTGCCACATAGGCATACTGAGGGTTGGCGTGGAGGAGATGGACCTGTTCAACCAAAGGGTCGGACTTGCGGGTCCTAACATGCCGCCGCAGGACGACAGGTCCTGAGTACGTCAACCAAGACGGTAATGAGGTCCCAGAGGAAGACTTCCTAGGGAATGAAAACATTCTCTCATGAGGAGTAGCGTTGGTTGCCGTACACAGGAGTGAGCGTATGGAGTGGAGCGCATCAGGGAGCACCTCTTGCCAACGGGAGACTGGAAGACCTTTAGACCTCAACGCCAGTAAGACAGCCTTCCAGACTGTAGCATTCTCTCGTTCAACCTGTCCGTTACCCCAAGGGTTGTAGCTCGTGGTTCTACTAGAGGCAATCCCATTTGAGAGCAGGTATTGCCTCAAGTCGTCGCTCATGAACGACGAACCCCTATCGCTGTGGATATAACAGGGGTAACCGAACAGGGTGAAAAGCTCCCGTAATGCTTTGATAACCGTGGCAGCGGTCATATCAGAACAGGGAATGACAAAACGTGAGTACTCGTCAATCACATTGAGGAAGTACACGTTCCGATCTGTCGAGGGAAGGGGGCCCTTGAAGTCCACACTCAGTCTTTCGAAAAGACGAGTGGCCTTAATGAGGTGTGCCCTGTCAGGTCGGTAGAAGTGCGGTTTGCGTTCCGCGCATACCTGGCAGCTTCTGGTTATGGACCTGACATCCTCCACCGAGTAGGGTAGATTCCGGGCCTTTATAAAATGGAAGAGCCGAGTGACCCCCGAATGGCAGAGGTCATTGTGGAGAGCCTGTAATCGATTCTCCTGCACACTAGCACATGTTCCACGCGACAGGGCGTCCGAGGGCTCGTTGAGCTTCTCTGGACGGTACATGATATCATAATTGTAGGTGGAGAGTTCGATTCTCCACCTCAAGATTTTATCATTTTTGATCTTACCCCGTAACGTGTTGTTGAACATGAACGCCACGGACCGCTGGTCCGTGAGCAGAGTGAACCGTTTTCCCGCCAAGTAATGGCGCCAATGCCGAACGGCCTCCACAATGGCCTGGGCCTCTTTTTCCACCGCAGAATGCCGAATTTCAGGGCCTTGGAGGGTGCGAGAGAAAAAGGCAACGGGCCTGCCCGCCTGGTTAAGTGTGGCGGCCAGGGCGAAATCAGATGTATCACTCTCCACCTGGAAGGGGATGGACTCATCAATAGCGTGCATCGTGGCTTTCGCGATGTCGGCTTTTATTCCTGCAAAGGCTAAGCGAGCCTCTGTTGTTAGGGGAAAGGAGGTAGACTTGATGAGCGGACGGGCTTTGTCCGCGTAATTGGGAACCCACTGTGCATAGTATGAGAAGAAGCCTAAGCATCTTCTCAATGCTTTGATGCTAGTGGGCAGGGGGAGTTCGAGGAGGGGACGCATACAGTCTGGATCAGGGCCAAGGACCCCGTTTTCCACCACGTATCCGAGGATAGCTAGGCGGCGCGTGCAAAATACACACTTCTCCCTGTTGTAGGTCAGATTCAGGTGAGATGCAGTGCGTAAGAATCTAAGAAGGTTGGCATCGTGGTCCTGCTGGTCATGGCCGCAGATGGTGACGTTATCCAGGTACGGGAAGGTAGCCCGCAGTCCGTTCTGGTCCACCATTCAGTCCATAGCACGCTGGAAGACCGAGACCCCATTCGTGACACCAAAGGGAACCCTTAAAAAGTGGTACAGATGACCATCTGCCTCAAAGGCCGTGTATTTTCGGTCCTCTGGGCGAATGGGGAGCTGGTGGTAAGCAGACTTCAAGTCAATGGTGGAGAACACCCGGTACTGCGCAATCTGATTGACCATGTCAGATATGCGCGGGAGGGGATACGCATCCAGCTGCGTGTATCTGTTAATGGTCTGACTATAGTCTATGACCATCCGGGGTTTGTTCCCATTCTTAACCACCATGACTTGCGCTCTCCATGGACTAGCGCTAGGTTGGATGATCCCTTCCTTGAAGAGCCGCTGAACTTCAGATCGAATGAAGATCCGATCCTCAGCGCTGTAACGCCTGCTCTTTGTTGCGATGGGCTTGCAGCCTGGCACGAGATTCTGGAATAGGGAGGGTGGGGTAATCCTGAGCGTCGAGAGACTACATGTGGAGCGCTTTGGGCAATTTAGAGGCTGCAGATCTCCCACTGAAAGCGGAGGGAGTGGCCCATCGTACTGCAGGGTTACACTCTTCAGGTGGACCATAAAATCTAGTCCTAGGAGTATCGGCGCGCAAAGGTGTGGTAACACAAGGAGCCTGAAGTTCTCGTAAACCGTGCCCTGCACCGTCAGGTTGACCACGCAGCTCCCTAGCACGGTGACAGACCGGGACCTTGACGCCATTGAAATTGTCTGCTTGACAGTCCGAATCTGGAGACCGCACCGCTTCACGGTGTCAGGGTGAATGAAGCTCTCCATGCTCCCGCTGTCAAACAAACAATAAATCTGGCGTCCGTTTACCTGTATGTCCATCATGGACTTGTCGAGTCTGTGAGGCTTGGCCTGGTCCAGGATGATTGACGCCACCGTTGGATCGTGGGTGCAACTGCAGGCAGCTGAGCTGGTTAATGACGGCCCCTGCTGGTCATTTGCGGTCGGTGCCGACCAAAATGGCTGCCCCCATAGGTCGCACGTGGTCGACGGCGCCAAAAATGGCGGCCCCTGCAGGTCGCATGTGTCTTGCGACTCCGTCGTTAGGAATAGCGACGCTCTGGAATCGCACGTGGTGGAAGACCTCAAAGACGCAGAAGACAAGGAGGCCGGCTCCGGGGAGTCACACGCCGCACTGCAGTGTTTGGAGGGTGGTTTGGTCCGGCATACTTTGAAATAATGCCCCTTCTTGCCACAGGCGGAGCACAATACCGCTTTAGCTGGACATCGCTGCCGAGGGTGTTTCACCCCCCCACAGAAGTAACACCGCGGGCCTCCTGGAGCTGCTGCCGTCGTCAGGTCCGAGGCTGGAAACGCAATCGCGCAGTTTTTCGAACCCGCTGAATAAAGTGGAGTCTGCGGCTGCACCTGCCACAATGTCCCCACGCGGTCGTCGGGGTACATCTCCAGACTTTTGGAGGCCGTTTCTAGAGCGTCAGCTAATTCTACGGTTTTAGTGAGATCGAGGTTACCTTGCTCTAGCAGCTGAAGGCGAATGTACGACGAGCCGATTCCCGCCACGAACGCATCTCGAACTAGGTCACTCATATACTGGGCTGCCGACACTGGCTTGCAGTTGCAGGCTCTGGCTAGCTGCTGAAGTTCACACAGGTACTGTTCCGTCGTTTCGCCGGGCTGCCGCCGTCGAGTGGCTAGAAGGTGTCGAGCATGGATCTCATTCCGCGGTTTGTTGTATCGCTTTTTGAGCAGCTCGATGGCCCCTTTGTAGTCTTGGGCCTCACGGATCGCTAAGTATACAGTGTCGCTTACCCTTGCGTGGAGGACCCGGAGTCTGTCGGCGTCGTTGTGGACCGCTGTGGAGGCGTCGAGGTAATCTTGGAAACACTTCAACCAGTGGTCGAAAGTGTTCGATGCTCCCACCGCACGTGGATCCAACGTAAGCCGTTCGGGTTTCAGCATTTGCTCCATGATTTTCTTTTGGGTTTTTTTCGTCAAAAAAAAAAAATTTTTCTTGTTGGCAATAAAATTGATGCGCGATAAATCACACGGGAGGCAGGATGTACCCGGGAAATAAAGGCTTTTATTACCAACAATAATGGAGCTACTATATACAATATACAATCCCAGACTAAAGGGTCACCAGGCAGAGCAGTGACCTTTATACCTCTCCCAGAAGGCGGAGCCAACTGGGGTGTACCATAGGACTATATTAACAGGTAGAACAGCCCAACCCTAACCCCAACAGTAACATATCTACAGACTCATAGTACTGGCCAAACCATGGCTCAGCACTCCTGGTGGTAACCAACAATGGTTCACCACACCCGCATTTGGCCCATATCCCTCTATACCCATCGTACCCATGTAACTGTCTAAATGCTTTTTAAAAGACAAAATTGCACCCGCCTCTACTACTACCTCTGGCAGCTTGTTCCAGTCACTCACCACCCTCTGTGTGAAAAAATTGCTCCTCTGGACACTTTTGTATCTCTTCCCTCTCACCTTAAACCTTTGCCCTCTAGTTTTAGACTCCCCTACCTTTGGGAAAAGATATTGACTATCTAGCTGATCTGTGCCCCTCATTATTTCATAGACCTCTGTAAGGTCACCCCTCAGCCTCCTACGCTCCAGAGAAAAAAGTCCCAGTCTATCCAGCCTCTCCTTATAACTCAATCCATCAAGTCCCCGTAGCATCCTAGTAAATTTTTTCTGCACTCTTTCTAGTTTAATAATATCCTTTCTATAATAGGGGGACCAGAATTGCACACAGTATTCCAAGTGTGGCCTTACCAATGCCTTGTACAACTTCAACAAGACGTCCCAACTCCTGTATTCAATGTTCTGACCGATGAAACCAACCAAGCATGCTGAATGCCTTCTTCACCACTCTGTCCACCTGTGACTCCACTTTCAAGGAGCTATGAACCTGTACCCCTAGATCTCTTTGTTCTGTAACTCTCCCCAACGCCCTACCAGGTTCACCGGGATGATGTCTGGGATGGAGCATTTGAGCTGTAAGGGGAGACTG
The DNA here is from genome assembly GCF_964213995.1 of Mustelus asterias. Taxonomy (NCBI): domain Eukaryota; kingdom Metazoa; phylum Chordata; class Chondrichthyes; order Carcharhiniformes; family Triakidae; genus Mustelus; species Mustelus asterias. The sequence goes on along the minus strand of NC_135824.1, from coordinate 43,472,122 downwards.
GATAGGTTTGGGTTGTTTTCTTTAGAGTAGAGAAGGCTGCGGGGGGAAATGGTCGAGGTGTGTAAGATTATGAGGGGTATGGACAGGGTGAGCAGAGAGCAGCTGTCCCCCTGGTTGACGGGTCAATCACGAGGGGGAATAGTTTTAGGGTGAGGGGCAGGAGATTCAGAGTGGATTTGAGAATTTATTTTCACCCAGAGGGTGGTGGGAATCTGGAATGCGCTGCCTGGGAAGATATTGGAGGTTGGAAACCTTACAACCTTTAAAAAATATTTGACTGAGCACTTGAAACATCATAACATTCAAGGATATGGGACAAGTGCAGGAAAATGGAATTAGTGTGACTTTAGTGGTAGTTAGTTGGTGCAGATTCGATGGGCTGAATGGCCTTTTCTGCACGTTATGATTCTATGAACAGGTTCTCCCTCGCTGAAAGATGGAAAAAACTCAATCTGGACTTTGCCAGAAACCTCTTGGACCCCACCTTCCCATTACCACTATCTCTTAGCAATGGCATAGTGGTATTGTCACTGAACGACTAATACAGTAGGCCCAGGGTAGTGGGGACCTGGGTTCGAATCCCACCACGGCAGATGTTGAAGATTGAATTCATTAATAATCTAATTGATCGATTGCTGTAAAGACCGATCTGTTTCACCAATGTTCTTCAGGGAAGGAAATCTGCCATCCTTACCAGGTCCCATAGCAATGTGGTTGACTCTGAAATGGCCGAGCAAGACACTCAGTTCAAGGGGCAGTTAGGGATGGGCAATAAATGCCGGCCCAGCCAGAGACCCCCACATCCCATGAACGAATAAATAAAAAACACCAGGAAATGTGTTAAATGAATTAAGGAAAAATTCACCGTTCCACAAAACACATATGGAATGAAGATATTACGAGACAGTCTAATCTCAAAAACTCATGAATGATTGAGAATTAATAAACTCAACACATGGTGACTTTAACACAAAACAACCTTTCATTTTTCTTCTATAAATTGAGACGTGCTTTGTGCAGCAATTGTTTGTCTGCTTGAATGTTGATAATTTTGCAATCCTGTCATTATTTTATACTTTACTTTTAATGATGATCTATAACGATGTTATAATCACTTGTTTTACTTTTATCATTATCACACTTCCACACACGTGCCAGCATCATTGAATCATAGACACCCGACAGTGCAGAAGGAGACCATTCGGCCCATCGAGTCTGCACCGACCACAATTCCACCCAGGCCCCATTCCTGTAACCCTACGTATTTACCCTCACTAGTCCCAAAGAACAATACAGCACAGGAACAAGCCCTTCGGCCCTCCAAACCCACGCCGCCCCCTGGTCCAAACTAGACCATTCTTTTGTATCCCTCCATTCCCACTCCGTTCATGTGGCTATCTAGATAAGTCTTAAACGTTCCCAGTGTGTCCGCCTCCACCACCTTGCCTGGCAGCGCATTCCAGGCCCCCATCACTCTCTGTGTAAAATATGTCCGCCTGATATCTGTGTTAAACCTCCCCCACTTCACCTTGAACCTAACACTAAGGGGCAATTTAGCATGGCCAATCCACCTAACCCGCACATCTTTCGGACTGGGGGGGAAACCGGAGCGCCCGGAGGAAATCCATGCAGACACGGGGAGAATGTGCAAACTCCACACAGACAGTGACCCAAGGCTGGAATCGAACCCGGGTCCCTCGCGCTGTGAGGCAGCAGTGCTAACCACTGTGCCACCGCGCCGCCTGTAATTTTCAATAAACAATTTTTTTATCCATTGAACTTGCCAGGGTTCCTCAAACAGTAACCTCCAAATCTGCAATCACATCGAGAAGGAGCAGGGCAGCCAGGGCTGGTGGAGCCACTCGGTAAACTGCTGCCCTGGGCGGCAAAGGTTGGGGGTAATGCAAAACTGCTGGCTTTCTGAGAGTTGAACACAGTAAGAAGTCTAACAACACCAGGTTAAAGTTCATCAGGTTGGACCTTACGGACTTTAACCCGGTGTTGTTAAAACTCTTACTGTGTTTACCCCAGTCCAACGCCGGCATCTCCACATCATTTCTGAGAGTTGGCCAGGGAGGCACAAAGCTGCCCAGAGGTCAGGGCAGCAGCTACGGACAGTTCAGTTCCATTCACAAGGCCAGCCAAACACAAGGCCAGCTGAAGTTTCTGATCATTGCAGGGGGCAGGAACTGACTGCAGTGTTGTGACTGGGGGAGCTGCAGGCAGGGGAAAGGCAGGGCTGCCCATTAATCCCAGATTATGGGCAGAATTCAGAGTTAGCCGAGTGCTAAATGGGAGGGCCACGACGGGGTTTGCTGCAGTTGGATCTTGGTTTGAGATCTCCCCTGCACCACCCCAACCACCCCCCCTCCCCTGGCACCCCTCCACACCCCCTTCCTCCCCTGCCAAACCCCGTCACCCCCTCCCCTGCCACGCCCCGCCACAACCCCTCCTCCCCTGTTCTACCCCCACCCCCCTTCCCCTGCCACCCCCCCCCCCCACACCCCCTTCCTCCCCTGCCAACACCCACCACCACCCTCCCCTGCCACCCCCCGTCCTCCCCTGCCCCACCCCACCCCCTCCCCTGCCACCCCCTCCTCCCCTGCGCCACTCCCAACCCCCGCAGTGATATGATCACAGAAGGGGCGTGAACCTGGTTTTCATGAATTTTAATAAATTTAAATGTAATTAAATGGCTTTACGCCGTGGCAACTGCCCATGACGGATGTTCGCCTCCCCTCCCTCCCCACCCTCCCCTCCCCTCCCCCCTCCCCCGCCCCCCTCCCCCGCCCTCCTCTCCCCTCCCAGCAGAAGACATCACTCCAGAGTGATTCACTGCTGCTTTCCAAAGATAAAAAATCAGGCTGGGAGTGCGGGAAAGACTGGATGTCCCATGGGTTGAGGGCCAAGGTTGGGATTTGGCCCCGGCACCCTGGCAGTGCCCCCTGCCAAGTGGGCTCCGGTGGGGGGTGACCCTCCTCCATTGTGGGGAGGGTACCTCTTATGTGGGGTGTGGGGAGAGCCCCGATGCAAGGGGGAAAGGTGGGAGAGCCCCCTCCCCCCAATATTTCTGTGTTGGGGGCTTTGCCCTGAGGGTTGGGGAACTTATTTTAAACACAGGATGGCATAACCTGTAAAGATGGCACCCTGGTCTCTGTGGAGCCGGCCTTGTCAGCTCGACAAGGACCCCTCCCCAGCTTTGCCAAAATGAACTGCACTCCCAGGCTCTCTGTACATCGAATGCCACACAGTCTGAACACCATGCGCTGAACTCCTTTCCATCAGAGCCTGACACTTTACCATTCTATTGGAAAATTCCATCCTGTGTCTCTCTCTCTCTTTCTCCGGGTTGAGTGTGCAGTTGTGTTTGAGGGAGTTGCGTGCTTTGTCACAGAGTCATAGAGTCATAGAGGTTTTACAGCATGGAAACAGGCCCTTCGGCCCAACTTGTCCATGCCGCCCTTTTTTTTAAACCACTAAGCTAATCCCAATTGCCTGCATTTGGCCCATATCCCTCTATACCCATCGTACCCATGTAACTATCTAAACACTTTTTAAAAGACAAAATTGTACCCATCTCTACTCTTACCTCTGGCAGCTTGTTCCAGACACTCACCACCCTCTGTGTGAAATAATTGACCCTCTGGACACTTTTGTATCTCTCCCCTCTCACCTTAAACCTATGCCCTCTAGATTTAGACTCCCCTACCCTTGGGAAAAGATATTGACTATCTAGCTGATCTGTGCCCCTCATTATTTCATAGACCTCTATAAGATCACCCCTCAGCCTTCTGAAGTCCCAGTCTATCCAGCCTCTCCTTATAACTCAATCCATCAAGTCCCGGTAGCATCCTAGTAAATTTTTTCTGCACACTTTCTCGTTTAATAATATCTTTTCTATAATAGGGTGACCAGAACTGTACACAGTATTCCAAGTGTGGCCTTACCAATGTCTTGTACAACTTCAACAAGACGTCCCAACTCCTGTATTCAATGTTCTGACCGAGCATGCCGAATGCCTTCTTCACCACTCTGTCCACCTGTGATTCCACTTTCAAGGAGCTATGAACCTGTACCCCTAGATCTCTTTGTTCTGTAACTCTCCCCAACACCCTACCATTAACTGAGTAAGTCCTGCCCTGGTTCAATCTACCAAAATGCATCACCTCGCATTTATCTAAATTAAACTCCATCTGCCATTCGTCAGCTCACTGGCCCAATTGATCAAGATCCCATTGTAATCGGAGATAACTTTCTTCACTGTCCACGATGCCACCAATCTTGGTGTCATCTGCAAACTTACTAACCATGCCTCCTATATTCTCATCCAAATCATTAATATAAATGACAAATAACAGTGGACCCAGCACTGAACCCTGAGGCACAACACTGGTCACAAGCCTCCAGTTTGAAAAACAACCCTCTACAACCACCCTCTGACTTCTGTCATCAAGCCAATTTTGTATCCATTTAGCTACCTCACCCTGGATCCCGTGAGATTTAACCTTATGCAACAACCTACCATGCGGTACCTTGTCAAAGGCCTTGCTAAAGTCCATGTAGACAACATCAACTGCACTGCTCTCAACTACTTTCTTGGTTACCCCTTCAAAAAACTCAATCAAATTTGTGAGACATGATTTTCCACTCACAAAGCCATGCTGACTGTCCCTAATCAGTCCTTGCGTCTCTAAATGCCTGTAGATCCTGTCTCTCAAAAAATCTTCCAACAACTTACCCACCACAGACGTGAGGCTCACTGGCCTGTAGTTCCCAGGCTTTTCCCTGCAGCCCTTTTGAAACAAAGGCACAACATTTGCCACCCTCCAATCTTCAGGCACCTCACCCGTGACTATTGGTGATTCAAATATCTCTGCTAGGGGATCTGCAATTTCCTCCCTAGCCTCCCACAATGTCCTGGGATACACTTCATCAGGTCCCGTGGATTTATCTACCTTGATGCGCTTTAAGACTTCCAGCACCTCTCTCTCTGTAATATATACACTCCTCAAGACATCACTATTTATTTCCCCAAGTTCCCTAACATCCATGCTTTTCTCAACAGTAAATACTGATGAGAAATATTCATTTAGGATCTCACCCATCTCTTGTGGATCCGCACGTAGATGACCTTGTTAATCCTTAAGAGGCCCTACACTCTCCCTTGTTACTCTTTTGCCCTTTATATATTTGTAGAAGCTCTTTGGATTCTCCTTTGCCTTATCTGCCCAAACAATCTCGTGTCCCCTTTTTGCCCTCCTGATTTCTCTCTTAACTCTACTCCTACACCCCCTATACCCAAGGGATTCACTTGATCCCAGCTACCTGTGCATGTCATGTGCCTCCTCCTTCTTCTTGAACATGTTGCGAAAGGTGAATGAATGCAGGAAGGCATCAGATTTGCAGTTACAGCTTCTCAGCTCGATGGAGGCTGGAACTCAGCGAAAGGGGGGTGAAGGGGAAAGCTTTCTAAGGGAAAACTTCTGTCCTGGGGTCAATGAATAGCCAATAGATCAACAGCAATTAGTGTACCTCACCGGGGTAGTTAGAAAGAGTGCCAGAGGGAGAATTAGAGTGCAACAGAGCCACAAGCAAAGAAATACCCTGCACAAGAGAGAGAGAGAGAGAGGGAGAGAGAGAGAGATAGAGAGAGAGGGAGAGAGAGAGGGAGAGAGAGAGATAGAGAGGGAGAGAGGGAGAGAGAGAGATAGAGAGAGAGGGAGAGAGGGAGAGAGAGAGAGAGATAGAGAGAGAGACAAAGAGAGAGAGGGGGAGAGAGAAAGTCAGAGGGAGAGAGAGAGGGAGAGACAGAGAGAGAGAGAGAGAGGAGGAGAGAAAGAGTCAGAGAGAGGGAGAGAGAGAGACAGAGGTACAGAGAGCAAGAGAGAGAGAGAGACAGAGGCAGAGACACAGAGAGAGACAGAGAAACACAGAGAGAAAAAGGGAGACAAAGAGATAGAGAGACAGACAGAGAGGCAGAGAGAGAGAGAGAGAGAGACAAAGACAGAGAGAGAGAGACAAAGAAAGACAGAGAGAGAGACAGCGACAGAGACACAGAGAGAGACAGACAGACAGAGAGAGAGAGAGACAGAGGGAGAGACAGAGAGACAAAGAGAGAGAGACAAACACACAGACCAAATAGTGGGAGAGACATGCACAGACAGGGAGAAAGAGACACACGCACACATCACAAGAGTGAAGTAGACAGAGGAATAAATGGAGAGAGAACGCAGAATGACAGCTAGGGTCAAGGAAACAAAGCGGCAGAGAGAGAGAGGGAGAGTCAGAGAGAGAGAGAAATGGAAAGAAAAGATACAGGGCAACTTCTCAGGCAGAGGTTAAGAAACCTCTGTGTAAAGCTTCTGTAAAGATATCTGGATTCCTTCATTCAGGGATTCTTAGGGAAAGGAAGTTAATGTTTAAAAACATTCGAATCACATTTGAAAATATAGTAAAGCCAGGAAGCAACAGCAGGAACAGAGTGCTTTGTCTGGATTTGCATCTCCCTTTCTCGCCTCACCTGAGTCAATGACCAATCCACCCACTTAAAATCAAATCAAATGAATATTTCATTAATAAATTTAAATAATGGTATTCAAGCAACTTCAAATATTGATGATGTAAAGTTCACCGTGTGAATGAAACTTCTTTGGATCAAAATTGATCAGAAAATATCAAAATAAAAGAAGTGAATGTAAAAAGTTTATTTTTGTTTCAAAGTTATTTATTCATAAAACATGGGTGAAGAACCAGGCTCCATCAAGCGTGGGGAATGGCTGCTGCTATTCATGCTGTTCCTATGAACTTTTAAATTACATTCACGAGACATGGCTACATTTATTGCCCATCCCTAACTGCCCCTTCAGAAGGTGGTGATGAGCTGCCTTCTTGAATCGCTGTAGTGGTACACCTATAGTGCTGTGTACCACTGTAGGTACACCCACAGTGCTGTTAGGGAGGGAATTCCAGGATTTTGACCCAGTGACTGAAGGAACGGTGATATATTTCCAAGTCAGGATAGTGAGTAGCTTGGAGGGGACCCTCCAGGTAGTGGTGTTCCCAGGTATCTGCTGCTATTGTCCTTCTAGATGATAGTAGTTGTGTGTTTGCAAAGTGTTGTCTAAGGAGTCTTGGTAAGTTTCTGCAGTTTATCTTGTAGATGACACACACGGCTGCCACTGTTGGTCAGTGGTGGAGGGAGTGGATGTTTGTGGATGTGGTGCCAATGAAGCGAGGCTGCTTTGTCCTGGATGGTGTCGAGCTTCTTGAGTGTTGTTGGAGCTGCACCCATCCAGGCAAGTGGAGAGTATTCCATCACACTGCTGACTTGTGCCTTGTAGATGGTGGATAGGCTCTGGGGAGTCAGGAGGTGAGTTACTCGTAGCAGGATTCCCAGCCTCTGACCTGCTCTTGCAGCCGCTGTGTTTATGTGGCTGGGTCCAGTTCAGTTTCTGGTCACCCCCTGGATATTGATAATAGGGGGTTCAGTGACTGTTACGCATTTTCAACCAATCAAAGAGCTCCTGCTGGATGCGGGTGCTGATGAGGCGTGAGAGGTGCAGGATGGGAGTGCGGGGAATGGCGCTGAGGGAATATGGTACTGCAGACCACTAACAATAACCAATCCCAGTGCGGTTAACCAGTTTTAATGTTTGTGTGAGAGTGATCTAACAGGGAACAAGTGTTAGCACTATTTTGTGTATGCATTTTTAGAGGTTAATTTTGACAGTGTGCACAAGGCTGAAAGTTCGCTTAGTGTGTTTCACACTTAGCACCTCAGCCTGAGGGCAAGTACCTGGAAACACCACCACCCACAATTCCCCTCCAAGCCACTCACCATCCTGATTTGGAAATATATCGCCGTTCCTTCACTGTGACTGGGTCAAAATCCTGGAACTCCCTCCCTAACAGCACTGTGGGTGTACCTACACAACGTGGACTACAGCGGCTTCAAGAAGGCAGCTCACCACCACCTTCTCAAGGGACAATGAGAGATGGGCAATAAATGCTTATGACACTGAGGGCGGAATTTCCCGTCTCGCTCACCACGGGAATGATAGCGGACAGGACAGGGCCATGCAAAGTCCAACTCGGGCGGGGTTTTTCGGTCTTGGGATGAGCACTGCTGGAAAATCCTGCCCCGATAATCCAAGCAATATGATCTGGGTGAGCGTATGCAGTATTTTGTGAGTTGCTGTCTTTCAGGCTGTTATTTGGTTGAGTTTGGGGTTAATACTGTAACGCGTGTTAAACAATCAACAATGCTGCTGAACAGGAACAAGCTGCCTATCTATCACCTCCACACAGAACCTGTGTGCTGGACACACCCAACCTAACACCGGTGTCATCAATTATTGAGGAGCCGACGGCAGAGGGGGTTGTGAAACTGTGAGCATCAGCCCCCCCCACCCCCTCCACGGAGAGTATCAAGAACTCAGGCAGTGTTTGCACTGTCATCTGTCTCTGCTTTCACTGCACACCATGGACAAATTCGACCTTGGTAAGAGCAAACCATATGAGTGTTTTAACACCATACGGAAAATTGCAATCATAACTTATTGTAGAGAGCTGAGTTTAATTTGTAATGATTTCCTGAAGAGGATTAGGTTTAATTTGTAATTTCCTGTAAAGAGTTGGGTTTAATTTGTAATAATTTCCTGTAGAGGATTGGGTTTAATTTGTAATAATTTCTTGTAGTGAGTTGGGTTTAAAGCTGCAGTAATTTTGTGTTTAAACTGTCATTTCCCTCGAGTAGTGTAGGAGTTATAACTTTGCTCAGTAATGTTAAAGGGGTTTTCCTTGATGCAACTGAACCCTGGCACTGGGAGCTTTACACCAATAATCCTTGTCTTGTTCAATTCCAATATCACCGTAAGCAATTATTACATAAAAATAGGGTGAAGAATCCTGTGCTGCCTGCAGCTGGGCACTGTGAGGCTCGGTGGTTAGCACTGCTGCCTCACAGTGCCAGGGACCCGGGGCAGCACGGTGGCACGGTGGTCAGCACTGCTGCCTCACAGTGCCAGGGACCCGGGGCAGCACGGTGGCACAGTGGTTAGCACTGCTGCCTCACAGCGCCAGGGACCCGGGGCAGCACGGTGGCACAGTGGTTAGCACTGCTGCCTCACAGCGCCAGGAACCCAGGTTCAATTCTCAGCTTGGGTCACTGTTTGTGTGGAGTTTGCACATTCTCCCCGTGTCTGCGTGAGTTTCCTCCAGGTGCTCCGGTTCCCTCCCACAGTCCAAAAGATGTGCTGTTTCGGTGCATTGGCCGTGCTAACTTCTCCCTCGGTGTACCCGAACAGGTGCTGGAGTGTGGTGACTAGGGGATTTACACAGTAACTTCATTGCAGTGTTAATGTAAGCCTACTTGTGACACTAATGAATACATTTTAAAAACTGTATTTTGTGGTGTGATGTGGGGCTGGTGAAGGACGATTAAAATCGATCAAGGAAACTGCTGGAAATGGGTGATATTGAACAGAGAGACTGGACTGAACCTTCCCCGCACGTTCTGCCTTCATTGAGACACTTTGAGTGTCAGATCCGCTCGCCTCCTATTTACAACCATTCCTCTGTAAATTCTGTCTCTTTCCCAGTTATTCCCTTGTGCCGACAGTGTTGCTGTTTACTCTGGGGGTGTCTCTGCAGCACAATGTGCTCCGCAGATGATGAGTGGGCTGGGGATGGTTATTCAGCCCATCGGCCTTGTGCTAGCTCTCCAAAACAGCCATATCTGATTCAGGAGGCCAGACCCTTGAGCTGCTGGAACGTGGTCTCCCCGCGTCAACTTCCTGTCTATCAACAATTTGCATTTATGTAGCACTTTATCTTGGTAATGTAGTGAAGTGCTGATAGAGATATTCGGGCAGAAAAATAAAGTGTCAAAGAGTATGTCTGAAAGGAAGAAATTTCATTTTATTTATTAGTGTCACAAAGTAGGCTTACATTAACACTGCAATGAAGTTACTGTTAAAATCGCCACACTCCGGCACCTGTTCGGGTACACTGAGGGAGAATTTAGCACGGCCAATGTACCTAACCAGCACGTCTTTTGGACTGTGGGAGGAAACCGGAGCACCCGGAGGAAACCCACGCAGACACGGAGAACATGTGGACTCTGCACAGACAGTGACCCGAGCCGGAAATCAAACCCGGGTCCCTGGCGCTGTGAGGCAGCAGTGCTAACCCACTGTGCCACCCATGGAGATGGAGAGAGTTAGGGCTACCTGATGGTAGAGCACTTAAAATTGGGTGAATGAAAGGAACCTGAATGAAGCTCTCTGAGGGTGGGGGACTGGAGGAGGAGGAGTACAGAGATCGGGAGGGTGAGGCGAGGCCAGAGCGGGGTTTGAAAAGCAAATGAGAATTTTAAAAGCTCTGCACTAGTTAACCGGGAACACGGGGTGATGAATGAACAGGCTGGTGTGAGCTAGAACGTGAGCAGCACGGTTTTAGAGTCATTAATCTGGAGGGAACAAAGACATGAAATGAGGGCTTGAGCAACAAAATGACTGGTGGTGGAGATGGGGTAAGAGTGAGGACATGGGGCTGGTAATTGGTCTTTATGCAGTTTTGGAAACACATTTCAGGGTCAAATATGGCACCAGGTTTGGGAAGTGTGTGGGTGAACCTCAGTTACCAGGGACAGGGCTGGGTTCAGAGGGGAGCGAGTGGAGTTTGCAGCAAGGTCCATGGATTTGATCTTCCCAACATTTAACTGGGGAGAGTTTCTGATTGGCCAGTACTGGATGTGGGACAAGCTGCCTGATTATTTGGGAGGTTTCGCGAGAGGGTTGCTGCTGAAGTAGACCCAGAGTGGACAGTAACGCTGTTCCGATGAGGGGCCCGAGAGAGAGATCCTGAGGGGAAACACCAAAGGTAACAGCACCAGAACAGGAAGAGAAGCCATTGCGAGTGATTCTCTGGCTCTGATTGAATAGATAAGACTGAGAGCAACTGGATTAACAGCGGAGAGGGGCTGGAGGTGGACGGGGTGGTCATGCCACACATAGCATCATGCTACAATACTTCAGTCTATTTAGGAACAGGATGAGGCCATTCAGCCCTTTGAACCTTTGCTGACATTCAATGAGATCATGGCTGATCTGTGACCTAACTCCATATACCTGCCTTTGGTCCATATCCTTTAATACTATTGGCTGATAGAAATAAACTCTTGCTAACAATCTGTTTAGCATGAATTGATGTTTATAGAAGGTATTTCCTAATCACAAGTGCTTTCTCATTTGTTGGCTTCATTCTGGCTGTAATGTTTACACTATGTATCTAGATACATCAGCCAGTGCAGATAATTAGAGAAACTGCCTCTAATATCAGCCTCTCCCAGTGAACATTTCAATCAAATCCATCCTAAACTTCTAAATTCCCAGGAACACAATCCTGTAATTAGTTAATGATCAGTAATCTAACTCTTATTTAATCCTTTCACTTTATTAGTAGTTTTAACATTAAAACACTGACTCTATTTCACGTGGCTAAGCTTTGTTTAGCGCAGTTTTAATTGTCCAAAAAAAAATCCTTGGGCACAAACCAGAGGGCAGGGGTTGTTCAAACACTCTTGTGGTTTCCAACCCTTTGCTAAGGTGAGAGGCAGGAGGTTGGCATCGGTGCTTCACTTCCATATTTACTTTTTGAACAATTAATTGGTCGAGGTTCGGAGGAACCGAGTGTCTCGTGAGACGGAAATAGCCTTTAGTTAGACTCTGGATTCTCCTGCAGAGAGTGGAGAACGCGCGATACAATAATCATGAAGTAATTGTCCATTTTAATAGTTTTTGTTTAGTAGCAGGTTGTTTATGTTGTGAACTTTTGGACCCTATGCTGTGTTGAAACAAGTGTTGTTTGGCTTTCTAAACCATTCTTGGGTTACAGGAATGGCTAGCACATCCCTTGTTGCTCTTGAAAAGCTGAGTTTAATGATCGTTTGCACTGCACAGCTCATTGCTGGTGGGGAAGGAGTTCCAGAATTTTGAGCCAGTGACAATAAAGATACACCTGAGGTATCTTCCAGGGAGGAACAGCAAGGGGAGGTGTTCCCATTGCACCTGCATCCTGGTAATGTAGCAGTAAGGTCACCAGAGTCCCAGATGACTATAGGCTGCTCTCCCCTTTGAGGGGAGGGGGGAGTTGATTGGTGGTGATTTAACCTGAGGGTCACCACACCTCAGGCGGGGGTGCAAAGGTGGGCCTTTCATGAATAACCTCAGCCAGAGTGGGAATTGAACCCACGTTGTTGCCATCAGTCTCTGTTATTAACCACCCATCCAACCCAGTACCTGGTGATGTAGGTTGCAGATGGAAGAAGCCTCAGTAAGGTAATGCAGTGCATTGAGGGAGGGCCCTCTGGGAATATAAATGGGGAATATAAGGTTCTCTGACCAATGCCAGCATAACTCTAGAAATTCAGAGCTCATAATCACAAAACCAAAGATCTGTGTTTCACCTGAAACAGCAAAATAAAAGTTAGACTGCTGCTCATTTGTAACATTAATGTTCTGTTGTAATCCTGTTTTTTAAAATTACAAATGTAAATAATTCTTACAAAAATACACATTTTTATAGCCTGTTATATAAGTGTTTTCCAAATCATTAGGGGCTAACATAGGGTCGAGTTCCTTCAATGTTCAGCAAGGGAATCTCGTTCAATACCCTGATTAACTCCTGAAGAATTACCTTGGGGAAATTGTGGGAAGGTTATGGGGAATAATATACATTTAATGAGAAGACTGGGATCAGCCGTGATGCTTATTGCCTCTTGGGTCAGAGGGGAGTGGAGGATGTGAAAGGTTAATATTTCTCTCTTTGGATGTGGGCTTCACTGGCTAGGCCAGTATTTATTGCCCTCAAGGAGTTGGTGGTGAGCTGCCATCTTGAATCTCTGCAGTCCATGTGGTGTAGGTACACCCACAGTGCAGTTAGGGGGGAGTTCGAGTATTTTGACCCAGCGACGGTGAAGGAACGGCAATATATTTCCAAGTCAGGATGGTGAGTGATTTGGAGGGGAACTTCCAGATGGTGGTGTTCCCAGGTATCTGTTGTCCTTGTCCTTCTAGATGGTAGTGGTCATGGATTTGGAAAGTGTTGTTGAAGAAACCTTGGTGAGATGCTGCAGTGCATCTTATAGATGATACACACTGCTGCCACTGAGAGTCGATGGTGGAGGGAGTGGATGTGTTAAGGTAGTGGACATGCCAATCAAGTGAGCTGCTTTGTCCTGGATGGTGTTGAGCTGCTTGAGTGTTGTTGGAGTTAAGAACATAAGAAATAGGAGTAGGCCATCTAGCCCCTCGCCTGCCCCGCCGTTCAATAAGATCATGGCTGATCTGATGGTGGGTTTAGTTCCACTTACCCGCCCGCTCCCCATAACCCTGAATTCCCTGATTGATCAGAAATCTATCTACCTGTGACTTAAACATATTTAACGAGGTAGCCTCCACTGCTTCAATGGGCAGAGAATTCCAGAGATTCACTACCCTCTGAGAGAAGAAGTTCCTCCTCAACTCTGTCCTAAACTGACTCCCCCTTATTTTGAGGCTGTGCCCTCTAGTTCTTGTTTCCTTTCTAAGTGGAAAGAATCTCTCTGCCTCTACCCTATCCAGCCCCTTCATTATCTTATATGTCTCTATAAGATCTCCCCTCAGCCTTCTAAACTCCAACGAGTACAGGCCCAATCTACTCAATCTCTCCTCATAAGCTAACCCTCTCATCTCCGGTATCAACCTGGTGAACCTTCTCTGTACTCCCTCCAAGGCCAATATATCCTTCCGCAAATAAGGGGACCAAAATTGCACACACTACTCCAGTTGCGGCCTCACCAGTACCTTGTACAATTGCAGCAAGACCTCCCTGCTTTTATACTCCATCCCTTTTGCGATAAAGGCCAACATTCCATTTGCCTTCTTGATCACCTGCAAACTGAGTTTTTGCGATTCATGCACAAGGACCCTCGGGTCCCTCTGCACAGTAGCATGTTGTAATTTTTCACCATTTAAATAATAGTCCATTTTACTATTATTCCTTCCAGAGTGGATAACCTCACACTTGTCAATGTTATACTCCATCTGCCAGATCCTTGCCCACTCACTTAGCCTGTCCAAATCTCTCTGCAGACTTTCCGCATCCTCCACGCAATTCGCTTTCCCACTCATCTTTGTGTCATCCGATAACTTTGTTATCGGTCCCCTCCTTCAGATCGTCTATGTATATGGTAAACAGTTGAGGCCCCAGCACCGATCCCTGCGGCACGCCACTAGTCACCAACTGCCAACCAGGAAAGCACCCATTTATTCCAACTCTGCTTCCTGTTAGATAGCCAATCCTCAATCCACACTAACACTTTATCCCCAACTCCATGTACCTTAAGTTGCACCCATCCAGGCAAGTGGGGAGTATTCCATCGCATTCCTGATAGAACATAGGACATTACAGCGCAGTAGAGGCCCTTCGGCCCTCGATGTTGCCCATCTAACCTACACTATTCTAATATCATCCATATGTTTATCCAATGACCATTTAAATGCCCTTGATGTTGGCGAGTCCACTACTGTTGCAGGCAGGGCATTCCACGCCCTTACTACTATCTGAGTAAAGAACCTACCTCTGACATCTGTCCTATATCTATCACCCCTCAATTTAAAGCTATGTCCCCTCGTGCTAGCCATCACCATCCGAGGAAAAAGGCTCTCACTGTCCACCCTATCTAATCCTCTGATCATCTTGTATGCCTCTATTAAGTCACCTCTTAACCTTCTTCTCTCTAACGAAAACAACCTCAAGTCCCTCAGCCTTTCCTCATAAGACCTTCCCACCATACCAGGAAACATCCTGGTAAATCTCCTCTGCGCCCTTTCCAATGCTTCCACATCCTTCCTATAATGCGGCGACCAGAACTGTACGCAATACTCCAAGTGCGGCCGCACCAGAGTTTTGTACAGCTGCAACATGACCTCCTGGCTCCGAAACTCAATCCCTCTACCACTAAAAGCTAACACTCCGTACGCCTTCTTAACAACCCTATCAATCTGGGTGCTAACTTTCAGGGATTGAAAAACACAAGCGAAAAATATTTGGAAATAATTGCTACAGCTAAAATGTGCCCGTGAGTGAATACTGAGGGAATCCATGTTATATAATCATCAAAGAAAAATGTGTTCTTGTTGTAAATGGGGAATAGGGAGGGGCTAATAGGACAAAGGTTAAGAAAGTACTTTGCTGTCTAATGTTCCCAAACTGGTTGAGACCAGTGAATGTGTTGGCACCTGTTTTTTTTGGGGTGGGGTTAATTCCCATCTCCCAATCAAAGGAACTTCTTTCAAAAGCAAGACCGTGATTATCAGCACACCCGCCCTGTGGAAAAATGCAGCGTCTACGCACGAATAGGGAGTGGAGAATGTCAATGGCGCAAATACTCCACATTAAAGCAAAAGCATCCCCTCCCCTCGCCCCCCGCAACCAAAGGAATAGAATCTAGTTTAGAAATTGTCACTTTTTAAAAATAAACTGATTGATTTGATGGTTGGCACAGTGGTGCCACCTGTCAACTGCCTCACAGCGTCAGGGACCCAGGTTCAATTCTGGCCTTGGGTCACTGCCTTTGCACGTTCTCCCCATGTCTGCGTGGGTTTCCTCTGGGTGCTCCAGTTTCCTCCCACAGCCCAAAAATGTGCAGGTCAGGTGGATTGGCCATGCTAAATTGCCCCTTAGTGTCCAAAGATGTGTAGGTTAGGGAGATTAGCCATGGAGAATGTGGGGCTGCAGGGAAGAGGTTAAGATACTCTGTCAGAGAGTGGGTGCAGACTCACAGTGGCACAATAGTTAGCACTGCTGCCTCACAGTGCCAGGGACTCGGGTTCGATTCCCAGCTTGGGTCATTGTCTGTGTGGAGTTTGCATGTTCTTCCCGTGTCTGCGTGGATTTCCTCCGGGTGCTCTGGTTTCCTCCCACAGCCTGAAAGATTTGCAGGTTAGGTGCATTGGCCGTGCTAAATTGCCATTTAGTGTCCTGGGATGTGTTGGTTAGACGGATAAGCAGGGTAAATATGTGGGGTTGTGGGGATAGGGCCTGGGTGGGATTATAGTCAGTGCAGACTTGATGGGCTGAATGACTTCCTTCTGCACTGTAGGATTCTATGATTTCAATGGGCCAAATGGCCTCTTCTGCACTGTGGGGATTCTATGAAACTTAATTAACATTATACTAAAATTTCTTTGTGCAATCAGAAATGACAATGAGTCACATTCTCCACATTAAAGCATAAACACCCCCAACCAAACCCAGCCGTGGGTTTCCTCCGGGTGCTCCGGTTTCCTCCCACACTCCAAAGATGTGCGGGTTAGGTTGATTGGCTATGCTAAAAATTGCCCCTTAGTGTCCTGAGATGTGTAGGTTAGAGGGATTAGCGGGTAAATATGTAGGGATATGGGGGTAGGGCCTGGGTGGGATTGTGGTCGGTGCAGACTCGATGGGCCGAATGGCCTCTTTCTGCACTGTGTAGGGTTTGTATGATTGTGTGTACGAACCAAAGATGTAGGATCAAGTTTATAAATTGTTACTTAAAAAAAATTGTCAGGTGTTGCTGTGATTTAATTAACATTATATCAAAAATGGCTTCATGCAGTTAGAAATGGCAAAATGAGTCACTGGCACCTGTCTCTATATGGGGCACAGATTATCCTTCATTTGTACTTTGGACAATTATTAAGAGATGTCAATGATTACATTTTGACCACACCTTCAGCCACCTCCCTTTATTATCCACACTCCGCACCTGCCTCACCACATTGCCCAGTTAAGGAGCTTTGAGGTGGTTCACACTCGTTACAAGCACAATTTCTCAAAGAAAACGCAGTCTAAGAAAAATCAGGCGACTTCACGTTAGTGAGGTTTCTGACTGAGGAAAAGAATCCTCAATATGGGTGAGTACAGACGGTGAGGGATGGGACTCGGTTACTGGGTTCCAGCGATTTTAATTCCTAGACAAGAATTCTTTCTATGGATTCCAGCCTTGTTTAACTTGGGTGAGGTTTTGTGAGCAGGTTGGTGTTTAGACCAGTGAATGCTTTCGGTGATGGCAGCACAAGGTTGTTTGAAAATATCATCCAATTGTCTTTTATTTTAATGATAGCATCGTACAGTTGTGCAGGAGACCATCATGTCTCTTTAAGAGCTATCCCATTCACCATGCAACTCTTTCCATTGTTGCTATCCATCCAATTCCCTTTTGAAAGTTATTTTTTAAAATCTTGTGTTGTTTCTGCTCTATTCCCGACTGCTATGAATCTGCCTCCTCTGATTAATGACCCGTCCTGCAGTGGAAACAGTTTCTCCCTATTTAATCTAGCAAAGCGCCTAGAATTTTGAACACCCCTATTCAGTCGTCGCTTAACCTTCACTGTTGGAAGTGGGTCGATTTTGTAAGCTGTTCTCTTCTCCTGAAGAATGAAATGTTGTTTAAAAGCAGTATAATACTGTACCTTGGATTCTGAAGGTTGTTCAGTCAAAGGAACTTTGAGCTGTCTATCTGCATGACAGTTTATGGTTACATTCTGTTAGAGGGGAGTGTGTAAAAGCTTGAATGTCTGGACTTGCAATGCTGCTCAGTACTGATGCTGCAGTAAGCAATGCAGTGTCCACAATTCCTCAGGGAAAGAGATACTTTCACCACTTAGCAGAAGCTACCAAGCTGCTGAGGGAATAAATATTGAAAAAGAAACTGAATAGTTGGGAATGTCCTCATCAGCTCGGAGTTCATTCCCACATGTCACTTAATTATTCTTCTTTGCAAAACTGCCATTCAACTTCTTTATTAAAGTGGCTGAGTTTACCAACCCTTGATTCCAAATTCTCCTCCTCCACCATGTGAACGAGTCACATTTGATTTGCCACTAGGATGTGGTACTCCCCAGTTGAGAATGGGCAGAGGCAAATTAAACTCTTGACAGCTGTTTATTTTGTGCTGATCTCAGAACCCATTGGTTTAAAAGGAATAATTCTCGAGCCCCTTGTTTGATTTCTAAATGTATCCTGGCTGCTATTTTACAATTGGTGAGTCCAGTTCTGAAATGCTCTCGTTTTTAATAAGGTGGGTGAGCTTGCAGCATGGGTTGGTACCTGGGACTTCGATGTTGTGGCCATTTCGGAGACATGGATAGAGCAGGGACAGGAATGGTTGTTGCAGGTTCCGGGGTTTAGATGTTTCAGTAAGAGCAGGGAAGGTGGTAAAAGAGGGGGAGGTGTGGCATTGTTAGTCAAGGACAGTATTACGGTGGCAGAAAGGATGTTTGATGAGGACTCGTCTACTGAGGTAGTATGGGCTGAGGTTAGAAACAGGAAAGGAGAGGCCACCCTGTTGGGAGTTTTCTATAGATCTCAATGTTCCAGAGATGTAGAGGAAAGGATTGCAAAGATGATTCTGGATAGGAGCGAAAGTAACAGGGTAGTTGTTATGGGGGACTTTAACTTTGCAAATATTGACTGGAAAAGCTATAGTTTGAGTACTTGGGTCAGTTTTTGTCCAATGTGTGCAGGAGGGTTTCCTGACACAGTATGTAGATAGGCCAACAAGAGGCAAGGCCACATTGGATTTGGTACTGGGTAATGAACCAGACCAGGTGTTAGATTTGGAGGTAGGTGAGCACTTTGGTGATAGTGACCACAATTCGGTTACGTTTACTTTAGCGATGGAAAGGGATAGGTATATACCGCAGGGCAAGAGTTACAGCTAGGGGAAAGGAAATTATGATGCGATTAGGTGAGATATAGAATGGGGAAGAAATCTGCAGGGGATGGGCACAATTGAAATGTGGAGCTTGTTCAAGGAACAGCTACTGCGTGTCCTTGATAAGTATGTACCTGTCAGGCAGGGAGGAAGTGGTCGAACGAGGGAAGCGTGGTTTACTAAAGAAGTTGAATCTCTTGTGAAGAGGAAGAAGGAGACTTTTATGTAACGATGAGACGTGAAGGCTCAGTTAGGGCTCTTGAGAGTTACGAGTTGGCCAGGAAGGACCTGAAGAGAGCTAAGAAGAACCAGGAGGGGACATTAGAAGTCTTTGGCAGGCAGGATCAAGGAAAACCCTAAAGCTTTCTATAGGTATGTCAGGAATAAAAGAATGGCTCGGGTAAGATTAGGGCCAGTCAAGGACAGTAGTGGGAAATTGTGCGTGGAGTCCGAAGAGATAGGAGAGGCGCTAAATGAATATTTTTCGTCAGTATTCACACAGGAAAAAGACAATGTTGTCGAGGAGAATACTGAGATGCAGGCTGTTGGACTGGACAGGATTGAGGTTCATAAGGAGGAGGTGTTAGCAATTCTGGAAAGTGTGAAAATAGATAAGTCCCCTGGGCCGGATGGGATTTATCCTAAGATTCTCTGGGAGGCTAGGGAGGAGATTGCAGAGCCTTTGGCTTTGATCTTTATGTTGTCATTGTCAACAGGAATAGTACCAGAAGACTGGAGGATAGCAAATGTTGTCCCCTTGTTCAAGAAGGGGAGTAGAGACAACCCTGGTAATTATAGACCAGTGAGCCTTACTTCTGATATGGGCAAAGTTTTGGAAAGGATTATAAGAGATAGGATTTATAATCATCTGGAAAGGAACAATTTGATTAGGGATAGTCAATACGGTTTTGTGAAAGGTAGGTCGTGCCTCACAAACCTTATTGAGTTCTTTGAGAAGGTGACCAAAGAGGTGGATGAGGATAAAGCAGTTGATGTGGTGTATTTGGATTTCAGTAAAGCATTTGATAAGGTTTCCCACGGTAAGCTATTGCAGAAGATACGGAGGCATGGGATTGAGGGTGATTTTGCGGTTTGGATCAGGAATTGGCTAGCTGTAAGAAGACAGAGGGTGGTGGTTGATGGGAAATGTTCATCCTGGAGTTCAGTTACGAGTGGTGTACCGCAAGGATCTGTTTTGGGGCCACTGCTGTTTGTCATTTTTATAAATGACCTGAATGAGGGCGTAGAAGGCTGGGTTAGTAAATTTGTGGATGACACTAAAGTCGGTGGAGTTGTGGACAATGCGGAAGGATGTTGCAGGTTACAGAGGGACATAGATAAGCTGCAGAGCTGGGCTGAGAGGTGGCAAATGGAGTTTAATGCGGAAAAGTGTGAGGTGATTCACTTTGGAAGGAGTAACAAGAATACAGAGTACTGGGCTAATGGTAAGATACTTGGTAGTGTGGATGAGCAGAGAGATCTCGGTGTCCATGTGCATAGATCCCTGAAAGTTGGCACCCAGGTTGATAGGGTTGTTAAGAAGGCATACAGGGTGTGAGCTTTTATTGGTAGAGGGATTGAGTTTCGGAGCCAGGAGGTCATGCTGCAACTGTACAAAACTCTGGTGCAGCCGCACTTGGAGTATTGCGTACAGTTCTGGTCGCCGTATTACAGGAAGGATGTGGAAGTGTTGGAAAGGGTGCAGAGGAGATTTACCAGGATGTTGCCTGTATGCTGGAAAGGTCTTATGAGGAAAGGCTGAGGGACTTGAGGCTGTTTTTATTAGAGAGAAGAAGGTTAGGAGGTGACTTAATAGAGGCATACAAGATGATCAGAGGATTAGATAGGGTGGACAGTGAGAGCCTTTTTCCTTGGATGGTGATGGCTAGCACGAGGGGACATAGCTTTAAATTGAGGGGTGATAGATATAGGACAGATGTTAGAGGTAGGTTCTTTACTCAGGTAGTAGTAAGGGCGTGGAATGCCCTGCCTGAAACAGTAGTGGACTCGCCAACATTAAGGGCATTTAAAGGGTCATTGGATAAACATATGGATGATATTGGAATAGTGTAGGTTAGATGGGCTTTAGATTGGTTTCACTGGTCGGCGCAACATTGAGGGCCGATGGGCCTGTACTGCGCTGTAATGTTCTATGTTCTATGTTTTGGGATCAGATTTTGGTGACTCCTGTAAGGATAAAGAGAAGAAGAAGAAGGAGGAAAAGTGTGAGAAAGGAAAAAGCAAAGAACATAAGAAGGTAACATTTCAATCTCTACTCGTCCTCGTTCTCCCTCTCCCCCCCCCCCCACCACCCCACCCCCACCCCCACACCCCCCCCCCCCCCACACACACACACACACCACCCTCTGAGTCACAATTTACACATGAGCATACAAACAAACGTGTTGGGTGCAGGAGTAGCCATGTTGAGACTGCTCCACCTTTCAATAAGATCACGACTGATCTGATAACCTTCTGCCTACCCCGATAACCTTTCACCCCCTTGTTAATCTCTAGCGCTGTGTTAAAAAGATTCAAAAACTCTGCTTCCACTGCTTTTTTGAGGAAGAGGTCCAGAGACTACCCACTCTCTTGAAGGAAAACATTTCTCCTCATCTCCGTCTTAAATGAGCGACCCCTCAATTTTAAATCCTCCCACCAGAGGAAACATCCACCCTGTCAATACCCTTCAGGATCTTATATGTTTCAATCAAGTCACCTCTTACTCTTCTAAACTCCAGTGGATACAAGCCTACCTCTCTAACCTTTCCTCATAAGACAACGTGTCCAGTTCAGGTATTAGTTTGGTAAACTTTCTCTGAACTGATTCAATAAATTTACATCCTCCCTTTAATAAGTGGGTGGCACAGTGGTTAGTACTGCTGCCTCACAGCGCCAGGGACCTGGGTTCGATTCCAGACTTGGGCGGCACGGTAGCACAGTGGTTAGCACTGCTGCTTCACAGCTCCAAGGACCTGGGTTTGATTCCCGGCTTGGGTCACTGTCTGTGTGGAGTTTGCACATTCTCCTCGTGTCTGCGTGGGTTTCCTCCGGGTGCTCCGGTTTCCTCCCACAATCCAAAGATATGCGGGTTAGGTTGATTGGCCATGCTAAAATTGCCCCTTAGTGTCCTGAGATGCGTAGGTTAGAGGGATTAGCGAGTAAAATATGTAAGAATATGGGGGTAGGGCCTGGGTGGGATTGTGGTCAGTACAGACTTGATGGGCCGAATGGCCTCTTCCTGCACTGTAGGGTTTCTATGATTTCTATGACTTGGGTCACTGCCTGTGTGGAGTTTGCACATTCTCCCCGTGTCTGCGCGGGTGTCCTCCGGATGCTCCGGTTTTTCCCCTCAGTCAGAAAGATGTGCTGGTTAGGTGGATTGGCCATGCTAAATTCTCCCGTACCCGGACAGGCACCAGAGTGTGGCGACTAGGGGATTGTCACAGTAACTTCATTGCAGTGTTAATGTCAGTCTACTTGTGACACTAATAAATAAACTTTGTATATGGGATGACAGTTTACACTTTACATCACATCTTTCACCACCTCGGGCAGTCTTGAGGTGCTTTTCAGCCAGTTAAGGGTCGCTGTTGCAGTGTGGGGAATGCAGAAACTAATTAGTGTACAGACTGATTCACCAAGCTCAAACAACTGGGAGAACAAAGGGATTTGTGTCTTGCTCACTTCGGATTGAACTATTTTGATGGACCTGACACATTAACAACAATCTTTTCACAATCCTTCATCTCAAATTAGGCTCTGGAACAAACGGTCAGGGTTGTTGGTGGAAACGCCCAGAGGGGGAACCAAATCCAAATTCTCTTTGATTAAGTATTGTGCCTCACCCTGTACAGCTCAGGCTAATCTTGTTGACTCATAGTGCTTATATCAAAATGGACTCTTGTTTTAAAGGTTGTTTAAATGGGGTATTGTGGCGAGAGGGAACATTCTCCAGGTTGAATTTCTTCGTGACTATTTCCCCATCGTTATTGCCCTTTGGGTTTGGTTCCCTGAGTTCTGTCTAACCAATCAGCATCTCTCGAGCAATCATTCTGTATCTCGGGTCCAATCTGTGAATGTCTGCTCGCCAGCCCAGTTATCGAGGCGCTTTCTGCCTTGGCAATTGAGAGCAGATTTCCTGCTTTCTGCCCTATTCCAGTTGTTACAACCACTGTGTAAATTGTCTCCCTGATCTTTCCTCCCACCACCCTCACCAAGCAGCCTGCACTCTCCCGAACAGCAATTGTATCATAGCCCCGGGTGAGCCACGGTGTTTGATCAGTGGAGCTGGTCCACTCTGCCAGGGCAGAGTCACCAACAGCAAATTTGTTTGTTCTGGAACTTAATTTAGGATGAAGAAGGATTGTTTGCTGCATTAGGCAAGTGGTCACTTTTGTAACATAGGAAAGACGGCAGGAAAATCTGTGTGCGCAGCAAAGCCCCACATACACGCAATAACCAGATTACCAGTTTGTAGGTGTTGGTTGAGGGATTAATATTCAGGACACCAGCAAGAAGTTCCTTGGTTGGTTTCAAACAGGACTGGAGATCTTTCCCGCCCATCTGCGCGAGCAAATTTGGTTTGAAGTTTCATGCAAAAGCCAACAGTGCAACACCTGCTGATGGGACTGGGAGCGCCAGCCTGGACTCTGAAGGTTCTGGTGTAGAACGTGAAGCCACGGCCTTATCTGATTTAGTTTTAGCCTGTCTTGATGCTCTCTCCACTCACGTTGTTTGTACCTTTAAGACTTGATTAGCTGTAAGTATTCGCATTCCAACCATTATTCATGTAAATTGAGTCTGTGTTTATAAGCCCTGTTTGTGAACAGAATTCCCACTCACCTGAAGAAGGGGCTTGGAGCTCCGAAAGCTTGTGTGGCTTTTGCTACCAAATAAACCTGTTGGACTTTAACCTGGTGTTGTTAAACTTCTTAGTGTTTACACACAGGGAGACATGGGTGACAAAGTGAAGACCATCGCAGAATGAAATTTCTGGCAATGTTAATCAAATCAATCTAAGTGAATGCAGAGGATTTTGATTCTGACTGCTTTCCATTCCTTCCAGAAGGGAGAAGGTGAGTCATCTTCAAGCTCCAGCAGCTCATCTTCCTCCAGCTCTGACAGCGAGGGAAAAGGAAAGGTAAGCAGGACAGATTGTCATTGAACTTGGAGCTGCGGTGGGATTAGGTGTGGGGTGAGGTACAGTGGTTCTCCCCATGTCTGCGTGGGTTTCCTCTGGGTGCTCCGGTTTCCTCCCACAGTCCGCAGATTTGTGGATTGGCCATGCTGAATGCATGGGGTTCGGAAATTGTACATTGCTGATCCTGTTGCTTCCACCCTCCTCCACTTAAATCCTGATTTGAACGGGAAAGTTGCAGCACTTTGTCGCCTTTCGTGCTGTCTTTCCGCTCGGACCAAACTCGTTTAGTTCCCACGGCCCTGCTCGTGGGCTGTTGGAGCCCAGTATGCAAGCTGCAGCGACGTGCGTGTATCTGCTGCACACGGTGTGCTGGGAGGGCTGTTGGAGCCCAGTGTGCAAGCTGCAGCGATGTGCGTGTATCTGCTGCACACGGTGTATCCTGCATTGTGCTCGGTAACCAACTTTCCCTTAATATAAAAAACAAATTGTTGCATTGCATTTGTTGGCTTCACCATGTTGAAGTCGGATTGAATAACCAAAGAGTTAAGAATCGGTTCACCTGATACCACGCCATGCTCGGGTATAGTTGGGTGTGTTAGTCAAATAGCAGAACGTTGTAATTTAATCCTATCCCAATATCTGATGCACTTGGCTGCATTCTCTGTTTTATTTATGCCATTGGCAATAAAACCTGTCAAACTACTTTCCGAAGGATTCATTAACTAATCGATTACCAGGATGTGTGAGGTTCAGTTGGGAGCTTTTACAAATCCATTTCCTGTTGCTGAATTGAGATGGCAGTAATGATCTTGGAAGCCAGGAGATGCTGGGACCTGTATGTGACTCCACACAACTTTGCCTGCGAGGTGCTTAGATCACGTCTCCTCTATTCCTAATTCCAGCCACTGAGGCGGGGACAATCAATTTTTGAATATCACTGAAAAGAGAGACATGTCAAAGCTTTTGCTCTTGTACCCATCAACACATTCGCAAGATTGCCAAATATAATCATCGATATACAGCATGGAAACAGGCCCTTCAGCCCAACTGGTCCATGCTGACCAGGTTTCTTAAACTGAACTAGTCCCATTTGGCCCATATCCCTCTAAACCATTCCCACCCATGTACCTGTCCAAATGTCTTTTCAATGTTAGAATTGTACCCGCCTCTACCACCTCCTCTAGCAGCTCATTCCATACACGCACCACCCTCTGTGTGAAAAAGTTGCCCCTCGGGTTCCTTCTAAATCTTTCCCCTCTCACCGTAAACCCACGCCCTCTAGTTTAGAACTCCCCTATGCTGGGGAAAAGGCCTCAGCTATTCACCTCATCTATGCCCCTCATGATTTTATAAACCTCTAAGGTCACCCCTCATCCTCCTGCGCTTCAGGGAAAAAAATCCTATCCAGCCTCTCCATATAGTTCAAACCTTCCAGTCCCAGTAACATCCTTGTAAATCTTTTTTGCACCCTTTCCAGTTTAATAATATCCTTTCTATAAACAGGGTGACCACAATTGTACACAGTGCTCCAAATGTGGCCTTACCAATGTCTTGTACTGTTGTAACATAACATCCCAAGTCCTGTACTCAGTGCTCTGACTGATGAAGGCAAGTGTGCCAAATACCTTCTTCACCACCCTGTCTGCCTGTGACGCCACTTTATAAAGGGAACAACAATTTATACTTGTTGAGAAGAGTGTTGACACTATCTTCTGCTCGTGCCATACTGCGAATTCAACTCCTAATCTTCAATTGGTTGTCAGTGTAATTCTTAGAAGACTCGGGATGGTTTAACAAATGTTGTCCAACTCCTGAATGGGTCTATGAAGGGCCCGATCTGCCTCAAGTTACCCTGGATAGGTGAGGTGTCTCGAGAATCTGAGCAACAGGTGAAGCTGGCTGTTCATGCTGCTCTGATGAGTTAGCAGCACGAGCAATGTTCACCACTAACAAGATGCCAACATCAGACTAAAAGATACTTGGCTGCTCATACAAATGAGTAATGTGATCTATTAATTTCAGCGCTGGTCTGATGCCAGATATGTCCCAAAGACTGGCGGATTGTATCATAGAATCCATTGAATTCCTACCCACAGTTAAAATACATGCTGGTCAGGTGCATTGACCATACTAAACTCTCCCTCAGTGTTACCCAAACAGGCACTGGAGTGTGGCAACTAGGGGATTTTCACAGTAACTTCATTGCAATGTTAATGTAAGCCTACTTGTGACACTAATAAATAAACTTAAAACTTATGGTACGGAAAGGGGTCATACAACCCATCAAGTCTGCACCAAAGGGCATCTTACCCAGGCCCACACCCCTCCCTATCCCTGTAACCCTACACATTTAGCATGGCCAATCCACCTAACCTATCCATCTTGGGACTGTGGGAGGAAACCGGAGCACCCAGAGGAATTCCACACAGACACGGAGATCGTGCAAACTCCATGTAGAGTGACCCAAGACCGGAATAGAACCCGGGTCACTGGAGCTGTGAGGCAGCAGTACTAACCACTGTGCCACCGTATCAAACGGCTTGTCCTTTTGGCTAATAAGCAAAATACTGCAGATGCTGGGAATCTGAAATAAAAACCGACAATGCTGGAAAAACGCAGCAAGTCTGCCAGCATCTGTGGAGAGAGAAACAGAGTTAACACTTCGAGTCCATTTGGCCCATCCACACAACTTTTCTTTTGGCTGTTCGCAATGCACTGACCGTACTCCACCATGCTTGCAAAATTCAAAAGTGTCCAACATTGGATATGATTCCATGATTTAACATTTGCTAAACAATTCTGAATGGTCTAATAATTATCCTGACAACCAAGTTAAGATTATTGGTTGGGCTGACAATGTGACCCACTTGAACGTGCTAGAAGCTACATATATTAATACACAGACCTGTTTGCAGACAGGAAGGACAGGTACACACACTGCACTCATTTCAACTGAACAAAATAGGTGACAGCCATTTCATTCCCTTTGGCAATGACTTGACCATTGCTTTGACCAATCAGAATCAATCTGCCTGGTTTGAATTTAAACAAAGCTTGGTGATTAACTGTCAGTCCCCAATTAACTGATTTAGGTTAATGCACCAAGGAGAAGGCATCAGAGTCCATTTGCCAACCAATCAGCACTCTTCTCAGCAAGTCTAAATTGTTATTCCCTTTGCATTTGGTAATCTTGCAAATGTCCTGATGAGTGTAAGATGAAAAGCTTCGACACATCTTGTTATTACTCATGTTCTGTATTTCAGTCATGGAGTGCTTTACATCCAAAAAAGTACATTTGAAGTGTAGTCATTGTTGTAATTTTTTTTATTCCTTTGTGGGACATGGGCGTCGCTGGCTGGTCAGCATTTATTGCCCATCCCTAGTTGCCTGAGGGTAATTAAGAATCAAGTGCATTGCTGTGGCTCTGGAGTCACATGTAGGCCAGACCGGGTAAGGACGGCAGATTTCCTTCCCTGAAGGACATTAGTGAACCAGATAGGTTTTTTCAACAATAGTTTCATGGTCATCAGTAGATTCTTAATTCCAGATTTTTATTGAATTCAAATTCCACCGTCTGCCTGCGATGGGATTCGAATCTAGGTCCCCCAGAACATTAGCTGAGTTTCTGGATTAATACTCTCTCGATAATACCACTGGGCCGTCTCCTCCCTGTTATAAAGTAAGAAACATAGCCGTCAATTTGTGTACAGCAAGATCCCACAAACAGCAATGCAATAAGGGCCAGATCAACTCTTGCGTTATTTACGTCACGATAAATAGTGTCCTTGTGCAGGAATCTCAAGGAGTTGGTTTGCAGGTGCAGCAGGTAATTAAGAAGGCAAATGGAATTTTGTCCTTCATTGCTAGAGGAATGGAGTTTAAAAACAGCGAGGTTATGTTGCAGCTGTATAAGATGCTGGTGAGGCCACACCTGGAGTACTGTGTACAGTTTTGGTCTCCTTACTTGAGAAAGGATATACTGGCACTGGAGGGGATGCAGAGGAGATTCACTCGGTTGATTCCGGAGTTGAGGGTTCGCTTATGAGGAGAGACTGAGCAGACTGGGGCTATACTCATTGGAATTCAGAAGAATAAGGGGAGATCTTATACAAACATCTAAGATTACAAAGGGAATAGATAAGATAGAAGCAGGGGAGTTGTTTCCACTGGTGGGTGAAACTAGAACTAGAGGGCATGACCTCAAAATAAGGAGAAGCAGATTTAGGACTGAGTTGAGGAGGAACTTCTTCACACAAAGGGTTGTGAATCTGTGGAATTCCCTGCCCAGTGAAGCAGTTGAGGACTATCTCATTGAATGTTTTTAAGGCAAGGATAGATACATTTTTGAACAGTAAAGGAATTAAGGGTTATGGTGAGCGGGTGGGTAAGTGGAGCTGAGTCCACAAAAAGATCAGCCATGATCTTATTGAATGGTGGAGCAGGCTCGAGGGGCCAGATGGACTACTCCTGCTCCTAGTTATGTTCTTTTTATATCCACCTTGGGCAGATAGCATCTTGGTTTAATGTCTCATCTGAAAGACAGCACCTCTGACAGTGCAGTGTGCTTTCGATACTGCACTGCAAATGTTGACTACAATCTATTCACTTGTTCTAAGATACTGGAACATGCTGCATTGCATGAAGGGATTTTTCATATGGTGAGCTTCTAGAATATCTCACCTTGCCTATTTTGGATCTTAAATCCTAAACAGTTGAAGTTTCTTCTTTTCGTTTAATCTCCACATCTAAAGAGGTAGAACAGGAGGTGCTGAGCAGTTGATATCCTTTTATTACTCATTGGTTACTGATGTTTGTGATCTTTATTCCATGGAACCTTACCTTTTGAGCTACTTAATCGACTGATACAATTTTTAAAAATTCATTCATGGGATGTGGGCATTGCTGGCTAGGCCAGCATTTATTGCCCATTGCTGAGGGCTAAGTCGACCACATTGCAGTGTGTCTGGAGTCACATGTAGACCAGACCAGGTAAGGGTGGCAGACTTCCTTCCCTAAAGGACATTAGTGAACCAGATGACAATGGTTTCATGGTCATCATTCGACTTTTCATTCCAGATTTTTATCATTTAATTCAAATTTCATCATCTACAGTGATGGGAATTGAACCTGAGTCTTTATATTACTAGTCCAGTGACGCCCTCGACTCCCTGGCGATGATGGTGACTGAAAGTTTCAATAGGGTCTCAATCCTGCCTCTGAGTTTGAGAGTGACAACTGGATCGAGAACGCAACAGTCTGCCTCTGGATGGAGAACTTTTAAGAAAACGATCAGTTCCTTTTCCAACTCTGCTGGAGAGAGTGTTTGAACATTGCACTGAGCTTTAGCCACACCACGGAATTGGCCCTTGCTCATCAGGCACTGTTGTGGCTCATCTAAGATCACAGTCCAAAGATGGTTACTGGGTACAAAAGATTATTTTAAGAGAGTGCAGTTTTAACTGACAGCTTCTTTTAACCCAACAGTGTTCTGACGGACGAAAGGTGAAGAAGCACAAGAAAAAGGAAAAGAAATGCAAGGGAGAGTCTAAGAAACATGAACATTGCAAATAACAGCAGCAAAGCATTTGTGGAAGTGACTTTTTTTGTTCTTGTATCTAATGTTCTGGCCTTTCACCTATTTTTAGAAAAAGTTTCTTGAAACATCCTTGTCAATCACTTCAGTTACTGTTTTGATAAAGTGCATGGTCGAAATATTAGCTTTCAATCATGGAGTTGCCTGATTATTAAAAATTATGTCATCTGATTAACCAGCATTCATGATGCAATTTCTTCATACAAACTTGCATGGAAGGACAGATTGTCCCCACTGGGTGAGGGGGGGGATGGCTTAACGCAAGTTCAGAAATTCTGGGAGAGGTGCCCCGATCTTATTTTGCCTATGGTGGGGACAAGTAGTCAAGGCTGTGATCCCTGGATTGAAAATGGTCATAGGGGCTGCCAAGTGACAAGATGAGCTCTTTAAAAGATTCACTTTGGTTCTCCTGGACTTTGCGGCAGTTGTTTTGCAAAACATTAGGGCCTTTGGCCATCACCCCTCACACTTTTCTCCCCAACCCATTCCCCATCCATACCAACTCTTTCCCCTCTTCGATGCATCTCACAAAGTCATGGTTCAGAACGCAGCTGAGGGGCTGCAAACCATAAGCACTTGAGACACGAGCCTGATGCCACAATAATTGTAGGATATGCCCACCCAAACAATGGATCTGGTCAGGTTGAGAGTACAGGATGTGGCTGTTGCTGCCCTCAGCTTTCCAGCAAAACAAACTGGTTAAATAAAAGCAAATTACTGCGGATGTTGGAATCTGAAACCAAAAGAGGAAATGCTGGAGAATCTCAGCAGGTCTGGCAGCATCTGTAAAGAGAGAAAAGAGCTGATGTTTCGAGTCCAGACAACCCTTCGTCAAAACTGGTTAAAGTTTGGTGAGTGTGTCATTTTAAACATCAACATCTTTCTAAAAATATGGTCTGCAGTTAGCATTTAACTGGTATTTACCTAAAGTAAGTTATTAAACTAAACTATCCCTTAAGCAGGGATAGACACGTTTCATTAGAGAATGGCTGGTTAGTTAATTAACTAACTGGTTTAATCGAGTTGTTGAAGTTTCAGCTCCAAAGACAACAAGTAGAGGTGTCTTTAACCCAAAAGTTAAAATTCTAAATTGGGGCAAGACCAATTTTGATGGTATCAGGCAGGAACTTTCAAAAGTTAACTGGGGGAGTCTGGGAAGGCAAAGGGATGTCTGGTAAGTGGTAGGCTTTCAAAAGTGTGTTAACCAGGGTTCAGGGTAAACACATTCCTCTTGGAGTGAAGGGCAAAGCTGGCAGAAGTAGGCAACCCTGGATGACTCGGCTTGCCCAAAGGAGGCAGAGAGTGGGTATAGATGGGTCTTTTTCTAATTGGAGGTCGGTCACCAGTGGTGTGCCCCAGGGATCTGTTCTGGGACCCTTGCTGTTTGTCATTTTCATAAATGACCTAGATGAGGAAGTGGAGGGATGGGTTGGTAAGTTTGCCGACGACACGAAAGTTGGTGGGGTTGTGGATAGTCTGGAGGGATGTCACAAGTTACAGAGGGACATAGATAGGATGCAAGACTGGGCGGAGAAGTGGCAGATGGACTTCAACCCAGATAAATGCGTCGTGGTCCATTTTGGCAGGTCAAATGGGATGAAGGAGTACAATATAAAGGGAAAGACTCTTAGTACTGTAGAGGATCAGAAGGACTTTGGGGTCTGGGTCCATAGGACTCTTAAATCGGCCCCGCAGGTGGAGGAGGTGGTTAAGAAGGCGTATGGTGTGCTGGCCTTTATCAATCGAGGGATTGAGTTTCGGAGTCCGGGGATAATGATGCAGCTATATAAGACCCTCGTCAGACCCCACTTGGAGTACTGTGCTCAGTTCTGGTTGCCTCATTACAGGAAGGATGTGGAAAAGATTGAAAGGGTGCAGAGGAGATTTACAAGGATGTTGCCTGGATTGAGTGGCATGCCTTATGAGGATAGGCTGAGGGAGCTCGGTCTTTTCTCCTTGGAGAGACTTAGGATGAGAGGAGACCTAATAGAGGTGTATAAGATGATGAGAGGCATAGATCGGGTGGACTCTCGGAGGCTTTTTCCCAGGGTGGAAATGGCTGCTACGAGAGGATACGGGTTTAAGGTGCTGGGGGGTCCTTCTGATCCTCTACCGTACTAAGAGTCTTTCCCTTTATATTGTACTCCTTCATCCCATTTGACCTGCCAAAATGGGCCACGACGCATTTATCTGGGTTGAAGTCCATCTGCCACTTCTACGCCCAGTCTTGCATCCTATCTATGTCCCTCTGTAACTTCTGACATCCCTCCAGACTATCCACAACCCCACCAACCTTCGTGTCGTCGGCAAACTTACCAACCCATCCCTCCACTTCCTCATCCAGGTCATTTATGAAAATGACAAACAGCAAGGGTCCCAGAACAGATCCCTGGGGCACACCACTGGTGACCGACCTCCATTTAGAAAAAGACCCATCTATACCTACTCTCTGCCTCCTTTGGGCAAGCCAGTTCTGGATCCACCGGGCAGCAGCCCCTTGGATCCCATGCCCTCTCACTTTTTCTAGAAGGCTTGCATGGGGGACCTTATCGAACGCCTTGCTAAAATCCATATAAACCACGGTAGCACGGCAGTGGCACGGTAGCACAGTGGTTAGCACTGCTGCTTCACAGCTCCAGGGACCTGGGTTTGATTCCCG
This sequence comes from Mustelus asterias, assembly GCF_964213995.1. Classification (NCBI taxonomy): domain Eukaryota; kingdom Metazoa; phylum Chordata; class Chondrichthyes; order Carcharhiniformes; family Triakidae; genus Mustelus; species Mustelus asterias. Next base: position 43,439,988 of record NC_135824.1, on the reverse strand, counting down.
GCTTGGGTCACTGTCTGTGTGGAGTTTGCACATTCTCCTCGTGTCTGCGTGGGTTTCCTCCGGGTGCTCCTGTTTGCTCCTACAGTCCAAAGATGTGCGGGTGAGGTTGATTGGGTATGCTAAAATTGCCCCTTAGTGTCCTGGGATGCATGGATTAGTGGGTAAAATATGTAGGGATATGGGGGAAGGGCCTAGGTGGGATTATGGTCGATGCAGACTCGATGGGCCGAATGGCCTCTTTCTGTACTGTAGGGTTTCTGTGATCTACCGCTTTCCCTTCGTCAATGTGTTTAGTCACATTTTCGAAGAACTCCACCAGGCTCGTAAGGCACGATCAGCCTTTGACAAAGTCATGCTAAGTATTCTTGAGCATACTGAATCTCTCTAAATGCTCATAAATCTTGTCCCTCAGGATCTTCTCCATCAGCTTACCAACCACTGAGGTTAGACTCACCGGTCGGTAATTTCCTGGGCTATCCCTATTCCCCTTCTTGAAAATAGGAACCACATCCGCAATCCTCCGGCACCTCTCCCGTCTCCATCGACGACGCAAAGGTCATCGCCAGAGGCTCTGCAATCTCTTCCCTCGCCTCCCACAGTAACCTGGGGTACATCCCATCCGGACCCGGCGAATTATCTATCTTGATGCCATTCAAAGATTCCAGCACAACCTCTTTGTTAAAGTCCACATACTCAATCTTTTCAGTCCACCGCAAGCCCGCAGTACATCCACCCAGGTCCTTCTCCTCTGTGAAAACCGAGGCAAAATAATCATTAAGCACCTCTGCCATTTCTACTGGTTCCATACTGATTTTTCCGCCTTCACCTTTTATAGGCCCTATTCCTTCCTATTAACAAATTGTCGTGGATTCTGCAGGGGGCCCCTTGAGCGCGACATGGGTGCAGTCGACCGCCCCCTGCACATTCGGTATCCCCGCAATTGCAACGAACCCCGCAGCCCGGGCTTCCTTGCTACCGTGCAAAGGGACCTGGGGGTCCTTGTGCATGAGACGCAAAAGCCCAGTCTGCAGGTACAACAGGTGATCAAGAAGGCAAATGGGATGTTGGCCTATATTGCGAGGGGGATAGAATATAAAAGCAGGGATGTCTTGATGCACCTGTACAGGGCATTGGTGAGGCCGCAGCTGGAAAACTGTGTGCAGTATTGGTCCCCTTATATGAGGAAGGATATATTGGCATTGGAGGGAGTGCAGAGAAGGTTCACCAGGTTGATACCGGAGATGAGGGGTTTGGATTATGAGGAGAGGCTGAGGAGATTGGGTTTGTACTCGTTGGAGTTTAGAAGGATGAGGGGGGATCTTATGGAGACTTATAAGATAATGCGGGGGCTGGATAGGGTGGAGGCGGAGAGATTCTTTCCACTTAGTAAGGAAGTTAAAACTAGAGGACACAGCCTCAAAATAAAGGGGGGTCGGTTTAAGACAGAGTTGAGGAGGAACTTCTTCTCCCAGAGGGTGGTGAATCTCTGGAATTCTCTGCCCACTGAGGTGGTGGAGGCTACCTCGCTGAATATGTTTAAAGCGCGGATGGATGGATTCCTGAGCGGTAAGGGAATTAAGGGTTATGGGGATCAGGCGGGTAAGTGGTACTGATCCACGTCAGATCAGCCATGATCTTATTGAATGGCGGGGCAGGCTCGAGGGGCTAGATGGCCTACTCCTGCTCCTATTTCTTATGTTCTTATGGGCCTGGTCCAGGTTGAATTTGATGTCCTGCCCAGCCCAGGCAGACAGGGCTTCAGTGACCTGCTTGACACAGGGTGTGGACTGAAGACTGGGAGATGCCACAGACATCTCCGCTCAGGCTCTGGAAGGAGCCAGTCGCATAGAAGTTCAGAGCAGCCGTCAATCTGACAGCCACTGAGAGTGGGTGCCCCCCCCTGCCCCGCCCCTAGGTGCCAGATCCTGCGACAGGTCACACAGGTGTCGCACGGTATCCTTTCGGAGTCGGAGACGTCGGTGGTATACGGTGTCCAACATCTCCTCGAAGGACACTCGTGCACGGAACTGCCGGGGTCTCTACTCCCTCCTTCTCCGAAGCCCCCGCTCTGGGTGAATGGCAGCCACCACCTGCCTCTGATGGTCGTCTCCCTCCGGTCCTGCAAGTGGTACAGCCCGGGCCTCCTGGGCCCGCAGTTCTTCCTCCAGTTCCTCCTCCTCAGCTCCAGCAGCAACCAGAAGAGCAGCAAGATCTATTGGTTGCATTGCAAAAGCCATCTCGTCACTCTGAAAGGCGGGGAGGAGGGGGGGGTGGGGGTGGAGGTGGAGATGAACAAATGTTGGAGTCATGCAACGCTGCTTGCCCCTAGCACACCGACAATCACAGCCCCCCCATGCCCCCCAATCCCCCCCAGCCACATGCTCCACACAGTCACAGCCCCCCAAACCCCCCAGCCACATGCTCCACACAGTCACAGCCCCCCAATCCCCCCAGCCACATGCTCCACACAGTCACAGCCCCCCCATGCCCCCAGCCACATGCTCCACACAGTCACAGCTCCCCATGCCCCCCGGCCACATGCTCCACACAGTCACTGCCTCCCCATGCCCCCCAACCCCCCCCAGCCACATGCTCCACACAGTCACAGCCCCTGGTAACGTTGAGAGGCTGCAGCAGTGCTATCTGCAAGGGCTTTGTGCACATCCTTCAGCCTGAAGTGAGCTGCGGTGCTAGGACCCAGCAGCACTGCAGGACACGAGGTCAGTGCTGAGACCCGTGTCCGTGCTGTCAAACATCGGAGATTGTGCACAGCGACAGCCCCCCTCCCCCCCAACACACTCGCAGAGCCGCTATTGACCCGAGACAGCGAAATGGCCGCAACAACAGGACACCCGTGAGTAGCGGAGAGCTTTCGGACGCCATGCACCATCCTCCTCGCCAACCCTCACTGAGGAAGCGCCCGATGCAGACTTTTATTCAGCAGGTCCCTAAAAGCACGGTTCCGGATTGGTAAACGCAGTGGTAAAGGGGGAAATGCTGATAGAGTTGGGTGGGCAGTTCATTAATTCAATTTAAATGCATGCAAATGCATTTAAATCGTCGTTGCGCCCGATTTGGGCGTGGAAGGGATCCCCGCCATTTGCGGGTCTCAGTAAAGTGACGATCTGTGCGAACACGAGTGCAGATCGCCATAAAGGCCTCACGCCAGAGTTTTCCACGATTTCGCGCCCGAAAATGGGCGCAAATTGTTGGTAAAATCAGGCCCTTAGTGTCAGGGAAATTAGCATGGTGAATATGTGGGGTTGCAGGGATGTTGCCTGGGTGGGATAGTTGCTGGTGCAGGCTCGATGTGCCGATTAGCCTCCTCCTATACTGTAAGGATTCTATGATTCTTGACTGGCCCCATCAAGCAAGGGGAATAGCTGCTTCCTATTCACCCTCTCCAATCTTGGGGAGGCGATGGTCTAGTGGTATTATCGCTAGACTATTAATCCAGAAATTTAGCTAATGTTCTGGGAACCCGGATTCGAATTCCGCCACGGCCGATGATGGAATTTGAATTCAATAAAAATATCTGTGATTAAGAATCTACTAGTGACTGAAACCATTGCTGATTGTTGGAAAAACCCATCTGGTTTTGGGCAATCACATCCTTTTTATAGCGTGGTGACCAGAACTGCACACAGTACTCCAGATGTGGCCTAACCAATGATCTGTACAGCTCCTTGCTCTTATACTCAATGTCATGACTGATAAAAGCAAAATGTCCCATATACTGTAATTATCCTATTCACCTGCAATGCCGCCTTTGGGGATCTGTGAATAAGTACCCCAAGATCCATCTGTTCCTCTGAGCTACCTAATGTCCTGCCATTCATTAAATACTCCCTCGTCTTGTTACTTCTTCCAAAGTGCATCATCTTGTAGAGTTAAATACCAGCTGCCACTGCTCTGCCCATCTGACCAACCCAACTATATCTTTCTGTAACCTACTACCAACTTTTTCACTATTAACTACCCTACAAATCTTGGTGTCATCTGCAAACTTGCTTATCGTTCCCTCCACATTATCTATATCGTTTATATCAAACTGGAGTTAGATTATGAACACACCAAGTTTCCTTGAATTCCATGTGCTTCAATGTTCTCAATCACTCTCCCATCCTTGTCAAAGGTTTTGATAAAATCCATATAAACTATATCAACTGCACTTCACTCATCCACACTATCACATTTTCAAAAAATTCTATCAAATTTGTTAAGCTATCTGTAAATAATCTATGCCTTTCCAAGTGGAGATTAATTCTCTCCATGTTTTCCCAACCCTTCAGATGTTGTGATTCAATTTTACTAATAATCCACAACAAACTGGAGTTAAGAAAGTTAGTTTATTTTACACATTCAGAAACTTGCGAAAGGAATGCCTGTACACAACCCATTCATATAGTAAAAGGGGAATAGAGTAGTTTTACAGTGCAAGGACTACAGGAAAAAAAATGGTTCACTGGGACTCGAGTCCAAAGTCAGAATCCAAATGAGAAATTCTTTGATATAAGCTTTTATATATTTAGCTCTCTTAAGACTGCAAGTTGAAGGATTCACTTTTTGGTTGGGGCTGACATTGCAAAATGAAGTAGACACAGAGATTGAGTTGACTGTCAGCAATGATACAAAATCTTCCACCAGAGTCAGGTTAGATGGGCAAGTTGTTGTGCCTGGAGGAACCTGCTTCTTTGAGGCTTACCAGAATTTTAAAACAGATTGCCTGTGAAAACCAAAAACGTAATATTAAACTGTCCGAAAGCCAAAGGCTTAGGTCATGTGACCATCCTTCACACAATGACTTCAAAAGGGTTGGCTATCCAGCATCTGGAATTGGCTTTGATTTCAGGACTGAACGTCTCAGTCCTTGGTTGTTGAAAGGAATCTGGCCTTGGGTGGCTACATGGAGTTCATACATTCTTCCTGTGGGTTTCCTCCAGGTGCTCTGGTTTCCTCCCACAGTCCAAAGATGTGGTTAGGTGGATTGGCCATGGCAAATGCACAGGGTTATGATGATAAGGTGGAGGGGAGGACATGGGTGGGATGCTCCTATGGTGGGTTGGTGCAGACTCAATATGCCGAATGTCCTCTTTCTGCACTGTAGGAATTCTATGATTCTAAATGCAAATAACGACTTGCAGATAGTGAGGAACATTGTCAGAAGCTACAGAAGGATATAGATAGGCTGGAAATTTGGGCAAAGAAATGGCAGATGGAGTTCAATCCAGATAAATGCGAAGTGATGCATTTTGGTAGAACTAACATAGGGGGGAGCTATACGATAAATGGCAGAACCATAAAGGGTGTAGATACGCAGAGGGACCTGGGTGTGCAAGTCCACAGATCCTTGAAGGTGACGTCACAGGTGGAGAAGGTAGTGAATAAGGCATATGGCATGCTTGCCTTTATAGGACGGGGCATAGAGTATAAAAGTTGGGGTCTGATGTTGTGGTTGTATAGAACGTTGGTTCGGCCGCATTTGGAATACTGTGCCCAGTTCTGGTCGCCACACTACCAGAAGGACGTGGAGGCTTTAGAGAGAGTGCAGAGGAGGTTTACCAGGATGTTGCCTAGTATGGAAGGGCTTAGTTATGAGGAGAGATTGGGTAAACTGGGGTTGTTCTCACTGGAAAGACGGAGGATGAGGGGTGACCTAATGGAGGTGTATAAAATTATGAAAGGCATAGATAGGGTGAAGGGTGGGAAGCTTTTTCCCAGGTCGGTGGTGACGTTCACGAGGGGTCATAGATCCAAGGTGGGGGGGGGGGGGGGGGGGCAGGGGGTTTAAACACAGATATCAGAAGGACGTATTTTACACAGAGGGTGGTGGGGGCCTGGAATGCGCTGCCAGGCAAGGTGGTGGAGGCGGACACACTGGGAACGTTTAAGACTTATCTAGATAGCCACATGAATGGAGTGGGAATGGAGGGATACAAAAGAATGGTCTAGTTTTGGACCAGGGAGCGGCGCGGGCTTGAAGGGCCAAAGGGCCTGTTCCTGTGCTGTATTGTTCTTTGTTCTAACGTCCCTGTAGTTCCCTTTGAAATTGATCTGAATGGTTCTGGGTGTGATCCGAATTAGTAAGTAGCTCTCTTGACATAAGGTGTGACATTCCAGAAACTTGAGAAAATAACTCTTGGTCCTTTAAATTCCTGGGGATGGCCTCAGGCAAAGAGCTTTGGTGATGGCTCAGGTGACTTGTAGCAGCCATCTTAAATTTCTTTCAGCAGCAGAAAAGTTCTAATGTTTAAAAATAGTCAAAGGATAAAGATTGGAATATATTGTTGGTGGGTTTCTATGACATAGGAACCCAATCACCAACATGAAACAGTAGACATAAATGGGGTCAGTCCTGATATGTAATGAGTGGTGTGCCACTAGACTCAGTACTGGGACCTCAGGTTATAATTGACATAAATGACTTGAATGAAGGAAACCGAAGCTGTGGTTGCTATATTTCCTGATGACACTAAGATGGGCAGGAAAGTTGTGAAGAGCACACAAGGAGGCTACAAAGTGATATAGATTGGTTAAGTGGAAAAGTATCTGGCAAATGGGGTATAATAAGGGAAAATATGAAATTGTCCATTTTGGCAGGAATAATAAAAAAAAGCATATTATCTTAATGGTGAGAGGCTGCAGAGTTCTCGAGACGCAGAGGGATCTGGTTGTCCTAATGCATGAATTGTAAAAGGTTAGTATGCAGGTATAACAAGTTAATTAGGAAATCTAATAGAAGGTTGTTGTTTACTGTGAATACAAAAGTAGGGAGACTGTGCTTCAGTTACACAATGCATTGTGAGGCCACATCTGGAGTACTGACTACAGTGCTGACTCTTTATTTCAGGGAAGATGTAAATACATTGCAACAGCTGAAGTTTACTATGAGGAAAAGCTGGACTAGCTTGGCTTTGTATCTGCTGGGGTTTAGAAGAGAGGTGACTTTATTTAAACACAAGATCCTGACAGGATCTTAGAAATCATAGAAACCCTACTTCTCAGAAAGAGGCCATTCAGCCCATCAAGTCTGCGCCGACCACAATCCCACCCAGGCCCTACCCCCATATCCCTACATATTTACCCACTAATCCCTCTAACCTACGCATCCCAGGACACCAAGGGCAATTTTAGCATGGCCAATCGACTTAACCCGCACATCTTTGGACTGTGGGAGGAAACCAGAGCACCCGGAAGAAACCCACGCAGACACGAGGAGAATGTGCAAACTCCACACAGACAGTGACCCAAGCCGGGAATCGAACCCTGGAGCTGCGAAGCAGCAGTGCTAACCACTGTGCTATCGTGCCGACCAAGAGTAATGTGGAAGGGATGTTTCCTCTTGTGGGAGAATGTAAAACCAGGGAGCTTTCCTTTGTGTGGTTGTTTGCACTGTCATAGAAACCTGGGAAATTCCATGGATCTGGAAAATTCCATGGATCTTTTACACTGCTGAGTTCTCTGCAAAAAGTGAAATTTGTCAATTCCCAGATTGGTTAAGGATTGCAATCTGTTGAGGGGAGGCTTCAACAGTGTTCGCTCTGGAAGAGTGTAGAATCTGAAGGCAACTTCTAAATTTCCAGATTATTCTGTTACAGGTGCCAACTCCAGAAATTGCTCCCAGTTCATTAGAGTAATGACAGTGAACACAGACAGTTCTGCTATCACAGTGCCATTATCAGATCACCATACAAACTAAATTTGGAGTTTGCCAGCAGCAAGTTGTGTTCAGGGAGCTCACTGGTGGTGAGCAGCAGCCACTCAAACTTTAGGGACTGCTCCACTTCCAATCCATACACAAATATTACTCCTGAAGTGGGCTAAATTTGACACATCTAGACTGTTGTAAAGGATTAATGACAGAACAGAAAACACACTCAAAATGAAACTCCTTCAATCACGGAACAGACATTTGTCAGGGTTACCTGTGTGAAACGTGAGAAATTTTATTATTGCATAATTAGATTAAGATGGTCAATTTGTTTAACAGTAGGAAATATCAAGTTCTCAGCAATATTTAGTTCCAAGTGGATTGTAATAGAATGCCCGAGTTACTACTTAACCAATGGATTTATCCTCCAGAAGCAGCCGTCAGAACTCAATGATCATTAAATCTTTATTTAAGGCAAGAAGGTCAAGTGAAAAAACAAACAAATAGCTAATACACATACAGAAGAGGGGAACATCATACAATACTGTATTCAAAATAATGTGCTTCTGGTAATACATTATTGCATTGCTAAGTCTAACTTTATACAGATATATGTACAGCAGGATTAAACAAGCAACCATTTGCATCATAGTGTTTTTAAAAACACAAGCTTTTTACAAAAATATGTTGCATATAAGAAATCCTGATCAAGGAAGACAGCCCCTTTTGTAATAGGGATTCAGCCCTTTTGACAAAATTTAAGACATCACATATTTAGTTTTTCTTAATAGCATCAAACTAGCTCCGAAAAATACTTTATGCCATGAAGAAAATATACAATATAGCAGGAAACTAGACTTCAGCCTATGATTCCTTGCACCATGAAGGTCAAGGGAAAGGTACTGAAGAAAAATTCTCCCTTGGAACAGCAAAATTACAACACAAAAATGTCCCTCAAGATTGAAGTTCAGATAATCAGCATAAAAAGTTTCTACTAATGCACTAAAAGAGCATTACCTTAAATAGTGATCAGGTATAGCCAGCTGACTGATGTACTGTTTTGGGATATCAACATTAGAGTCATTCAAAATTATTCAATTCAAATCATCTTACCATTCAACCTTTTAAGTGCTGAATTCAACTTCTATTTATATTGTTCAATTTAAATGATCTATTCAGTTTTTCTTAACAGGAGTAGACTGCCCATTGAAATCAGTAACAACCAACTGTACATTTCTACGTTCAAATATTGAAACAATTCCAAATCGCCTACACAAAAATCTGTGGTGTACATACTTTTAAAAAAAAACAATAAACAAACATCTGCAAGGGTAAAGTAGATTTCTTGTTAAATTACCAGACCAATTCTGAACAAAAGCATAAATTCTTGAACGCTTTTCTGAGCTTAAATAAACTAGTGACTATAATTCTGATAAGACATGCTGATTGCAGCTCCCTCTTCAGGAACTACATAAAATAAGCTTACAAGAATGTTGTACAATTTTCTAGGACAAAGTGACAAAGTTCAATTTTAACATTCTTTTCTGGCGCCTCAAATGTAGTATTTCAATATTGTAATTGTAGTTTTTGCGCCATCATTTTTATCAACAATTCTGAATATTGTTCAAGTAAAGCTGCTGCCTTGCCATTCTCAAGACATTCTGAAACAATTGGTTGTTTGCTCACTGAAGTGGAAATTGGCAAACACTCTACAGAGTTCAAATGCTTCCTCGCAGAGGAAAATGCATCACACAGGATTGCCATCATCTGGGACTTCACCTCTGGTGCATCTTCACTGCAAGTCACCTGTGAAGAAAGGCTAGACTGGAGCAAATGAATTTTTAAAAAATATTTTCCTTCCTCCTGAGGTACAGTTCCTTACACAGGAGCAGTTATCTGATAGTGCAGATGTTTCAAACAGCTGTTTTTTTAAAAAAAACTGGGCGAGGATGGTATCGTCTTCAAGTGATGTCCATGCATGAGCATTCCATAATAGTAATCAAAAGCAAGAAACAGCTGGTATTTTCCCTCCCTATCCCTGGGATACTAAAATTAATACAGAACAATGATTACACTTGGCTATTTTAATCAATAGCCTAATTCATTTATATTTAGCAATTCCTCTATTACAATTTATTCCTCAGTCACTTGGCAATGATTTGAACTGCGAATCTCTGTTGCTGATTTTCCTCCTCCCTCACTGCTTCTATGGATTGATGTGCCTCATATATAATCACTCCCTAGTGGAAAAATGCCCAATGAACATGAACAAAGGTAGAGAACCAGACAAGAGCCTGTTGCTAGTCTAACAATCTACTGATTAGTCTGACCATCCAGCACCTAAGCACTTATTTTAGTCAAATGTAGTGCATGTAAACTCATTTTATCCAATTGGCATTCGACAAATGTGTGTCTCAAAATATGCTTTCTTTCAACTCAATTAGGTGGATCCAAAAATTTTGAGATTTGTCATCTTCACCAGCAAATAAGGTAAACTCTGCAGCAGAGTTTAAGATTAATTTCAATAGCCACTTAAAATAGCGATAATTCCCTTTAAAAAAAAGTTGAGTGCGTGTGCGCATTGCTCCCTATCCCTCATAGCTCTCAAGGTGATCGTGGCTAGCTATCTTCTTGAACCGCAACAAGTGGCAGGATACTGTGGTGTAGGGACACCCACAGGCCCATCAGGTAGTGACGCTGAAGGGATGCTATTACACATCCAAGTGGGATAGTGAGGGGGTAAATGGAGGTAGGTGTATGTTTCCATACAAATGCTGCCTTGGCCCTTGTGTGGTACAAATTGTGGTTTGGGAAATGAAGATTCTGTCCAATGAAATAAGGTGGAGTAGCGCAACTTGAACTAGAGGCAATAGCATAATGGTTAAATGTAGAAAAAAAATTCCACAACTTCAGGAGCATTGAGTCACCAGGTTTCACGTCAGGCATTGGTGTTTGGTCTATCCTCCATCGTTTTAAAATTGAGGTATAGCATTTTTGACAGCTTATCAGTAAATACCAAACAGATAAATGCTATATAACATAATAAATTCCAGTCTGCTGCATCTCCTCCCTGCACTCCTAAAAAGGTGATTGAAAACTTACTTGATTCAACTTTAGGCACATATTCATTGCAAAAATAATGAGACTTCTAGAAATTGAAGAAATTATTCAATGAATTTTTTATTTTTATGCAGTGAAACCACTATTTGCAACAGAAAAGGAAAGGGAAGTGTAGTGTTTCTGAGCAGTATAAATTTATGGAGCCCATTCTAAGTGCTATAGTATTCGCTTGAAACCAAATACAACATTGTACATAGGCTCAGTCTCTTGTAAATACTATGCAGGACCCTGCTGTGAGCAAAAACAATGGATAGTTTGACCCAATAGGGTTGTGCCAGTATTCCACAAGGCCCTTCTTCTAACCTTCTTAATCAAAACCCATTAAGATAACTTTCTCTTCCTTTATCCCCTCATCTTTATCTAGTTTCCCTTAAGTGCACCCACGTTGGTCACCTCAACCAATGCTCATGAAATGAGTTCCACTTATCTTGATATGCAACTATTTGGAGAAGCGCTCACTGAAGTTGGGCAGTTGGGGATAGCAAAACAGACTGGGGGTTTTCAGGCTCGTTAGTCAAATGTACAATAAACCGTGAAGAAAACAAAGCTGTGAAATGGGGAAAGAGTAGAAATAAAATATTGACAAAGGTAATCAGCATGTGCCTACCTTGCTGTACAACTGTAAGGCCTTCTGCAAAATGTTCTGAAGTTCTGTTACGACACACTCACAGCTTGCAATGCTTACTACAAGATCTGAAAAAATCAAGAACCAGTTGAGGAAAAGATTCAAGTAGCATCAGTGAAATACACAAATATTTTCCCCTTTTTGGATTAGGAGTAATTTCTTCAGTCAGAGGAAAGTGAATATTTGCAATTCTCTGCCCAGAGGAACGAGAGTCAGTCACCTAGTATAGTACCGGAAAATGACCTGGCTATTCGGCCCTTCAAGCCTGCTCCACCATTCATTATAATCCTGGCTGATCATCCAACTCAATAGGCTGATTCCACCTTCCCCCATATCCTTTGAACCCCTTTGCCCCAAGACCAATATCCAACTCCTTCTTGAAAACGTACAATGTTTTGGCCTTAACCGCTTTCCGCGGTAGCGAATTCCATAGGCTTACCAAACTCTTGGTGAAGAAATTTCTTCTCATCTTAGTCCTAAAAGGTTTACCCTGTATCCTTAGACTATGACCTCTGGTTCTGGACTCCCCCCACCATTGAGAACATCCTTTTCGCATGTACCCTGTCTAGTTGTGTTAGAATTTTATTGGTTTCTATGAGATCCCCTCTCATTCTTCTAAACTTAAATATCATCCTAACTGACTCATACGCCAGTCCTGTCATCCTAGGAATCAGTCTGATAAACCTTTGCTGCACTCACTTTATAGCAAGAACATCCTTCTTCAGATAGGGAAACCAAAACTGCACACAATATTCCAGGTGTGGTCTCACCAAAGCCCTGTATAAGTGCAGCAAGACATTCCTGTTCCTTTACTCGAATCCTCTCGCTATGAAGGTTAATATATCATTCTTTACTGCCTGCTGCACCTGCATGCTTACCTTCAGCAACTGGTGTATGAGGACATCCAGGTCTCACTGCACATTCTCACCTTTCTTAATTTATAGCCAGATTTGTCCTCCTGTTTTTGCTACCAAACTGGATAACCTCAGTTATTCAGATTATACTGCACCTGCCATACATTTGCCCACTCACTCAGCTTGTCCAAATCACACTGAAGCACCTCTACATCCTCCTCACAGCTCACCCTCCAACCCAGCTTTGTGTCATCTGCAAATTTGGAGATAATATATTTAGTGCCCTCATCTAAATCATTAATATTGAATAGCTGGGATTCTATCACTGATCCCTGTGGGACCCCGCTAGTCACTGTCTGCCATTCGGAAAATGACCTGTTTATTCCTACCCTTTGTTTCCTGTCTGCCACCCAGTTTTCTATCCATCTCGATGCACTAGCTCCAAACCCACGCGCTTCAATTTTACATGCTAGTCTCTTACATGAGACTATCAAAATATCGAAAGCCCAAATAAACTACATCCTCCAGCTCCCCCTCAAGTCTGCTAGTTACATTTTCTGTGGTTCAAGACTGAGACCGTTAGATCTCTATGTGCATCTCTATGGGTATAGTGCAGGAAAATTGTGTTGAGGTAGAGGATTAGCCATGATCTCGTGGAAAAGCAGAGTGGGTTCAAAGATGAATGGCCTACCCTGCTCCTATTTCTTATGTTGTGATTTGATAGTTGCACAATGTTCAATTTTCTGTTGATATATATCGCATATATGTGATGTTAAAAGTAAATACGGCAGCCTTCTGGTATGCTCCAGAGCAGCTGCAAACAAATGCTGTTTAGGACTGTGGGCCTCACTCAGAAAGGTTAGTGACTACCCTAATGAGATGCATTGGTTGAGTCTTGATTTTAAGGATTTTCTTTATTCTTTCACAGGGCATGGATACCCGGGGCTAATCAAGCAGGATGCTTTTTCCTGGATGGTGTCTAGCTCGAGTGTTGGTGGAGTTGCATTCATCCAGGCCAAGTGGAAAGTATTCCAGCACACTCCTAACTTGTGCCTTCTCGATAGTGGAAAGTCAGGAGTGAGTTACTCTCCACAAAATTCCCAGCCTCTGACCTGTTCTCATAGCCAGTCGTTCCCCTCCCCACTCCCCTCCCCCAAGGATATTGATAGTTGTGGATTCAGCAACAGCAATGCCATTTAATATCAAGAGGAGATAAGTGGTTGGATTCTCTCATGTTGCATATGGTCATTTTTTGGCTGCTGGGCAAACAGTGGAAGAAAAGAAGGTCCTACAATAGCCTTAAAAAAAACACAGCCTAAGTGTTCAGACAACCGCAACATCTGCAGTTCAGATGGCTTAAATGGTAGAATCATATAACATTAGAGGCGCTATTAAATGGAGGTAGAGTTAGGGTGGGGGGAAAAAACAAAGCCACACACAAAAAAAAACAAGTATTCTAAATCAAGTTAGCCAAGAATAGAAACATAGAAACAAATAGTTCATTCAGCCTTTGAGCCTGCTCTGCCATTTAATGTGATCACTGCTGATCCTCTCAGTGCCATCCTTCCACACACAATTCAGGTGTGAGCTCACCAAGGCTCTGTACAGCTGTAGAAAGATATCCTTGCTCTTGTACTCAAATCCTTGAATAAAACACGAACTTTATTTTGACAGAATTATAAAGATTAATTTTATATTTTTGCTTGAAAGTCATACTAGGAAGAAAAAGCATCCTGCTTGATTAGCCCCGGGTACCCATGCCCTGTGAAAGAATAAAGAAAATCCTTAAAATCAAGACTCAACCAATGCATCTCATTAGGGTAGTCACTAACCTTTCTGAGTGAGGCCCACAGTCCTAAACAGCATTTGTTTGCAGCTGCTCTGGAGCATACCAGAAGGCTGCCGTATTTACTTTTAACATCACATATGCAATATAGTGACTAGTGGTCTTGAGAAAGGAAAACATTAGGAGCCAGAGATGCAATGGAAGTTAAATACACATTATAAATATTACCTGCTTCACTGGTGGGTTGCTCTTCAAACTCCACACTTTCTCTGGGTGCTTTAGTAACATCCATAGGAAAGGTGCTTCCTTTGGTGATAGTTATAGAATTATTGCTCACTCTATCCCTGTTGGGACTGATGCTGTCATGCTGTGGTGGTGAAGCAATTGAGTCCCATGTTTGAATTTCTTCCAATGTGTGCTCCATGACATCTTGAGAATTGTTACAGTGCTCCAAATTTCCAGCATCTCTCTTTAGGATTGAGTTCATGTTTGGGCTGCTCCCCTTTCTCTTGAGGTCTTCATAAACCGGTTGATCTTTTTTAGCTAGACACGCTGGTTGTGTGGGTGCGATTGCGGAAGTAGATGGCCGTGTGGAATCTTGACCAGCACGCAGTTTTTGTTTGACCTTTGAAACAGCAACACCATTAGCTATTGGTGGAGGCATCAGCAGTCTGTCTGTGTGCATTTTGGAAAGCTTCAGCGTCAAGTTAGCTCTAGCTTGATGGTTCCCATAAGACAAAGTACCATTCTGTAATATCACTTTTGACGGAACCTTTTCCTTGAAATTTTCAGTTGGACCATCTTCACATGGAGTTGAGTCCACGGACTCTGTTAAGTCTGTAGTAGACACTGCTCTAGAACTGGGTAAACTCATAGTGCTCGACTGTCCCAAGGTTTTCAGATTCAGGTTTTCTTCCATTGATGCACTGCGTGACATTTTAGCTGTGAAACTGGCAGTTGGGTGCATGTAGGACCTAGGTTTTCCAGGTTTGTTCTTAGACATCTCTTTGTTAAAAGTTGCTGCAAGCATGTCCATTTTGCCACACAATGAATGTCTCTGCACTGGCCACTTATTTGCATTCACGCTAGACTGTGACGCTGCTATGAATGAAGCAGATGACACCTGTTCTTCTGTGTAAAAGTAAAGATGATTAAAAGTTAATGTGCTTGTAGTAAACATGTAGACAAAGAGAGATATAGAAATTAATCATTTTATTAACAAAACACAATTACTTGCAGTCATACTATCTACCATTTTGTAATTAAAAAACCTCTTGGGTTAAGTCTTACCAGCTTGCACCAGGTCCATCACAGACGTTGACCGTTTACACATTAGGCTTCTTCCATTATGTGGCGCTGCACCTTTCACCCCTGTCAATGTTTGAGACATCTCAGCACTTGAACTTCTTGACTCTCTACCCCAGCCACTTCCACTGCACATTTTCTCACTTTGACTCATCTCTTCATCGCTAAGGTTCTTTGCCCCATCGAAGGACGGCCGTGCTTCGCATCCTTCAACTCCTCTAAAAGATTTCTCTTCAGCACTCAATTGTGTAGACTTATAGCTTATCTGTGGGGGTGGGGTGGGGGGGGGGGGTGGTGAGAGGGAGAGATATTAATAACAAAGATACATTTATTTTTCACAAACTTTTCTTGTCTTTTTTTGTTGTGGTAACTGAGGTTTCAGGGTCTGTATTCCACGATCACACAAAACTACATCACATTTCTACCACCGCATCAACTGGAGTAATAAATGCTGTTTGGGAATTTGGACATCCCATTAGCCATAAAGAGATAAAGGAATAAATCTACAAATGCTGAAATACAAAATCAGTTGTTGAAAATATATTTAGATGAGGAGATACTTCTTCACTTAGAGGGTGCTGAACCTGTGAAATTTTTTTTACCACTGAAGACTGTGGAGGCCAAATCATTGAATATATTTAAGGCGGCAATAGATTTCTAGAGCATTGAGTATGGAGAGTGCAGGAGTATGGCACTGAGATAGAGACAATAAGAAATCTCACAACACCAGGTTAAAGACTTTAACTTGGTGTTGAGAGGCTTCTCACTGTGCTCACCCCAGTCCAACGCCGGCATCTCCACATCACTGAGATAGGGATCAGCCATGATCATACTGAAAGACAGAGCAGGCTCAAAAGGGCCGAATGGCTTACTTCTGCTCCTATTTGTTTCTAAAATCAGGTTCAACAGATAATAAAAATCATAATTTACACAATTATTCTTGAAAGCTCCTCAGAATGATGTCCAGAATGAAAAAGTGGAAAGAAAGAGTCACAATAAATGTAACACATTGACTAAAGTTACAGTCCTAAAGCAAAAGATGATCATAAGCAAACATGATGGAAAGTATACTCGCTTTAAGCACTCTTTTGAAAGTAAATTCGCTAAATTATTCAGTCGACAGTTCAAATGCACTGGTACCAGATTCCTCTGCCTCACTTCTCAATCAAATGATGCAATATAATGTGGGGAGCTTATGTTTCCTACTCTTATACCATATAATGCTTGGCAAATGTGATCCAGCATCTGGGTAAAAAGGCTGTGAATCAATTAACATACATCACTATTATGACACCCTTAAATGGTTTAGCACAGGCTTTATCTCTGGTTGTGCTGATCGCATCCAAGACAGCAGTAGCAATGGTAGAATTTGCTGCAACACTTTTGGGCTAGGAACAGCTCCTCATTACCACCCAACAATCTCTGCTTGAAAGCATGCACATGTGGATGTCAGGATAGGATAGGATTTAGTCGAGATAAGTTCAATTATTGAAGTTTCTGCATTCAGGAGAGAAAATTAACCCAGTTGATAATGGATTTCTGACTACATATTCACCAAAAATTTAGTAAGAATAGTCACGCTTTCAAAACGCACTTGAATTCATTGGTTAGCATGCTCAATTCCCTTTATTTACTATAATAACGTCCATACATTTTAAAAATAATTAAATCCATTATTTAATTTAGCATTATAGGCTTTACGCACGTGTTAATTATCTCCTACCTAGGAGATAACTCAAGTTATAGTGTCAATCTGCCGAGATTGGCACTATTTTCTTCATTGTCAATTGGCACAAGTGAATTTCAGGCAGTTTAAGGTTAAATTCAGTGAACTGTGCTCCCAGTACAAAATGCTGCAATTGAAAGAAAGCAAGTTGGAGAATTAGCACTACTGTACTGAAGCCATCTCTCGAACCTGTATTCTTCATGGCCTGCATGTACAAACTCAACACAACTATATTGGATGATTTGATACTCATCAAAAACTGGATTAGAGGTAACACCACAACTATATACATGGTTTGGACCATCATCGGATCTTGGAATATGGGAAAAACTAATTAATTCAAAATTAGCTACTCACGTCTTGGAATTGCAGCGGGACTTTGGGAGGGAAAGCTGCTGCTACCCTGGAGGGAAATACAGAAGTCACAATGTTCAGAAACATACATGCACGAAACAGCAAATCTGAAGTGTGACATTCTAAAATATTAAACTATCTGAAAAGACTTAAAATTTCCTCTGGAGAACCATCTCAATTAATCTGCAATCCAAAATATCCATTTTTGCTTTTCAATTTCAAAGATTGTATACAATAAAGTAATCAAAAACTGTCAACATTCAGTTTGCTTCAGCACACCGGATAGGAAAGTCCTCTACTTTTATCAGTAATTTCTACTACATTAGCAACAGGGACCAAGGTTAAGGACATGATTGCAATAGCGAAGAAAAACAGGAGTAATATCACTACTGCTTAATGTTGTTCAGCAATTTCTGCTGAAAGCATGTAGGCAGATCATTGGAGAAAAATTGTCCGAGTCATAAATGTTGCCTACATGTCAAGTAATATTCACTTTGACAAACTATTAAATGGCGATATCCTTGAAAAAGCCAACATTTTGATGCTGCTTTTAAGGGACAGTCTTGCACATATGACCTGGTCAGATCTATTTTCTGTCCAATCTGGACATATATGCTGTGTTACTTTAGATCAGACATTAGAGGATCTAACTTGTGTAAACCAGCAGATAAATTAATTCCAAGCTTTTGAGCAGAATAGGGAACAGGCTGTAACAGTAGAAGATGGTTGATGTGCCACCAACCAGTCATGACAAGGTTTTATAGAGATTTAATGCAACGGAGTACATAGTTCATTACAATGCATCAAGAACTTTCAGATAATTAGGTAAACCTCAAATTCAATCAGCCTTCAAAGTGACTGACTGCTAAAATATAATCAAGAACCTGATGAAGTTCATAAGGTTAAATCTTTTGGGACAGTGCAACACAAACCTGCTGTTTTTCTGGCAGCGGGACAGAAATCTTGCAGAGATACTCAAACGAGGATTCAGGAGAAAGTTTTCATTCTCGACAGTTTTCTGCAGATCTTTCAATGAGTTGTCAAATTTCTCTGAAAATTAACAAGCCAATTTTAATGACATGTAGCTGCAAATGCTAAAACTAAATAGAGTAAGGAAGTCACATTTTATACAGGTTATTACCATGAGAAAATTCATTAGCCAAAGCTTCAAAGTTGTGCTTGAGAAATTTTTCTTGGTCTGGTGTTTTTGCTGTAAGTGACTCCTGGGGCACTAGACAGGACTGCTCCTCCTCCTCCAATCCAGAAGAATGATTATCAGAACTGAGTTGGCCCACTGAGTCAGAATCTAGGGATGGTGCACAAAAGATATACAAAGTACAGTTAGGGTTTACCTGGTGCCTCTTAATTTTTGTAATACACTTAGTGGATTTAGTTTAACTACTGTATCACAAACTGAAAGTCCTACATTTTGATCTGCCTGACTGAAACCCATTTAATGTCATTTGAGGGAACCCCAACATATATAGTCAGAGATATTTCCAGCACAGGAGGCAATTCAGCCCAACAGGTCCATGCCAGCCCTCTGTCTTGCAATTCTGTCAGTCCCATTCCCCCACATCTCTGCAGCCCTGCAAGAATCTTTTCCTACAAGCGCCCATTTAATTTTCTTTTGAAATCACCGATAATCTCTGCTGCCAGCACCCTCGTGGGCAGTGTGTGTTCCTGGTCATTATCACTTGCTGCATGAAAAAGGTCCTTTTTTCCCTGTATCCTTCCAAAATTTTAAATTGCCGTCTCCCAGACCTTAAACCACCTGCTAATGTGAACATATTGGTACTAATAATTTGTAAAAACGGTTTTGATCAAAGATTCATAAAATGATACAGCTTTTTCTCCCAGCAAGTGGTAATTGGCATCTGTCATTTCCTCTGTCTCTACTTCTGAGGGACTAATGTTTTCTTTATATTTATTCTTCCTACCAAAATGCATCACTTCACAATTATCAGTATTAAATTTCATCTGCTACACGTTCAGCTATTTCAATCTAAAATCTTCTGCAGTATCTTGTTGTTCTGCTCATTGTTTGCTGCATTTTCAAATTTCATGTCATCTGCAAACTGTAAAATTATGTGTCAGATATCCAAGTATAGATCATTAGTATATAGTAAGGGCAGTGATCCCATGCTGACCTGAGGAGCACCACTGCATACTCCCTCTCCAACATCCTCACCCAATCTGAGCAATAACATTCACAATTACCCGCTGCTTTCTGTCCCTTAGCCAATTTCATATCTAAACTGTCACCGTCCATTTAGTTGTAAGACTTTAATTTTGCACACAAGTCTTTCATGTGGCACTTTATCAAATGATTTTTAAAATCCATACGCACAATTATTAGTCCTTTCCATTACTTCAAAGAAATCAATCAAGCTCATCCTCAAAACATGATTTGCCTTTAACAAATCATGTTGGCTTTCAATGGCCCATAACTTTCCAAATGCCAACTAATTTTATTTCTTGGACTATTGTTTCCCAATGTTTCTTCACCATTGACTCGCTGCCTGGCCTGTAGTTGGTGTAACATTTACACCTGGCATCATAGTCTTCTTTGGCTGTCCCTCAGGGTCGAGGATGACTTGCTTCCAACTCTGGGCAGCTGGGTTCTGCGGTGGCTGAATAGTCCATTCCTGGAGCTGCAGACTCTGCACAGGTTTGGTAGGTGGTGTTTGATGAGGTGAGTGGGTGGGATACTGGATTCTGCGCTCTCTTCCCACTGTTTACACTAGGCTTCCACGTGCTCCATCCGGTGACACTCGAGGCGCTTGCCACCTTCGCAGACACATCATCTCCAGTTAGTGTGATCTAAGGCAAGCGATTCCCAAGTGTTGATTGGGATGTTACATTTATTTAGGGAGGATTACAGAGTGTCCTTGCAGCTTTTCCTCTACCCTCCTAGTGATTGCTTGCCATTGGAGTAGAGCACTCCATGTGGGCATGTGGACAACATGGCCCGCCCATCACAGCTGGTCAAGCATGATCAGTGCTTCGATGCTGGGATATTAGCCTGGGAGAGGATGCTTACATTGGCAGTGAATTTGCAGGGTTTGCGGACACAGCGCTAGTGAAATCTCTCCAGGGATTTGAGGTGTCTGCTGTACATTGTTTCTGATGCATACTGGAGGATGGAGACCACAAGCTTGGTTCTGGAATTGAAGGTCTTGGTCTTCAAACGCTTTGTTCCTCAGGCGTCCGAAGACTGCACTGGCACATTGGAGTCAATGCTGAATTTCAGCATTGATGTCTGCTCGTGCCAGGTTCCAATCATTATTCATGTAGATTGAGTTTGTCTTTGTGCCCTGTTTGTAATCAGAACTCCCACCCACCTGATGAAGGGACAGCCTGTTCCGAAAGATAGTGGCTTTTGCTACCAAATAAACCTGTTGGACTTTAACCTGATGTTGTTGACTTCTTACTATGCTCTCTTCCTTCCAGAGAAGGGCGATTCTTGTCAAGAATGCCACTCTGCTGCATTTTAATACTTAAGCAGAGATTCCATCTGCATTACAGGCCTTGTTGCTTTTCAGCTGTTGATGGCTTTTCAACCTCACAGCAAGGTGGGGTTGCGCTGAGATGGTGGCAGGTAGTGTGTTGCAGGATGGTGTTGAAGAGACTGTGTCTTGGTTGAGGAATTCCTCGAAGTGCTCCCTCCAGTGGATGTTGACTGCCTTGGTCTTTGATGAATGAGTGTTCGTTTTTGGCAGTGGGTGGACCCCTGGGTATTCAGACCATAGATATTTTTGATTGTGAAGAAGCCCCGCACTTTTGATTGCTGCTGAGTCTCCAGCATTCTTTCCACCCACCATCTATTCTTTAGGTCACGGGTTCTTTGTTGCACCTTGACCTTCAGTTGTTTGTGGGCTTTTTTCCTCTCTCAAGTTTTGGTGGAGCTGCCAATTCACCAACACCTTGCATTTGCAGTGAAGGAGAGCCTGAATCTCCTGATCATTCTCATCGAAACAGTCTTGGGATTTCCTGGTCGAGAGCTCGAGCATCTCCTCACAGGTGCTAGCTATGGTGGCTTTTAAGGCAGGACAGACACTGTGGGTACTCTGTGCCTCAGGCTTGTTGGTCAACACCAGGTTAGCTGTGAGGCGCCAACTGAGTAGCTTTTTCTTCTCAGGGTCCGAGTCCAGCGACACTGAGTTCGCCACCCATGCACCCCGGAAATACTCGCTTCCACCTTCTTCCGTCAGGAAAAAAATACAAGTCTGAGGACATGTAGCAACCGACTCAAAAACAGCTTCTTCCCTGCTGCCAGACTTTTGAACGGACCTACCTTGCATTAAGTTGACCGTTCTCTACATCCTAGCCTTTGATCTTTCTCTGCACTCTAAAGTGTGTAGGGACTGTTAACACTACATTCCACACTCTCTCCTTTTCTTCTGTGAACGGTATGCTTTGTCTGTATAGCGCGTAAGAAACAATACTTTTCACTGTATACATGTGACAATAATAGATCAAAAAGTTCCTGCAGCAGAGATTTTTCTGCCTCTGCCGATTTGGGGCCAGGGTGATGGCGATGGCAGAACGGATTAGTCAGTGGTTAGTTCAGCAGTCATTGGCTCCAGTCGTGCCGCATGTGATGCGGACATCTTTGTAGTCCTTTGCTTGGACAATGATCTAGTCTTTGGGTTGATTTGCCACATGTATTGGGATACAGTGAAAAGTATTGTTGCTTGCATGCTTTACAGACAAAAGAGTGTTCATTGAGTACTTAAGGGAGGAGGAAAGGTGAGGGTGCAAAATATAGTGTTGCAGTTACAGATAGGGTGCAGAGAAAGACAGTGCAGAAGGAGGCCATTTGACCCATCAAGCTTGCACCAACAACAATCTAACCCAGGCCCTATCCCTGTAATCCCATGTATTTACCCTGCTAATCCCCTTGACACTAAGAGGCAATTTACCACGATTAAACTGTGGTGATATAAACAGGACCTAGTTTTAAGGCTGATAAAATTGGATATCCTAAATTAAAGAATTGGGCACATTGAAATCAAACACAGTCAAACCTCAGGCAGGCCAATTGTACAATACACAAATGTGTCTGGGCCTGACCCATCAACCACCCATCACTCAAGTTACACTCTACTTGAGACTTAACAGGAGATCATGGCACCTCATTGAAATGCTTCGGTCTATTGTTAGAAGCCCAGATCAGGCCAGACTTCCTGTCACCAAGAGTTCCTGTAGATACCTTATCTGATAACAAGTTCAACATGGAGATGGACACCTGGGGGGCGGACCCTGGTGTCCTGTCAGGCAGACATCAAGAAACCCACTGGGTATTGGAACCCCCTCCTGGGACCTCATTGGCCAGAAGCCAGAGAAGTTTCTGGAAAGGCAAGCAGGCTGGGGATAAAGGGACACACTCAGAGGCACACTGCAGCAAAGACTCGGCGAGGGAGGCATTTGTGACCATTCAGAAGACTGACCAGAGAAGGAAGGAAGGAAGGAAGGAAGAAGCTGCCATCGAGACTCACCTTCGTGACGACAGACCAGAGGGACTCAGAGAATCGGGCCTGCAGTTTAACCAAGCCATCTTTACGGGTAGTATACTTGAATCTGGGGTATCCTCTTGTTTTGTGTGGGTAATTTAAGGGTTAATAGTGTTATCATTAATAAACTTGTTGCACCTCTACTTGTGTTTGTCCTTTGTCCACCTTGCAAATAAGGGCACCGGGATAAAACCTTGGAGTAAGTAAACTGGTTGAAAGTATCTGAGAATTAACAGGTACAACAAAACAACCTAACCTGCACATCTGAGTACTCTAGCTCTGTACTCAATGGAGTTTAGATGGATGAGGGTGGATCTCATTGAAACTAACAGAATACCCAAAGGCCTGGATAGAGTGGATGTGGGAAGATGTTTCTGTTAGTGAGAGAGACTAGGATCTGAGGGTACAAACTCAGAATAAAGCGACGATCCTTTAGAGCCTAGACGAGTAGGAATTTCTTCAGCCAGAGGGTGGTGATTTTATGGAATTCATTGCCACAGAAGGATTGAAAACTTGGGAACCTGGGAAAGTTAGTGGCAATATATTGGAGACAGTTCGCATTACAGTAGAAGTGGTGATGGACATATTAAAATGTTTGAAGGTGGATAAATCTCCCTGCCCTGACCAGGTATATCCAAGAACACTGCATGAGGCTAGAGAAGAAATTGCGGGAGCCTTGGCTGAGATACTTACATCATTAGCCATGGGTGAGGTACCAGAAGACTGGAGGGTGGTAAATGTTGTGCCGTTATTTAAGAAGGGCTGCAAAGAAAAACCTGGAAATTATAGACCAGTAAGCCTGACATCTGTGACGGCCAAGTCACTAGACAGGATTCTGAGGGATAAGATATACAGGCATTTGGAAAGACAGGGTTTGATTGGGAGTAGTCAGTACAGCTTTGTGCATGGGTGATCATGCCTTACAAATTTGTTAGCATTCTTTGACAAAGTGACCAGGAAGGTTGATGAGGGCAGAGTGGTAGACGTAGTTAATATGGACTTCAGTAAGGTCTTTGATAAAGTTCCACATGGTAGGCTGCTCTGGAAAGTTAGATTACATAGAATCCAGGGAGAGCTGGCAAATTGGATATACAATTGGCTTGATGGTAGGAAACAGAGGGTAATGGTGGAAGGATGCTTGTCGGACTGGAGTCCTCAGGGGTCAGTGCAGGACTATTGCCTTATTTGTTATCTATATCAACGATTTGGATGAGAATGTACAAGACATGATGACACTAAAACAGGTGGTATTGTAGACAGTGAGGAAGGTTATCAAAAATTGCAGCAGCAGGGAAGTGAGCCAAGAAATGGCAAATGGAGTTCAATACAGATAAAAGTGGGGTGTTGCATTTTGGAAAGTCAAATCAAGGTAGGACTTTCACGGTGAATAGTAGGACCTTGGGGAGTATCGTGGAACAGAGGGACCTTGGAGTTCAGATGCATGGTTCTCTAAAGGTGGAGTCACAGGTAGATAGGGCAGCGACGAGGGCTTTTGGCATGCTGGCCTTCATCAGTCAGGGTATTGAGTATAGAAGTTAGAAAGTTATGTTGCAGTTGTACAGGACATTGGTGAGGCTGCACCTGAAGTATTGTGTTCAGTTTTGGTCGCCTTGTTATAGGAATTATGTTATTAATCCGGAGAGAGTGCATAAGAGATTTAAAAGGATGTTGCTAAGACTCAAAGGACTGAGTCATAGGGAGAGATTGGACAGGCTAGGACTTTTTTCTTTGGCGCGTAGGAGGCTGGGGGGTGATCTTATAGGCGTATATAAGATCATGAGGGGCATGGATAGGATGAATGCACTCCGCCTTTTCCCCAGGGTTGGGGAATCGAGAACTAGAGGGCATAGGTTTAAGCTAAGAGGGGAAAGAATTAATGGGAACCCGAGGAGCAACTTTTTTTTTTTACACAGAGTGGTACATATGTATGTGGAATGAGCTGCGGGGGGAAGTGGTTGAGGCAGGGACATTGACAACATTTAAAAGGCATTTGGACAGATACATGGATAGGAAAGGTTTAGAGGAATATGGGCCAAATGCAGGCAAATGGGGTTAGTTTAGATGGGCTTTTTGGTCGGCATGGACCAGTTTGGGCCAAAGGGCCTGTCTCTGTGTTGTGGATTCTATGATTCTAGAAGGCTGTGGAGGCCAGGTCATTGAGTATATTTAAAGCAGAGATAGATAAATTCTTGATTGGTAAGGGGATCAAAGGTTACGGGGAAAAGGCAGGAGAATGGGGTTGAGAAACATATCAGCCATGATTGAATGGCGGAGCAGACTTGATAGGCTGAATGGCCTAATTCTGCACCTATATCTTACGGTTTTCTTGTTCCTTTTTATAGTGTCAAATATACTATTTGACCCATTGTCTCAACACCAGCTCTCTGCAACAGCAACTATGCCCCAGCCACTATGGCTGTCTCCCTGAAAATTTTCTCTTCAAGGTCTTATTCAATTCCCTTCTGGAAGCCACAAATGAATTTGCCTCCGCCACATTCTCAGACAGTGCATTCCAGATCCAAACGACTTATTAAATAAAATCATTTTACTCAGGTCATCATTGCTCTTTTGGCAACACCTGAAATCGATGTCCTCTGTTCTCACCCTCTGCCAGCAGGAACAGTTTCTCTCCCTTCACTCTGACTAGATTACTCATTTGAACACTCCTACCACATCTCTCTCAACATTCTCTTCTCCAAGAGTAGCCCCAGCTTCTACAATCTATCCATTAACTACAATCCCTTAGTCCTGGAACCATTCTTTGCATATTTTCTGAACCCTCCCCAATACCTTTCCATTCTTCCAGAAGTGTGGTACCCAAAATTGGACACAATACTCCAATTGATGTCGAACTAGCGATTTATAAATGCTCATAATAATCTTGTTGCTTTTCTAACTTGTGTCGCTATTTATAAATCCATTGTAGGTTCAGTCTAAGCTACTTTCTTAACATTCCCTGTCACTTTCAACAATTTGTGCACCAGACCTCCAAGTTTCTGTTCCTGTACTCTCCAATTTTACCTCTCCTTGTTCTCAATACCAAAATGCACAGCTTCTCTGCTTTAAATTTAATCTGCTTCTTGAAGACAAGTACTGTCCTCCCTACAGTTAACAATGCTTCCAAGTTTTGTCATTTGTTACATCTCAGTTTAAGATAATAGAAATGAAGAAAGCAACAGCTCCAATAATGGCCTATAGGGAACACCACAGTATATGTTCCTCCAGTCCAAAGAGCAATTGCTTATCACTATTGTTGCCTGTCATTCAACCAACTTTGTATCCATCCTCCCACTATCCTTTTTATTTCATGGGCTTTAACTTTGCTGACATGCAATATTATACAATACTTTATCAAACTTCCTTTTGGAATTTACATACACATCAACTATTACTCTCAATTCTCCCTACTCACCAAAAACACGATCTAGTTAAACACAATTTGTCTTTAATTCACGTTGGCTTTTGTAAATTATTCCATACTTGTTTAAGTGATAATTAACATTATCTCAAAGCATTATTTCTAAAACTTTTCCCACCCTATGGTTAAACTGATTGGCCTGTAATTGCTTGGTCTATTCTTGCATCTTTTTGAATAAGTGCAACTTTTTAAAAAAACTATTCATGGAATGTGGGCATCACTGGTTAAACCAGCATTTATTGTCCCTTTCTAAATTGCCCAGGAGAAGGTTTTGGTGAGCCACTGTACTGTTTGTGTGTTGTAGATACACTCAGTGCTGATAGGAAGGGAGGTCCAGGATTTAGGCCCCGCAACAGTGAAGGGACAATGATGTAGTTCCAATTTAGCATGGTGTGCAACTTGGAGAAATTGCAGATGTTTCCACGCATCTGCTGTCGGTACCCATCTAGGTGCTAGAAGGTTTGGGAGATGCTATTGAAGGAACCTTGGTGGGTTCCTGCAATGCATCTTGTAGATAAAATACAGGGCTGCAACTGTGCATTGGTGATGGAGAGAGAGAATATTAAAGATGGTGGATGGGATGCCGGTCAAGGAGGCCGCTTTGTCTGGATGGTGTCAAGCTTCTTGTTTGTTGGAGATGCACTCATTCAGGCAAGCGGAGTACTCAAATTACACTAGTGACCTATGTCTTGCAGATGGTGGACAGGTTTTGGGAGTCAGGTAGAGAGTCACTGTCAGCAGAATTCCAAACATCCGACCTGCTCTTGTAGGCACAGTATTTATGCGGCTAGTCCAGTTCAATCTCTGGTCAGTGGTAACCCCCAGGTTGACAGTGGGGTTTCGGTGATAGTGCCATTGATTGTCAAGGAGAGATGGTTAGATTTGCTCTTGTTGGAAATGGCCATTGCCCAAGCCCGTGGAGTATCCAGATCTTGCTGCATGTGGACATACACTGCTTCAGTATCTGAGCAGTCACAAATGATACTGGATACTGTGCAGCCATCAACAAACATCCTCTTTTCTGACTTTATGATGGAAGAATGGTCTTGATGAAACAGCTGAAGGTGGTTGGGCTTGGAACACTACCCAAAAGAACTCCTGCAGCGATGTCTCGCAATGAAGATTGGCCTCTATAAGGGATCAGATCAGAAACTCAAGGAATCTTATGAAGTTAGGCCAGACTCCAACTTTTTTTTTGATTTTAGCATTAGGGCAAGCACAAGGTGTTTCACAGAATCCCTAGTGTCATTTGGCTCCAACAAGCCTACACTGACAACAATCCCACCCAGGCCCTATCCCTGTAACCCCACATATTTACCCTGCTAATCCCTCTGGCACAGAGGAAATTTAGCATGGCCAATCACCTAACTCACACATCTTTCAACTATGGAAGGAAAGCGGGGCACACAACACTGGGAGAATGTGCAAACTCCACAGTCACCCAAGGCTGGAATTGATTCCAGGTCCCTGGAGTTGAGAGACAGCAGTGCTAACCACTGCTCCACGTATGATTTGATTAACTAGAAAGCTTTTATTCAAACAAACTTCCTTTACCAACAGTTAAAATATAACAAAAAGTATTAGCATAACGTTTACCAATTTAAATACTTAAACATGACAAATTATAATTCTTAACAGCTAGCCATCTCTATAGTTCCAATTTAAGCAATATCCCCATAGGCATACATCTTTCTTCAGAACCAGTTAGCACCAAAAACAGAAATGCTCACGTGGATGCTAGATTTCCAGCCTTTTAACCCCTCTGGATAGATACAGAAAGACACCTACCTTCTAACTCCCTTACAGCAGCTTCCAGAGAAAGATCTACATTCAAGCAACAGAACAGGCTCGAGGGGCTAGATGGCCTACTCCTGCTCCTATTTCTTATGTTCTTATTAACTTCAGAGAAAGGGACCTATTGCCTGGCAGATCCCAGTCTCCAAATCCAGAGAGAATAAGAGACAGACAGAAAGCTATTTCTTCTCTACAGATCCCAAACAGCAACTGAGCTGGGTTTCTCTCTGTAAGCCTAGCCCTGCCCAGTCACACAACCTTTCTTGTCAATCAACCTAATCAAGCCCCATTCTGAAAAAACCCCATGGGAAAACACAAACAACAACCCTGCATTAGTCCCGATTAAAACAAACATTCCAGTAATTATGATCAATTATGCTGCTACAGCAAAAACATGGGCCGCCGGGTACAGACAAAGTGACACCAATAATAGAACAAACTGCTAAAAAAAACCTGCACAAGAAACATTACAAGCATATTCCTTACAGGCACAGTACTGTCACACCTCCAACAACCATTTTCCTGTGTGCTAGGTATGACCCCAGGCAGTGGAGAGATTTTCACCTGATTCGTATCGACTCCAGGTTACAATTCTCCAGTACTCTATCTCAGAAGGATTAAAACATTATGGCCAGTACCTGCTCAAGGTCCACCTTCATTCAGCATCCTTGGATGCATCTGATCCATTCCTGGCAGCATATCTACCTAATACCTCCTTTTTATCAAATTTTAGCTCACCAGTATCTTAGCTACCTTGCACTTTCATTATTACTTCTGTAGCATTATCTCCTAGGTAAAGAAGAATGCAACATTCATTCAGTACTACAGCCATACCCTGTGCCTCCATGTGTAGATCCATTTTTTGGCCCTTAATGAGCCCCAAGCCACCCTCAATGTTTTTATGTTTTATTTGCACACGAGGAAATTGTGTCTCTACTTGCTGGAGTTTAGAATGGGAGGTGATTTCATGGAAACACAAGATTCTGAAGGGGTTTGATAGGGTAGACAGATTGTTTCTGCTGATTTGGAAATTTAGAATAAGGGGACATAGTCTCAGGATAAGGAGTTGATCATTTAGGGCTAAGAAGTATTGTGTGGAAAACTGTAACAAAGCTCAACCTGTTAGAAAATGCAGGACTAGGTAGGCAAGCATGCTCTTAATGTGGAATAGGAGACTTTAACTGTCGTTTAAGAGTCCAGGGCTATAACAAATATATCAATAAACTATTTGATGTCATCAAATTCTGTAACCAGGGAAACAGACTCAAGGCCAGAAGAATGTTAATAAGTGAACAGTTTTGATTTCAACTACCTCAGGAGGGTGGCAAATTTCTAGCATAGAGATGTGGTGAAGGTAGATGTCATTAGTAGATTCAGTAGTAAGCAGAATAGATTTTTGGCAAAAGACAGAATTCTAAGTACAAGATTTCTCTAAGTTTAGAAACATCCTGTTCCCATATGCCACCAGAAACCTCCAGTAATGCAACATTAAGTTTGCAGAGTTTTTGCAGAACCTACTTAGAAAAAATTAAAATTTATAATTTTTTGGTAAAAAAACGAGTATGTGAAGGCTATGTGGAGAAAAACGCAACTATGGATGGCAAGCAACTGCCACCTTGAAAGCGATTTTAAATTATTCTTAGTTTTTAAGACAGTACATAAGACACAGAGCTAACAGTAGAGTTAAATGATTCTTAAAACAAGAGAATTTAAAACAAGAGAATAGCTTACACACGTGAATGCAGTAAGAGAATTAAACAGGTAACTAGGATTTGAAAACATATGATGATATTTTAAATGTATTTTAAGTATTGTATAAATCATTGTTCACTTTGGCCAAAGCAAGTTACCGAAAGGCAGAATGGGAAAGGAGAATAGTTCAGAGCCAAAGGCCTGGGATCCCTTTAGTTAACAGAATTCATATCAGAATGTTTCTGATGAGGGAACATACATTGCAACAATAATGAATAGGTTCAGTCACTGCCCAGACACAGAATAGATGTGCTACTGGACGCAGGAACACATGTCTATTCAGCTTGGCAGTGAGCCGATGGGAACATCCACTTTGAACTTTATGGTAGCGTCTAGCGTAATCTGGCAACAGGAAAGTAGCTAGCATCCAGATTTAATGGACAAATGAGATACCATTATAGAACATAGAAAAGCTACAGCACAAACAGGCCCTTCGGCCCACAAGTTGTGCCAAACATGTCCCTACCTACTAGGCTTACCTATAACCCTCTATCTTACTAACTTCCATGAACTTATCCAAAAGTCTCTTAAAAGACCCTATCGAATCCGCCTCCACCACCACTACCGGCAGCCGATTCCACGCACCCACCACCCTGAGTGACAAACTTACCCCTAACATCTCCTCTGTACCT
The DNA here is from genome assembly GCF_964213995.1 of Mustelus asterias. Taxonomy (NCBI): domain Eukaryota; kingdom Metazoa; phylum Chordata; class Chondrichthyes; order Carcharhiniformes; family Triakidae; genus Mustelus; species Mustelus asterias. The sequence goes on along the minus strand of NC_135824.1, from coordinate 43,409,455 downwards.
ACTCCCCAGCACCCTAAACCTGTGACCTCTTGTGGCAACCATTCCAGCCCTGGGTAAAAGCCTCTGAGAATCCACTCTATCAATACCTCTCAACATCTTATACACCTCTATCAGGTCACCTCTCATCCTTCACCTCTCCAAGGAGAAAAGACCGAGCTCTCTCAACCTATCCTCACAAGGCATGCCACCTAATCCAGGCAACATCCTTGTAAATCTCCTCTGCACCCTATCTATGGCTTCCACATCCTTTTTGTAATGAGGCGACCAGAACTGGGCACAGTACTCCAGGTGGGGTCTGACCAGGGTCCTATACAGTTGCAGCATTATCTCCCGATTTCTAAACTCAATTCTTCTATTGATGAAGGCCAGTATTCCATACGCCTTCTTAACCACAGCCTCTACCTGTGACGCTGCTTTGAGCGTCCTATGAACCCGGACCCCAAGATCCTTCTGATCTTCCACACTGCCAAGTGTCTTACTCTTAATATTATATTCTTTCATCCTATTCGACCTGCCAAAATGAACCACCACACACTTATCTGGGTTGAAGTCCATCTGCCACTTCTCCGCCCAGTCTTGCATCTTATCTATGTCTCGTTGCAGCTGCTGACATCCCTCTACACTATCCACAACACCACCAACCTTTGTGTCATCAGCAAACTTGCCAACCCATCCTTCCACTTCCTCATCCAGGTCATTTATAAAAATCACAAAGAGCAAGGGTCCCAGAACAGATCCCTGGGGCACTCCACTGGTGACCGACCTCCATGCTGAAAAAGACCCATCTACAACCACTCTTTGCCTTCTGTGGGCAAACCAGTTCTGAATCAACAAGGCAATGTCCCCTTGTATCCCATGCCCCTTCACTTTCTCAATAAGCCTTGCATGGGGCACCTTATCAAACACCTTGCTGAAATCCATATAGACTACATCTATCGCTCTTCCCTCGTCTATGTGTCTAGTTACATCTTCAAAATCATCTGGCAATGATCTTTGCATCATCAATGGAGACGGGAGAGGTTCCGGAGGATTGCGGATGTGGTTCCGCTATTCAATAAAGGGAGAAGAGATAGCCAGGGAAATTGTAGACCAGTGAGTCTAACCTCAGTGGTTGGTAAGTTGATGGAGAAGATCCTGAGGCGCAGGATTTATGAACATCTGGAGAGGAATAGTATGATCAGAAATAGCCAGCACGGCTTTGTCCAAGGCAGATCATGCCTTACGAGCCTAATTGAATTATGCTAGAATGTACAATGCAGTTGGCTGATGTACACTGACAGATGTGTATTGATGTGTATGCTGAATGAAATTAATTTTAAACTAATGAAGGGCGGGCAATCTGATAAAGAAAATGTATAACTGCTGTTTTTTTACTGATAACTCCTTCCATTGATCACTGGTCTTGAATAATTTTTTTATCTTTTGTATTGTGACATTGGTTTCCTGAGTCTAATTGCCACTTTTTAAATTCATTCGTAGGACATTGCTGTCGTTAGATGGCAAGTCTATTGTCCATCCCCAATTGCCTTTGGAGGGCAGTTGAGTACAACCAGATTCTGTGGCTCTGGAGTCACAGTAAGAGTTTTAACAACACCAGGTTAAAGTCCAACAGGTTTATTTGGTAGCAAATGCCATTAGCTTTCGGAGCGCTGCTCCTTCGTCAGATGAAGTGGAAATCTGATATCCACTCCATCTGACGAAGGAGCAGGGCTCTGAAAGCTAATGGCATTTGCTATCAAATAAACCTGTTGGACTTTAACCTGGTGTTGTTAAAACTCTTACTGTGTTTACCCCAGTCCAACACTGGCATCTCCACATCTGGAGTCACATGCAGGCCAGACCAGGTAAGGGTGGTATTCTGGCAGCATGGTGCATCTACAGATTCAAGTCTATAGAAGTCTCTTCTACCCACTTGTCGAAAACCCCACTAACACACCTTGAAGGAATTACTGAGCCTAACAGCATGCACAAACCAAATTTAGATGGATAAAATGACAAGAATATTGAAACACAAGAGTAACAATTGTGATGTCAATGCAACTGAATTATTGTTCTTTTGGAAATTCATTCGACTGTATACCACACAATCCTTAGTACACATGGCGGCACGGTAGCACAGTGGTTAGCACTGCTGCTTCACAGCTCCAGGGTCCCGGGTTCGATTCCCGGCTCGGGTCACTGTCTGTGTGGAGTTTGCACATTCTCCTCGTGTCTGCGTGGGTTTCCTCCGGGTGCTCCGGTTTCCTCCCACAGTCCAAAGATGTGCGGGTTAGGTTGATTGGCCAGGTTAAAAATTGCCCCTTAGAGTCCTGGGATGTGTAGGTTAGAGGGATTAGCGGGTAAATATGTGGGGGTAGGGTCTGGGTGGGATTGTGGTCGGTGCAGACTCGATGGGCCGAATGGCCTCCTTCTGCACTGTAGGGTTTCTATGATCTAAGCTGTGTAATATTGATTGCAGTATCAATTTTATTAACATTAGTACATTTTACTTTGTCCTGCTCTACTCACTACAATCTCAAAAAGTAAAACGCTTTCAGGGATTTCTTACCATCCTGCTGTTGTTCATTACCGGAGGCAGTGTGGCTGCTGCCCGAATCCATCGAGCAGGCACTGTCTGGACTGTTCTCCACAGAACGCACTACCTTCCACTCAGATTCACTCTCCTGTCGTTTCTCTGGAGGTTCTTTTACTTGATAATCACTGGTGTACAATGAAAGATATAGTCAATAAATACAAGCCACTGGGCTCTTGAAGTTGTTCAGTGTGCATGCTGGAACTCAATAGTGTACAAAAACTTACTAGCATTGGGATTACAAAACAACAGCTCAAGTCTACTTTCATTCCTTCTTACTTTGCAATGCTTAGGATGAACCAATACAATGCTTTCCATGACCAGATGAAAGGATAACGGCTGGAAGTGACTTATTCTCCTCTGCTAGAGGAAGTGAGATGCTTACTTCTGTTTAGCAGCTGCTTCAAACAATCCACAGAAATTGATAAGCTATTGGTAAACTCCCAGTAACAATCCAAGACGGGGAAGAAAAGTCATTGGCTTCAGCTTGCATTGTATAAATGCTGGACATTATCAAGCACAGTAGATTAGGAATGCACCTGTTTATAGTTTAACCAGCTCTATGGAGTTGTTGTTTAAGGGAGGGAGGGAGGCAGCAGATGGGAAATTATAGGCCGATTAGCCTGACTTCGGTCATTGGCAAGATTTGAGAGTCCATTATTAAAAATGAGGTCGCAGAGTACTTGGAAGTGTATGATAAAGTAGGACCGAGTCAGCACGGCTTTGTCAAGGGGAGGTCATGTCTGACAAATCTGTTAGAGTTCTTTGAGGAGGTAACAACGAAGTTAGATAAAGGGGAACCAGTGGACGTGATTTGTTTAGATTTCCAGAAGGCCTTTGACAAGGTGCCGCAAAGGAGATTATTAAATAAGAGCCCATGGTGTTAAGGGCAAGATCCTGGCATGGATAGAGGATTGGCTGACTGGCAGAAGGCAGAAAGTGGGGCTAAAGGGGTCTTTTCCAGGATGGCAGCCAGTGACTAGTGGTGTGCCTCAGTGGTCAGTTCTGGGACCACAACCTTTCACAATATACATTAACGATTTGGAGGAAGGCACTGCTGCTAAATTTTCAGATGATATAAAGATAGGTAGAGGGACAGGTAGAATTGAGGAAGCAGGGGGGCTGCAAAAGGACTTGGACAGGCCAGGAGAGTGGGCAAAGGAGTGGCAGATGGAATCCAATGTGGAAAAGTGTGAGGTTATGCACTTTGGAAGGAGGAATGGAGGCATAGACTATTTTCTAAATGGAAAAACGCTTAGGAAATCAGAAACACAAAGGGTCACAGAAGACAGAGGGTGGTAGTGGAAGGGTCTTTTTCTGGCTGGAGGTCTGTGACTAGTGGTGTTCCGCAGGGCTCTGTATTGGGACCTCTGCTGTTTGTGATTTATATAAACGATCTGGAAGAAGGTGTAACTGGGGTGATCAGTAAGTTTGCGGACGACAAAATTGGCAGGACTTGCAGATAGTGAGGAGCATTGTCAGAAGCTACAGAAGGATATAGATAGGCTGGAAACTTGGGCAAAGAAATGGCAGATGGAGTTCAATCCAGATAAATGCGAAGTGATGCATTTTGGTAGAAATAATGTAGGGAGGAGCTATACGATAAATGGCAGAACCATAAAGGGTGTAGATACGCAGAGGGACCTGGGTGTGCAAGTCCACGGATCCTTGAAGGTGACGTCACAGGTGGAGAAGGTGGTGAAGAAGGCATATGGCATGCTTGCCTTTATAGGACGGGGCATAGAGTATAAAAGTTGGGGTCTGATGTTGCAGTTGTATAGAACATTGGTTCGGCCGCATTTGGAATACTGCGCCCAGTTCTGGTCACCACACTACCAGAAGGACGTGGAGGTTTTGGCGAGAGTACAGAGGAGGTTTACCAGGATGTTGCCTGGTATGGAAGGGCTTAGTTATGAGGAGAGATTGGGTAAACTGGGGTTGTTCTCCCTGGAAAGACGGAGGATGAGGGGAGACCTAATAGAGGTGTATAAAATTAGAAAAGGCATAGCTAGGGTGAACGGTGGGAAGCTTTTCCCCAGGTCGGTGGTGACGTTCACGAGGGGTCATAGGTTCAAGGTGAAGGGGGGGGGGGGGGGGGGGGGGGAGGTTTAACACAGATATCAGACGGACATATTTTACACAGAGGGTGGTGGGGGCCTGGAATGCGCTGCCAGGCAAGGTGGTGGAGGCGGACACACTGGGAACGTTTAAGACTTATCTAGACAGCCATATGAACGGAGTGGGAATGGAGGGATACAAAAGAATGGTCCAGTTTGGACCAGGGAGTGGCACGGGCTTGGAGGGCCGAAGGGCCTGTTCCTGCGCTGTATTGTTCTTTGTTGGCTTGGAGGTCATTGTTCACGATTCTCTCAAGGTAGATGCGCAGGTTCAGTTGGCAGTTAGGAAGGCAAATGCAATGATAGCATTCATGTCGAGGGGGCTAGAATACAAGAGCAGGGATGTACTTCTGAGGCTGTATAAGGCTCTGGTCAGACCCCATTTGGAGTATTATGAGCAGTTTTGGGCCCCATATCCAAAGAAGGATGTGCTGGCCTTGGAAAGGGTCCAGAGGAGGTTCACAAGAACGATCCTTGGAATGAAGAGCTTGTCGAATGAGGAATGGTTGAGGATTCTGGGTCTGAACTCGCTAGAGTTTAGAAGGATGAGGGGGGATCTTATTGAAACTTACAAGATACTGCGAGGCTTGGATAGAGTGGAGGTGGAGAGGAGGTTTCCACTAGAATCATAGAATCCTACAGTGCAGAAAGAGGCCATTCGGCCCATCGAGTCTGCACCAACCACTAGTAGGAAAAACTAGAACCAGAGGGTATAACCTCAGGCTAAAGGGACGATCCTTTAAAACAGAGAAGGGGAGGAATTTTTTCAGCCAGAGACTGGTGAATCTGTGAAACTCTTTGCCGCAGAAGGCTGTGGAGGCCGGGTCATTGAGTATCTTTAAGACAGAGATAGATAGGTTCTTGATTAATAAGGGAATCAGGGGTGATTGGGGAAAAGGCAGGAGAATGGCGATGAGAAACATATCAGCCATGATTGAATGGCGGAGCAGACTCGATGGGCCGAGTGGCCTAATTCTGCTCCTATGTCTTATGGTCTTATGAGTTCATTTTATATGTGGAGATGCCAGCGTTGGACTGGGGTGAACACAGTAAGAGTTTCAACACCACCAGGTTAAAGTCCAACAGGTTTATTTGGTAGCAAACACCATTAGCTTTCGGAGCGCTGCTCCTTCGTCAGATGGAGTGGAAATGTGCTCTCAAACAGGGCGGAGAGACAAAAATCAAGTTACAGAATACGGATTAGAATGCGAATCCCTACAGCCAGCCAGATCTTAAAGATACAGACAATGTGGGTGGAGGGAGCATTAAGCACAGGTTAAAGAGATGTGTATTGTCTCAATGTGACAATACACATCTTTAACCTGTGCTTAATGCTCCCTCCACCCACATTGTCTGTATCTTTAAGATCTGGCTGGCTGTAGGGATTCGCATTCTAATCAGTATTCTGTAACTTGATTTTTGTGTCTCTGTGCCCTGTTTGAGAGCACATTTCCACTCCATCTGACGAAGGAGCAGCGCTCCGAAAGCTAATGGTGTTTGCTACCAAATAAACCTGTTGGTCTTTAACCTGGTGGTGTTGAAACTCTTACTGTGTTCATTTTATATGTGGAGATGCCGGCGTTGGACTGGGGTAAACACAGTAAGATGTTTAACAACACCAGGTTAAAGTCCAACAGGTTTATTTGGTAGCAAAAGCCACACAAGCTTTCGGAGCTCTTAGCCCCTTCTTCAGGTGAGTGGGAATTCTGTTCACAAACAGAGCATATAAAGACACAGACTCAATTTACATGAATAATGGTTGGAATGCGAATACTTACACCTAATCAAGTCTTTAAGAAACAAAACAATGTGAGTGGAGAGAGCATCAAGACAGGCTAAAAAGATGTGTATTGTCTCCAGACAAGACAGCCAGTGAAACTCTGCAGGTCCACACAACTGTGGGAGTTACAAATAGTGTGACATGAACCCAATATCCCGGTTGAGGCCGTCCTCGTGTGTGCGGAACTTGGCTATCAGTTTCTGCTCAGCGACTCTGCGCTGTCGTGTGTCGCGAAGGCCGCCTTGGAGAACGCTTACTCGAATATCAGAGGCCGAATGCCCGTGACCGCTGAAGTGCTCCCCAACAGGAAGAGAACAGTCTTGCCTGGTGATTGTCGAGCGGTGTTCATTCATCCGTTGTCGCAGCGTCTGCATAGTTTCCCCAATGTACCATGCCTCGGGACATCCTTTCTTGCAGCGTATCAGGTAGACAACGTTGGCCGAATTGCAAGAGTATGTACCGTGTACCTGGTGGATGGTGTTCTCACGTGAGATGATGGCATCTGTGTCGATGATCCGGCACGTCTTGCAGAGGTTGCTGTGGCAGGGTTGTGTGGTGTCATGGTCACTGTTCTCCTGAAGGCTGGGTAGTTTGCTGCGGACAATGGTCTGTTTGAGGTTGAGCGGTTGTTTGAAGGCAAGAAGTGGGGATGGCCTTGGCGAGATTAGTTGTAAGTATTCGCATTCCAACCATTATTCATGTAAATTGAGTCTGTGTCTTTATATGCTCGGTTTGTGAACAGAATTCCCACTCACCTGAAGAAGGGGCTTAGAGCTCCGAAAGCTTGTGTGGCTTTTGCTACCAAATAAACCTGTTGGACTTTAACCTGGTGTTGTTAAACTTCTTACTTCATTTTATATGCCAGAAAGCAATTTTACATTCAATTATTTAATACTGCTGATGAATACATACTTTTCTGTGCTGGTAGAATGATCATCATTCTGCATAAGATTAAACATTGGCGCAATTCGTTCAGTTTCTGGAGTATCCATCTCCTGGGAAAACGTATTGTCTGTATCCTCAGGGCAAATAGAGCTTGGCCTTCCCGCAGACTCTTTTGACAGAAGGCTTGGAGATAGCTCCATCTAAAGCAATAAAATTCTTAAATCATATACAAAGTCTAAAACGGTCTTAACCTTGCATGCTGTTTTGCAGCAAAATGTTCCATCAATTATTTCTCACAATACTGCTTCAAAGAATTAAATTGAACCAAGTTCTCTGCTGTATATACAAAATGAACACAAAATGAAGTAGTTCAAATTCTACCCAGCATATTCTCAATGTGAATTTTGTAATATAATAATTCTTGTGGGGAAGGCTCCTAACCATATATTTGTATTAATAGTCTGATGTACAATGGTCAGGATCTCTGGCAGTCTACATTAATGTGGAGATGCCAGCATTGGACTGGGGTAAACACAGTAAGAAGTTTAACAACACAAGGTTAAAGTCCAACAGGTTTATTTGGTAGCAAAAGCCACACAAGCTTTCAGAGCTCCAAGCCCCTTCTTCAGGTGAGTGGGAATGCTGTACACAAACAGGACATATAAAGACACAGACTCAATTTACATGAATAATGGTTGGAATGTGAATACTTACAGCTAATCAAGTCTTTAAGATACAAACAACACGAGTGGAGAGAGCATCAAGACAGGCTAAAAAGATGTGTATTGTCTCCAGACAGGACAGCCTTGATGCTCTCTCCACTCACGTTGTTTGTATCTTATTCATGCAAATTGAGTCTGTCTTTATATGCCCTGTTTGTGAACAGAATTCCCACTCACCTGAAGGGGCTTGGAGCTCCAAAAGCTTGTGGCTTTTGCTACCAAATAAACCTGTTGGACTTAACCTCGTGTTGTTAAACTTCTTACTGAGTCTACATTAAGACATTTACATCTTCTGGGAAGAACAGTCACGAAAATTAGTCTCTCTGTATTATTAATTTTTTAAAAATTCATTCGTGGGACATGGGTGTCATTGGATTGCTAGCATTTATTGCCCATCCCTAGTTGCCCTTGGAGGGTAGTTGAGTACAACCAAATTCTGTGGCTCTGGAGTCATATGTAGGCAAGACCAGGCAAGGGTGGTATTCTGGCAGCATGGTGCATCTACTGATTCGAATCTATAGAAGTCTCTTCTACCCACTGACTGAGAAGGATCTCATCAGCAATAGCCTCTACAGTGTTCAGGAACAAGTGGCTAAGAGTCGGCCACTTGGCCTGTTGAGCCTGCCACCATTCCACTTTTATCATAACTGATCTACCTCAGTCACTTTCCCGCAGTATCTTCATATTCCTTGATATTATTAGTCTTGAACATGCTCAATGATCGAGCTCTACTGTGCAAAGGGACCTGGGGGTCCTTCTGCATGAGACGCAAAAACCCAGTCTGCAGGTGCAACAGGTGATCAAGGCGGCAAATGGGATGTTGGCCTATATCGCTAGGGGGATAGAATATAAAAGCAGAGATGTCTGGCTGCATCTGTACAGGGCACTGGTGAGGCCACAGCTGGAATAGTGTGCGCAGTATTGGTCCCCTTATTTGCGGAAGGATATATTGGCCTTGGAGGGAGTGCAGAGAAGGTTCACCAGGTTGATACCAGAGATGAAGGGTGTTGATTATGAGGAGAGACCGAGCAGATTGGGTTTGTACTCGTTGGAATTTAGAAGGCTGAGGGGGATTTTATAGAGACCTATAAGATAATGAAGGGGCTGGATAGGGTAGAGGTGGAGAGATTCCACTTAGAAAGGAAGCTAGAACTAGAGGGCACAGCCTCAAAATAAAGGGGGGTCAGTTTAGGACAGAGTTGAGGAGGAACTTCTTCTCTTAGAGGGCGGTGAATCTCTGGAATTCTCTGCCCACTATGATCACAGATAGATGGATTCCTGATCGGTAAGGGAATTAGGGGTTATAGGGATCAGGCGGGTAAGTGAAACTGATCCACTTCAGATCAGCCATGATCTTATTGAATGGCGGGGCAGGCTCGAGGGGCTAGATGGCCTACTCCTGCTCCTATTTCTTATGTTCTCCTGGGGTAGAAAATTCCAAAGATTCACCAACCTCAGAGTGAAAAGATTTCTTCTCATCTCAATCTCAGGATAAGGGGCAGGCCATTTAAGACCATGTCCCCTGGTTTTTGATTCACCAACCAGGGGAAATATTTTATTTACGTCCACACCGTCAAACCCCTGGTTATATTTTTTAAAGTTTCAATGAGGCCACCCCTCATTCTTCAAAATTTAATAGAGACCCAGTCTCCTCAAAGACAATCCTGCCAGCCCAGGGATTAATCTGGTGAACCTCCATTGCACGCCTCCTATGGCAAATCTATTCCTCCTTAGATAATACTCCAGGGGAGATCCCATCAAGGCTCTTTATAACCACAGCAAGACAGCTTTATTCCTGTACTCAAACCCCCACAAAATGAAAGCCAACAAATTATTGCCTTCGCAACTGCCTGCTGCACCAACATGCTAGCTTTCAGTGACTCATGAACAAAGACACCCACACTTTCCAACATCTCACTATTTCAGAAATACTCTGCCTTTGTGTTTCATGGAATAGAATCCCTTTAGTGCAGAAGAGGCCATTGCCTGGGAAGTGCAACCTTAACGGGCAATTGCCCTGCACTGGGAACCATCCGAAAATGCAATTTAAATCACAAACCTATCCACAGTTGCACACAAAAGGGTTAGAAGGAAGTATTAAAACCACTTCCAACAACTGGGTAACTATCTATTCCACATACCCACAGTAACCTCCCCTCTCCTTGTCGACTATCCCCATGGGACTCCCCAATGCCATGCGGGTAATACAGTTAAAAAACAGGAGAAAAAAAAGAGGGGGGCTTACTTACCTGCGACTCTACAGCCCTCAGTGCCAGGCCCCAGCTATGTGCTGCACTGCCCAGGTTTCATCTGCTCAAGTTGGAATGTCGGGCAAGATATTATCACCTGAATTTCAGGGCAAGATCTTTTGAGTGGAGTGGCAATCCAGCTCAATTGCCACTTCATCGGAAGCTACAACCCATTATAATTCCATCAGACATGAATGATTTTTAACACCTTCTAGGATGTTTCACATGGAAGAAAAGTATTCCTGTAACTGCTCCACTTCCATGCTTCTGTCATGCTCACATTCTCATCCTTATGTAACTGAAAATTCACATTTACAATTAAAAAATATATATAGTCTGTCAAGAGAACTGGAACTTGCTGAATAATCAACTATATTAGTTGTATAAAATGTTTCATATTTAAATTCCAACAGTTAAAAAATCAAATAAAGGACAATTCTTATTTAAGGGAATGCATGGTTCAGCTTATGACAGCGTTGTTGCTTTTAGCTTGCTTCACTGGCAGTTTTCTGGACTCGTCTAACTTTAACTGAATTTATGTTCTATTATCACTTCTGTAATGCTTCCCCCTTTCCTAAATATCTCAACTCAGCTTATGCACTTTACAGAGCAGCATGCTGTTTTAATAATATTGAATAGAACATAAGAACATAAACAAAAACTAGGAGCAGGAGTAGGCCATCTGGCCCCTCGAACCTGCTCTGCCATTCAATAAGATCATGGCTGATCTTTTTGTGGACTCAGCTCCACTTACCAGCCCGCTCACCATAACCCTTAATTCCTTTAATGTTCAAAAATGTATCTATCCTTGCCTTAAAAACATTCAATGAGCCTCAACTGCTTCACTGGGCAGATTCACAACCCTTTTTGTGAAGAAGTTCCTCCTCAACTCAGTCCGAAATCTGCTTCTCCATTTTGAGGCCATGCCCCCTAGTTCTAGTTTCACCCGCCAGTGGAAACAACTTCCCTGCTTCTATCTGATCTATTCCCTTCATAATCATAGATGTTTCTATAAGATCTCCCCTCATTCTTCTGAATTCCAATGAGTATAATCCCAGCCTACTCAGTCTCTCCTCATAAGCCAACCCTCTCAACTTCGGAATCAACCTCGTGAATCTGCTCTGCACCCCCTGCAGTGCCAGTATATCCTTTCTCGAGTAAGGAGACCAAAACTGTACACAGTACTCCAGGTGTGGCCTCACCAGCACCTTGTACAGCTGCAACATAACCTCGCTGTTTTTAAACTCCATCCCTCTAGCAATGAAGGACAAAATTCCATTTGCCTTCTTAATTACCTGCTACACCTGCAAACTAACTCCTTGAGATTCCTGCATAAGGGCACCCAGGTCCCTCTGCACAGCAGAATGTTGCAATTTTTTACCATTTAAATAATAGTCCATTTTGCTGTTATTCCTACCAAAATGGATGACCTCACATTTACCAACATTGTACTCCATCTGCCAGACCCTCACCCACTCACTTAGATTATCTATATCCCTTTGCAGACTTTCAGCGTCCTCTGCACACTTTGCTCTTCCACCCAACTGCGAATTTTGACACGCTACACTTAGAATAAGATCATAAGATCAATTGAACTTTCTCCGCTATTCAATAAAATTATGGTTGATCTGATTATCTTAATTCCACTTTCCTGCCTGTATCCCATAACAGTTGGCACCCTAGTCAATCAAAAATCCAACTCGCCCAGCCTCAGCCACGTCCAAGGACCCAGCCTCGGATATGTTCAATGACCCAGCCTCCACTGCTTTCTGTGAATGAGAATTCCAGAGATTAATGTTCAGAAGAAATTCCTCATTTGTCTTAAATGGAAGATTCCTTATTTTTTAAAACTGTATCCCCTAGTTCTAGATTCCCCGAGGGAAACATTGGCTGCATCTACTCCATCAAGCCTCCTCAACAATTCATGTCATCAAAGAACAAACATTATTGCCAAGTATGTGTCTATAATAAACCACTGCCAACAAAAGTAAAAAATAACCTGAGACATGAACTGCACAACTCACCACAAGGCAAGTTTAAGTTGTGACGTACAAATGGTTAGAAAGTATAAGTACTTCACTTATGTGATGAAATGGCTACTATTAATTATTCCATAGTATCCTCATTCTCTATCCATGGGAAACCAGACTTGGTCATCACTTGGTCCATTTATGGATGATTACAACCATTGTCATTTAATTAGACTCGCATCAATGTTAGTTCCACAATATACATGTATAACCTATTTATTGGGGACCATTAGTAGCCATTGCCAACATTCAGTTATTACTAGTTAACAATAAACTGACCATTTCAAGAAAGTGATCCAAGTTCCGTGCTCCAAACTTGTCCTGTTCCACTAAACAACTGCTTGGCAGTCCCTGCGCCATTAACATGCTGCTTGGTGTTGGGGTTGCGCAGTATTCCTCCAGTTGCCTCTTTCCCAGGATGGAGTGAATAAGGTCTTTGTCCATTCTCTCAGCCCATCTTCCTCGTGGCTGGAATGTTTCCATGGTACTATTTCTAGTTCTATCCTGCACACTTCCGTCACCTGCCTCCTACAACAAATGGTGAAACAAAGTGAACTCTTTAGAAAATCTTTGCTATTCGGAGTATTTTATTATGCAAGACTTTTTAAATATTTGCCCTCCTCACTGATTTTTCCACAAGTGTTTCTCCCAATATTTTTCAATTCAGGACTTCTTGATCTCTATTCCCCACTGATAAGCAGGGTTAATATTAGAAAGAAAGCATCCAAAGGTTCAGTTGATAAATTACTACACCAGGCAGAGATTAAAAATGTCACAAAACCCAGACTGAATTTCAAACTGTAACCTCTTTTCATTTTGCTTTTATTCCTTTGGCAGGTTTTCATTCTTGGACAATATCTGTTCATCATACTGTCATTCAAAACTGCTCTAAACATTGTTTCATTATTTGCCTATTGTCATTCCATTTAGCCTTGCACCACTTTTGCCTTTTAATTTTTTCCCACCTTCCATCCTATCACAGATCTTACCTTCCCTCACCCCCACACCCCTTCCATAGAAGCAGAGTGCCCAGAGTGCCAGGGCTGCCCCCCAGGTCAGTATAATCATCATCTTTGAAGAGACGTTTGGTCACTCGAACAAGACTGGTTCAAAGAGAATGACCAGGAGATCCAGCAGCTGATAAGCTGCAAGTGCAAAGATTTTCTAGACCTGAAACAGCAGCCTAACTAGTAAGCAATAAAGCAGGTCTACATAACAGCTGAAGGCAGAGGTCCAGCAAAAAACAAAACAAACCATGACCTAAAGAACAGATAGAAGGCGGAGGAAACGCAGTTAGCCAACAACCATGACACTCCAATCTTACTACATGGTCTTTTTTTTTTAAGGCACAGTCAAGACTAGTTAAGGCTAAATCACCCAGGACCCCATCCCAATGCTGGCCAAGAACAAAGAGGCAGTCAGTATTCACTGTAAAGGGCCCTTCAAAGACTGTCTTCAACTTCATCCCCAGCATGCTACCCATCACTGTTTCAGCACAACCCCAACCCAACACGAAGTAGTGAAGACCATCCGATAGCTAGCATAGTGATTAGCACTGCTGCTTGTCAGCGCCAGGGGCCCAGGTTTGATTTCGACCTTTGGTGACGAAATGACATTTTTCCCATGTCTGCTTGGGTTTCCTTCTGGATACTCTGGTTTTCTCCCACAATCCAAAGACGTGCAGGTTAGGTGGATTGGCCATGTTAAATTGCCCATGTCCCAAGATGCATAGGTTAGGTGGATTAGCCATAGTAAACACGGTGAGGGGGTTACGGATATAGGGTGGGGAAGTGCGGGACCTAGTCGAGAAAAGGAAAGCATACAAAAGGTTCAGAGAGCTTGGTGAAGATAGGGATCTAGATGAGTATACGGCTTGTAGGAAGGGACTAAAGGAGGAAATTAGGAGAGCCAGAAGGGGTCACGAGAAGGCCTTGGCAAGTAGAATTAAGGAAAACCCTAAGGCGTTCTATAAATATGTGAAGAGTAAAAGGATGAGACATGAAGGAATAGGGCCTATAAAAGGTGAAGGCGGGAAAATCTGTACGGAACCAGTAGAAATGGCAGAGGTGCTTAATGAGTATTTTGCCTTGGTTTTCACAGAGGAGAAGGACATGGGTGGACGTACTGTGGGCTTGCGGTGGACTGAAAAGATGGAGTATGTGGACTTTAAGAGGTTGTGCTGGAATCTTTGAATGGCATCAAGATAGATAAGTCGCCGGGTCCGGATGGGATGTACCCCAGGTTACTGTGGGAGACGAGGGAAGAGATTGCAGAGCCTCTGGCGATGATCTTTGTGTCGCCGATGGAGACGGGAGAGGTGCCGGAGGATTGCGGATGTGGTTCCTATTTTCAAGAAGGGGAATAGGGATAGCCCAGGAAATTACTGACCGGTGAGTCTAACCTCAGTGGTTGGTAAGCTGATGGAGAAGATCCTGAGGAACAAGATTTATGAGCATTTGGGGAGGCTTAGTATGCTCAAGAATACTCAGCATGGCTTTGTCAAAGGCAGATCGTGCCTTACGAGCCTGGTGGAGTTCTTCGAAAATGTGACTAAATACATTGACGAAGGGAAAGCGGTAGATGTGGCTTATATGGATTTTAGCAAGGCGTTCAATAAGGTCCCCCATGCAAGGCTTTTAGAAAAGGAGAAAGGACATGGGACCCAAGGGGCTGCTGCCCTGTGGATCCAGAACTGGCTTGGCCAAGTTCTGCACACATGAGGACGGCCTAAACCGGGATGTTGGATTTATGTCACACTATCAGTAACCCCCACAGCTTGCCTCCTGGGCTTGCAGAATCTCACTAGCTGTTCTGTCTGGAGACAATGCACATTTCTTTAACCTGTGTTTAATGTTCCCTCCACCCACATTGTCTGTACCTTTAAGACCTGGCTGGCTGTAGGATTCGTATTCTAATCAGTATTCTGCAACTTGATTTTGCCTGTTTGCACTGTTTGAGAGCACATTTCCACTCCATCTGACGAAGGAGCAACGCTCCGAAAGCTTATGGCATTTGCTACCAAATAAACCTGTTGGACTTTAACCTGGTGCTGTGAGACTCCTTACTGTGTTCACCCCAGTCCAACGCCGGCATCTCCACATCATGATTGCCCAAAGGAGGCAGAGAGTGTGTATAGATAGGTCTTTTTCTAAATTGAGGTCGGTCACCAGTGGTGTGCCCCAGGGATCTGTTCTGGGACCCTTGCTGTTTGTCATTTTCATAAATGACCTGGATGAGGAAGTGGAGGGATGGGTTGGCAAGTTTGCCGATGACACGAAAGTTGGTGGGGTTGTGGATAGTCTGGAGGGATGTCAGAAGTTACAGAGGGACATAGATAGGATGCAAGACTGGGCAGAGAAGTGGCAGATGGACTTCAACCCAGATGAATGCATAGTGGTCCATTTTGGTAGGTCAAATGGGATGAAGGAGTACAATATTAAGGGAAAGACTCTTAGTACTGTGGAGGATCAGAAGGACCTTGGGGTCCGGGTCCATAGGACTCTAAAATTGGCCCCACAGGTGGAGGAGGTGGTTAAGAAGGCGTATGGTGTGCTGGCCTTTATCAATCGAGGGATTGAGTTTAGGAGTCCGGGGATAATGATGCAGCTATATAAGACACTCGTCAGACCCCACTTGGAGTACTGTGCTCAGTTCTGGTCACCTCATTACAGGAAGATGTGGAAAAGATTGAAAGGGGGCAGAGGCGATTTACAAGGATGTTGCCTGGATTGAGTGGCATGCCTTATGAGGATAAGCTGAGGGAGCTCGGTCTTTTCTCCTTGGAGAGATGTAGGATGAGAGGAGACCTAATAGAGGTATACAAGATGTCGAGAGGTATAGATCGGGTGGAATCAGGCTTTTTCCCAGGGTGGAAATGGCTGCTACGAGAGGACACAGGTTTAAGGTGCTGGGGGGTAGGTACAGGGGAGATGTTAGGGGGAAGTTTTTCAGAGGGTGGTGGGCGAGTGGAATCGGCTGCCATCAGTGGCGGTGGAGACAAACTCAATGGGGTCTTTTAAGAGACTCCTGGATGAGTACATGGGACTTAATAGGATGGAGGGTTATAGATAGGCCTAAAAGGTAGGGATATGTTCGGCACAACTTGTGGGGCCGAAGGGCCTGTTTTGTGCTGTAGTTTTCTATGTTTCTATGTGGGCCTAGGTAAAGTGCTCTTTTGGATGGTCGACACAGGCTTGATGGGCCGAATGGTCTCCTTCTACACTGCAAAATGTACAAAGCAAAATGGAGATTAGTTTGAAATGTTGAGATCTCCAGCTAAGAAACGAGGCATTCGGAACCATAGAAGCCCTACAGTGCAGAAAGAGGCCATTTGGCCCATCGAGTCTGCACCAATCACAATCCCACCCAGGCCCTACCCCCATATCCACCCGCTAATCCCTCTAACCTACGCATCTCAGGACACTAAGGGGCAATTTTAGCATGGCCAATCAACCTAACCTGCACATCTTTGGACCGTGGGAGGAAACTGGAGCACCCGGAGGAAACCCACGCAGACACAAGGAGAATGTGCAAAGTCCACACAGAGTGACCCAAGCCAGGAATCGAACCCAGATCCCTGGAGCTGTGAAGCAGCAGTGCTAGCCACTGTCTACCGTGCTGCAGATGGGATAGCCACCAAAGCAGTAAAACATGGCAAATAAGCACTTTTGGCACAAATACATAACCTAATTGCCTTCATCTGGGAGGAGGAGAACATGCCAGGGGATATCAGTTGTCAAAAACTGTGACCATCTTCAAGAAAGGCAACAAGACCGACTGCACTAACTGCAGAGGAATTTCCCTGTTGTTGGCCATAGGGAAGATCATTGCAAGGGTCTTCCTTAAATTGCTTTAGCCCTGTGGCTGAAGTGCTCCTCCCCGAGTCACATTTGCGGATTCTGCCCAATGTGCTTCACCACATGGCAGGTACAAGAGAAATGCAGAGAATAGCACCAATCCTTCTTTGACCTCAAAGTCCTTTGACATGGTCAACCGCAAAGGATTATAGAACATCCTCCTCAGTTTCCACTGTCCCCAATAGTTGCCACCATCCTCCTCTGCTTGCAAGCCATGATCCTGACCAACAGACCCACCAGACCCAATTTACGTTCGGACTGGGGACAAGGAAGGCTATGTCATGTGCTTCTCGATCTTCCTTGCTGCAATGCTCCATCTCAGCCTCAAAAATCACATTAGATTGGTGCTAAACTACTGGACAAATGGGAATCTGTTCAACTTCTGCTACCTGCAGGCCAGATCCTAAGTCGCCCCATCCTCTACCATGGAACTACAGTACGCAGACAATGCTTGCTTGTATGCACATTTGGAGACCAAGTTCCAAGCCATCAACACCACCTTCATTAAGGTGTACGGGAGCATGGGCCTTGGCAATCTACCCCACCACACAGCACTGCCCCAGATTATCTAAACCCATGATGAGGCTTTGGACAACATAGACCACTTTTCACACCTGGGAACCTGCCATCAACAAGGGCAGACAGCAACGACAAGGTTCAACACCACCTCGAGTGTGCCAGCACACCTTCAGTCACCTGAGGGACAGTGCTTGAAAGCCAGGATCTCAGACCCAGCAACAAGTTCATGGTCTACAGCACGGTTCAGAGATGTGGACTATGTACAGCAGGCACCTCAAAACCCTGGAGAAATACCACTAGTGCTACCTCCGCAAGATCCTTCAAATTCATTGGCTGGACAGGGGCACCAACATAAATGTTCTCGTTCAGGCCAACATTCTCTGCATCAATGCATTGATCACACTCAATCAGCTCCGCTGGACTTGCCACAATTTCTGCATGCCACAAGACACTCGAAACGACAGCTTTACTCGGAACTTCAACACAGCAAGTGAGCCCCAGGAGGGCAGAGGAGGAGTTTCAAGGACATCTTCAAAGCTTTCTTGAAAAAGTGCAACATTTTCACTGATCCCTGGGAATCCCTGGCCGAAGGTTAGCGAATGTTGTCCCATTGTTTAAGAAGGGGAACAGAGACTTCCCCGGGAATTATAGACCGGTGAGTCTCACTTCTGTTGTCGGCAAGATGTTGGAAAAAATTATAAGGGATAGGATTTATAGTTATTTGGAGAGTAATGAATTGATAGGTGATAGTCAGCATGGTTTTGTGGCAGGTAGGTCGTGCCTTACTAACCTTATTGAGTTTTTTGAGAAAGTGACCAAGGAGGTGGATGGGGGCAAGGCAGTGGACGTGGTATATATGGATTTTAGTAAGGCGTTTGATAAGGTTCACCATGGTAGGCTTCTGCAGAAAATGCAGATGTATGGGATTGGGGGTGATCTAGGAAATTGGATCAGGAATTGGCTAGCGGATAGGAAACAGAGGGTGGTGGTTGATAGTAAATATTCATCATGGAGTGCGGTTACAAGTGGTGTACCTCAGGGATCTGTTTTGGGGCCACTGCTGTTTGTAATATTTATTAATGATCTGGATGAGGGTATAGTTGGGTGGATTAGCAAATTTGCTGATGACACCAAAGTCGGTGGTGTGGTAGACAGTGAGGAAGGGTGTCGTAGTTTGCAGGAAGACTTAGACAGGTTGCAAAGTTGGGCCGAGAGGTGGCGGATGGAGTTTAATGCGGAGAAGTGTGAGGTAATTCACTTTGGTAGGAATAACAGATGTGTTGAGTATAGGGCTAACGGGAGGACTTTGAATAGTGTGGAGGAGCAGAGGGATCTAGGTGTATGTGTGCATAGATCCCTGAAAGTTGGGAATCAAGTAGATAAGGTTGTTAAGAAGGCATATGGTGTCTTGGCGTTTATTGGTAGGGGGATTGAATTTAGGAGTCGTAGCGTTATGTTGCAACTGTACACAACTCTGGTGCGGCCGCACTTGGAGTACTGTGTGCAGTTCTGGTCCCCACATTACAGGAAGGATGTGGAGGCTTTGGAGAGGGTGCAGAGGAGGTTTACCAGGATGTTGCCTGGTATGGAGGGGAGATCCTATGAGGAGAGGCTGAGGGATTTGGGATTGTTTTCGCTGGAAAGGCGGCGGCTAAGAGGGGATCTTATTGAAACATATAAGATGATTAGAGGTTTAGATAGGGTGGATAGTGATAGCCTTTTTCCTCTGATGGAGAAATCCAGCACGAGGGGGCATGGCTTTAAATTGAGGGGGGGTAGTTATAGAACCGATGTCAGGGGTAGGTTCTTTACCCAGAGGGTGGTGAGGGATTGGAATGCCCTGCCAGCATCAGTTGTAAATGCGCCTAGTTTGGGGGCGTTTAAGAGATCCGTAGATAGGTTCATGGACGAAAAGAAATTGGTTTAGGTTGGAGGGTCACAGTTTTTTTTTTAACTGGTCGGTGCAACATCGTGGGCCGAAGGGCCTGTTCTGCGCTGTAATGTTCTATGTTCTATGTTCTATGAAGTGGAGGAAAATATCTGGGAAACTGAACACCAGGTTTCATCGCTGAGAACAAGCTGAAGGCAAGTGTCAGCAGCAATAAGAGCATGTGAGAACCCAGACACCCCACCAGCCACCGTATATCCCACCTGTGACAGAGACTGTCGGCCACGCACTGGACTCTTCAGTCACCTGAGAACTCATTTTAACATGGAAACAAGTCATCCTCAACTCCGAGGGACGGCCTGAGAGGAGCAATTTCCATTTGTTAGAATGGCACATTACATCTGGCACAGTGGTTAGCATTGGTGTCTCTCAACGCCAGGGATCCGTGTTTGATTCTGGCCTTGGGTGACTATGCAAACACCACACAAACACTCTCCCCGTTTCTACGTGCGTTTCCTCCAGGTACTACGATTTTCTCCCACATTCCAAAGATATTCAGGTCAGATGGACTGGCCATGCTAAATTGCCCCTAGTGTGTAGGTTAGGTGCATTAGTTATGGTGGATGCACTGGGTTGCAGGGATGGGGCAGAGGTGGCAGCCTGAGTGGGATGTTCGGAGGGTCAGTGCAGACTTGATGGGCTGAAAGGCTTCCTTCGGCACTGAAGAGATTCTATGTTTAATTGGGTCATCTATTTCAGCTGATGTTCTACCATCGGCCTCAACTTCTTAGATTGAGGGACCCAAAACAGCCAGGACTCCCATTCAGTAACAATGCAATTCATGGGTGGAAAGTAGAGGTTAGAATGACACTCAGCTGTTAAGTCCCTCCCAAGACGAAAAAAAACGAGTCAACAATATTGCCTTGGGTCAAATAGGAATCTTCTCATTTGGCACATAACAGAATGTAGATATGCAATTGCAGTTCTGCACAACTCCATGCGATCTAGAGGCTATGGGGAAAGAATTCTGGACAATTGTAATGTTTAGTTGAAATAATTACATCATTGAATTTTAAAACCTCAATATAATAAAAACAGAAAGTGCTGGATAAACTCAGCAGGTCTGGCAGCATCTGTGGGGAAATGTTTAGATTCTTAATGATGCTTCTACAGAAGTGAAGACCTCTCTTCACACCCCAGAGCATTTTAAGCATACACTCCCTATTCCGACAAAATGACTAATCAAGTCAGATACTTGATAGTTGAATCTGTGCAGCAGGCTATTAAAGACACCAATGTGCTGCTACAATGGGTATACTTTGCAAATCATATCTGAATCTAGCAAATCATTGTTTTACTGCTTCATGCGTTTGAAGTGCACACAATTCCTTTGTAGTGAGATAAGACAATAAATAAAAAGCATCAATCTAATGTACAAACTGTTATACAACATCCTTCAGAAAAATATGATCTTCATTGACAACTTCCCTCTCTCCCTCAGGCTCAGACAGAAACATAGAATTTGGAGCATGAGTAGGCCAATCAGCTCTTCAAACCTGTATCACCATTCATTATTATGGTTGATCTGATCATGGTCTCAAATCCACTTTCCTATCTACCCCCCCCCAGTATAAATATTCTGATCGAGAATCAACATTTGGCCACCCCAATCGAGAAGAAGCCTGGGAAATAGATTTTTCCACGTGGAAGTACACCATTTGAACAGGTTGTGTGTCACACAACTGTATCTCAAAAAGAGTAGAGAGGGAAGGATATCATGCATTCAAGTTAAAATGAGGAACTTACCAGTCTCTTTGCCCACAGTGGAAGTTTCCCATTAGTCATCAGGAACAGAGTATCTTCAGTCTTAACTGAAAAATTGTGCAGCAGTAATAAAAATGATGGACTTTTTTCAGCTTGAGAGAAAGTTGCATTAATATTTGAAACAGAGGAAATAACAAGGATGCAAGGAAAACATGGAGCAGTAGGATTACATTTGGATTGTTCTAACAGAGAACTAGCATCCGTATGACAGGGGCGGCACGGTAGCAGTGGTTAGCACTGCTGCTTCACAGTTCCAGGGACCTGGGTTTGATTCCTGGCTTGGGTCACTGTCTGTGTGGAGTTTGCACATTCTCCTCGTGTCTGCATGGGTTTCCTCCGGGTTCTCCGGTTTCCTCCCACAGTCCAAAGGTGTGCGGGTTAGGTTGATTGGCCATGCTAAAATTGCCCCTTAGTGTCCTGGGATGGAAGGAGTAGTGGGTAAAATATGTGGGGATATGGGGGTAGGGCCTGGGTGGGATTGTGGTCGGTGCAGACTCGATGGGCCGAATGGCCTTTCTTTACTGTGGGGTTTCTATGATTTCTATGACAGGAAGTGGATAAATAATTTTTACTTGTACTGTAAACTCCTATGGCTTGATCACGTGTTCTGATGATTCTTCAGAGTAAAGAGGGAGAAATTCAAATGTAAATGGGTAAGAGTTTCTATAGGTATTTAAATAAGAAAAGTGAGTGTAGGTTTTATAGAAAGGTGAGTCTGGGAAATTAATCATGGAAGATAAAAGGAGATAGCAGAGCAGGTAGTTTGCATCATTTTTTTAAATTCATTGGATGTGGACTTCGCTGGCTGGGCCAACCTTTATTGCTCATCCTTCATTGCATTCGAATAAAAAGACATTGCTATACCATCTCATTTCAGAGGGTACTTAAAAGTCAACCACTGCTATGCATCTGGAGTCAGAGGCCAGACCAGGTAAGGATGTCAGATTTCCTTACCTAAAGGACATTAGTGAACCAGGTGGGTTTTTACAACAATTGACAATGGTTTTGTGATCATAATTCGACTTCTAATTGCATATTTTTACCAAATTCAAATTTCACCATCAGCCATGGTGGAACTTGAACCCAGGTCCCCAGAGCATTACCCTAGGTCTCTGGATTATTAGTCGCGACAATACCACTACACCACCGCCTCTCCATCACTATAGAGAATACAAGTAACATCCCAGAAACAGCTTCAAATCAAGAAATGGATAGGAGGGAGGGACACAAGGAAATTACAATCAAGAGCAAAGTGGTACTTAGCAAATTGTTGGAACTGTGGACTGAATTCCTGGCTACTGATACACTTCATCCTAGGATCTTAAAATAAATGGCTGGTGATATAGTTGATGTGTTAGAACATAGAACAGTACAGCACAGAACAGGCCCTTCAGCCCACGATGTTGTGCTGAGCTTATCTGAAACCAAGATCAAGCTATCCCACTCCCTATCATCCTGGTGTGCTCCATGTGCCTATCCAATAACCGCTTCAATGTTCCTAAAGTGTCTGACTCCACTATCACTGCAGGCAGTCCATTCCACACCCCAACCACACTCTGCGTAAAGAACCTACCTCTGATATCCTTCCTATATCTCCCACCACGAACCCTATAGTTATGCCCCCTTGTAATAGCTCCATCCACCCGAAGAAAGAGTCTTTGAGTGTTAATTTTAATTTTCCAAAATTCAGTATATTCAAGGAAGGTTCTATTTGATTGGAAAACAACAAATGTAACTCCTTCATTTAAAAAGGAAGACAGAAAGCAAGAAACTACAGATGACAAGTTAGTTTAACATTTGTCTTTGGAAAAATGTTATAACTTATTAAAGATGTTATGGCAGGGCACTTACATAAATTCAAAGCAATCACAGGTCCAACATGGTTTTGAGACAGGGAAATTATGTTTGAGGGGGATTAATACCCATACTAATAATTATGGAGGAAAATAAGTCATATTAATAACTGTCCAGTGAAAGGATTAACAGAGAGTAATCACAAAATGTTTAACTGCAGGATAGTAAACAGCTAGTTCCAGACACCTGACCTTCAGATAAGGAAGAGAGAGAAAGGTACTATGCTGGGAAAAGGCCTTTAAATCATGCATTGGACAACAGAATGATTCATGTTCTAATATCCAGACAAGGAATGCCTATAAGATAAGGGAAAACAATACTTAATTGAGGAAAGTAGAAACCTTTTATCAATTGGATATTATAATTAAGTAAATGTAAGGTGATTGTAATTGGTTTTAAAAACTGCACTTTATATGATGTGACCTTAATTAACTATGATTGGATGGAGATAACTCCTGTTCTTTTATTGGTATATTCAAATTACTTGTAATTGAAACTGAGACTTTAATTGCCCATGTATTTCTACGTTTTTCCATTCTGAATGGCTTCATTCAGAGTCCTATAGTTGTAGTCTTCTTTAATAAATCTTAAACCACACTGACTTTGTCTAGCTACTTGATGGGAATGATGGTTTTCTTGTGGTATTTTAAACTATCGTAACAGCCCCATAACAATGTTGAACCAATTTATTGGAATTCTTTGAAGGAATCACATGTGCTGTGGATAAAGGGAACCAGTGGGTGTACTGTACTTAGATTTTCAGAAGGCACTTGATAAGGTGCCACAGCAAAGGCTATTGCAGAAAATAAAACCTAATGTTATAGTGGGTAAAATATCAACATGGATAGAAGCTTGGCTAGCTAAGAGAAAACAAAGGAGGCATAAATGGGTAACAAGTGCGTGCCATAGAGATCAGTGCTGGGGCCTCAACTTTTTTACAATTTATATTAATTACTTGGATGGAAGGAACAAAGGTACGGTTGCTAAATCTGCTGATGACACAACGATAGGTAGGAACGTTGTCTGTGCTCTTAGGTGTGTACTATAACTATTTTGAAGAGTACAGGAGTTAATCCCAGTGCCTTGGCTAATGTTTATCCCTTAAAATCCGAAACAGATTATTTGGACATTATCACATTGCTGTTTGTTAGAGCTTTCAATGCAAAATTAGCTATCACATTTCCTACATTACAACAGCAGCTTACTTTAAAAGTACTGTATTAGCGGTGATACATTTGGGATAGCTTGTGGTCAAGAAAGACACAATACATATACTAAAATATGAAGCCATTGAGGTATTAATTTTTGGGGTCTACTTCATCCATCCCATGTACTGTATAGTATATACAAAACAGCTCCTACCTCTATCCACCTGCTCTTTTAGAGGGGTTCGGAATGAGTCATCCTCTGCATCATCCTCACTCATATCTTCCTGATCCTCTGAAGTTAACTTTCGCACCATAAAGGTCTCTCTCCTACAACAGTTATTACATATTGAAAGTAAAGCCCTATTTTCCATGTGGGAAAACTTCAAAACTTAGTACTTCCGAATCGCAGCCATCAATTTTGTGACCACAAAAGTGGGCATTCCATAAAAGGCCCAAATGCTGCACTGGGCATAAGGTTGTACAAATGCATATGGTGGCACATGGAGTTTGGAGAATACCAAAGCATTGCATGTGCAGCTAGTTACTGCAGCAATAGGTACTTCCGAGTCTAACTCGATCAACTGTGCATCAGTGGGTAGCACCTTTGCCTGAATCTCACACAAAAGACTTGATAAAGGGAAGAGTTCTCCCTGGCGCCTTGCCAATTTTTAATCCCACAAGCATCAAACACAATACCTGGTTTACACAATGCTGCTTGTGGGAAGTTTGCTATACACAAATTGACTACATTACAACAGTGATGACGCCTTGAGAATACTCAATTAATTGTAAAGTGCTTTGGAATGCTGAGGTCATGAAATGTACAACATGAACACAAGCCTTTTTTTACTTTTGTCACTGAGGTTGTATTGATACCACAACAATGAATACAAGAGTACATACCTGGGATATATCTCAATTTAATAGGTTTATGTTGTCGGCAAGATTGCTCTTCCAGGGCCAAGTTGAATCACTTATGTAGATCATGAAATATAGACTACAGATTTATAACAGTACTCAGTAGCTCTAAGTCTTCCACCTGGTTTAAGCTGCTACAGTTATCTGGGCAGTGCAAAATTTCTAGTTCAACAAATCAGTGGGTGGCAAGGTAGCAATGGCGTTGTAGCAAATCACGATAAAATATTTAGATCTCCTGGTTCCACCCGAGCATTCTTTTCCAACTCTAAAGGTCATTAAGTAATCAGAGTGAAGGGCATCAAGACTTATCTGGGGTGGGGTTAAATGATGAAGCAGAAACATAATAAGGAAGCTGGAAGTTGGTAAGTCACATGGACCTACTCTCCTGCATCTTAAGCACTTAGATCAGAATGAAAGTAATATAATACCATAGAAATGTTAATGCAGAAAGGAGCCATTCAGCCCATTGTGTCTGCACCGGCTAAAGAAAAAAGAAAAGGAATACCTACTCGTTTTAACTCAATTTTTCAGTACCAGGTCCATAGCTTTGCAGGTTACAGCACTTTAGATGCAGATCCAGGTATCTTTTAATGCTGAGTTGAGCATTTCAGCCTCAATCACCATTTTAGGCAGTGAATTCCAGACACCCACTGCCCTCCGTGAAAATGTTTTTCCTCCTGTCCACTCCAATCCTTTTATCAATGACCTTAGATCTTTTCCCCCTGATAATTATCCCCTCAGCCAATGGAAACAACCATTTTCTGTCCACCCCTGAGCCATCTCGGTTCTAAAGAAAATAACCCTCATCTATCCAACCGCTCCTCAGATGCAATTTTCAAGCCCTGCAACATTCTTATAAATATCCTCTGCACTCTCTCATGATCTTTTGTAAGATGACCAGAACTGTACACAAAATTCCAGCTGTGGCCTAACCAGTGCAGGTATTGGGAATCTGTTGTACTGTATTCCACCTACACAGAAGAGGTCTGGATTATCAAATTTTACAATCTCGGAAGAACTTGTAAATAAAAAGAACAGAGGACTGTCCGATTTTCTAAATTTCAGTATCTGAAGTATCTTGCAAGTCAGACAGCAGTTTTAATAAATATACCTGATTGGAGCAGGTGCCTTGGTAGGTGGCGTCTTGTCTTTTTTAGAAATCTGTTTAATTTCAGACAGACGATGTCTCATGCAATTTGTCAACTGGGTGTCCAAGCGCCATGTGAAAATGCAACTGTAGGTGAGAAAATAAAATGAGAAAAACCCTGCAAATATTCACTAACAGTAGGGCATTATTATTTTACTTAATATTGCACTCAAGATTAGAAAGTATGACAATGTTGATTTGCTATGCAGTTATAGAAGCTAGTTTTCTTCATAGAATTGACAGAACACAAATTTAGCCCTGCATGCAAGGACTATGAGAAGCACTGAATAAACAGTACACTTAGTTGAGAGCATAAAAATGAGAATAGAATACAGAGGAATTGTCATAATGGCCATGATAAATGGGAAAAGCCCATATGCTAATGTACTGCAATCCTCAGTAATTTGTCATTCAGTAGTTAAAGTAATATACAAGATGACAGAGCTCCACTTTCCAATGCAATGAAGAATATACCAGTGACAGATTAACGGAGGGAGGGAAAATAAAGACAGAGGAAGGGTGTTTTTTCAGTTGCACAATGGATACAAGTCATGACTTCAGACAACACATCAGCCTCCAACTGTAAGGTTATTGTTGAGTGATGTGGAAGAAATTACACATTGTATATGTACTTGACATATTGGCCTACAAAAAATATAACAGAGGCTTTCAACAGCTATTTACAACCAAAACATACGTCACATGAATTTCTCTCAAATATTTTTTTAAAATTCATTTTACCAATGGCATGTAGCCCAGTAGAAAGTACTTGCCTGTCTCCTGATACTGTGATCAGATACTTGCAGTCGTTACTAAATTTCATGCCTGTTACAATTTCTAGAAAATAAAATTAAAACTAATTTTACAACCATGAAGACAATTTTTTGTAATCTGTCTGCATCATTACAGAATTCAAAGTTATTCTAAACTGCATGCAACAGTTTTAAGCAGTTTCTGAAGATCCAGATATCAAATTCAGTGTAGAAATTCACAAATTACTTCTTATCTGAGGAAGGATGCACTTGCTATAGGAGGGAGAGCAGCAAAGGTTTACCAGGCTGATTCCTGGGATGGCAGGATTGACTGGAGGAGGAGAGATCGAGTTGGTTAGGATTATATTTGCTGGAGTTCAGAAGAATGAGGGGAGATCTCTCAGAAACCTATAAAATTCTAACAGGACTAGACAGGGTAGATGCAGGAAGGATGTTTCCGATGGAGGAGATGGAGGGGGGAAGGAGGGAGGTGCCAGTCAAATGGGCTGCTTTGTCCTGGATAGGGCCAAGCAGGCAAGGGGTGAGTATTCCATTACATGTCTGACTTGCGTCTTGTAAATGGTGGACAGGTTTTGAGGAATTTTAGGAGATGTATGAGGCAGGTTTTCTTCTTTACACAGAGGGTGGTGGGTGCCTGGAACTCACTGCCGGGGGGAGGTAGTGGAAGTGGATACAATAGTGACTTTTAAGGGGCATCTTGAATAAGGATGAGTGTTACTCACCTCAGGATTCCTAGCCTCTGACCTGTTCTTGTAGCCAAAGTATTTATATGGCTTGTCCAGTTCAGTTTCAAGTCAATGGTAACCCCAACGATGTTGATAGTGGGGGAAGTCAGCAATGGTGATCCATTGAAAATCAAGGGGTGATGGTTATTCTCTTGTTGCAGATGATCATAGCCTGGCACTTGTGTGGCACATGAATGTTACTTGCCACTTGTCAGCCCAAACTTGAATATTGTCCAGGTCTTGCTGCATTTGGATATGGACAGCTTCAGTGTCTGAGGAGTTGCGAATGGTGAAAATGTGCAATCAGTGAACATGCCCACTTCTGACCTTACAATGGAAGAAAGGTCAGTGATGAAACTGCTGAAGATCATTGGACATAGGACATCATCCTGAGAAACTCCTGCAGTGATTTTCTGGAACAGAGGCGATGGACATCCAACCACCACAGCCATCTTCTTTTGTGCGAATATGACTCCAACCAGTGGAAGGTTCCCTTCACCTCAAATCTGGAATTCAGCTCTTTTGTCCATTTTGAACTGATGCTGCAATAAGTTCAGGAGCTTGGGTGCAACAAGTTCTGGAGCACAAGTCTTCAGTCCCATTGCCAGAATATTGTCAGGTCTACAGCCTTTCCAACACCTTCAGCCATTTCTCGATATCATAGGGAGTGAATCAAATTGGCTGAAGATCGGCATCTCTGATGCTGGGGATCTCCAGAGAAGGCCGAGATGGATCATCCACTCAGCATTTCTGGCTGAAGATTGTTTCAGCCTGGCAGTGATTTGCCAGGCTCCTCCATCATTGAAGAGGAGATTATTTGTGGAGCCTCCTCCTCCAGTGATTGTTTAATTGTCCACTGCCATTCATAACTGGATGTGGCAAGACTACAAAGCTTGCATCTGATTCTTTGGTTGTGGAATCACTTAGCTGGGCCTATTTGTTGCTTATGCTGTTTGGCACTCAAGTAATAACCCCGTGCTGTACCTTCACCAGGTTGACACCTCGTTTTTAGGCATGGTTGGTGTTGTTCGTGACATGCCCCCCTGCACTCTACATCGAATCAGGGTTGATCCCCTGGCTTGGTGGTAAGGGTAGCGTGGGGGATATGCAGGGCCATGCGATTACAGATCGTGATAGAGTACAATTTTGTTGCTGCTGATGGCCCACTGTGCCCAGTCTCAAGTTGTAGATCTGCTCAATGTCTATCCCATTTAGCATGGTGGCAGTGCCACATAACACCATGGAAGGTATAAAAGAATACAGCACAGAACTAGGCCCTTCAGCTCTCCAAGTCTGCGTCGATCAAGATGCCTGCCTAAGCTAAAACTGTATGCACTTACGGAGTCCGTATCCTTCCATCCCATCCTATTCATGTATTTATCTAGTTGCCTTAAATGCCACTATTGTATCTGCTCCCACCACCTCCCCAGGCAACACGTTCCAGACATTCACCACCCTGTGTGTAAAAAAAACTGGCCTCGCACATCTCCTCTAAACATTTCCCCACACACCTTAAACCTACATATCCTAGTACTTGACTTTTCTACCCTAGGAAAGAGCATCTGAATATCCACTCTGTCCATGCCACTCAATCTTGTAAACCTCTATTAGGTCACCCCTCATCCTCCGTCATTCCAGTGAGAACAAACCAAGTTTATCCAACCTCTCCTCATAGCTAATACCCTCCAGACCAGTAAACCTCTTCTATACCCTCTCCAAAGCATCCACAT
Organism: Mustelus asterias; assembly: GCF_964213995.1. NCBI lineage: Eukaryota > Metazoa > Chordata > Chondrichthyes > Carcharhiniformes > Triakidae > Mustelus > Mustelus asterias. The sequence goes on along the minus strand of NC_135824.1, from coordinate 43,379,718 downwards.
CCTTCTGGTAGTGTGGCGACCAGAATCATACACAATATTCTACATGAGACCTAACTAAGGTTCTGTACAGCTGCAGCATGACCTGTCAATTTTTATACTCAATGCCCCGACTGATGAAGGCAAGCATGCCGTCTGCTTTCTTGACTACCTTATCCACCTACTTTACCACTTTGTGATCGGTGGACATGTATGCCCAGATCTCTCTGCCTGTCAATACTCCTAAGAGTTCTACCATTTACTGTATAATTCCTACATGCATTGGACCTTCCAAAATGCATTCTCTCACACTTGTCCGGATTAAACTCCATCTCCATTTCTCCGCCCAAGTCTCCAACCAGTCTATATCTTGCCGTATCCTCTGACAATGCTCTTCACAATCCACAACTCCACAATTTTTGAGTCGTCTGCAAATTTACTAATCAGACCTTACTACATTTTCCTCCAAATCATTTATATATACTACAAACAACAAAGGTCCCAGAACGGATCCCTGTGGAACACCACTAATTACAGTCTTCCATTCAGAAAAGCACCCCTCTACTGCTACCCTCTGTCTTCTATGGCCAAGCCAGTTCCATATTCATCATGCCAGCTCTCCTCTGATCCTGTGTGACTTCACTTTTCGTACCAATCTACCATGAAGTACCTTGTCAAAGGCTTTACTGAAGTCTACGTATACAACATCCACTGCCTTTCCCTCATCATCGTCACTTCCTCGAAAAACTCGATCAAGTTAGTGAGGCGTGACCGCCCCTTCACAAAACCATGCTATCACTAATAAGTCCATTTGTTTCCAAATGGGAGTAAATCCTGTCCCCAAGAATCTTTTCCAATCATTTCCCTCCCACTGATGTAAGGCTCACCAGCCTATAATTTCCTGGATTATCCCTACTGCCCTTCTTAAAAAATGGAACATCGGCTATCTTCCAGTCCTCTGGAACTTCACTTGTAGCCAATGAGGATACAAAGATTTCTGTCAAGGCCCCAGCAATTTCCGCTCTTGCCTCCCTCAGTATTCTGTTCTCTCTGGAAAGACGGAGAATGAGGGGAGATCTCAGAGGTGTACAAGATTATGAAGGGGATAGATAGGGTGAACGGTGGGAAGCTTTTTCCCAGATCAGAAGTGACGTTCACGAGGGGTCACGGGCTCAAGGTGAGAGGGGCGAAGTATAACTCATATTAGAGGGATGTTTTTTACACAGGATGGTGGGGGCCTGGAATGCGCTGCCAAGTAGGGTGGAGGAGGCAGGCACGCTGACATCATTTAAGACTTACCTGGATAGTCACATGAGCAGCCTGGGAATGGAGGGATACAAACGATTGGTCTAGTTGGACCAAGGAGCAGCACAGGCTTGGAGGGCCGAAGGGCCTGTTTCCTGTGCTGTACTGTTCTTTGTTCTTTGGTGTAGATCCCATCCGGCCCTGGGGACTTATCTACTTTAATGCTTTTTAAGACACCCAACATCTCCTTTCTGATATCGTCGTGACCCATAATATTTACACACCCTACCCTAGGCTCCTCATCCATCAAGTCCCTCTCTTTGATGAATACTGAGGCAAAGTATTCATTTAGTATCTCGCCCATTTCCTCTGGTTCCATGCATAGATCCCTCCACTATCCTCAAGTGGACCAACCCTTTCCCTGGCTACCCTCTTGCCCTTTACATACATATAAAATGCCGTGGGATTTTTCTTAAATCTTATTTGCCAAGGACTTTTCATGACCCCTTTTAGTCCTCCTAACTCCTTCCTTATGTGCCTTCCTATGTTCTTTATATTCTTCAAGGGCTTTATCTGTCCTAAGCTTTTTAGACCTTGAATGCTTCCTTTTTCTTTTTGACAGGGCTCATAATATCCCTCGTTATCCAGGGTTCCCGATACTTGCCACGCTTATCCTTCATCTTCACAGGTACATGTCGGTCCTGAATGCCAATCAACTGACATTTGAAAGACTCCCACATGTCGAATGTTGATTTACCCTCAAACAGCCGCCTCCAATCTACACTCTCCAGATCCTGCCTAATGTTGCTGTAGTTAGTCTCCCCCCAGTTCCCCGCCGTTTGCCCAAGGCCACTCTTGTCCTTATCCACAAGCACCTTAAAACTTCTGGAATTATGATCACTACTGTTCTGTAACTTGATTTTGTGTATCTGTGCCCTGTTTGAGAGCAGATTTCCACTCCATCTGACGAAGGAGCAGCGCTCCGAAAGCTAGTGGCGTTTGCTACCAAATAAACCTGTTGGACTTTAACCTGGTGTTGTTAGACTCCTTACTATATTCTCTTTAACCAGTAATGCAACTCCCCCACCCCTTTTACATCCCCCTCTATTCTGCCTGTATATCCTCAATGTGAAGACAGGGCTTCATTTCCACAAGGACTGTGCAGTGGCCATTCCTATTGATACTATCATGGACGGATGCATCTGCAACAGGCAGGTTGGTGAGGGCGAGGTCAAGTATGTTTTCCTCTCTTGTTGGTTCCAGCAGCTATGTCCTTTGGGACTCAGTCAGCTCAGTCTGTGGGTGTGCACACTGAACCAGAATATGTTCTGCTCCCTTGCCACCCTCAAGTGCTTTCTCTAAGTGCTGCTCAAATGATATGTTTGTTCTCCTGTAATCATTGACATCTGCAGTAACCAATACAAAATATATTGCTTGAAACAGGGCAACCTGTATTATATCTTATCTTGTTAAAAAAATTAAGGATCATTGCACTAAATGTGGGAGCAGGCTTGAAAAGTGGCAGCAACGACATTGGCAGCAGTGACAGGTTCTTGCTCCTCGTTATTTATGCAGGCAAGTGAAAGATGCCAGGTCTCTGGCAGGTAGCCTCCGAATTGCCTGCCCCGCTGTCAGCTCACTGCTTCCTCACTCCAGGCGCCATACTTAAAGTGCAGCCACACAGTCTTCTCAATTGCGACAGCCCAGCACTGCTCCACTGAAGACATGATCCAAAAAGGCAGCAGCCCCCAGATTTAGGGAAGCCTCATTGGATTGCCAGCTGGATGCAGCCAAGGCAGGCAGTGATGTTCTCTACCCCCACTCCGGACACACGAGTCCAGCAAAGTGACCAATCTGGCTGGGGTGCAGGAGTGGACAGTGCCAATGCAATCCTGAAACAGTCAGCCACCCAGTGCAGGAAGAGGATGAAGGACCTCATCTATGCCACAAGGGTAGGTCAACCATCCCATCACAACTCACAAACAAGCCCATCACACATTTACTGACACTTCACTCTTTGCCAATTCCAGGGACATAAAATTCACTTTCTCTCACAAACACAGCCTCGTCTCTCCATCTGGCCGCGTCTCCTCTGGAGATCATGTCCTCATCCCATCCATGTCTCCCCTCACCACCCACATATGCCCATCATCTGCCCTCTCTTGCTCACAGTCTATCAGTCTGTCTTCAAGCAGGACAAGTTCACACGCAATAAAAGAGATGGCTCCAGATGATTTCTGGTGGGTAACAAGCTTTGAGGATGCTCTGTTAGCACACATGAATGCTTTAGACTATGTGGAGAGGAACAATGAGATGGGAGCAAGGAGGTACTGAAGCTGATGGGTACTCTTTGGGGGAGGGGGAGTGTATGACTTAATTTGACAGGATACAAAAGTCTGATTTCCGATGGTGGGATGAGATACAGAGATGAATATAGCCTGTGGTGGGATCATACTTGCAATAACTTTGCATGCCATTAATGCTCATCATCTTAAAAGTAGGACTTTATGTTAAAGTCAGCAGTGCATGAGAATCATGGTGCACCCGTCTACGTTGGTTAAAGGTGGTGTGAACCAGTTCGCATTATGCAGTTGTGTATGTCGGTGGTCTGCAGCACAAGCAATGGGAGAATGGCAGTTTGCATGGAGGCTCGGCTGCAGCAAGGCGAGTCAGTGGTGGGGGTGGAGATGCTTGGGATGGAATTGGAAGATAGGAGGAATTAAGAAAGAGTTATCCAAGCGAAAGGTGCAGTGGGAGCAGTCAGTCAAGGTAAGAAAACGAGGGACTTAAAGGGGCAGCATCATCCAAATGTGGATCTCACGGTGTTGGCTGGCAAGGTCCTTACAGGGCTTTGAGTTAACCAACAATATTTCAATTATCCTCGCACAGGACAATCTCCTTTACAATGCATAGTTAGCAAATTCAGCCATGTTCCAGAGTGGCAAGTACAACACTGGGCACTAATGAGAGCATTCAATAAATACTGAAGAAAACAAAAATTTTCTGCCAACCATGAGATTTCTAGTACATTCCTGACTAGGTTCACCTCAACAAATAACAATGACGCACATGAATAAAGTGAAACTGAGGTAATGTGTAATATTTACAAGTGAACTTTAAGTTTGAAAAAAAAATCCGTGCCACTGTGGAGTCTTATGGAGTTGGGCAGGAAAGTTTTGACCATAGGTGCTATTACAGCCCATCTGTAGCTGCAGCTTTGTTAGCTAACAGCAGGTTTCATCAACGACATCTCCTGCAGAATCACACACCATTAGCAGTTTTTAGAAATTGTAATAGTGTGAAAAACAGGAAGACCGTAGAAGTGGCTCACTTCCAGTTCCATTTTCAGGAATGACATGCTACCAACAAAACTCTGCACTCACTCCCTGGGCAGTCTAATTCTATTCACTGGGTTTAGGGAACAATTTTTAAAAATCCAAAACAGAAGAGCAATGTTAAAAGTTAACTAATTCTTGTTTATAGACTGTCATAAGAATACCTGAATGCCCAAACATGCTGGCTACACATTCTCCAGTGTAGAAGTCAAAGATGGAAATATTCTTGTCAGAACAACTAGTAGCTACAAACGTTCCAGAGGGATCCATCTGAACCTAGAAACAAAGCAGAGAAACCAATACTAGGTATCTCAACTAAAGTTTGAAATAGCTACAAGGAAATTCCTCCATGTTTAAAGAAACATGTTACTAAAAAGAAAAAATCAAAAGCCATTGCAGACAGTTTGCAAATCAATTGTCACCTGAAGATCAAGAAAATGTTTTTTCCCCCCAGTGTCAACATTCTCTTTCTTTTAACTACCATTGAAACTAATAACTTTTTTAAAAGGCATTTCATGTGAATTTACTTGTCTTCAAATGCTTCCATTACTTCAGCAGCAGAGGGTGCCCTAGCTCAATCTTTGGTCCGATTAGCCAAAAGTGCCACAAACTATAATTTTACTTCAAGCCAGTCAGATGGAATTGGAGATGTCAGATGATGCAGGGAAATATGCTGAGCACAAAGTTAAGACCTGGAAAACTGAACTACCTGCAGCCAGATGAGCTGATTTGAAAAGATGGACAGAATATGTGGAGCTGTGAAAATGAGAAATCAAGATAGCTTAGCTGTACAAATGGAGTGTGCAGTGTACTAGACTAATAAAAAAGTCACAAACTGTACTGGAACAACTTTATGGCTTTAAAATTTGCCATTACCAGTAGTGGTCTTTCAAATTCAGTGGGAGAGATCCCCAAAGTGCTGCACACACCTACAGAACTTAATCCTAATTTACAATCCCTACAGTGCAGGAAGTGGCCATTTGGCCCATCAAGCCTGCACCAACAATCCCACCCAAGCCCTATCCCCGTAACCCTATGTACTTATCCTACTAATCCCCCAACACTAAGGGGCAACCCACACATCCTTGGACTGTGGGAGGAAACCAATTACCCAGAGGAAACCCACGCAGACATGGGGAGAACGTGCAAACTCCATACAGTCAGTGTCACCCGAGGCCCGAATTGAACCTGGGTCCCTGGTGACATAAGACCGCAGTGCTAACCGCTGTGCCACCCTATTTATTTAGAGAATGCCTTTCATACAAGACATCCCAAGACTGTTATACAAATTACCAAAAGCTTAATTACAGAGGTAGGTTTTAAAAGGAGGTTGAGATGTTTAGGGAGAGAATTCCAGCTTATGGCCTCATCAGCTGAAGGCACAGTAGCCAAATGATGAACAATTAAAAAGTTTCACAACACCAGGTTAAAGTCCAACAGGTTTATTTGGAATCACTAATTGTTGGAGCGCTGGAGAGGTGTATTCTTTTATTCATTCGTGGGACATGGGCGTCGCTGGCTGGCCAGCATTTATTGCCCATTCCTAGTTGCCCTGGAGGTGGTGGTGGTGAGCTGCCTTCTTGAATCGCTGCAGTCCCTGTGCTGTGGGTTGACCCACAATGACATTAGGGAGGGAATTCCAGGATTTTGACCTAGCGACTGCAAAGGAACGGTGATATATTTCCAAGTCAGGATGGTGAGTAGCTTGGAGGGGAACTTTCAGGTGGTGTTCCCATGTATCTGCTGCCCTTGTCCTTCTAGATGGGAGTGGTTGTGGGTTTGGAAGGTGTTGTCTAAGGATCTTTGGTGAATTGCTGCAGTGCATCTTGTAGATAGTACACACTGCTGCTACTGAGCGACAGAGGTGGAGGGATTGAACGTTTGTAGATGTGGTGCCAATCAGGCGGGCTGCTTTGTCCTGGATGGTGTTGAGTTGCGAGTGTTATTGGAGCTGCACCCATCCAGACAAGTGGGAGTATTCCATCACACTCCTGACTTGTGCCTTGTAGATGGTGGACAGACTTTGGTGGGTCAGGTGAGTTACTCGCCACAGTATTCCTAGGCTCTGATCTGCTCTTGTAGCCACTGTGTTTATGTGGTGAGTCCAGAGGAGTTTCTGGTCAATGGTAACCCCAAGGATGTTGACAGTGGGGGATTCAGTGATGGTAACACCATTGAATATCATGGGGCAGTGGTTAGAGTGTCTCTTATTGGTGATGGTTATTGCCTGCCATTTGTATGGCACGAATGTTACTTACACTTGTCAGCACAAGCCTGGATATTGTCCACATCTCATTGCATTTGAACATGGAGTGCTTCAGTATCTGAGTCATCGCGAATGGTGCTGAACATTGCACAATTATCAGCGAACATCCCCACTTCTGACCTTATGATGGAGGGAAGGTCATTGATGAAGCAGCTGAAGATGGTTGGGCCTAGGACACTACCCTGAGGGACTCCTGCAAAGATGTCCTGAAGCAGAGATGACTGACCCTCCACAACCGCAACCATCCTCCCATGTGCCAGGTATGTCTCCAACCAGCGGAGAGTTTGCCCCGATACCCATTGATTCCAGTTTCGTTAGGGCTCCTTGATGCAGTCGAATGCGACTTTGATGTCAAGGGCTGTCACTCTCATCTCACCTCTGGAATTCAACTCTTGTCCATGTTTGAACCAAGGCTATAATGAGGTCAGGAGCTGAGTGACCCTGGCGAAACCCAAACTGGACGTCACTGAGCAGTTATTGCCGAGTAGGTACTGCTTGATGGCACTGCTGATGACCCCTTCCATCACTTTACTCACGATAGAGTGTAGACTGATTGGGCGATAATTGGCCGGGGTTGGATTTGTCCTGCTTTGTGTACACAGGACATACCTGGGCAATTTTCCACATTGTTGGGTAGATGCCAGTGTTGTAACTGTACTGGAAGAGCTTGGCTAGGGGAGCGGCAAGTTCTGGAGCACAAGTCTTCAGTACTATTGCCGGAATGTTATCAGGGCCCATTGCCTTTGCAATATCCAATGCCTCCAACCGTTTCTTGATATCACGTGGAATTGAATTGGCTGGAGGCTGGCATCTGAGATGTTAGGGACCACTGGAGGAGGCTAAGGTCAATCATCCACTCGACACTTCTGCGGGTTCACTTACACGGCATATATAGACATCTTGCAATTGTGTCTGTCTATATATACTGTGATCTTGCAATTATGAAAGCTCGTGATTCCAAACAGATCTGTTGGATTTTAACCTGGTGTTGAGTATTAAATCTGTTTCTCTTCAGAGACATTGCCAGGTCAGTTGAGTATTTCTGACACTTTTTATTTTAGAATTCGATGACTATAACTATCTTGGAGGCTAGTAAGGCTGGGAGAAATTGACTGAGGCCATAGAAGGATTTGAAAACAAGGATGGGAATTTTAAAAATAAATTCAAGATATTACTTATCCAGAAGCCAACATAGGGCAGGGAGTGCAGGGGTGAAAGTTTATGGGGAATTGGTATGAGAACAGACACAAAGCAGAATTAACCAGAACATAGGTAGCCAACCACTGGAATAGTTGAGACTCGATCTAAGGGAAAGGATAAGGGTTTCAGCAGCACGAGTCAAGGTGAGGAAGGGCCGAGTAATGTTAGAGGTGGAAATTCATGGATGGCGCGGATGTGGGCAGAAGTTCAACCTGGGATCAAATATGACACCAAGATTGTGAGAACAAATGAACAATTTTATTAAGCCGCAAATTAAAGCAGAAAACTGTAGATGCTGGGAATCCGAAATAAAAGCAGAAAACGCTTAATAAACACATCAGGTCTGGCAGCATCTATGGAGAGAGAAACAGAATTAACGTTTCAAGTCCTTCTCAGGCTCTCAGGAACTCTCAGTTCTGAAGAGTCATACACACTCGTAACGTTAACTCTGTTTCTCTCTCCAAAGATGCTGCCAGACCTGCTAAGTGTATCCAGCATTTTCTGATTAAGCTGCATTGTTGCCAGGGAAAAATCAGAGTTGGTTAAAGAATGGAGTTTGGGACAGTGACCAAGAACAATGACTTCAGTCTTCACAATGTTTAGTTGAAGGAAATTTCTGGGAAGGCAGTGGTGTTAGTGGTATTGTCACTGGACTAGTCCGAAATAAAAGCCCGGGTTCAAATCCCACCATGACAGATGGTAGAATTCAAACTCAGAATTTGAATTTTAAAAAATCTGGATGTAAAGGTCTAATGATGACCATGAAATCATTGTCAATTGTTGTAAAAACCCATCTGGTTCACTAATGTCCTTGAGGGAAGGGAATCTGTCATCCTTACCTGGTTTGGCCTACATGTGACTCCAGATCCACAGCAACGTGGTTGACTCTTAACTGTCCCTTCCAAGGGAAATTAGAGATGGGCAATAAATGTTGGCCTAGCCAGCAACACCCACATCCCATGAACGAATAAAAAAAAATCCAGCACTGGATGTCAGAAAAACATTGATAATAGAGAGATTGCAAGGGTTGGAATAGGCGAGGTCAGACTGCATCAGTCTACATATAGAAATTTACACTGTTCTCAGACGAAGCCAAGAGGCAGCATACAGATGAGAAATAGGAGGGAACCAAGGATAAAGCATTGGGAATCAGGGGTCATGATGTGGTAGTGGGAAGAAAACCCATTGCAGGGTTTGGCCCATCGAGTCCATGCTGGTACTTTGGAAGAGAAATCCAGTTAGCCCCACTCCCTGATTCTTTACCCATCTCCCTACAACTTTTTTCTTCGGTTTAGTGTGATTCCTTTTTGGAGGCTGTTAGGCTACTATTGAATTTGCGCAGAAAATAAGCACATTTTTCAGTGTGCTAACAAGTCAACAAATATACGAAATTTTCTGAAACTTCTCATTCAGGAAGTCCCAGAAATGTCTGCAGACTGAAATTCTGGGTTTCAAAAAATTTGGCACATCCATTATTTTCTCAATTACCCCAGGTTCACCATCCTCTGAATGCAGAAAGTTTCACTTCATCTCAGTCCTAAATGGCCACCCAGTGTCCTGAGACTGACTTCCCCCCCCCCCTCCTTCACCACCAGCCTAGGGAAACAACACCTACATCAAGTATTTCCAGCTCTGTCAGAATTTTAATACGTTTCAATTAGATTCCCCCTCATTCTTCTAAATTCCAGTGAATATAAGCCCAGTCAACCCAATCTCTCCTTGTATGACAATCCTGCCAGAGGAATCATTCTGGTGAACCTTTACTGCGCACCTTCGATGACATATCCTTTCTTAGGCAAGGAAATCAAAACTTCATCCAAATAGATTGTAAATAGCTGATACTACAGACTGATCCCTGTAGCATCCAACTAGTTATATCTTGCCAACTAAATAAGATCCCTTTGTCCGCACTCTGAGGCAGACCATGAATTGCTTAAGAAACCAGAAACACAGACTTGGGAGTCATTGTTCAAGAATCTCTTAAGGTTAACGTGCAGGTTCAGTCGGCAGTTAGGAAGGCAAATGCAATGTTAGCATTCATGTCGAGGGGGCTAGAATACAAGAGCAGGGATGTACTTCTGACGCTGTATAAGGCTCTGGTCAGACCCCATTTGGAGTATTATGAGCAGTTTTGAGCCCCATATCTAAGGAAGGATGTGCTGGCCTTGGAAAGGGTCCAGAGGAGGTTCACAAGAATGATCCCTGGAATGAAGAGCTTGTCGTATGAGGAATGTTGAGGACTCTGGGTCTGTACTCGCTGGAGTTTAGAAGGATGAGGGGGGATCTTATTAAAACTTACAGGATACTGCGAGGCCTGGTTACAATGGCGTGGAGAGCACATTTCCACTAGTAGGAAAAACGAGAACCAGAGGGCACAACCTCAGGCTAAAGGGACGATCCTTTAAAACAGAGATGAGGAGGAATTTCTTCAGCCAGAGAGTGGTGAATCTGTGGAACTCTTTGCCTCAGAAGGCTGTGGAGGCCAGGTCATTGAGTATCTTTAAGACAGAGATAGATTGATTCTTGATTAATAAGGGGATCAGGGGCTATGGGAAAAAGGCAGAAGAATGGGGATGAGAAAAAAAATCAGTCATGATTGAATGGTGGAGCAGACCCGATGGGCTGAGTGGCCTAATTCTACTTCTATATCATATGGTCTTATAATTGCTGCAAGTGACTCAGATCCTGTCTGTGCACAACTCTCACTGATACCATTCTCTGGATCAACCAGAGAATGGCCTCTTCCACCCCCATGCGTCCCGTGTTCTGGAAGCAACACCAAGTGAAAAATGTCCAGATTTTGGATAGTCAGATTTGAGAACTGAATCTATGCGCCAAAAATCTAAAGTAGTTGGGTCTAAGCTAACTTCATAATATACCTTGGAGTTTCTGATCCCTGGTACCCAACAATATCCTCAACAAACTCTTAAAACAAAATTATTAAACACACTATCCCTTTCATAGAACCATGTTGACTTTGCTTGCTTGTACAATGATTTTCTAAATGTCCTGTTACTTTTCTTAAAAATAGATTCCAGTATTTCCCAATGACAGATGTTCGGTAAAGTGGTCTATAGTTTCCTGCTTTCTGTCCCCTCCTTCCTTGAGTAGGAGAATGTTGCAATGTTTGCATGTTTAACCAGATTACTTAAGTCAGTACATGAATTTTCCAATGGACGTCACACTGCAATTTAGTCTACAGACTGCAATGTGTTTCTTGAATAAAATGCCATTAGGAATACAACTAATACATTCACCATCTCTGCACCCAGTTCTTAAGACCTGGAGTGCAATAGCATTGTTTTTGGTACATCATCATTTCCTTGTAAAACTAAAGAAAATATCGCAATAAAGAAATTCTGTCCTACTTCAAATGCTGCGGAGACTTATATTCCTTACCTTGAGGAGGATTCCATCTTCACTCTGCGAACCTTTGAAACATTTTTTTTGCTTTCCACTGCCGATGGCAAATACTCTGCGATGTCAATATAAAAAAAGTGTAATTTTATTAAAGATTCAGCTTTATAAAAGAAATGGATTCTCTTTCTGCCTCTTCACTCTTCCCCCTTACAACAGTTACTGTTGCTGGGAATAGTTTCATGAGCATTGGTCACCTTCTATTGCTCACCAATTTGCAGGAGGTGTCAATTCTATTGGAGCTTCAATAGCAACAAGCATCAACACTATTTCATAGAAATCATAGAAATCCTACAGTGCAGAAGGTCGTCATTCGGCCCATCGAGTCTGCACCGACCACAATCCCCCCACTAATCCCTCTAACCTCTGCATCTCAGGGGCAATTTTTTTAAACCTGGCCAATCAACCTAACCCGCACATCTTTGGACTGTGGGAGGAAACCGGAGCACCCGGAGGAAACCCACGCAGACACGAGGAGAATGTGCAAACTCCACACAGACAGTGACCCAAGCCGGGAATCGAACCCAGGTCCCTGGAGCTGTGAAGCAGCAGTGCTCACCACTCTGCTACCGTGCCGCCCCTATTTGACTATTCTTTCTTTACTATACTTTGTTAGTTAGTTCAGAGATAGGGATTGGCAGCTGACCTCTGCCTTTCTGTCTGCAGATCATACATGGCACAGTGAAACCCGAATATATAAACAGACAGATAACAATGTGTGCAACATGTGGGGATAAAAACATTTTAGCTTTTCAATAGTACTCCATCCAAACTGGTTAATCAAGTTGTCGCTCATACTTAGCTTAACAAGTTAATCACCCACAATGTTTCTTCCACTCATTAACACAAGGGAAAGAGCAAATTAATTTTACTCCACACAAATCATAGCATCTGACTTCAGGGAAGAGAATGTTTTGTGCATCAGTAGGTACCAAATATAGGTAATGTTTAATTCTCAATATTAACATTCGTCACCATCTGCCACCTACCGCTAAAAAGAACGTACCTAATATTTCTGTCCTGGCAACTAACAGCTACGTATTTCCGCGTGATATCAACATCCATGTCGTACAAGGTTGTCTTTCCGACTACATGGTGAGTTCGTGTAAACTGAATTCCATCGACAGACTGCCAAAAGAAAATTTATACTGACTGAAAGACAGAATCACAAAATTGTTAGGGCACAGACAGAAGCCATTTGGCCCATCATGTCTGGACCCACTCTCCAAATGAGCATTATGAAATTGTGCCATTCTCCTATACCCTTGCACACTGTTTCTACTCAAATAAGCATCTAATTCCCTCTTGCATGCCTCAATTGAACATGCCTCCACCGCACTTCCAGGCAGAATATTTCAGTCTTGAACCATTGCTGTGTAAAAAAAATTCTCATCACATTTGCTCCTTTTACAAATCAATTTATCCATTCTCATTTTCAATCCTGTTACAAACTGAACAGTTTCTCCCCATTTACTCTGTCCAGCCCCTTCAAAACTCCTCTCAGCCTTCTCTTCTCCAAGGACAGTCCCAAACTCACCTATGCGTCTTCATAACTGAACTTTTTCATCCCTGAAACCATTCTTGTAAACATCTTCTGTACGTTCTCCAATGTGTTCATATCTTTCCTGTACTGCGACACCCAGAGCTGGACACAATCCTCCAACTGAGGCCTAACTGGTGCATTGTACAAGTTCAGCATAACCTCCTTGTGCTTGTCCTATATACCCCACTTAATAAAGCCAGGTACAAGTACTATAATCTCTCATTCCAAAGCTTTATAAAGATTTGAATTATCACCCATTACACCAAACAATATCAAACCTTAACCATAGATAATAACACTTAGAATAAATATTTTTGGGACATGATCATCAAGACGTTCACAAACCCAGCAATCAAGAGATTTGCTTTCCCCCAACTTTGCTTTGGCCTTTAGTTTTCTGAGAGGAGGAAGAAGCCTGTAAAAGACCAGGAGAGTATGGAGACAAATATGTGCGGCCACAAGGGTAATACCAGAAATCAGTTTCATGTGTGGCGAGTTACCTGTTTTTGCTGAAACCAGAACAATTTCCTGAAATGTCTCCAATTTTCTACATTTCCCACTAAGTATTCTAATATTATTTGAATAAATATGTTAGAAAGGAGTGAGTTTTAACTTTTTTTGAAAAAAATTGAAATGACTCTTGAAGGGTGGTACAGCTTAGAGCAACACCCCCAATGCACCAAGACACAGGATCTAGGCTTCTTATTCAAATGGAGTGAGAATACAGAATGCTACATTATAGAGAGATCTGGGTGTACATGCTGGTACAACAAGTAATTGAGAAAGCAAATTAAATTTTAGCCTTTATTGCAAGTAGGGGAGTCTTGCTACCACTGCACAGGTGAGACCGCACCTGAAGTACTGTGTGCAGCTTTGGTCTCTTAAAAAAAGAGGAACATTCTTGCATTGGAGGCAGTTCAAAGGCGGCTCACTAGTTTGATTCCCATGATGAGGAAAGATACAGGTTGGACTGTACTCAGTGGAATTAAGAATAATGAAAGGTGATCTTCTCATTGAAGCAGAAGATTCTGAGGGGGCTTGACAATATAGTGCTGAAAGGATGTTTTGCCCCATGGGGGAATCTAGAACTGAGGGCACAGTTTCAGAATAACATAACGATGAGGAAAAATTGCATCTCAGAAGATTTTGGAATTCTCAACTCCAAAGAGTTGTGGAGACCGAGTTATTGAATACATTCAAAAGTTAAGCTAGATTTTTGAACCATAAAGGGAGCATATGATTATGGGGGACAGGCAGGAAAGTGGAGGTGAAACAAAGATCAGATCAAGCATGATCTTATTTAAGTTTATTTATTAGTGTCACAAGTAGGCTGACATTAACACTACAATGAAGTTACTGTGAAAATCCCCGAGTCACCACACTCCATACCTGTTCAGGTACATGGAGGGGCAATTTAGCATGGCCAATGCACCTAACTAGCACATCTTTTGGACTGCAGGAAGAAACTGGAGCCACCCAGAGGAAACCCACACAGACACAGGAAGAACATGCAGACTCCGCACAGACAGTGACCCAAGCCGGGAATCAAACCCATGTCCCTGGTGCTGCGAGGCAGCAGTGCTAACCACTGTGCCACCCTCTTTTGAATGGTGTAGCAGGTTTGAGAGCTTGTAATGGACTTCTCTTGTTCCTATTTGTTATGGCAAAAAAAAAAGCAGCAACTGTGACATGAAGATTTTTTTTCTTAGAAAGTGTGGTTAGGATTTGAAATGCACTGCTCGAGTGAAGGCAAATTCAGTGCAGCCTCCAAAAGCAAATTGGACAGTACTCAGAGGAGAAAACAAAAATTGGTGAGCTATGGGGATAAAGGTAAGGGAGTGGGTCTAGCCAAATGGGTCTAGCCAAGTTGCTCTTGCGGAAAGCCAGTGCAGACACCACAGGCCAAAAGGCTTTCTTCTATGTAGTAACCATTCCACGATTCTATGCCATGCTTTCAGAGCTGCACTGGTAGAGAGAACAAAGAAAATTACAGCACAGGAACAGGCCCTTTGGCCCTCCAAGCCTGCACTGTCCATGCTGCCTGACTGAACTAAAACCCCCTACCCTTCCGGGGACCATATCCCTCTATTCCCATCCAATTCATGTATTTGTCCAGAAACCCTTTAAAACTCACTATCATATCTGCTTCCACTACCTCCCCTGGCAGCGAGTTCCACGCACCCACCCACCACCCTCTGTGTAAAAAAAAACTTGCCTCGTACATCTCCTTTAAACCGTGCCCCTCACACCTTAAACCTATGCCCCCTAGTAATTGACTCTTCCACCCTGGGAAAAAGCTTCTGACTATCCACTCTGTCCATGCCCCTCATAATCCTGTAGACTTCTATCAGGTCGCCCCTCAACCTCCGTCGTTCCAGTGAGAACAAACCAAGTTTTTCCAACTCTCCTCATAGCTAATGCCCTCCCTACCAGGCAACATCCTGGTAAATCTTTTCTGTACCCTCTCCAAAGCCTCCACATTCTTCTGGTAGTGTGGCGACCAGAATTGAACACTATGTTCCAAGTGCGGCCTAACTAAGGTTCTATAAAGCTGCAACATGACTTGCCAATTTTTAAACTCAATGCCCCAGCCGATGAAGGCAAGCATGCCGTATGCCTTCTTGACTACCTTCTCCACCTGCATTGCCACTTTGTGACCTGTGTACCTGTACACCCAGATCCCTCTGCCTATCAATACTCTGAAGGGTTCTGCCATTTACTGTATATTTCCCATCTGTATTAGACCTTCCAAAATGCATAGAACCATAGAAAATTACAGCTCAGAAACAGGCCTTTTGGCCCTTCTTGTCTGTGCCGAACCATTTTTTGCCTAGTCCCACTGACCTGCACTTGGACCATATCCCTCCACACCCCTCTCATCCATGAACCCGTCCAAGTTTTTCTTAAATGTTAAAAGTGACCCTGCATTTACCACTTTATCCAGCAGCTCATTCCACACTCCCACCACTCTCTGCGTGAAGAAGCCCCCCCCTAATATTCCCTTTAAACTTTTCTCCTTTCACCCTTAACCCATGCCCTCTGGGTTTTTTTCTCCCCTAGCCTCAGCGGAAAAAGCCTGCTTGCATTCACTCTATCTATACCCATCAAAATCTTATACACCTCTATCAAATCTCCCCTCAATCTTCTACGCTCCGGGGAATAAAGTCCCAACCTATTCAATCTCTCTCTGTAACTCAGCTTCTCAAGTCCCGGCAACATCCTTGTGAACCTTCTCTGCACTCTTTCAACCTTATTTACATCCTTCCTGTAACTAGGTGACTAAAACTGTACACAATACTCCAAATTCAGCCTCACCAATGCCTTATATAACCTTACCATAACACTCCACAACTTTTATACTCGATACTCCGATTTATAAAGGCCAATGTACCAAAGGCACTCTTTACGACCCTATCCACCTGCGACGTCACTTTTAGGGAATTCTATACCTGTATTCCCAGATCCCTCTGTTCAACTGCACTCTTCAGAGTCCTACCATTTACCCTGTACGTTCTACTTTGGTTTGTCCTTCCAAAGTGCAATATCTCACACTTGTCTGCATTAAATTCCATTTAACAAATGCATTATCTCACATTTGTCAGGATTAAACTCCATCTGCCATCTCTCCGCCCAAACCTCCAACTGATCTATATCCTGCTGTATCCTCTGATGGTCCTCATTGCTATCCGCAAATCCACCAACCTTTGTGTCATCCACTAACTTACTAATCAAACCAGTTACATTTTCCTCCAAATCATTTATATATATTACAAACAGCAAAGGTCCCAGCACTGATCCCTGAGGAACACCACTTATCACAGCCCTCCATTCAGAAACGCACCCTTCCACTGCTACCGAGCCAGTTCTGAATCCACCTTGCCAGCTCACCTCTGATCCCATGAGAGTTCACCTTCTGCACCAGTCTGCCATGAGGGACCTTGTCAAAGGCCTTACTGAAATCCATGGAGACAACATCCACTGCCCTACCCTCAATCATCTTCGCCACTTCCGAGAAAAACTCGATCAAGTTAGTGAGACATGACCTCTCCTTCACAAAACCATGTTGCCTCTCGCTAATACGTCCACTTATTTCCAAGTGGGAAATCCTGTCTCGAAGAATCCTCTCCAATAATTTCCCTACCACTGACGTAAGGCTCCCGGCCTGTAATTACCTGGATTATTCTTGCTACCCTTCTTAAACAAAGGAACAACATTGGCTATTCTCCAATCCTCTGGGACCTTCCCTGTAGCCAGTGAGGATACAAAGATTTCTCTCAAGGCCCCAACAATTTCCTCCCTTGCCTCAGTATTTTGGGGTATATCCCATCAGGCCTTGGGGACTTATCGCAAGAACCCCAATACCTCCTCCTTTTTGATCTCAACATGACTCAAACTATCTACCCACGCTTTCCCAGATTTATCATCCACCAAGTCCTTCTCTTTGGTGAATACTGACGCAAAGTACTCATTTAATACCTCGCCCATTTCCTCTGGCTCCACACATAGATTCCCTCCCCTGCCCTCGAGTGGGCCAGCCCTCTCCCTGGCTGCCCTCTTGCTCTTTATATATGAATAAAAAGCATTGGGATTTTCCTTAATCCTGCTGGCCAATGATTTTCCGTGACCCTTTTAGCCCTCCTTACTCCTTGCTTAAGCTTCTTTCTATTTTCCTTGTATTCCACACTTGCTTAGTGTGTTCCCAGCCTTCTAGCCTTGAGTTGGAAAGTCCATTTGTGTATAAATCAAGTTGAGGAGCAGGGCTTGTAAATAACAAAAGACAAAGAGCTCTTTGCAATAGTTAAGTGGCACATTTCTCAATGCAGAATTTCTCAGTAATTCTTAACACAACGAGATCCCTACCTTCAGACCTGAAAAAGCAAAGCAAAAAAAAAATCAACTGAATTCATATTACTCATACTTCTACAAATTATTTTGGCATTATTAACCAAGCAATGATTCAGCAATGCGAGTCACTGTACCCAAAGTGAGGTGCTTTGGTGTACCCTGGAAATGAAACAGAAAGTTTAAGTAATACAGAGAAAATGAAGTTTACCTTATGTGCCGTACGGAAATAGATACTTTTATCAGCACCACAACTAACCATTTTGACATCATTATTGGCTACAGAAAGAGAGAACAAAAGGAATAATTCAGAATGAAGCTGTTAAAAGTTATCATAATGCATATACATGACTTGAGCATTTTCCTTCTAGTTATCAATGGAGATTAGAAGTATATAACACCCAAAACACAGTGCTTCTTTATATAGAGATAACTCGCATATGCCATGTAAAAATCTATGGCAGTTGCTTTAACTCCTATCAAATAGATGGTATTTTAAATACCTTGACTCCAACAAAATATCCAAAATCATGTATGGCATCAAAAACATAAGCTACAAGCTTATAGTGTGTTCGCCCATTAAGCTGCATCCTCTTGATTAAAACATAATTGGTTAGCTTAGTAGGATTGGTGCTGTATCATGAGCTAATAAATATGTGCTCATGATTTTCTTTTACCAGCATCTTTTTGTACAATGTAATTTTTCAAACTATGCAACCTGGATACCAGAGGCAATTGTAGACGATTCACAATGTCAGACTTTTCTCAGTTCTGCATCAGATTTCTACAAGTATTGACATACAAGCACATAATTTCTGTCGATGTATGCTATTAAAAGGTTTTTTGCAAACAACAGTACAGCTTTCCTTTCCCTTGCCTGCACAGTCTTTCATAATTTAGAACTAGGTAATTTCCATGTGTGCAAAGTTTGCAAAACACGAGTTATAAATGTGGAATCCCAATTCAGCGTCTGTTTTAACAGAAATATACATTTATAAGCAACATGCAAGTATGTTGATTTCAATTTTTCAAATCAATGGAGAAATGAAGTAACAGCCATGGTTCATGCTTCAAATCTCCCAGAAAGATAATGCATGTGGTAACAAATACCACAGATAGGAAGAGCATCAGGTTCAGCAGTGATGCTTCAAAACTTCTCCAATACTGTCAGCAGCCTCAGGCCAGGTACTGCTTTCAATCTTTTTCAAAAACATGACCATTATTAGACTACCAATTCCAGTCGGATAACACTTAACCTAATGACTTCAACTTTATTCGCAGCGAAAAGCCAAGAGCCAATTTCACTTCAAAGATGAAGTTTGGTCAACGTGTCATTTATTTTAAAAGTGTACAGCTATACAAGAATTTAAATTCAATATATTTGGGTCAGATAACATTCAGGGTAGCCACTTTGGTTCCAAAATTGTACCTGCAAATTTCACAGCACTAATAGATGAGGAATGGTCATCCAACGTCTGCACCAGGGTGTACTGTTTATCCACATTCAGTATATGAATCAAACGGTCTCTACTTGCTGTTGCCAATAGGTTCATTCCTAAACAATGATTGCATATTAAAAATGAACACATGGTTCTATGATCATTAAATAAAGTACTTGGAACAATTTGCCCAACAATGACACAAAGAAAAAGGGTCAACTGTGTGAAGTAATTTGAGTTAGTCAGTAACCTGCATGCAATATGAACAAATAACCACATTAAATTTTACAATTACAAAATCAGATTTGCCCAATTCTTTCAGCCTCAGTTCTCCACTCTGGTTGGGAGATGGCAATATGAAGCTGTAATTAACAAACTGAAACCTTAACTCCAGTGAGGATTGTTAAATTACCTAAAATTAAATGTACCTGTATTTAACAAAACATTTAAATCATTAAGCTCTATTTAGACATGTGACTAACTATTTCAGCATGTTACTATATTGAAGCAATTAGACATGGCCAAAGATTTCCCACAGGTAAGAAAACTCAGAAAACTAGTAACAGATGGCTTAGGCCACTATCTGCTCATGGAGCAGTAGGGAAAAATTTAGGACAGAGACAAGGAGAATTTTTTTTCTGAGGGTTGTATGACTTTGGAACTCTGCCTCAGAAGGAGGTGGAAGCAGGATCACTGAATATTTTAAAGGTGGAGATAGATTGATTCTTGTTAGGCATGGGAATCAAAGGTTATCAGGGGTAGATAGGGAATGAGGAACTCAATAAAAACAGATCAGCCATGATTTTCTTGAATAGCAAACAGGTCTAGGGGCCAAATGGCCTACTTCATATGTTCAAGATCATCAGCAGGTCAGTAAACAGAAAGAAATTCAAATAAGCACCAGTAGTTTTTTTTTAAAAAAGGCTCACACAGTTACTCACCTGTTTCCGGTTTAGAATACTCCAGGCATAGAATCTCCGAATCATGAGCCTCAACTTTCATCAGTTCATCCAAGAATTGCAGGTCAAAGATTCTAAAAGCAAAAGTACACTAGTTAAAATCTGATTAGATAGCCAACTATTTTGTGAAGTTTTAAAAGATATCCTTTGAAATATTTGGTTACAAATTCCCTACCCAAAGGCATTGTGGTTGCTGAAGGAGATAGCCCACCATCACTCTCTCAAGGGCAAGGGGAAGGGGGTAAGCAATAATTGCCAGCTTTGCTAGCAAAGCCACATCCCAAGAGCAAACAATAGAGTAGGGAATCCAAAAACAAAACCCCAAGAGGAAACGCTCCAGTGGTTTGAGTATTCAAAATCTCAAGCCAGCCATAACTGTTTCAGTTTATACTTAACCTAGAGCAATAATGATAAAATATACTTCTATATTTCTCCCACCATAATCAATATAGATCAAGATTAATATATTACTTAATTTAATGTTACATTTTCTCCTTAACTGTTAAATTTGCCATTACCGTTCTACCGATTTGCTACAAATAGGCTCCTGCCACATGTTGATCCAGTTTGATTACTGTAAAGATGTAAGGTTTTCAATTTATGCTGTGGTACAATAGCACCACTTTTTCTAAAACTAACTCAGAACTAATGTTCCTCCTAAACTTCACAACAACCCACAAGTATCTGTTCAGGCTGAGCACAAGTTGCCCCTTTAAGTCATCATACATGTGCAAGTGTGCAAAAACAACTTTAAAAGGACTACACACAAAGTATCGTACGACAATTAAAACAGTATGTTACTCAGCATAGTAAACCAAGAATCCTTTTCATGGTGATCTAGTACTAAAAATCATTAAATTTTCAGGAGAACACAAAAAAAATCAATTACACAAAACAATGACAATACAAGATCAAAAAGCAACCTTCAATGGAACATCTGTACCTCAGGGTGCCCATCCTGTCTCCAGAGGCCAGGTGCTGCCCATCAGGGCTGATGGTTATGACCCGAATTCCTGATTTTATCTCTGAAGTTCCTCCGTTTTCAGTTCGGTCTGCATTGCTGGCCATATCTTGGAGATACTGGATATCATCATCAACATACACAATTTTAATCAAGTCCTGGAAGAACAAAGAATTGTTCGCTCAGGCTGAGAATGCATTGCTAACCAATACCATGCTGCAACAGGTCACATGATTATTTAAACAAAAAAAATGACAAAAAAGACAAATTCAACATTGGTTTTGTTCCAGAGGAAGTACAATCTCCTCTAACCTGGACTTTATCAATTACATTAACGTTCAGAGTAAAAGTTCTGTTTGAATACACCATGATTTACACAATTAAGCCAAGATCTCCATTCTGCAATCCTAGCCTAAAGGCCTCTAGTCAGTTTCATGTCTCATCCAGCTCACTACACAGCAATAATTCTTTAACTTCATCCCCATTCGCAACTTACTACTTTCCCTTATTTTATCACATGCTAATAATGGTGCATAGCAAAACATACACAGCATAAGGGTCCTAAATTTTCACATTATCCTCTGGATTTTCTCCAGCAGAATCAAAGTCTCTCTTTCTCTCACTTGACTAGGCATGGTGTCCCTGTGTAGGATCCATTATACAATATTGTAGCTAATGGAATGAACATTAATTATGAGTAAATAAATGTTTTAACCATTTAACAAATTTTTACACATTGGACATGGTTGACTGCATCAGATTAGGATAGGAAAAAAAAAGAGGCACAGTTCTTACTGTACTATAAATATTCCTGTGGAATGAAGTGAGTTGAAATCCAGAGGCACCATCAGTATTCCACAATCTTATAGTATTGTCCGATGAACAAGTTAGAAAAGATGCAGGTGGCAAACAAGACTGGCTACTACTTTCCAACTCTGGATAAACCTGGAAAATTAATAATATACCAATACATTTTACACCATTAACAAAAAGAATAGAACAATTCATATTGCTTATATATTTTGGATATACTTAACATGGTCTTAATTCCTTAAGCAAGGGTTCAACTTCCATGTACAAAATTATGCGGTTGACATTTCAAACCGATTCAGTTGGTGATAGGCAGAGGATCACCACTTACAGAAATTTGCGCTCCAAACTATTACGGAGTCTTCTCCCCAAATTTATGCAATTCTGCATTCTAAGAGGTATTTCAACCAAAAGCCAGGAAGAAAATAAATTAGTAGCTATCACTGCTTCAGAACCTACAGTTATTGAAAGCAACCCAATGTAACCAAATTTGAAGCTCTATGTGTTTCTTGGATTTCAAAAGGAAATTGGAAAGGCACTAGAGGAAAAGCAGGGCTACAGGGATTGAACAAGGGAATGGGTTTGACCAGATTGCACGACAGAGTCAAATGAACTCGAGGGCCAAACAGCCCCCTCCACAATGACTATGACTCTTTAGATTTGGCTACGTGCAGTCAATCTCCTCATTTTAAGCCAGATATTCTAAAAGAAGGTGCCCATGTTGAACTCAAGGCAGAGCACACTGTCCTACGTGGCAGTGGCTAGCACTGCTGCCTCACAGCGCCAGGGACCCAGGTTCGATTCCTGGCTTGGATCAGTCTCTGTACGGAGTCTGCACATTCTTCTGTGTCTACATTTGGGTTTTTTCCCCACGTGCTCCAGTTTCCTCCCATGGGCCGAAAGACGTGCTGGTTAGGTGCATTGGCCAAGCTAAATTCTCCCTCAAACAGGCGCCGGAGTGTGGCGACTAGGGAATTTTCACAGTAACTTCATTGCAGTGTTAATGTAAGCCTACTTGTGACACTAATAAATAAACTTAAGACAGTGATGGGCAAACTTGGTGAGTGAGTGGGCCACATTAGTAGCCCTTTATCGCAAGTGGGCCGCAAGATTGAAATCAGGCTTGTTCATTAACCATGACCCCATGAATAAGATTAAATACATATCGTACTCACTGAATATTTCAAAACGGGTTATAGAAAATGTTTAATCATTTATATATTAATAGAACCATCAACTTCAAATGGTAAAAACAAAATAAATATTTACACTTTGGACGCAGAGGAAGCACAGGACTTTCACAATGAATGTGGCATGCAATCAGCATGCACCTCACTTCACTTGTCCTTGCCTTACTTGTATACCACTTCAGTCATACCAATAGAAAAAAATCTACACAAATGAAAAATCAGCAGAATGTGGCAACCCTGTGAGGAGACAACGTTCAACATGGTTTCTTGCAGGCCACACTCGGAATGCAAATGGGCCGCATGTGGCTCCAGGTCACAGGTTGCCCCCAATAAAGTAATTTACCCACTTTGTTGCACATACAAACTCTCCAAAGAAAATCACTCATCAATTTTGACATAAGCTCTAAAAATGATCTCATGGTTTCTTTTGTCCACACTTATTAAAATTTCTATACATCTATTATATAATTGGGACATTTGGATACTGAGTTGCACTGTTGAACCAGGCATACAAAGACTCTCAGGCCGAGCAGCTGATTTGCCAACTCTATTGAAAATCCAAAGTACCAATAACTAAATTTAGAGTAATAAACAATTCATTGGATACATAATTTTCATTTTCAGTATAGGGTCAACATACCTCTATGCTCCACACACTGGAACTATGATATAACGCCGAGTAAACTTTCCCAAATTTCTTAACATCTTTTGTGTCCCACACGTAGAGACTATGATCACTATATACACATGACAACCACCGATTGGAAGGGTCAAATGCCACAGCAATAGCGTCGGGATACATGGCATCTGTCTTCTTGCTGAATAAATGGCTGAGGAGACACGATCGTAGTTAGAAATCATTCACTTCTGCTTCTTGTAGTCAAGTTCCAAGAGCTTGATAGTAAAAAGTGACTGCAGAGTTTACTTCTTTTTACCTTGGTTCAATTCCAGCTGCCACATCCACTCCCAGGTGATGAGGTTTCGGCAGATTGGTGATGAAATGGAGGTTCATAGGGTTAAACAACTTCAATGTTCCATTGGAACAGCCACAAAAGATGAAGTCCTCAGATGCTGAAATGCAGTTTGCTGCAGAAGTCTGAAAACAACAAGAAAACAATGCTTAATAAACATCGCATGCTTTTGTTTTAAGTTCAGTCTGCACTAAAAATCTGAGATTAGTGTGCTTAAAGCAATAAGAAAAAGAAATAGTACCTTCAAATCCAACCACTTGTCAAGCAGTCTTTTTCCATTGAACTGGCAGAGAAGACCAGAGCTGGTGATGCAGAAGGTGTTTCCTGCCATCTTCCCTTTACCACATGCCACTCCACAAAAAAAGTTGTTGTGCAGCTTACCCAGCAATGCAGACCGTCCTATTAAGGGAACGGTAACATTTGCCTAGATTGGAAAACATACAGGTACTAGGTTTAGAGATGAGTGGAAAGGTGAAAAATTACACATGAAAACTTATAATGCAGGGCTCAAAAGAATGATGATCAAGGCATCCATCACATGGAAATCTTTATCCTTACAATCATTGAGAGCACCTCAGTTAGAGTGATTTCATCTAGAAGGAAACCACTCATTTTCTTGCATCAATGCAGTTGGCTCTAAATCAATTTCCATTACTGCAAAACTGCATTTTAAACCATGTTTGAAATCATTTTTAAGAGACAAGCAGAATGTACCTACCTTGCAAGCTTTGGATTCATTCAAATACCAGAACTTGACATGTCTGTTGCCAGCTGTGACGAAGAAACTGCTGGCTTCAGAGAATGAAACAGCTGTAACTTTACTGGAAACTTTATTAGATGCTACAATGGAATGTTTCTGTCAAAACAAGTGCATTTCTGTAAGTGCATCTTTAAAGACATAACTTTTATCATGTCCAGCTTATAATCTTCATCATTGAAAACATAAATCATGAGAGAATAAGGCCAATATAACCAGAGATGAAAGAATTAATACTTTCAAAACCTGACTCTTAAGGCTCTGCCACTTAAACAGTAGCACAGTAATGTAATGATCCAGAGGGACTAGACAGGATGGGTGGATTGCAACTCCCCTCATTCTTGGTAGAGAGAAGTTACGTAAGCAAGGCAAATCACAAACTAGTTGAAAAGTTTGAGCTAGAAATAAAAATACTTTGACAGTTGCTGACTTGCATCATTATTACTGGTCATTATTAAGTACATAGTTGTGTAGAATAATGAATAACAATGTTTGATGTTCACCTGGAACTAGAGCACCTGTGGATCTTCACACGAGAAATACATGCTTTTCCCTGGAGTTTAAACTGTAGCACATGAACTTCTGACATGCTCTTCATGTCCAGATGTGATTACATTTTGGTACAGAATGCAAGAGCCAATAATGCTATACTGCCCACGTTCGAACATATGCCCACGTTCGAACATATGCCCACGTTCGAACATATGCCCACGTTCGAACATATGCCCACGTTCGAACATATGCCCACGTTCGAACATATGCCCACGTTCGAACATATGCCCACGTTCTTACCTTCCAATCCCAAACATTCACAAGCTTGTCATGCTGGTAGCCCACTGATACAATATACTTCATGTTGGGAGAAAACGATACACACGATACTCCATATTTGTGGCACTGTAATTCAGCCACTTGCACTTTGTCAGACACATCCCAGACTCGAACAGCAGGCATGTGTCCACTCTATTCAAAAGAAAAGATTTGTAAAACACACAGCAGTGATCAAACAAACAGAATTAATTTCAGAACTCTAATCAATAGCTTTAGAAATCCCCTTCCAAAATTGTACATTTTATTTTGGTGTTGGACTTTCATAACCTTTTTCTATTTGTTATCTGTTTGTCACTATTTATTACTCTTTCAACTCTTATTACCTCCAGTTCATCCAATAAATTTTAACCCCAAGTGATAAAATTAAAAGCAATTAAAAATTGCATTGAGAGCCAAGTCTCTTTGTATTTAGCTCCAACTTCTCTAAAAACCTTGCTTGCTGGCTTGATGGTTCCACTTACAAAAACTGGCCACATTTTTATTTGCTTTCCCGTTCAGTATAGTGCGTCTCTTCACCCTTACCAAACAGTTACAGGTAATAACTTTTTTAGAATTTTATTTTCCATCCAAATAGACCCGAGACTGACAGGGAGAGAGGAAATACCATAGAAACATAGAAAAACTACATCACAATACAGGCCCTTCAGCCCACAAAGTTGTGCCGAACATGTCCCTACCTTAGCGATTACTCGGCTTACCTATAACCCTCTATCTTACTAAGTTCCATGTACTTATCTAAAAGTCTCTTAAAAGATCCTATCGAATCCACCTCCACCACCATTGCTGGCAGCCCATTCCACGCACCCACCACTCTGAGTGAAAAACTTACCCAGACATCTCCTCTGTACCTACTCCCCAGCACCTTAAACCTATGTCCTCTTGTGGCAACCATTTCAGCCCTGGGAAAAAGCCTCTGACTATTTACTCGATTAATACCTCTCAACATCTTATACACCTCTATCAGGTCGCCCCTCATCCTTCGTCTCTCCAAGGAGAAAAGGCGGAGCTCACTCAACCTATCCTCATAAGGCATGCTCCTTTACATTTACATACAGAAGGTTTACATACAGAAGGAAATTGTGTCGGAATAAATATTTAAGAAATAGGGCAAAAGTAGACAGCATAGCCTTTCAACACCATTCAATCTGACCAGGTTGACCTTCTACCTAAACTCCATTTTCCATGCCGATCACCTATAGTCCTCAATTCCCTTAGCGCTTTAAACCTTAGAAAGCTATGGATTTTCATAATATTTGAAAGATTCACAACTCTGAAGAAATTTCTAGAAAGGTTTCAGAAATAGCAGATTTTATCTACTTTTAATCATCAAAAATGTATTAATTGATCTCAATACAACAAAATGTAGAGTTCTCTTTACCCACATTGTTAGATCTTGTGGCACAATTAATAGCATCCCTGGATCTGAGCCATAAGTTCCAGATTCAAGCCCCACTCCACGATTTGATGGCCACTGAAGGTGCATTCATAACTCTGCTCCACGGGCTATAAGGAGCTAATAGGAGCCTGCTCCTATTTCTTATTTTCTTAAAGTCCAAAGATTGCAAATGATGCAAGCAGTCATTTTAAAAACACACTTACCTCCCCAGTAACCAAGTATTTCCCATCTGGAGAGAATGCCAAGGAACTGACTGCTTTTCTACAACAAGAAACAAGATTAGGACAATAATTGACTTGAAGCATCATTAGCAAGCCAGTGTCTCAAACAGAATTTTGAGTAATCAAACTACCCATTTCTTGACTACATAACCAGAATATTTTGCCAACTTCCAAATGCAGGATATTCTGCATGATCAGTGGCAGTGCACCAAGATTAGCTTCAGTTGGTATTAGAGTGTCAACATTATATTCCTGATTACAAGAGAGAGGAGGCTTGTAGCAAGGATGAGCAAACTGACCATGGCACCATGGTCCAGGGAGCTGTTCAAGTGGCAGGAAAGAAGAGAAATGTAGTCGTAGTTGGAACTAGTATAGTCAGGGGAATAGACACTATTCTCTGTAGCCAGGATCAAGAGTCTTGAAGGCTGCATTGCCTGCCCAGTGCCAGGATTTGGGACATCTGCTCTGGGCTAGAGATGAACTTGCAGTGGGAGGGTGAGGATCCAGTGGTTGTGGTCCATATAGGCACAACAAGGGAGATGGTTCTGTGTTGGCAGTTTGAGAAGTTAGGCATTAAATTGAAGTACAGAACCTCCAAGGTTATAATCTCTGGATTATTACCCGAGCTACAGGCAAATTGGCAAAGAGTACGTAAAATTAAAGACATGAATTCATGGCTCAAAGACTGGTGTGGGAAAAGAAATGGGTATCAGTTCATGAGATATTGACATGAGTATTGGGGAAAGTGGAGGCTGTAACATTGGGACTGCCTTCATCAGAATCATGCTAGAAGCAATGTTCTTGTGGGCCGTATAATTGGGGAAGTAGGGAGGGCTTTAAACTAAAGAATGGGGGAGAGGTTTCAGTTGCTTGAAAAATTGGGAAGTCAAAGTTAAAGGTAGGAGTGCAGGTTAGTGATCAGTTAGAGTGTCAACAGAAAACTACAGGTAGGGACAGATCATAGGAACGTTATATTACAGCAAGGACTCACATAAGAGTCTTAATGAGGAGGGAGTAGTGTGCCAAAAACCGAAAGTTTAAAAAAAATCAGGGGTATATGAGGGAGTGGTGGCACAGGATAATGAGGGACAACTTGATTGTCAGAGAGACAGGCTAGAGCAGGAAACGTAAACAAAAATATACAGCACAAGGCAAATCCAGAGTTGTAAACTATGTAAATAAAAATCAAAGCCAAATGTAAATTATCCGAATGCTCAAAGCATTTGCAACAAGATAGATGAGCTGATAGTACAGGTTGCGACACGAATATGACATATTAGCCATTACAGAAACGTGGCTGCATGATCAGTGGCAGTGCACCAAGATTAGCTTCAGTTGGTATTAGAGTGCCAACATTGTATTCCTGATTACAAGAGAGAGAGGAGGCTTGTAGCAAGGATGAGCAAACTGACCATGGCACCATGGTTCAGGGAGCTAAACATTCCAGGGTATATAATGTTTCAAAAGAACAGGCCAAAGGGAAAGAAGGTGAGGTAGTGTTGTTAATCAAGGGATGTTTCAAAGCAGTGCTGAATCTTGATATAAAGCAATGGATAGTGATGTAGAATTGGTTTGGGTCGAAATCATGAATAGTAGGGGAAGGAAAACAAGGATAGTAGTCTGTACACCCCCAAAATGTGACGTCTCAAGAAGTCAGAACATAAATCGGAAAATATTAAAGACTTGTACGAAAGCATCTGAAATCATCATGGGAAATTTTTATCTGCATATCGATTGGACAAACCACACCGGCATGGGTAGCATAGAAGAATAATTTGTGGAGTGCATCAGGATTGCTTTTTAGAGCAGTACGTTGTGGAACCTATCCAGGAACAGGCTATTTTAGACTTGGTTTCATATAATGAAGGATTAATAAGGGATCTTGTAGTTAAGGATCCCCTAGGGGGTACTGACCACAATACGACAGAATCCCAGATACAGTTTGAGGGTAAACACCATCGGCCCACAACCACTGTCTTCAACTTAAATAAGGGCAATTATAATGGTATGAGGGAGGAGCTGTCAAAGGTGAACTAGGTAAACAAGCTAAGATACAAGTCAGTAGATAAGCAGAGGCAGATATTCAAACAGCTGGTCCAAAATGCTGAGCACTTGTTTATCCCAAAATGCTGAGCACTTGTTTACCTGACAAAGGAGCAGCACTCCGAAAGGTAGTGGCTTTTGCTACCAAATAAACCGGTTGGATTTTAACCTGGTGTTGTGAGACTTCTTACTGTGTTTACTCCAGTCCAACACTGGCATCTCCACATCAATTGTGTACAGTCAGCTTTTTTTAATAGGGCACAACTTCTAGTAAAGATAATTGTTTCGAGTCTCGCACACCGGTAAATTATTTACATGCGATACAAAGAGGTAGGCCCAAGACAATAGCTGTTTAATCGCATCCCATCAGTAACGTCATTATCTTTAGTGGTAGATGGATGGAATGTCCGTTCAGATAATTAATGACCAGGAGGAAGGAACAGAATGTAAGGATTCCAAATTTGCCAATGATACGAAGATAGGTGGAAGGACAGGTTGTGATGAGGAGATTGTGATTCTGCAACAGGATATAGAGATTGGGCGATTAGGCAAAAACCTGGCAAATGGAGTTTAATGTGTGGAATTGCGAGGTCATGCACTTTGGTAGGAGGAATCAAAGGGCGGATTATCTAAATGGAGAGAGACTGCAGGTGAGTAAGTACAGAGGGATCTAGGTGATTTTGTGCATGAATCACAAAAGGCTAGCAAGCAGGTCCAACAAGTAATTAAGAAGGCAAATGGCATTTTGGCCTTTGTTTAAAATAGGGAGTTTTGTTGCAATTGTACAGGGTGTTGGTACGGCCTCGCCTGGAATCTCCTGGGACAAGAGGCTTGTTCTATCAAGAGAGACTAAATAGTCTGGGTCTGTATTCTTGGGAGTTTAAAAGAGCGAGGGATGACTTTATTTTAACACACAAGATCCTGAAGGGGCTTGACAGGGTAGATGGTAAGATGTTTTCCTTAGTGGGAGAGTCTTGAACAAGGAGACATAGCTACAAGGCAAAGAGCCAGTTACTTAAAACTGAGGTGTGCAGAAATTTCTTCACAGAGGGTGGTGAAACTCTGGAATTCTCTGGCATAAAAGGGTAATGGAGGCTGGATCATTAGAAGTGGAAGTGGATAAATATTTGATAGATCAAGGAACAGAGGGCTATGGGGAAATGGCACAGAAAAGGAGTTGGGGCCAGCATAGATCAGCCATGATTGTGTTGAATGGTGGGGCAGGCTTGAAGGGCCTGGTGGTCTACTCCTGCTTCTATTTCTTGGTTCTTGTGTACTAGATCCTCCCAAAATCTACTATCGACTTGAGTACTAGTCCTTTCAACACGACCAGTAGCCACCTGCCAGTTCCCGCCAGCTTTGGGCAGCAATTGGCCTGTATCCTGCAAATATTAAAATCACGTGACATTATATTGCTACGGTATGGGGAACTTACCTTGGCTGCAACCTGGCTGATTCTCCAATGGATTTAAAAATCAAGATGAAGAATGCAGAGATAATTTAAACCATATAACTTATTTCCTATTAATCAATTCTGCCTGAGTACTAACAGTTAACCTCCGTACATTCATAAAAGGCAACCTACAGAACAATTACAAAATCAGCTATTAAGTCACATTGTTAAAACAGGCCTAGTTTGTTGCTGGGCAACCTCTACAATGGAACATCTGTAATTCAGTGCGATTCAACCAGAAAGGGTTATACTTAACAGATGAAAATACAACTTAAAACAAAAATCATGGGGTGGTCAGCTTTAACCTGTGTAGTTAAATGGGCTTGTAGTTGAAGGGGCTTAGAGCTCCGAAAGCTTGTGTGGCTTTTGCTACCAAATAAACCTGTTGGACTTTAACCTGGTGTTGTTAAACTTCTTACTGTAGTTAAATGGGAACAGACTAAAAAGACTTGAGCCCAATTTTTCATAATTTCAATATCTTTAAAATTGGATTCCAAGGTTGACAATACTTTCTGATACACACTCAAACACTGCAAAAAATTCCTAAGGTTCAGAATACTTTTTGATACACACCCAAAAACCACAAAACATTTTAAAATAGAACTTTCAATTCTGTAACAAACCATCCTCAAACGTCAACAAAACACCCCTTGAGCCCACAAAGGCAGGAAAAATGGCATGTAGGTTGACTGAATTAGGCTAGATTCAAAATTTGAATTTCTTGATGGCAAGTTGAGACGCAGAGACAAAATCAACAGTGTGTTTGCAGCATGTCAGGCCTCACACTGGTGTATGGCATATATGGTGTATACCTGGAACACATTTGAATGTCCATGAATGGTCATTCCAGGTAAAACTTATTAAAATAAAGGTCTACCTTCAAGATGAAGTCAGCAGTGCACAAGAATCTCCTGGTAAATGGTTCATGTTTGTTTAAAGGTAGTGTACACCAGTCAGCTTTGTGTGGTTGTGTCTGAGGTCAGTGATTTTCCTTGCTGAACGCTGTGCTTTCAATAAGTCTTCTGTTAATGACAATGGAGTTAAGCAGGCAAGTTCTGGCCACGAGGCAAAAGCCACCCTGCTTGACCAGGAGGCTGTTTTATAGCACACCGGGAACGGCATCGTCAGCTGACAACACGTTTCACAACTGAAAAGCATCCCCTGCCATGGAATCACAAGCATCTCCCATGCATACCACCAGCACTTTGCAATCATGAAAGAGAAAGTGGTGCATACTTCTGGTTATACAAACTGGTATGGTACACCACTGACAAAAGTCTGCCCCGAGTGTGCAATATGATACTGCATTGAATCACACAAGTTCAATTTTTTTTGCTTGTGCTCATCCCAGTTGGAGAATCATAATTGAAAGTAGCATGCCTAGATTTGCATTGGTTTTAAGTTTTCTGGTACCCGATTACAATTCGTGACCAATGCAAAGTACGTACTGATACATGGTCATCTGACGAGAAGGCATGGCCAGTCTTTTACCATTTAGTTTTACAATGCCCACTACAATGCTTTGGCACCTTGACCAAGCTATGTGAGCACCCTTGTACAATGCCCTATCAGGAGAGTCAGCAACTTCAGTTAGATAGACAATTGGATTACAGAAGGTTGGAGACCAGAAGGATAATTTGTATTTTTTTTTTTTACAGATAGGGCACAGAGTAAAGCATCAGAACTCCTACCCCTCCTTGGCAGTAAAATACAAATATACAGATATAGTGGGAAACACTTTACAACAGCACTTCAAATCATAGAATTCCTACAATGCAGGAGGTTGTCATTCGGACCATCAAGCCTGCACCAACAACAATCCCACCCAGGTCCTATCCATGATATCCCATGCATTTACCCTGCTAATCCCCTTGACACCAAGGGACAATTTAGCATGGCCAATCCACCTAAACTCCACACCTTTGGACTATGGGAGGAAACTGGAGCACCCAGAGGAAACCCACACAGACACTGGGAGAATGTGCAAACTCCACACAGTCACCCGAGGCTGGAATTCAACCCAGGTCACTGAGAGACAGCAGTGTTAACCACTGTGCCACCCACTCTGAAATGTTATTCTCAAGTAATATTGCTGAGATTTGATACTTAGGTTTATATGGGCTAAAAAACATATTAAACCAAAAAAGGTGTATGTGGCAACACCGTATTCAGAGGGTATAAGCTTCAAACACTGACAATGGCAAAAAAACTCTACACTATATAGTCAGAAATAGACTTGTAATAATGACATTTAGTTTCTTACTTTAATGACAACAGGCTGAAGCTTAATTGGGGGAAATTTCCATGATATTAAACACTCATTCCCTTAATTTGAAAAAACACAAATTTTATGTTGCAGTACAAAGTGGAAATAAATTGAGTGTCACAGAATAACACTACATTTGAGAATGCACTCCCAAACAAAAAACAATGCAATGAGGTGGACAAAAAAGGCTTAATAAATTAAAGTTAAAAAAACAGATTCATCCATGTTGATCCTATCTATTGGACAGTGTACGGCCATGCAGCATCTTTCCCAGCTGCTAGCAATGTTAATTCACAGGAAGGCAACAGGGGATCAATCTACTGAAAACCTATTTTTCTAAAGGTAATTAAGCATGAGGCAACCATGATTACTCAGGATATATACTAGACATACTTGCATACCTACAATCAGGGAGGTCCCAAAGATCACACAAGAAACAGAAGCATCACCAGTGTAATATTCTACTTTTCACATTTCAACTATTCCTATATCCTTTCATACAAGGATTTAAGGCAGCACATTGTGCTCCAAATTAATGTTGCTTTCATGTAAACACAATTGGATTATTCCACAATAGATGTTTGGATTAATTCTCTCTTACCTGGAAGCATTGAGTATGTGAGTCTGTTTATTTTTTTTGGGGTTACATAACACCACCACACACCTTTTAAAACAGAAAAAAAAGAGAACAAGATTTTGTGTTACAGACAAAAAGACAAATATATCAACTTAGTATTGTAACTACTGAGCCATCAAAAACAACTACAAGTGTTTATTAAAGCAAAATCCAGTGGGATGCTGGAATCCGAAACAAAATACAGAAAATGCTGGAAAAACTGAGCAGTTCTGGCAGCATTTGTGGAGAAATTAGAATTAACAGTTTCGGTCTGCATGACTCCTGTTTAGAGTTAGAGGGAGAAATGTGTTGCATGGGGGGGGGGGGGGGAAGAGAGAGAGTAGTTGGAACAGAGCAGCTCAATGATTGGAGAGAGCTGGGAAAGATTAAAATATTGTGTAGGTTGCGAGACAGAGGTGGTATTAATGGCAAACAGCGCTAGTCGTTACATAATGGTAAGAATTTGTTGATGGAAGAGTAAAGGTCACTGCTCAATGAAAGCAAAACTTAAGAACCAATGACAAATGGCCCAGAGGGGAGAGGGTTATTTGCACTGGGACAAAAAAAATGTTTCATAGAATCCCTATAGTGCAGAAAGTGGCCATTCAGCCCATCGAGTCGGCACCAACTCTCTGCATTTCACCCAGCCCATCCCTCCTAACACTGCCTACCTAACCTACACATCTTTGGGCAATTTAGCATGGCCAATCCACAATCTTTGGACTGTAGGAGGAAATCAGAGCATCTGAAGGAAACTCATGCAGACACGGAGAAATTCTACACTGAGTCGCCCAAGGCTGGTATTGAACCTGGGTCCCTGGCACTGAGGCAGTAATGCTAACCATTGTGTCACTCGGAATATAAAAAAAGAGTCAAGATGGAGGAGAAAGTTGTTGAGTCCAAAGGATGTAACATGCCCATTCAAAAGGTGAGGTGCTGTTCCTCTGATTTGCGTTGGGCTTCATTGGAGCATTGCAGCATGCACAGGCGGATGGTGAGTTCAATGTACAGAGACCACATTGGGAACAGAGAACAGTAGACCAAATTGAAGGGGGTGCAAGTGAAATGTTGCTTCACCTGAAAGGAAGGTGTTCGGTGCCTTGAACAATGAGGAGGAAGCAGGTAAAGGTAGGTGTTGCACCTTTTGCTGTTGCAAGGGAAGGTGCTATGGGAAGGGGATGAGAAGTTGAGGTGATGGAGGAGTGGACCAGGGTGTCACAAAGAGAGCGGTCCCTGCGGAATGCTGACGGAGTATGAGAGGATGATGTATTTCATGGTGGCATCATGATGTTGGAGTTGGCAGAAATGGTGGAGGATACTAATTTTTACATTGTATATAATTCTACTCATTTACACATTACTAACAAAAGTATGTTTAAGTATCCTGAGCTTCAGCAAAACTATAATAATGCCATTCTGCTTTGGAAATTGATGCATACGGTTATCAGTAAAGCAATTCCTCATTTCACAATATTACTCATTTACCCAGTGCATTGGCTCTGTTTTTCAAATAGAATCATGAATCCCTACATTACAAAAAAGGAGGCCATTCAGCCCATCGAGTCTGCATCAACACCAATCCCACCCAGGCCCTATCCCCTAACTCCACATATTTGCCCTGCTAGTCCCCCTGACACTAAAGGGCAATTTAGCATGGCCAATCCACCTAGCCCACTCATCTTTGGAGTGAGAGGGGAATGATGTGGAGATGCCAGCGTTGGACTGGTGTGGGCACAGTAACCTGGTGTTGTGAGACTTCTTAAAGTCCAACAGGTTTATTTGGTAGCACAAGCTTTTGGAGTCTCGCTCCTTTTCCAGGTGAGTGAAGAGTTGTGTTCAAACAGGGTGTATATAGACACAAACTCAATTTACAAGATAGTGGTTGGAATGCGAGTCTTTACAGGTAATCAAGTCTTAAAGGTACAGACAATGTGAGGGGAGAGAGGGTTAAGCACAGGTTAAAGAGATGTGTATTGTCTCCAGCTAGGACAGTTAGTGAGATTTTGCAAGCCCAGGCAAGTCGTGGGGGTTACAGATAGTGTGACATGAATCCAAGATCCCAGTTGAGGCCATCCTCATGTTTGCGGAACTTGGCTATCAGTCTCTGCTCAGCGATTCTGCATTGTCGCATGTCGTGAAGGCCACCTTGGAGAACACTTACTCGAAGATCAGAGGCTGAATGCCCGTGACTGCGGAAGTGTTCCCCAACAGGAAGAGAATACTCCTGCCTGGTGATTGTCGAGCGGTGTTCATTCATCTGTTGACCAGAGCACCCGGAGGAAACTCACACAGAAGATTGCAGACAATTGATTTTTCACCTGATAAAAATTACCAGTTGTTAACTTAAGCTGAGACAACTGCCCCTCACTCAATTATTACACCGAGTAAATATTGACTTCTAGTTTCACAATCACAGGATTTCCCCATAGAGTTGATCACAGCTCAGAGAAAAGGGAGCTTTAAGGTTATTGGGTTTCAGTGTGTTCTTGGCAAAAGCTTGGAAGAAGAGATCAGGCTGTCTTGGTTTCTTATTACTGACAATCAAGGTCAAATACAGGGTAGAGATGTTACAACTATTATGCAAATGTTGATATGGCTTTTACCCATTGAAAAAGTGCGATACCCAGTTTGCATATATAAACAAGGCAAGAAAAATACATAAAATGACAATGTGTTTTTATATTTGTTTTTGCAAGCAATGCCCACAAGGCCAGCATTGATTACCCATCCTTAATTGCCCAAGGCCTTCTTGAACTACTGCAGTACTTATGGTGTAGATCCACCCACAATGCTCTCAGAGTGGAAGCTCCAGGATTTTGACCCAGCAACAGTGAAGGAACTGCTGTCTGTGTGCCAGTGGTAGAGAGAGTGAACGTTTAAGGTGGTGAGTGGAGTGATTAACCAGGCTGCTTTGTCCTGAAGTGTGTGCAAGCTGCACTCATCCAGGAAAGTGGAGAATATTCCATCAGTTTCCTGATTTGTGCCTTGTAGATGGTGCACAGGCTTTAGGGAATCAGAAAGTGAGTTAAGTGCTGTAGAATTTCTAGCCTCAGACCTGCTCTTGAAGTCACAATATTAATATGGCTGGTCAAATTACATTTCTGATCAATGGTAACTTAGGATGTTGGTGGCATGGTTAGTAATGATAGTAATACCACTGTTTCACGGGAAGACGGTCAGATTCTCTTTCATGCAAATTAGTAGGCCACTCAGTACTTTGAGACTGCTCCGCCATTCAACAAGCTCCTGGCTGATCTGATTGTAACCTCCACCTACCTGATAACTTTCCACTCCCTTGTTGATCTTTGTCTTAAAAATATTCAAAGACTCTGAATCCATCACCTGTTGAGGAAGAGAGTTCCAAAGACTCTCATCCCCAAGGAAAAATAATTATTTTTGTTCTAAATATGCAATCCCTTAATTTTTTTTTAAAAAATGGCCCTTAGTACTAGATTCTCCCACAAGAGGAAACATCTCCACATAGTCCCTGTCAAATGTGAATTGTCTTGAACACTTGTGAAATCTTCAGCAAACTTCCCTATTGTAACTTTATATTGAAGAGAAATGCATTGAAAATGGTTGGGCCTGAGGAACCGATGTCCTGAGCTCTAAGCAAACAACTTTGAACAGAGTGTGGCCTTAAAAAAGGTCTGTACTTGCATGGAAGCGCATTCTCCAACTGATCATGACCAATATGAAAGGAGATCAGAGTTGTTTATATATAATCCCTGGACTGTCAACATGTCACTAGGTTTGACAGAGGGCGAGATAACCAAAGCTTTAAAGCTTAAGCAAGATGAGTTTTAAAAATAGATTAACTAAACTGCAACAAAATGTGATTTGCTTTTGCTTGTTCCTAGATCTATGAACAATGAAATCAAGCAGCTAATCAGTACAATACAAAACCCCACAAGACAAAAATTCCACTCCTGCCATTGAGCAATCATGTCACAGCACAGGAGGCAGCCATTTGGCCCATTATGTTTACACCACTCTTTCCACATGAACATTATAACTAAATACCATTCTTCTGCCTTTTCCCAATACCCTTGCACATGACCTTCTCTCCAAGTAAAAGAGTCCCAAACACTCCAATCTATCCTCATGCTTAAGTTGCTCATCCCTGGAACCATGCTTGCAAACCTCTTCTGCAGTCATCCTTCCTATTGTGTGGTGACCAGAACTGTATACAGCTGAGGTCCAACTCATGTCTTGTACAAGTTCAGCGTAACCTCCTTGTGCTTGAACTCTATGCTCCTTTTATAAAGCCAAGGCCAAGGTCATCCCCACACCCCCATTTCTTGCCTTCAAACAACCACGCAACCTCAACAGACCATTGTCCGCAGCAAGCTACCCAGCCTTCAGGAGAACAGTGACCATGACACCACACAACCCTGCCACAGCAACCTCTGCAAGACGTGCCGGATCATCGACACGGATGCCATCATCTCACGTGAGAACACCATCTACCAGGTACACGGTACATACTCTTGCAACTCGGCCAACGTTGTCTACCTGATACGCTGCAGGAAAGGATGTCCCGAGGCATGGTACATTGGGGAAACCATGCAGACGCTACGACAACGGATGAATGAACACCGCTCGACAATCACCAGGCAAGACTGTTCTCTTCC
Source organism: Mustelus asterias (assembly GCF_964213995.1). Classification (NCBI taxonomy): domain Eukaryota; kingdom Metazoa; phylum Chordata; class Chondrichthyes; order Carcharhiniformes; family Triakidae; genus Mustelus; species Mustelus asterias. The sequence goes on along the minus strand of NC_135824.1, from coordinate 43,341,347 downwards.
TGTGGGGGAGCACTGCAGCAGTCACGGGCATTCAGCCTTGGATCTTCAGGTAAGCATTCTCCAAGGCGGCCTTCACGACACACGACAGCGCAGAGTCGCTGAGCAGAAACTGATAGCCAAGTTCCGCACACGAGGACAGCCTAAACCGGGATGTTGGATTTATGTCACATTATCAGTAACCCCCACAGCTTGCCCCTGGTCTTGCATAATCTCACCAGCTGTTCTGTCTGGAGACACTACACATCTCTTTAACCTGTGTTTAATGTTCCCTCCAACCACATTATCTGTACCTTTTAAGACCTGGCTGGCTGTAGAGATTTGCATTTTAATTAGTATTCTGTAACTTGATTTGTGTCTGTGCACTGTTGGAGAACAGAGACCACTCCATCTGACGAAGGAGCAGCAAGCTCCGAAAGCTTACGGTATTTGCTACCAAATAAACCTGTTGGACTTTAACCTGGTGTTGTGAGACTTCTTACTGTGCTTTTATAAAGCCCAGGATACTGTATGCTTTATTAATTCTTCACCTGACTTGCCACCTTCAATGATCTATGCTTTAATTACTCTCTCCTCTTGCACCTTCGATGATCTATGCACATATACCCCAGGTCCCTCCACCATCTCACTCCCCAAACCCCATTCCCTTCCCACCTTTGAGGGCGAGGGCAGCCTATAGTCAGAGACTATAGCAACTTTACCTACCATTGATTACAAAAGAAACCACAATTGTGGAATCTAGTTGAATTGACAGTTAGTAGTATAGTAGACAGGAAGCATCTTTGGACATTTCTCCAAATGACTAAATTATATTTAGTAAATCGCCACGAGAGATCAAAAACAAGAGCACACAGCCTGGACATAGACTGCAAGTTGATGGCAGGGACATACGTGAAACATACCAAGTGGAAGTTAACACACTCAGAAGAGGGAGGTGGGGGGGGGGGGGGGGGGGGGGGGGGGGAGGAGAGAGAGAGAAGGGTGGAAAGAGGAAGACATGGTCAAAAAATGTGCAATAAATTTTGATTAATTTGCAAGTCATTTATTAAATGGACGTTGTTTGGTTACACACATCAAGCAGACTTTTCACAGCATCACTTAATTTTGGAACCAACTCTGTCACACCCAATGTCTGGGTCCAATGGCATACATACCAAAAATCAAATTGAACTTCCTCAATTACAGGAAATGATCAAAATAGACACACCTGTTTATCCAGTTGTTATGGCATTAAGCTGCAGCTCAACTATATTAGAATGTTTTCAGATTAAAACTGCAACGCTGTGTGTTATATAAAACCAATAATCAAAATTAATTCCTGAACAGTTAAGACTAACAACTAGACTTCTAAAATGAGCTTAGTTGAAAAATAATGAGAGCAGAGGTTGGAAGGCAAATAGTTTTGACAAATGGGTTGCAAGACAGTCAAGATTGAATACAAGCTCTGAACAAATATGAGTCACCCTTTAGAGTGATAGCATTTGCAAACTAACAAAGCATGGGTGGCACAGTAGCACAATGGTTAGCACTGCTGCTTCACAGCTCCAGGGACCTGGGTTCGATTCCTGGCTTGGGTCACTGTCTGTGTGGAGTTTGCACATTCTCCCCGTGTCTGCATGGGTTTCCTCCGGGTGCTCCGGTTTCCTCCCACAGTCCAAAGATGTGCAGGCTGGTTGATTGGCCATGCTAAAATTGCTCCTTAGTGTCCCAAGATGCGTAGGTTAGAGGGATTAGCGGGTAAATATGTAGGGATACGGGGGTAGGGCCTGGGTGGGATTGTGGTCGGTGCAGACTCAATGGGCCAAATGGCCTCTTTCTGCACTGTAGGGTTTCTATGATTCTAAAGCCAAAATACTGCAGATGCTGGATTCTAAAATAAACCAAACCAGAAAATTGCGGAAATGATAGCAGATCAGGTAGCCTCAGTGGAGAGAGAAATAAATTTAACATTTCTGGTTGATGACCCGAGTGTTTCTCTCTCCACAGATGCTGCCTGGTCAGCTGATTATTTCGAGCAATTTCTGTTTATCAATGGAACTGGCAGTTTACTGCCATTTGAAAAACAAAGTCTACACTTAAAATCAAGGCAAAATTTTAGAGCAGCAAACTAAAATTCTTACACAAATCTTCAATTTAGTTACTAATACTTTGGCAAAGGACTTTGCTGAAACATTGGGCTACCAATTCACTTGTTTCAAATTGTTGGCAACATTTTCCTAACTGAAGTTGAATTATTCTGCTCATGTTTCACAACAGGGTATTTAAAGCCAATGCCGAATCCTTACACAGGCCAGATGAAAATAGTCATGTAAACCTTTAACTATTTTCCAGCCCATTAAAACTAAACATCGCCCTTTTTTGGCACAATTTTCTACATTAATTCCTTTCTATTCATTTTTTCCTCACTCTAGCCTTGTCAAGAGCACTTCATTAGTATATGGAATTAGTGCAGCAGAGCACAAATTTAAAAGCGGGATTATAAATGTACTGATGCAAGGAATTTCAGATGTACATCAATACAAACATCTATTTATTTTGTAAAATCTAGTACCACTTGCTGTAATTTAGCATTTAATTTAAAGTGACTTTTAAATTTAAGTAAAAGCAAAATAATGTGGATGCTGGAATCCGAAACAAAAACAGAAAATGCTGGAACATCTCATCAGGTCTGACAGCATCTGCGGAGAGAATAAAGCCAACGTTGAGTCTGGATGACACTTCGTCAGAGCAAATAAAGCTCTCTGCTGGGCAGCAGGTGTGATCAGCAAATTAGGTAACTGGCCTAATCTGGTTCTTTAACTGCCACATAGTAGTATTTTTGCAATGGGTTAAAGAGTCTACAGTATAAAAGTAGAGAAGTGTCATTACAATTGTACAAGGCATTAGTGAGACCACACTTGGAATAGTGTGTTCAGTTTTGGTCACTTTCTCCAAGGAAGGATGTGGTAGCACCGGAGGCAGTTCTGAAGAGGTTCATTAGATCGATTCCAGGTTTGAAGGATGTGTCTTTTCAGGAACAGTTGAGTAGCTTGGGCTCGTACTTACTGGAGTACAGAAGAATGAGGGGGGATTTGATTGAGGTATATAAAATACTCAACGGAATTGATAAAGTAAATGTTGACCAAATGTTCCCCCTTCTAGGGCAAGAGATCATAGTTGTAGGGTAAGGGGGAGGTTCAAGTCAGCGATACGGAGAAGCTACTTCTCACAGAAGGTTGTGAACCTAAGGAATTCACTGCCCCAAACTGCAGTGGATGCAAAATCAGTGACTTTAGGAAAGAGATGGATGAATATTTGATCAAAAGTGAGATTAAGGGTATATGGGGAAAAGGCAGAGAAGGGGAGTTAGGATGAGATGGGGGATCCGCCATGATCATAAAGAATGGCGGAGTGGGCTTGAAGGGCTGAATTGCCTATTCTCACTCCTAATTCCTATGCAGACTCATCTGAAACTCAGTAGTATAGATGAGAGGTCAAGTACACAGGTAGCGTGTGCAATTGGTTCGCAGTATAAAGAGTTTGATGAGTAAGGAAGTTCGGGGGTTCAGGGGGTGGAGAATCCTTCTACCAATCACCTTAAAATCTATGCTCCTTGGTAACTGACCTCTCAGCTAGGGGAAAACTGGTCTGTCCTGTCTACCCTATCCAGGCCCCTCAATTAGTCACCTCTCAGCCTCGTCCGTACAGAGGAAAATAACCCTCACCTATCCTTAGCTGTAATTTTCAAGCCTGGCAACATACTTGTAGTCTCCTCTGTACTCTCTTCAGAGAGATCATGTCTTTCCTATAATGTGATGATCAGAACTGTACACAGAATTCCAGCTATGGCCTAACCAGTGTTTTATACAACAATACATCACTACTTTTGTATTATATACCTTGTGTCATAAAGCAGAGGTTGATTGTCCCCTCTGAGAACTAACGTCGAAACATCCCAAAGAGGAGTACCTCGCCCTATAATCTTTAAAAAGTGTGTGAAGTGGTGCGACCTGTTCTTCAGCAACTTCTAGTGGTTAAATACAAAATAAATCCCTGACACATTCTAAAATCAACATGTAACAATTTATTCATCTAACTGAGCAAATTATTAACAAACCAAATAAATCCCTTCTATTAACTACTCCGGAATAAAACAAGATTCTACTGGTATGCTGTTCAAATAAATACAATTCCCACTCATTAACAAAATAGAATTTAGTCACTCTCTAAATTGCAACCAGGTTTCGTCTCTTCCGGAATATTCTGTTTTCTCTGTTGATTCTTCTGTCTGGAACTTTTCTTCTTTGCTATCTAGATGGTGCTCTCTAAGACATAGATGAAGCTACGAGAGCCAGCGATTGTTGAGTGGGGAGTGGAGACAGGTGTCAGTTGCTCTACCTTTTGTCCCACTGCCCCCTTCTTTCATACCCATATCATCAATATTTCCCACAATAGGATTGGTCCTAGGTTATCAAAACAATCAGATTTAAATTTATTATGTTTTTGGTATCCAAGTGCCCGATTCAAATTGATTGGCTAAATTCAAAAGCCTGGTAAAACAGCTACTTGGCCTTTCGATACAAATGTTTCAGTTTGGCCTCTCGATGTACTTGCAATTTGTAAAAAAATCTTCAAGCACAGAAAAAGCATCACCTTTTAACTTCCTAGCTCCCAATCTACAACTACTCTACCCAACTTCACAACACTTGTCCAATACTGAATTCCATTTGCCACTTCTCTGCCGACTCAAACCATTGATATTATGATACATGACCCACCCCTAACAAAACCATGCTGATCACTATCCCCAATTAATCTTAAGTGACAGTTTATCCTGTCTCAAAATTGATTCTAATAATTTTCCCACTATCAAAGTCAGACTGACTGGCCTATAATTATTTGGCCCACCCCTCACTTTTTTTTTCAATAATGGTACAACATACACAGACCTCTGAATCCTCTGGTACCTCACCTGTATCTAGTGAGAATTGGAAAATGATCCTCCAAGCATCTGCTATTTCTTCCCTGGTTTCCTTCAACAGCCTGACATACAATCCATCCAGCCCTGGTGATTTATTCAAGGATGTCAATCCCTCCATTACTTCCTCTCTCATAATGCTTATTGTATCTAATACTTCATGCTCCTCTTTAACTAGAATGTTTGGTTCAAATCTAAAATTAGAATTTCTTGCATTCATTCTCAAGCCAAGATACAGAGCTTGCTCTCATCCACTTTACAGCCTGAAGATGTACAGAGGTTAAAAAAAGTCCAATAGAATGCTTTGCTCAAAAACTAAGGTGTATATTGCCTAATGTTCTCCAAAATCAGAGTCCAGACTACATCAAATTGCATAAATCTCTTTAAAACTGCTATGCACAATATTGATATTCCAAACAATTCACTGTTTACATCTTCCAGTAGGAAGAAAAAATTGAATTCTATACTGCTATGGAAACTTCTGAACTAATACAAGCCCTACAATGAGACACTATCCAATTATCAATATTTAAAATCAATCTGGCTTAAAAACTGAGGCTGCTGTACAATTTCATACCCGCCAGGCATGATTAGATCAGGAAGAGCAAATGCAGCAATTTACCCAGTTTAGAATTTGATAAATGCATCTAAATATTTAACATCGTACTTTTATATTAAGATGCAGAAAAAGATAATTTTTTTGATAAGCATTCTCACACTTCAATAGTCTCCGTCAACCCATATGTACCCCTTATCTGTTAGATAATTGAGGGGAGCATTGGTTAACATTAAATATTCTTTTAGCAAAGCACAGTCACTTCCTACTGACAAAGCAGTTTTTGATGCTCACCATTAGGCAATTGGAGTCTCGCAATATCTTCTACCCATGACAATTCTTTACATGCAAATTCAGCCTGCGGCTGTTGGTGACCAATCAAGAAATCATAGAAACCCTACAGTGCAGAAGGAGGCCATTCGGCCCATTGAGTCTGCACCGACCACAATCCCACCCAGGCCCTACCCCCACATATTTACCCACTAATCCCTCTAACCTACGCATCCGAAGACTCTAAGGGGCAATTTTTAACCTGGCCAATCAACCTAATCCGCACATCTTTGGACTGTGGGAGGAAACCGGAGCACCCAGAGGAAACCCACGCAGACACGAGGAGAATGTGCAAACTCCACACAGACAGTGACCCGAGCTGGGAATCGAACCCGGGACCCTGGAGCTGTGAAGCAGCAGTGCTAACCACTGTGCTACCGTGCCGCCAATCAAGTATGAACCACAGCCGAATCCAACCTAACTTTCCTAGCTGACTACATTACAGGAACCTCTTTTATAACTTCCCGGTTAGTTTAACAAGGGTAAAGGCATTTGGTTCCAGTACTTTAAACATGAACTGGATCAGCATGTACCCTGATGTAATCTCCTAGCTTCATGGGTCTGTATACCTCAGTAGGTTTCATAGTTTCCTGTCTGTTCTGAGGATTATCTCCAAGCTATGGGCAATTTGCTGGATGTGAGGTACAGTATAGTTTTACAGTCAGGAAAAAGCGAGAAGAGACTTGGTACAATGGCAACTTTTTCATCCCAGTTTTCAGCAAAACGCGTTGGGAAGTGTCATCACGGAGGTGGACACTGACAAATTTATGACGGCAGCCAAATATGAGCAGGGCACTCCACAATCCTTCGGTTGACAGAGTGAAAAGGCTTTAAAGAGGTTGAAAAACACCATGTAGTTGGTGCTGTTCCTTGCTCATTTCTTGAATTTGCCACAAAGTGATCATGTCTGAACCTCTCAATGGGCAAAAAACTCACCGTGACGCTGAAGAAATTCCTTGGCCACTGGGCAGTTGGGGATAGGTGGTCAAGGAGATTCCTTGCAACGATCTTTGCTGTGGCAGGCAGTAGAGACACTTCTGTGGTTATCACAATCAGGCTCATCTCTCTTCTTGAATATAGTCACAATTACAGGGCCCAAGATCTCCTTGTGTGCACTCTTCTTCCCAAATAAGGGGGGAGGTCACACAGGCGTGCATCTCCATCATGTTTCAGAATTTCAGCAAGGATTGTCTTTTTTTTTAAGTTGGGACCACAACTTTTCACAATATATAAATATATATAAACGATTTGGAAGGAGGAACTGAAGGCACTGTTGCTAAGTTTGTAGATGATACAAAGATAGATAGAGGGACAGGTAGTATTGAGGAAGCGGGGGGGGCTGCAGAAAGACTTGGATAGGTTAGGAGAGTGGGCAAAGAAGTGGCAGATGGAATACAATATGGAAAAGAGAGATTAAGCACTTTGGAAGGAGGAATGGAGGCATAGACTATTTTCCAAATGGGAAAATGCTTAGGAAATCAGAAACACAAAGGGACTTGGAAGTCACTGTTCAAGGTTAACGTGCAGGTTCAGTCAGCAGTTAGGAAGGCAAATGCAATGTTAGCATTCATGTCGAGAGGGCTAGAATACAAGAGCAGGGATGCACTTCTTAGGCTGTATAAGGCTCTGGTCAGACCCCATTTGGAGTATTGTGAGCAGTTTTGGACCCCGTATCTAAGGAAGGATGCGTTGGCCTTGGAAAGGGTCCAAGAGGAGGTTCACAAAAATGATCCCTGGAATGAAGAGCTAGTTGTATGAGGAACGATTGAAGACTCTGGGTCAGTACTCGCTAGAGTTTAGAAGGATGAGGGGGGATCTTATTGAAACTTACAGGATACTGCGAAGCCTGGATAGAGTGGACGTGGAGAGGATGTTTCCAATTGTAGGAAAAACTAGAACCAGAGGGCACAACCTCAGACTAAAGGGACGATCCTTTAAAACAGATGGGAAGGAATTCCTTCAGAGAGTGGCAAATCTGTGGAACTCTTTGCCGCAGAAGGCTGTGGAGGCCAGGTCATTGAGTATCTTAAAGACAGAGATAGATTGATTCTTGATTAATAAGGGGATCAGGGGTATGGGGAAAAGGCAGGAGAATGGGGATGAGGAAAATTTTAGCCATGATTGAATGGCGGAGCAGACTCGATGGGCCAAATGGCCTAATTCTGCTCATAGATAGAACATAGAACAGTACAGCACAGAACAGGCCCTTCGGCCCACGATGTTGTGCCGAGCTTTATCTGAAACCAAGATCAAGCTATCCCACTCCCTATCATCCTGGTGTGCTCCATGTGCCTATCCAATAACCGCTTCAATGTTCCTAAAGTGTCTGACTCCACTATCACTGCAGGCAGTCCATTCCACACCCCAACCACTCTCTGCATAAAGAACTTACCTCTGGTATCCTTCCTGTATCTCCCAGCACGAACCCTATAGTTATGCCCCCTTGTAATAGCTCCATCCACCCGAGGAAATAGTCTTTGAACGTTCACTCTATCTATCCCCTTCACCATTTTATAAACCTCTATTAAGTCTCCCCTCAGCCTCCTCCGCTCCAGAGAGAACAGCCCTAGCTCCCTCAACCTTTCCTCATAAGACCTACCCTCCAAACCAGGCAGCATCCTGGTAAATCTCCTCTGCACTCTTTCCAGCGCTTCCACATCCTTCTTATAGTGAGGTGACCAGAACTGCACACAATATTCCAAATGTGGTCTCACCAAGGTCCTGTACAGTTGCAGCATAACCCCACGGCTCTTAAACTCCAACCCCCTGTTAATAAAAGCTAACACTATAGGCCTCATCCACTACTCCACCAAGATTGGTGGAGTAGTGGATGAGGTGGAGGGCTGTTATAGGCTGCAAAGAGACATAGATAGGATGCAAAGCTGGGCTGAAAAATGGCAAATGGAGTTTAACCCTGATAAATGTGAGGTGATTCATTTTGGTAGGACTAATTTAAATGTGGATTACAGGGTCAAAGGTAGGGTTCTGAAGACTGTGGAGGAACAGAGAGATCTTGGGGTCCATATCCACAGATCTCTAAAGGTTGCCACTCAAGTGGATAGAGCTCTATCCACTTGAGTGGCAACCTTTAGAGATCTGTGGATATGGACCCCAAGATCTCTCTGTTCCTCCAGTCTTCAGAACCCTACCTTTGACCCTGTAATCCACATTTAAATTAGTCCTACCAAAATGAATCACCTCACATTTATCAGGGTTAAACTCCATTTGCCATTTTTCAGCCCAGCTTTGCATCCTATCTATGTCTCTTTGCAGCCTATAACAGCCCTCCACCTCATCCACTACTCCACCAATCTTGGTGCCATCAGCTCCTGTGTCTTATGGTCTTATTTTGTATTTAACCACTAGAAGTTCCTGAAGAGCTTGTCACGTCAATTCACACACACTTTTTACAAATTATTATAAGGCAAGGTACTCCTCTTTGGGTGTTTTGGTATTAGTTCGGTGTGTGTGTTGGGGGGAGGGGGGGCTTCTTATATGCGAAAATAGTATCAAATTGCATTTCCTAACCAACTTCTAAAAGATAGCGTCAGCTACCCAATATAAATCTATACCATTAATGTGGCAAAGTTGCTTTTATATTACAGCAATAGAAATAACAAATGTAGAAAATAAAATTAAAAGGACAGAGTTATACAATAAATACTAGTTTAAAATGGGTCCAATTAAACCCAAAAGGCTGTGTCAACTGTTTCTTAGATATGAATCCCACAATATCTGGGGTTGCTTAATGTCACTTACCCTGCTGGATATGCCACTAGTCCTGTGGTTAAATCACAGGCTAAACTACTGCTGCTGGAAGCTGTAATTCCAATGACTTTGTCCAGAGTAATCTGAAAAGAGAAACAATTAAATGGCACTCAAGGAGTCAGCTAATGGTTATTCAAAGCCCAAAAGAAAAACCCAAGAAGGATAATTGAATTGAACTGCAATTCATTCATGACCAGAAGTTTTTTCTCTACCAACCCTTCCCCATCCAAACTCCAAGATTGCACAAAATCAAAACTATTAGAACATAGAACATAGAAAGCCACAGCACAAACAGGCCCTTCGGCCCACAAGTTGCGCCGATCACATCCCCACCTCTAGGCCTATCTATAGCCCTCAATCCCATTAAATCCCATGTACTCATCCAGAAGTCTCTTAAAAGACCCCAACGAGTTTGCCTCCACCACCACCGACGTCAGCCGATTCCACTCACCCACCACCCTCTGAGTGAAAAACTTACCCCTGACATCTCCTCTGTACCTACCCCCCAGCACCTTAAACCTGTGTCCTCTCGTAGCAACCATTTCAGCCCTTGGAAATAGCCTCTGAAAGTCTACCCTATCCAGACCTCTCAACATCTGGTTTATAGATGGATATTGGTTTATAGGTCTAGAAATTGAGATCACTGCTTACGACAGCAAAGATTCTACAGCAAAGTATTAAGACAAGTTGAACATCTAACATTTCACATACAATGCAAAAATAAATCTAAAGAAAAAAGCTACTTAACATATTAAAAATCTGGTTGCACTGTTACAACAATGCAATTTGCAGAGGGTGGCAGGAGGGAAGTAACTAACTTCTAATCCCATCATTCCAACTAGAAACAAGCTTTATGAAATCCTAATAAAGAAATAGGAGCAAGAGGCGCCATTTGGCCTCTTGAGCCTACTGCATCATTAAGATCATGACTTTTCTGATTGTCCTTTGCTTCACTTTCCTACTACAACCTTCAACTCCATTACTGATCAAAGATCTGCTTCATGGCTTGGGTTAAGAGCCCCAAGGATGGCACTGTAGCACAGTGGTTAGCACTGCTGCTTCACAGCTCCAGGGACCTGGGTTTGATTCCCAGCTTGGGTCATTGTGCAAACTCCACACAGACACTCTCCTCGTGTCTGCGTGGGTTTCCACCCAGTCCAAAGATGTGCGGGTCAGGTTGATTGGCCATGCTAAAATTGCCCTTAGTGTCCTGAGATGTGTAGGTTAGAGGGATTAGTGGGTAAATATGTAGGGATATGGGGGTAGGGACTGGGTGGGATTGTGGTTGGTGCAGACTCAATGGGCCGAAGGGCCTTTTTCTGTACTGTAGGGTTTCTGTGATTTCTGTGAGTGTATTAGTGACCCAGCCCCCACTACCCAAGAGGAACAGAATACCAAAAATTAACAACGCACAAGAAAATAAATTTCTTCTCACAGGTTAGATGCATTGGCCATGCAATTTAGCATACCTTAGTATACCTGAACAGACACCGGAGTATATGACGTGGGGATTTTCATAGTAACTTCATTGCACTGTTAGTGTAAGCCTACTTGTGACACTAATAAATAGACTTGCATTTAAGATGAAATTTTGAGACCCCTTATTTTGAAACTGCTCCCCCAGTTCTAAATTCCCCATCAATGGAACATCCTCTCCACATCCTCTCACTGTCAAGTTCTCTCAGAATCATTTATGCTTCAGTAAGATTATGGCCCAAGCTACTCAAACTTCCCTCAAGACAACTTCTTCATCCCAGGAATCAATCCAGTGAGCCTGCTTCCAATACAAATGAGACCAAAACTGTACTCTAGTTGCGGTTTCACCAATGCCCCTTACAGTTGTCGCAGAACCTCCTTGCTTTTACACTCCATCCCCTTGCAATAAAGGCCAATATCCAATTTGCCTTCACAGTTACTTGCTATACCTGCATGACAACTTTGTGATGCATGCACAAAGGAGACCTAGATCCCTCTGTACCACAGCATTCTGCATTCTTGCTTGGACATAGGTTTAAGGTGCATGGGAAAAGTTTAGAGGAGATGTGCAAAGTAAGTTTTTTTTTACACAGAGGGTGACAAATATTTGGAACACGCTGCCCAGGAAAGTGGTGGGAGCAGGTACGATAGCAGCATTTAAGGAGCATCCAGCCAAATACATGAATAAATTGGGAATGGAAGGATACGTACTCTGTAAGGTTTTAGTTTAGGCAGGCATCATGATCGGCTCAGGCTTGGAGGGCCAAAGGACCTGTTCCTGTGCTGTACTGTTCTTTGTTCCAGCATTTTCCCAATGACAGGTGTCATTGGCTAACTTGCCTATTGTTCCCTGCTTTGTCTCTTCCCCCCCCCCCCCAACTTTCTTGAATTGTATATTACACATGCGGTTTTCCAATCCATTGGGTCCTTTCCAGAAGTCAGGAAATTTTGAAAGATTACAATTCAGGCATCCACTATCTCCACAACCACTTGACTTTAGAATGCAGGCCATCAGCTTGAGGAAGCTAATCAGCCTTGGCCCTATTAGTATTCCTGGCACTTTTTCTTTAGTATAGTGATTATTTTAAATTCCTTCTTGCATTGTCTTCTACTGTGAAGACGTAAAAAATATCTGTTCAAAGTCTCTGCCATTTCCTTGTTGCCTGTTATTCATTCATTTGCGATGACACTAAAGTCAGTGGAGTTGTAGACAGTGCAGAGGGAAGTGGCAGGTTACAGAGGGACATACATAAGCTGCAGAGCTGGGCTGAGGGGTGGCAAATGGAGTTTCATGCAGAAAAGTGTGAGGTGATGCACTTTGGAAGGAGTAACAGGAATACAGAGTACTGGGCTAATGGTAAGATACTTGGTAGTGTGGATGAACAGAGGGATCTGGGTGTCCATGTGCATAGATCCCTGAAAGTTGGCACCCAGGTTGATAGGGTTAAGGCGGCATACAGTGTGTTAGCTTTTATTGGTAGAGGGATTGAGTTTTGGAGCCAGGAGGTCATGCTGCAACTGTACAAAACTCTGGTGCAGCCACACTTGGAGTATTGTGTACAGTTCTGGTCGCCGCATTATAGGAAAGATGTGGAAGTGTTGGAAAGGGTGCAGAGGAGATTTACCAGGATGTTGCCTGTATGCTGGAAAGGTCTTATGAGGAAAGGCTGAGGGACTTGAGGCTGTTTTCGTTAGAGAGAAGAAGGTTAAGAGGTGACTTAATAGAGGCATACAAGATGATCAGAGGATTAGATAGGGTGGATAGTGAGAGCCTTTTTTCCTCGGATGGTGATGGCTAGCACGAGGGGACATAGCTTTAAATTGAGGGGTGATAGATATAGGACAGATGTCAGAGGTAGGTTCTTTACTCGGAGAGTAGTAAGGGCATGGAATGCCCTGCCTGCAGCAGTAGTGGACTCGTCAACATTAAGAGCATTCAAACGGTTATTGGATAAACATATGGATGATATTGGAATAGTGTAGATTAGAGGGGCTTTACATTGGTTTCACTGGTCAGCGCAACATCGAGGGCCAAGGGCCTGTACTGCGCTGTAATGTTCTATTTTCTATTCCTCAGTCTCATTCTAAGGGACCAATGCTCACTTTATCTACTCCCTTTCTTTTTATATACTTGTAGAAGCATTTACTGACTATTTTGTATATTTCTAGCCAGTTAACACATTCTAAGTTCTCCTATTTCTTTTATTAGTCATTCTTTACTAGTTTCTGAAGTACTTCTCTGGCCCATCAGTACACCCTTCCTTTCAATTTGATACCATCCTCAACTCCCTTAGTTCAGCGGTGAAGGTGCATCTTTCATGTAGAGTCTCTTTCATAATAGAATGCATCTTTGTTGAGAGTAATTAAATATCTCATTAAAACATCTGCCACTACTTCTATCATATTACCTTTAACTCACTTTCCTAATCCACTGTAGCCAACTCAGTCTTCATATCTTTGTAATTGCCTTTAGGTTTAAGACATTAATTCCAGACCAACGTTCTCACTCTCAAACGGAATGTGAAATTCTATTATGTTTTGATCACACTTGCCTAGAGGATCATTTACAATGATGTAATTCATTATCATAATAGAAATCATAGAAACCCTACAGTACAGAAAGAGGCCATTCGGCCCATCAAGTCTGCACCGACCACAATCCCACCCAGACTCTACCCCCATATCCCTATATATCTACCCACTAATCCCTCTAACCTACACATCTCAGGACACTAAGGGCAATTTTTAGCATGGCCAATCAACCTAACCCACACATCTTTGGACTGTAGGAGGAAACCGGAGCACCCGGAGGAAACCCACGCAGACACGAGGAGAATGTGCAAACTCCACACAGACAGTGACCCAAGCCGGGAATCGAACCCAGGTCCCTGGAGCTGTGAAGCAGCAGTGCTAACCACTGTGCTACCGTGCCGCCCTTCTCATTAATCCCATCTCATTATGCATTACCAGGTGTAAAATAGCCCTTTGTTTGGTTGGTTCCAGAACACATCCCAAATACACCTTGAACCTCAAGGTTCATTGCTAATTCAATTAGTCCAATCTATATGAAGATTAAAATCACTCATGATTATTTTAGCATCTTTGGTAGCAGTACAGGTAGATAAAGTTGTAAAGAAGGCATATGGAATACTCTCCTTCATGACAAAGGTATAGAATACAAAAGTAGGGATATAATGATGGAACTGTACAAGACACTAGTGAGAGCACAACTGGAGTATTGTGTGCTGTTCTGGTTGCCACATTACAGGAAGGGCGTAACTACTCTGGATAGAGTACAGAGAAAATTTACTAAAATGTTGCCATGACTGGAGAATTGAGCTATGAGGAAAGGTGGGAGGTTGGGGTTGTTTCCCTTCGAAAAGAAAAGGCTAAGGGGTGACACGACTAACGTATACAAAATTATGAGGGGTAGAGAAACAGTAGACAGGAGGAACCCATTTCCCTTGGCACAGAATTCAAAAGCTAGATTCAAGCGAAGTGGCAGAAGGATAAGAAGGGACACAAGGGAAAAACTTTATTTTTTTTTAAACGCAGAGGGTGGTGGGCGTCTTGAATTCGCTCCCTGAGCTGGTGGTGGAGACAGACACCCTAAACTCATTTAAAAAGTAGCGGGATCTGCACCTTTTCTTCTGTAAACTGCAGAGCTATGGTGGGTGTGCAGAAAGAGGGGCACGTGCAGGAAGGTGGAATTACAAGGGGCACCTAGGTTTCTTTGGCCCCTTCCATATGGTTTTATCTTTCTTATAAGCGTCTGTTATTTCTTGGTTTATATTCTGTCCAACAGCATAGCAACTGTCAGGGGACCTAAAAAATACTCATACAAGTGACTCATTTCTCTTGCTGCACACTTCCATCCAAATTGATTCGATATCTTGATCTTCTGAACCAAGATAATTTCCCAATATTGTACTGATCTCATCCTTTATTAACAAAGCGACCCCATTTCTTTTCTTCACAATGTCAAAAACCCTCGAATATTCAGTTCCCAGCCTTGGTGACCTTGTAACTACTACTCTATAATGACTATCACATCATACCCATATATTTCAATTTATTCTATCAATGATCGATGAGGGTACATTGTCTAAGGCTTTTGACAAGGTCCCTCATGGTAGGCTTATCCAGAAGATTAAGATGCATGGGATCCACGGTGACTTGGCTGCTTGCATTCAGAATTGGCTTGCCCATAGAAGCCAGAGTAGTGGTGGAAGGGTGTTTTTCTGACTGGAGGTCTGTGACTATTGGTGTTCCGCAGGGATCTGTACTGGGTCCTCTGCTGTTTGTGATTATAGATAAATGACTTGGATGAAAACGCAGATGGATGGGTTAGTAAGTTTGCAGGCGACACAAAGACAGGTGGAGTTGTAGATAGTCTAGAAGGTTGTCAAAGGATACAGTGGGATATAGATCAGTTTCAGATATGGGCGGAGAAATGGCAGATGGAGTTTAATCCCGGCAAGTATGAGGTGCTGCACTTTGGGAGATCAAATGTTAAGGGTAATTATACAGTTAATAGCAGGACCCTGAAATGCATTGATGTACAGAGGGATCTTGGGGTTCAAGTCCAGAGCTCCCTGTAGATAGGGTGGTAAAGACGCATGACATGCTTGCTTTATTGTTCAGGGCACTGAGTACAAGAGTCAGGAGGGCATGTTGCAGCTTTATAAAACTTTGGTTAGGCCGCACTTAAATTGCATTTAATTCTGGTGCAGAAGAGGCAGAAGATGCTGCCTGGAGGGTATGTGCTATAAGGAGCAACTGGGTTGTTTTCTACAGAGCAGCAGAGGCTGAGGGGAGACCTGATAAAAGTCTATAAAATTATGAGGGGCATAGGTAAGATTGACAGTCAGAATCTTTTTCCCAGAGTTGAAATGTCTAATACTAGGGGCATGCACTTAAGGTGAGGGGGAGAAAGTTCAAAGAATATGGTGGGTTTGCTAGTGTTGTTGGGAAGAGTTTAAACTAGTTGGCCAGGGGAAGGGGACCCAGACTATTAGCCAAATAGGGACACAGTATAACATAGAAAAGCAATCAGGTCAGAAGGAATACAGCAATAATAAGTTTCAAGGGAGTAAAACAAGGCTGGAGGGCCTCTACTTTAATGCCTGGAGCATTAAAAGTAAAACGGATGAGTTAAGGACGAGGATTGACACGTGTAATTATGATTTTAGCTATCAGAGACATGGTTGAAGGAGGGACAGGTTTGGCAACTCAACATTTTGGGATATGGAATTTTCAGGCGAGATTGAGGAGAGGGTAAAAGAGGAGGAGGCATTGTATTATTAGTAAAGGAGGTAGTTACTGCAGCAAGGAGAGATGATATCTTGGAGGGGACATCAAATGAAGCTGTGGGTAGAGCTTAGGAATAAAAAAGGGACAGCTACGTTGCTAGGTGTTTATTAGAGTCCCAGACAGTCAGCGGGAAATTAAAGAGCAAATATGTGCGCAATTGCAGAGGGGTGTAAAAATAATAAGAGGGTAATTATATTAGGTGATTTCAACTTTCTCAACATTAATTGGGATAACCATCATGTTAAGGGCTTAGATGGAGTAGAGTTCTTAAAATGTATACAGGAAAACATCTTGGGTCAATATGTAGAGGATCCAACAAAGGAAGGAGCTGTGCTGGACCTAATTCTGGGGAATGAAGCTGGGCAGGTGGTTGATGTGTTGGTGGGGAGCATTTTGGTGATAGTGACCACAACATGGTTCAATTCAAATTTGTAATGAACAAAGAAATTGACAAGTTGCAGGAAAAGGTTTTGGATTGGGGGAAAGAGTAGATTTTAACAAAATTAGGTAGGATCTGGGCAAGATAGACTGGAACGAGTTACTTGTGGGGAAATCTACAGAAGCGCAGTGGGGGGTATTCAAATATTTAATGGGGAGGGTACAGGCCCCACATGCTCCCTCGAGGGTAATAGGAAGGTGTAACAAACCCAGAGAACCATGGATGACCAGAGACATTCAGGGTACAATGAGAAGGAAAAGAAAGGTTTTTAACAAGTGTAAGGGGAGTAAGTCTGCAGAGGCATTAATTGAGTACAGAAAGTGCAGGATGGAGTTTAAGAAATCAATTAGGATAGCAAAGAGGGGATATGGGAAAGCTCTGGCTGCTAAAAGTAAAGAAAATCCCAAGATATTCTATAAGTATATCAATGGAAAGAGGATAACCAGGGAAAGAATATGACATTGATAGGGTGTTAAATGAATATTTCACATCTGTCTTCACCCATGAAAATGAGGTATGTAGTATGTATGGAACTCGGGGAGAGAGACTGAGGCTCTAGAGAAAATTATTTTAGGGACTAACAAGGTATTGGAGGGCTTAAAAGTGGACAAATGTCCAGATCCAAATGAATTGCATCCTAGGCAAGGGAGGAAATTGCAGGAGCTCAGACCCAAATTTCTGATTCCTCCCTGGCCACCGGGGAAGTGCCAGAGGACTGGAGAACAGCTAATGTGGCCCCACTATTTAAGAAAGGTCGTAGAGACAAACCAGGGAACTACAGATCAGTGAGTCTCACGTCTGTGGTTGGGAAACTGCTGAAGAGATTCAGGAGGAGAGAATCTATCTCCATTCGGAGGGACAAGGTTTGATCAGGAATAGTCAACATGGTTTTGTCAGAGGGAGGTCATGCCTAACAAATTTCATTTTTTGAGCATACATTTAACAGACCTTTATCCACTCTTCAACATTTTCTTTGACCACTTCTTCTCCAGGTAGCATTCTTTATTATTTGGGGGTTGCTAAACCATAGCATATTCTGTGAGGCAGGGTGAGGAGACAGGCCCAGGTCTACCTCAGCTAGAATGGAGATTGAACCTTGTGCTCTTGTTGTCAAGCCTGAACTACACTCTAGCTCTCTAGCCAACTGACCCAATTAAATACTCTTGAATGGATGGGAGTTTATGTCAAATTTACTACTTTCCTCAGTGTGGGTTAAGGCCCCCGGACAAACCAAAACTAGCTCTATTTGAACTCAGTATTATGGTCAGATGGCCGAGTTTGAATTTCCCTGTATGGGTCACAACCACCCCTTTTCAAAATCATTTACGGAATGAGTGTCGCTGGCTGGGCCAGCATTTATTGTCCACTCCTAACTGCCCTCCATTTCAGAAGAGTCAACCACAGTGCTATGGATCTGGAGTCACATGTAAGCCAGATCAGGTACGGGTGGCAGATTTCTTTCCCTGAAGCATATTAAGTGAACCAGATCGGTTTTCACAACAATTGACAATGGTTTCATTAGACTTCTACTTACAGAATTTTTAAAAATGTCAAATTCCACCATCTACCATGGTGGGATTCAAACGTGCATCCCCCAGATCTTGTCCTAGGTCGCTGGATTACTAGTCAAGTGACAAGATCACTGTGCCACGCTTATTTGATTGTCTTAACTTCAGTACATACCTGTTGTAATCCATGCTAATGAACTGTTGAGTGGAAAAATGCATCTCCTAACCTCCATGTTTATCCTATCGGTCCTCATCACCAATTTTTGGGTAGGCAAAATACTCTTCAATGCTTATCCAGACCAATGATTCACAGAAAATATGAGGAACTGCAATATTTTGGAATACACAGTAGTAGATTTCTACCTCCGAATTTCGACTGACTTATCTCATACAACACAGGATAAAACCATTTGCCTCTGTCAGCTATCTGAAAGAGCTATCCAATTGGTGCTACTCTGTTCTTTTGTCACAATCCCATAACATTATCCTTTTTAAATGCAGATCCAATTCCTTTTTGGCTATTGAACTGTTTCCATTACCCTATCAGCCAACACATCCCAGGTCTTCAGATTTTTAAGTTTTTGGTTTTATTGGATGGCTTTTATGTTTACTGATTAAATTTTAAACTTATTTTAAATCTGTTGTAAATTTTATTTCATTTGGCAACTAACACTGAATAAAATTACAGAACTCAATGTTGACAAAATGAGAAAATTGTATTTAAGCTTTTAAGCTGCATATTGCTATTACTGTGTTAGCTAGCTCTATTATTGTTTAATAAGCTTGATTTAAGCCTTGACTAATGGTCAGATTTTTATGAAGTTAGGAAGACTCTGTGGACCCCAAAAGAAAAAATGGCAGGCAGCACCCAGATGCTGAAGTTCAGTCCCCATTTCCAACAGATGGAAATTTTGCCAGCAGGAGGAAACGGTCACATGATTTGAGAAATGTTTATATTCTTCCCAGCTCATTACCTAACTATCTAGATTTTGCTTCCACTGCCCACTCAGATCTTTCCAATGATTGGTTTTTAAACTTTATAAAAGAAAGAGGCTGGGATTCTCCCAAAAAAAATTCCAAGTGTCGAATTCGTGTGAAAACTTGAGGCAATCATGCTGTTTTTTTCCAGTGAGAGTTCAGGGAAGAATCTCCCGTACTCTGCTGAGTGCACTAGTGTAAATGGTGCAACAGAAAAAACAAAATCAATAGGCGGGACCTATTCCCACTGGAGAGGCCGGCAGCATAGCGCTGAGTGGGCCACTGCACACGTGGCGATCTGTCAGTGCTGAGATTGGTGCATGCACAGTGGCCTCTGTCTGCCCGCCTCCCAATTGTTTCGTTTATTTATTAGTGTCACAAGTAGGCTTACATTAACACTGCATTGAAGTTACTGTGAAAATCTGTGATTTTTGGCCAGCGATTGAGCTGGCCAGTACAACAACCACGCATCGCTGGCCATCAGCACCCCACAGCCCGTGCACTGGCCCCCGAACATGCCCTGGCCCTCCCCTGCCTCAATCACTGCCACCCCGCCCCCCCGCCGAGCCCTGATCAACAACCCTGACCACCCTCACCACAGCCCGGTGGCCTCCCTCCATCTGATCGCAATCCCAAAGTGCAGAGTGGCACCGGGACCCCTGCCTTGTCAATGCCCCATGCCTGGTGGACACAGACTGGCACTGCCAAGGTGCCAAAACCCAGGGGCAACCCCCCCCACCTTCCCAGTGCCCAACCCTCTGAGGAGTCCAGGTAGCAGGCTCAGAGATTTCGGTCCTGGACCCGCTAATAGCAATTAAATTTGTATTTACATAAATTTTCTGGCGCCTATTTCCAGCGCGGAGCCAACGCTGGGAGACGTGCTTGGGGCCGAATGCCCAGCATGGATGCCATGGATCAGGTGCTACCTAAATTTCCCGACCCACTGTACTAAAATAAAAATCAGTGCTGCAGGATGGAAGAACCGCCCCAGAATCTCTAGAAATAGATTTAAACAGATATTTCCCAACATGTATGCATGGTTTTAAGCATCTTTGGACCTTACACTTGTTAAGACTCCAGCCACTGAAACCTATTCTTGTGTTTGATCTCTGATGTGATACATTATCTGTTTCCCTCTACAGAGATACTGTGAGAACACCGACCCTTTTCTGTTTCAGCATTCACAATATTTTGATTAATAATGTGCTCTTGCGTTTGTGCCTTTTTGGTTTGCCCTCATACATGGGCCAGAAATTTATCTGAACAAAAGGACTTGCCTTTCTGACAATAATCATTGCTGTTGCTTTAGTACTTTAGCATCAAACACAGTTGGCCATAAACAAGACATTTGGTCCTACTCCAATTCATTACACACGCCTGAATGTGCTGCCATCATGAATTTTCTAAACATACCATGCAAGAATTGGCACCACTTGAAGTTAGCCTCGTGCTGTCTTGACTTAAGGCAATGTTCAATTTTAGTTGCAGTTATTTTTCAAAAGGAATCAGACGTACAAAATAACAGTTACAAGTGCTGCAAACCTTAAACAGCAATCTCTGCAATGGGATAAGTAGTGGGTTAAGTCATTAATTGACAGTTTGGAAGCAGGATGTTTAGTCATATTTCTTGACTTTTTAAATAAGGAAAGATTTTACCAAGTCAGCAGTGGATTAATGAAAGTAACGTGCACTCCTTTAGATGCAGCTTATATCCTACATGCTTATATACAGATGAAAAACTTTCATTAGTACAAGTATCACTTGCAGAGTCCACAGCCTGACACAATTGACCACATTACCCTCCTCCAAACCCGTCGTCCACCTCAGTCGAACTGATTCACCTTTCTATTCTCATCTAATTGTAGCCAGAATATGACATGCATTGGCTTCTTTGCCTTCTCCCATACTGTTACTCGTGTCCCGTTTCTACATACAGCCCCACATCCAAAAGCACACAGGTAACGATTGTACATACACCAACGACACACTGTTGCTAAATTATCAGATTGCTGATCAGTACAAGATGAGCAGAAATGTCCTCCCATTAAACATCAGCGAAACTAATGCCATAGTTTATGGCCCACATCCCACCCTCTGTAAACTTGAAGTCAGCATGATATAGATAGGCTGGAACATTGGGTGGAGAAATGGCAGATGGAATTTAATCCAGATAAATGTGAAGTGATGCATTTCGGTAGATCTAATGCAGGGGGGAGCTATACAATAAATGCCAGAACCATCAGGAGTATAGACACACAGAGGGACCTGGGTGTACAAGTCCATAGATCCTTAAAGGTGGCAGCACAGGTGGAGAGAGTGGTGAAGAAGGCATATGGCATGCTTGCCTTTACTGGACAGGGCATAGAATACAAAAGTTGGCATATGATGTTGCAGCTGTATAGAACGATGGTTAGGCCACATTTGGAATACTGCATCCAGTTCTGGTCGCCACACTACCAGAGGGACGTGGAGGCTTTGGAGAGAGTACAGAGAAGGTTTACCAGGATGTTGCCTGGTATGGAGGGTCTTAACTATGAGGAGAGATTAGGTGAACTGGGATTGTTCTCCCTGGAAAGACAGAGGATGAGGGGTGACCTAATAGAGGTGTATAAAATTATGAAGGGCATAGATAGTGAACAGTGGGAAGCTTTTTCCCAGGTCAGAGGTGACAAACACAAGGGGTCACGGGTTCAAGGTGAGGGGGGCAAGGTTCAACACAGATGTCAGGGGGACGTATTTTACAGAGGGTGGTGGGGGCCTGGAATGCACTGCCAAGCAAGGTGATTGAGGCAGACACGCTGGGATCGTTTAAGACTTATCTAGATAACCACATGAACAGACTGGGAATAGAGGGATACAAACAAATGGTCTAGTGGGCACATGAGCAGCGCAGGCTTGGAGGGCCGAAGGGCCTGTTCCTGTGCTGTATTGTTCTTTGTTCATCCAAAGCTCTGTTTTCTGTGTTTCTACTTGCACTAGTTAACATCTGCATTATCTGTGCTCAGTGATCTACACTGTTGTTTGACTGGGTGCTACCTTCATTTTAAAATTCACATCCTAGTTTCCAAATTCCTTCTTGGCCTCATCCCCATATCTATAATTGCCTCCCGCACACTTTCACATAGAACATAGAAAAACTACAGCACAAACAGGCCCTTCGGCCCACAAGTTGTGCCGAACACATCCCTACCTTCTAGACCTACCTATAACCCTCCATCCTATTAAGTTCCATGTACTCATCCAGGAGTCTCTTAAAAGACCCCTTCCTCCAAGATATCCGTATCCATCAAATTCTAGAACCATAGAAAATTACAGCTCAGAAACAGGCCTTTTGGCCTTTCTTGTCTGTGCCGAACCATTTTATGCCTAGTCCCACTGACCTGCACTTGGACCATATCCCTCCACACCCCTCTCATCCATGAACCCGTCCAAGTTTTTCTTAAGTGTTAAAAGTGACCCCGCATTTACCACTTTATCCGGCAGCTCATTCCACACTCCCACCACTCTCTGAGTGAAGAAGCCCCCCCTAATATTCCCTTTAAACTTTTCTCCTTTCACCCTTAACCCATGCCCTCTGGTTTTTTTCTCCCCTAGCCTCAGCGGAAAAAGCCTGCTTGCATTCACTATCTATACCCATCAAAATCTTATACACCTCTATCAAATCTCCCCTCAATCTTCTACGCTCCAGGGAATAAAGTCCCAACCTATTCAATCTCTCTCTCTGTAACTCAGCTTCTCAAGTCCCGGCAACATCCTTGAGAACCTTCTCTGCACTCTTTCAATCTTATTTACATCCTTCCTGTAACTAGGTGACCAAAACTGTACACAATACTCCAAATTTGGCCTCACCAATGCCTTATATAACCTTACCATAACACTCCAACTTTTATACTCGATACTCCGTTTTATAAAGGCCAATGTATCAAAGGCACTCTTTCCGACCCTATCCACCTGTGACGTCACTTTTCGGGAATTCTGTACCTGTATTCCCAGATCCCTCTGTT
Source organism: Mustelus asterias (assembly GCF_964213995.1). Classification (NCBI taxonomy): domain Eukaryota; kingdom Metazoa; phylum Chordata; class Chondrichthyes; order Carcharhiniformes; family Triakidae; genus Mustelus; species Mustelus asterias. The sequence continues at coordinate 43,318,021 of NC_135824.1, read as the reverse complement.
CAACTGCACTCTTCAGAGTCCTACCATTTACCCCGTACGTTCTTCTTTGGTTTGTCCTTCCAAAGTGCAATATCTCACACTTGTCTGAGTTAAATTCCATTTGCCATTTTTCAGCCCATTTTTCCAGTTGGTCCAAATCCCTCTGCAAGCTTTGAAAACCTTCCTCACTGTCCACTACACCTCCAATCTTTGTATCATCAGCAAACTTGCTGATCCAATTTACCACATTATCATCCAGATCATTGATATAGATGACAAACAACAATGGACCCAACACCGATCCCTGCGGCACACCACTAGTCACAGGCCTCCACTCAGAGAAGCAACCCTCCACAACCACTCTCTGGCTTCTTCCATTGAGCTAGTGTCTTATCCAATTTACTACCTCCCCATGTATACCTAGCGACTGAACCTTCCTAACTAACCTCCCATGAGGGACCTTGTCAAAGGCCTTGCTGAAATCCAGGTAGACAACATCCACCGCCTTCCCTTCTTCCACTTTCCTGGTAACCTCCTCGAAAAACTCTAATAGATTGGTCAAACATGACCTACCACGCACAAAGCCATGTTGACTCTCCCTAATAAGTCCCTGTCTATCCAAGTATTTGTAGATCCTATCCCTTATCACACCTTCCAATAACTTGCCCACCACCAACGTCAAACTTACTGGCCGATAATTTCCCGGATTTCTTTTGGAACCTTTTTTAAACAACGGAACAACATGAGCCACCCTCCAATCATCCGGCACCTCCCCCGTGAATACTGACATTTTAAATATGTCTGCCAGGGCCCCTGCAAGTTCAACAGTAGCTTCCCTCAAGGTCCGTGGAAATACCCTGTCCGGTCCTGGGGATTTATCCACTCTGATTTGCCTCAAGACAGCAAGCACCTCCTCCCCTTTAATCTGTAAAGCTTCCATGGCCTCCCTACCAGTTTGCCCTATTTCCTTAGACTCCATGCCCGTTTCCTCAGTAAATACGGATGCAAAAAAACGATTTAGTATCTCCCCCATCTCTTTTGGTTCCATACAGTCTACCACTCTGGTCTTCAAGAGGACCAATTTTATCCCTCACTATCCTTTTGCTCCTAACATACCTATAGAAGCTCTTTGGATTTTCCTTCACTCTCTCTGCCAATGCAACCTCGTGTCTTCTTTTAGCCCTCCTGATTTCCCTCTTAAGTAGCTTCTTGCACTTTTTATACTCCGAGCATCTGATCTGTTCCTTACTGCCTGTACATTTCATACAACTCTCTTCCTCTTAATCAGTGTTACAATCTCCCTCGAGAACCAAGGTTCCTTATTCCTATTTACTTTGCCTTTAATCCTGACAGGAACATACAAACTCTGCACTCTCAAAATTTCTCCTTTGAAGGCCTCCCACTTTCCATTTACATCCTTACCAGAGAACAGCCTGTGCCAATCCACACTTCCCAGATCCCTTCTCATTTCATCAAATTTGGCCTTTTTCCAGTTCAGAACTTCAACCCGAGGACCAGATCTATCCTTATCCACGATCAGGTTGAAACTAATGGCATTATGATCACTGGATCCAAAGTGTTCCCTCACACTCACATCCATCACCTGCCCCAACTCATTTCCCAATAGGAGATCCAATATCACATCCTCTCTAGTTGGCACCTCTACATACTGATGTAGAAAATTCTCCTGAACACATTTTACAAACTCTACCCCGTCTAAATCTTTAACAGCATGCGAGTCCCAATCTATGTGTGGAAAATTAAAATCCCCTACTATCACAACTTTGTGTTTCTTGCAGTTGTCAGCTATCTCTCCACTGATTTGCTCCTCCAATTCTCGCTGACTATTGGGTGGTCTATAATACAACCCCATTAATGTGGTCATACCTTTCCTGTTTCTCAGCTCCACCCATAGGGCCTCTGTAGACAAGCTCCCTAATCTATCCTGCCTGAGTACCGCTGTAACATTTTCCCTGACCAGGCTAGTCTCTTGAGAATCCCCGATTTTAATTGCCCATACCATAAGCTCTGGAATTGCCTTCCTAAACCTCAGTAAACCTGTTGTTCTTCCTTTAAAACTCTCCTTAAAAGCCACGTCTTTGACCAGGCTTTTATCCATCTCCAAACCCGCTAAATGAATACAAAATTCGCTTCTTGACAGAAGCCAGAGGGTGGTTGTAGAGTGTTGTTTTTCAAACTGGATGCCTGTGACCAGCGGTGTGCCTCAGGGATCAATGCTGGGTCCACTGTTACTTGTCATTAGAACCATAGAATCCTACAGTGCAGAAAGAGACCATTCGGCCCCTCGAGTCTACACCAACCACAATCCCACCGAGGCCCTGTCCCCATATATTTACCCACTAATCCCTCTAACCTATGCACCCTGGGACACTAAGGGGCAATTTAGAATGGCCAATCAACCTAGCCCGCACATCTTTGGACTGTGGGAGGAAACTGGAGCACCCAGAGGAAACCCACACAGACACAGGGAGAATGTGCAAACTCCACACAGACAGTGACCCGAGCCAGGATTCGAACCCAGGTCCCTGGAGCTGTGAAGCAGCAGTGTTAACCACTGTGCTACCGTGCCGCCCCAATTGTCATTTATATTAATGATTTGGATGAGAATATAGGAGGCATGGTTAGTACGTTTGCAGATGATATCAAGATTGGTGGCATAGTGGACAGTGAAGAAATTATCTCTGATTGCAACAGGATCTTGATCAATTGGGCCAGTGGGCTGACGAATGGCAGATGGAGTTTAATTTAGATAAATGCAAGGTGATGCATTTTAGTAGATTGAACCAGGGCAGGACTTACTCAGTTAATGGTAGGGCTTTGGGGAGAGTTACAGAACAAAGATCTAGGGGTACATGTTCATAGCTCCTTGAAAGTGGAGTCACAGGTGGACAGAGTGGTGAAGAAGGCATTCAGCATGTTTCATCGGTCAGAACATTGAAAACAGGAGTTGGGACGTCCTGTTGAAGTTGTTTGTACAAGACATTGGTAAAGCCACACTTGGAATACTGTGTACAGTTCTGGTCACCCTATTATAGAAAGGATATTAAACTAGAAAGTGTGCAGAAAAGATTTACTAGGACGCTACCCGGACTTAATGGTTTTGAGTTACAAGCAGAGGCTGGATAGACTGGGACTTTTTTCTCTGGAGCATAGAAGGCTGAGGGGTGATCTTATAGAGGTCTATAAAATAATGATGGGCACAGATCAGCTAGATAGTCAATATCTTTTCCCAAAGGTAGGGGAGTCTAAAACTAGAGGACATCGGTTTACGGTGAGAGATACAGAAGTGTCCAGAGAGGCAATTTTTTCACAGAGGGTGATGAGTGTCTGGAACAAGCTGCAAGAGGTAGTAGTAGAGGTGGGTACAATTTTGTCTTTTAAAAAAAGTGTTTAGACAGTTACATGGGTATAGAGGGATATGGGCCAAATGCAGGCAATTGGGATTAGCTTAGGGGTTTAAAAAAGGGCAGCAAGGACAAGTTGGGCCGAAGGGCCTGTTTCCATGCTGTAAACCTCTATGATCTCCCCTAATATGTTTCAGTATCTAGTTTTGCTCTAACACTCCTGTTGAAACACCTTAGAATATGGGTGTTATACAAGTTATTGCTGAAAAAACAGATGCATCAATATTTTTCATCTGACGTGCATCAGGACGGATTTAAAAACACCAACTTTCAAAAGGAACAACAATTTGTACTGCACTGACTGCAAGTGGACTTATTGGTGCATTCTTCATGGCCTTCTGTTCCTATGCATCACCCATGTCTGAGGAAAAAAATGGGTATAAAAATTGCTTTTCGAGTGCGGTCATGGTTGCATAGGTAACAGAGTACTTTGTTTGCTGTATGGTCACAAATAGAAAATAAGTACCCAGTTAATCTGTTTGAGTAGTAGTTAAGGAAGGCACATTACCAAGGGTAATGGAGAAATTTGCTATTCAAATCCTGCAGCATGATTTATGGATAGGAACAGAAGGCCATTCAGCCCCTTGTGCTTTTTTCAATTAAAAATCTTTGGGTATAACTGTTCCCTGGTTGAGGAGTTGTTACCCATTCCTAGTTACCCTTAGAAGGTGGTGGTTAATCTTCTCCTTGAACCATTGCAGTCTGTGTGGCAATGGGAAATCCCCAAAATATTAATCCAACACCAATCAAGGATTGGCATTAAATGTTCACATCAGTATAATGTGCATCGTGGAAGGAAACTTCATGGTTGTGGCATTTTCATGACATTGCTATTCCTTTTCTTCAGTTATGAAAGGTCACAGGGATGGGCTGTGGAAGTAACTTTGGCGAGTTGCGCCAATGCATGGTGTAGAGTAGTTTGTGCATAGGAGGACAAGACTAGACTTTATAAATATGCATTAATTATAGATACTACACTAACTTGTTAAACAACAAGCTTATGTTCTCTTGGTCATTCCTGCCTTCAAAAATGTATCTCTACACTACACTGTCCTAGTGACAGGAAATCACCTTCAATCCATTGCAATTGCAGTCATTAACCAGCCACAAGGAAAAACACAGGAACATCAGAAGTGATTCACACCACACCTCTACAAGCAGAAGAGACACCTCAACTATGACACAAGAAATTCACTACATGACCAGTCACTGAAGACAGCATAAAACTTTTCTGTTGGTTATGAACTAACTGCTGATAAAACTTCCCATCTATGTTCACATATCAATCTGGAGTACTTTATTATCCCCAAGGGCTCACAGGTAAATTTCCTTGTGCAGTGTGCTACTGAACTACAAGAAAGAGACTTCCTGGTGTGCAGTAGACAGACTACAGGATGCTAGGTTCAATCTGGGTTACTCCATGATTCCACATAGGAAAGTATGTATATAAACAGATGAAAATAGGACTATTTTAGTTTATGATGCCCTCTTCAGTCACTTAGCACGCGTACGAGTTAGCATCACATGAGGAATGATCATTTGGATAAAGTACCAGAGATCAGAATGTTCAAGGGACTGTTCCTCACCAAATCCAATCAATTTTCTGTCAAAGTGGGGCAAGTCTTTTAGTGTTGCATCGGGCAACATTAACAGAGCAGTCTCAAAGCTCTTAACAGAGGAAGATCAAACTAGAAACTACAAAATCACTCGAGAGAGATTCTTTTTAACATGGATAATAAATCAAGGAAACAACAATTTTTGGGGTAAATTCTTCAACAGTAACACAGATTTGGATCCAACCCAAAGCATTTAAGTTTCATATCAGTTTTTCTGACCTTGCCTCAGAGCTCAGATCTTCCACTAACACTGCCAAGTTTTACATACAACTCCAAGTTAAGGCAATCCAAAGTTGTTATACAAGATCATGACTTTAATCGAAGTAAAAAAACAGGTTTTTTTGGGTGAGCAATCTCACACTCAAAAATTATTCTACTACATTAATGAACAAAAGAATGGTGAAACCAAAAGAGAAAACGCAAGTCTGGCAGCACCTGAGGAGAGAAAAGAGCTGACGTGGAGTCCAGATGACCCTTTGTCAAAGCTAAAAGGCATAGAAAGTAGGATATTTATACTGTAGGGTGAGGGAATGAAAGATGAATCATAGCCAGAGAAACAAGGGAAAAGGATGGCAGTTCATAGAGGGAAAAAAAAGGTGCGATAGGCCAAGTGGCAGAGAAGCTGAAATCAGAGGATAAACTGTGACAGATGAGATGAAGATGTGTGTGAGGGCGGGAGAGAGGTAAAGTTAAGAAAAAGGGGGAAGGGGAAGCAAAGAGGAAGAAAAAGGGGGATAAAATAGGGGGAAAAAACAGACAATAGAAAAATAAACGGTAAAGAAATTTCGAGGTGGGATAGAACAAACAAAGAACAAAGAATACAGCACAGGAACAGGCCCTTCGGCCCTCCAAGCCCGTGCCGCTCCCTGGTCCAAACTAGACCATTCTTTTGTATTCCTCCATTCATGTGGCTATCTAGATAAGTCTTAAACGTTCCCAGTGTGTCCAACTCCACCACCTTGCCTGGCAGCGCATTCCAGGCCCCCACCACCCTGTGTAAAATATGTCCTTCTGATATCTGTGTTAAACCTCCCCCCTTCACCTTGAACCCATGACCCCTCGTGAACGTCACCACTGACCTGGGGAAAAGCTTCCCACCGTTCACCCTATCTATGCCTTTCATAATTTTATACACCTTTATTAAGTCTCCCCTCATTCTCCGTCTTTCCAGGGAGAACAACCCCAGTTTACCCAATCTCTCCTCATAACTAAGCCCCTCCATACCAGGCAACATCCTGGTAAACCTCCTCTGCACTCTCTCCAAAGCCTCCACGTCCTTCTGGTAGTGTGGTGACCAGAACTGGACGCAGTATTCCAAATGCGGCTGAACCAACGTTCTATACATCTGCAACATCAGACCCCAACTTTTATACTCTATGCCCCGTCCTATAAAGGCAAGCATGCCATATGCCTTCTTCACCACCTTCTCCACCTGTGATGTCACCTTCAAGGATCTGTGGACTTGCACACCCAGGTCCCTCTGCGTATCTACACCCTTTTTGTTCTGCCATTTATCGTATAGCTCCTCCCTACATTAGTTCTACCAAAATGCATCATGATAGAGCTAAATCGTCTGAAGTTGTTGAATTCAATGTTGAGACTGGAAGGTTGTAATGCATCTAGCCGAAAGACAAGATGCTGCTCCTCCAGCTTGCGTTGAGCTTCACTGGAACATTGCAGCAGGCCAAGGACAGACATGTGGGTATGGGAGCAGGATCATATGTTAAAATGGCAAACAACGGGAAGATGAGGGTCCTGATTGTGCACAGATTAAAGGTGCTCAGCAAAGCGATGTTAGTAGGGTGGTGAAAAAGGCATATGGGACACTTGCCTTTATCAATCGAAGCATAGATTACAAAAGCAGGCAAGTCCTGTTGGAGTTGTATAGAACTTTGTTGAGGCCACAGCTAGAATACTAAATGCAGTTCTGGTCGCCACATTACAGGAAGGGGCGCGCAGGGGAGATTCACCAGGTTGCTGTCTGGGATAGAGCATTTAATTTATGAAGAGAGGTTACACTCGAGTTGTTTTCTATAGAGCAGAGAAGACTGAGGGGTGACCTGATCGAGCTGTATAAGATTATGAGAGACATGGACAGAGTGAATAAGAAGCAGCTGTTCCCTTGGTTACAGGGTCAGTCATGAGGGGACATGAAAGGTTCAAGGCGAGGGGCAGGAGGTTTGGAGGAGGATGTGAGGAAAAAACCTTTTTATGCAGAGGGTGGTGACAGTCTGGAATGCGTTGCCTGGGAGGGTGCTAGAGGCGGGTTGTCTCACATCCTTTAAAAAGTACTTGGATGAGCACTTGGCATGTCATAACATTCAGGGCTATTGGCCAAGTGCTAGCAGATGGGATTAGGTGGGAGTTCAGGTGTTTCTAACGTCTCAGTGCAGACTCAATGGGCTGAAGGACCTCTTCTTCACTGTATGATTCTAACCAACAAGGGGACATGCCATGTCAACTTCAGTACAAAAGCAGCAAGATGTAAACAATCTAATGATACATGATTATAACTCACCTCCCAACTCCACAAAGCCTGTCCAACATTGCTGTTTGCTCACTGTCACTGGGTCATAATTCTGGAATTCCCTAACAGCATTGTCGGTGTATCTGCACCCGATGGACTAATGGTTCAAGGTGACAGCTCACCACCACCTTCTCAGGGCAATTAGTGATAGCTAACAAATGTTGACTTTGTCAGCGCATCCACATCTCATGAAATAATACATTTTTTTTTAAAAAGCATGGATTTGTAAAAGGCAGGTTATGCCCGATGTGCCGGAATAAATTTTTTGAAGAGGTGACTGAATTGGTAGACAAGGGAATGTATATGGTTATTATATGGACTGCCAGAAAGTTTATGATGAAGTCTCATTAAGATAAAGTTGAAGTTCATGGAATTCAAGGCAAAGCATTGACCTGGCTAAGAAATTGGTTGAGCAGCAGGAAACAGTAGGGATAACAGGCAGATAAATTGGCAAAGAGGTGACTGGAGGTGATTTCTATGAATAAAGTTTGCATTCCCATTTAGCTTTGTACTGTCAGCAAACATTACTGTCTCTCGCCCAAATTACTAATATAGATTGTAAATAGCTAAGGCCCCAGCACTGATCCTTATGGCATTTCACTAGCTGCAGCCTACCAATCCTTATTCTTTGTTCCCTGCTCCTTAACCAACCCTCTATCAATGCAAGATTTTAGTATGTAGTTGAAGAATTACTTTAATGTACAAATTTCCGACATGAACCAAGCAGAAGGAACTAAAAACATTTAAGAAAAATAAGCCATTTGGCTTATCACATTGTACCTGTGCCAGATCTTCAAAAGGCACCAATTAGTTAGACTCCCTAACTCTCTCATGACTGCCTTGTGATTTTTTTCCCCCCCCAAAAAAATTCACATTTGAAAATCTGGATTAATGAGATTCCACCACCCTTTCAGCCAGTGCAAAGGATTCTGGTTATTTTCCTCAATAAAAAAATCTGGTTCATTAACAATAAAGTTGGCAGAAGTGACAGAGAATGTTGAATTCCCAGGAACAAATTAGACAAATCAGTATATATGAAGGGGTTACCCCCAATTCAGAAACAATAATCAAACTTTGTACTACTACTTATGCATGAACATCCTATCTATATTAAGCATGCCAATGGTGCCCATAATTTGAAAAGTAACCCTTTAATACTGGATGGAAAACTTTCTCCTGCAATCAAAGATTTTCAGAAGAGGGGAAGTCTATAAAAATACTGCAGGGAGTTGTAAAACAAAGCTAGAAACTACACAAAAGATTCAGTCAGACCCGTGATCAGATTAACACTTTTGGTATGAACTCTCTGCCAGTTGTGATAATTGATAACCAAAATCTTTGATTGGTTAAACAGAAAAAGGTTAAACCTGTTGCTGGGCTATTTCTCAATAATTTTTGTTTCTTCACTTCTGAAAATAAAATGTATCCCGATTCCTCTCTGGGACTGGAAAGAACTCTTTAGCCAACTTTATTCGGCAAAGAAACATGCCCTAATGATCAGCATGACACATTCCACTGAAACTTCTTCAACTAGACCTCGGGATGCAGGTACATAGTTTCTTGAAAGTGGCGGCACAGATAGACATGGTGGTGAAGGCGGCATTTGGCACACTTGCCCTCATCGGTCAGAACACTGAGTACAGCAGTTGGGATGTTATGTTACAACTGTACAAGACACTGATAAGGCCACATTTTGAGTGTGTACAATTGTTGTCACTGCTATAGGAAGGATGTTATTACATTTTTTTGCACCTTTTCCAGTTTGTTAATTAGTGACATAAGCGGGCTTACATTAACAATGAAATGAAGTTACTGTGAAAATCCCCTAGTCGGCACACTCTGGCACCTGTGCAGGCACACGGAGGGAGAATTTAGTATGGCCAATGTACTTAACCAGCACATCTTTCAGACTGTGGGAGGAAACCTAAGCAGACATGGGGAGACCATGCAGACTCTGCATAGACAGTAACCCAAGCCAGGAATCTAACCTGGGTCCCTGACACTGAGGCAGCAGTGCTAACCACTGTGCCATCATGCCATCCTTCAAGAATTTATTTATTTAGAAGGATGTTACTGGGGACTGGAAGGTTTGAATTATAAGGAAAGACTGGGACTTTTTCCCTGCAGCATAGGAGAATGAGGGCTGACCTTAGAGATTTATAAAATCATGAAAGGCATAGATCAGGTGAACAGTAAGGTCTTTTCCCCAGGTAGATAGGGAACTCCAAAACTCCAGTTTAAGGTGAGGGGTAAGATTTAAAAGGGACCTGAGGGGCAACTATGGTGCATATATTAAATGAGCTGCCAGTACAATTACAACATTTAAAATACATTTGGACAGATACTATGAATGGGAAAGATTTATAGGGATTTGGGGCAAATCAAACTGGTTCAGTTTAGGAAACTCAGTCGGCATGAACGAGCTGGGCCTATTTCTGTGCTGTATATCTCTAGGACTGCAAACCTTTTACATGCAAAAACATCTCAAAAGTGCTTCACATACAATGAATAACTTGTACTCAAATCACTGCCAACACTGCAGTTGATGTTGTCTACATGGACTGCAGCAAGGCCTTTGACAAGGTACCGCATGGTAGGTTGCTGCATAAGGTTAAATCTCACGGGATCCAGGGTGAGGTATCTAAATGGATACAAAATTGGCTTCTTGACAGAAGCCAGAGGGTGGTTGCAGAGAGTTGTTTTTCAAACAGGAGGCCTGTGACCAGAGGTGTACTTCAGGGATCAGTGCTGGGTCCACTGTTATTTGTAATTTATATTAATGATTTGGATGAGAATATAGGGGGCATGGTTAGTAAGTTTGCAGAGTCAGGAGTAAAAGAATGACTAGGGTAAGATTAGGGCCAGTCAAGGACAGGAGTGGGAAGTTGTGCGTGGAGTCTGAAGAGATAGGAGAGGTACTAAATGAATATTTTTCGTCGGTATTCACACTGGAGAGGGACAGTGTTGTTGAGGGGAGTACTGAGATGCAGGCTGTTGGACTGGATGGTATTGATGTTCATAAGGAGGAGGTGTTAGCAATTCTGGAAAGGGTAAAAATAGATAAGTCCCCTGGGCCGGATGGGATTTATCCTAGGATTCTCTGGGAGGCTAGAGAGGAGATTGCAGAGCCTTTGGCTATGATCTTTGTGTCATCATTGTCTACAGGAACAGTGCCAGAAGACTGGAGATAGCAAATGTTGTCCCCTTGTTCAAGGGGAGTAGGGACAACCCTGGTAATGATAGACCAGTGAGCCTTACTTCTGTTGTGGGCAAAGTATTGGAAAGGATTATAAGAGATAGGATTTATAATCACCTAGAAAGGAATAATTTGATTAGGGATAGTCAGCACGGTTTTATGAAGGGTAGGTCGTGCCTCACAAACCTTATTGAGTTCTTTGAGAAGGTGACCAAAGAGGTGGATGAGGGTAAAGCGGTTGATGTGGTGTATATGGATTTCAGCAAAGCGTTTGATAAGGTTCCCCATGGTAAGCTTTTGCAGAAAATACGGACACATGGGATTGAGGGTGATTTAGCGGTTTGGATCAGGAATTGGCTAGCTGTAAGAAAACAAAGGGTGATGGTTGATGGGAAATATTCATCCTGGAGTTCAGTTACTCGTGGTGTACCGCAAGGATCTGTTTTGGGGCCACTGCTGTTTGTCATTTTTATTAATGACTTGGATGAGGGCGTGGAAGGATGGATCAGTAAATTTGCGGATGACACTAAAGTCGGTGGAGTTGTCGACAGTGTGGAGGGAAGTGGCAGGTTACAGAGGGACATAGATAAGCTGCAGAGCTGGGCTGAGAGGTGGCAAATGGAGTTTCATGCAGAAAAGTGAGAGGTGATTCACTTTGGAAGGAGTAACAGGAATACAGAGTACTGGGCTAATGGTAAGATACTTGGTAGTGTGGATGAACAGAGGGATCTGGGTGTCCACGTGCATAGATCCCTGAAAGTTGGCACCCAGGTTGATAGGGTTGTTAAGAAGGCGTTTTATTGGTAGAGGGATTGAGTTTCGGAGCCAGGAGGTCATGCTGCAACTGTACAAAACTCTGGTGCGGCCGCATTTGGAGTATTGCGTACAGTTCTGGTCGCCGTATTATAGCAAAGATGTGGAAGTGTTGGAAAGGGTGCAGGGGAGATTTACCAGGATGTTGCCCTCTTTTTAGGTCAAACCAAAACAAGTAAACAAACTCAGATTAAATCAGGACAAAGTAAAAGGGGCAGCTCCCCAAAAAGGAGGGGGAACAGCCCGAACAGAAATCAAAGTACAAAGGAAACTTAAAAACATCAAATTAAAATGTGATTATTGGGGTCAATAATGCACCCCAACCCCTGCGGTGCCCAGCGGGCGCGGAAAGCGTCAAATGGTGGGAAAATCGTATGAGGAAAGGCTGAGGGGCTTGAGGTTGTTTTCGTTAGAGAGAAGGTGGTTAAGAGGTGAATTAATAGAGGCATACAAGATGCTCAGAGGATTAGATAGGGTGGATAGTGAGAGCCTTTTTCCTTGAATGGTGTTGGCTAGCACGAGGGGTCATAGCTTTAAATTGAGGGGCGACAGATGTTAGCGATAGGTTCTTTACTCAGTAGTAAGGGCGTGGAATGCCCTGCCTGCAGCAGTGGTGGACTCGTCAACGTTGAGAGCGTTCAAGTGGTTATTGGATAAACATATGGATGATATTGGAATAGTGTAAATTAGAGGGGCTTTAGATTGGTACCACTGGTCGGCGCAACATCGAGGGCCGAAGGGCCTGTACTGCACTGTAATGTTCTAGATGATACCAAGATTGGTGTTATAGTGGACAGTGAAGAAAGTTATCTCCGATTGCAACGGGATCTTGATCAATTGGGCCAGTGGGCTGCCAAATGGCAGATGGAGTTTAATTTAGACAAATGCAAGGTGATGCATTTTGGTAGATTGAACCAGGGCAGGACTTGCTCAGTTAATGGTAGGGTGTTGGGGAGAGTTACAGAACAAAGAGATCGAGGGGTACATGTTCATAACTTCTTGAAAGTGGAGTCACAGGTGGACAGAGTGGTGAAAAAGGCATTCGCATGCTTGGTTTCATTGATCAGAACATGGAATACAGGAGTTGGAATGTCTTGTTGAAGTTGTACAAGACATTGGTAAGGCCACTCTTGGAATACTGTGTACAGTTCTGGTCACCCTATTATAGAAAGGACATTATTAAACTAGAAGGAGTGCAGAAAAGATTTACAAAGAACAGTACAGCACAGGAAACAGGCCCTTCGGCCCTCCAAGCCCGTGCCACTCCTTGGTCCAACTAGACCAATCGTTTGTATCCCTCCATTCCCAGGCTGCTCATGCGACTATCCAGGTAAGTCTTAAACGATGTCAGCGTGCCTGCCTCCACCACCCTACTTGGCAGCGCATTCCAGGCCCCCACCACCCTCTGTGTAAAAAAACATCCCTCTAATATCCGAGCTATACTTCGCCCCTCTCACCTTGAGCCCGTGACCCCTCGTGAACGTCACTTCTGATCTGGGAAAAAGCTTCCCACCGTTCACCCTATCTATACCCTTCATAATCTCGTACACCTCTATTAGATCTCCCCTCATTCTCTGTCTTTCCAGGGAGAACAACCCCAGTTTACCCAATCTCTCCTCATGGCTAAGACCCTCTATACCAGGCAACATCCTGGTAAACCTTCTCTGCACTCTCTAACGCCTCCACATCCTTCTGGTAGTGCAGCGACCAGAACTGGACGCAGTACTCCAAATGTGGCCTAACCAGCGTTCTATACAGCTGCATCATCAGACTCCAGCTTTTATACTCTATACCCCGTCCTATAAAGGCAAGCATACCATATGCCTTCTTCACCACCTTCTCCACCTGTGTTGCCACCTTCAAGGATTTGTGGACTTGCACACCTAGGTCCCTCTGTGTTTCTATACTCCTGATGACTCTGCCATTTATTGTATAACTCCTCCCTACATTATTTCTTCCAAAATGCATTTACTAGGATGCTACCAAAACTTGATGGTTTGGGTTATAAGGAGGGGCTGGATAGACTGGGACCTTTTTTTCTCTGGAGTGTAGAAGACTGAGGGGTGATCTTATAGAGGTCGATAAAATAATGAAGGGCATAGATCAGCTAGATAGTCAATATCTTTTCCCAAAGGTAGGAGAGTCTAAAACTAGAGGGCACGGGTTTAAGGTGAGAGGGGAGAGATACAAAAGTGTCCAGAGGAGCAATTTTTTTCACAGAGGGTGGAGTGTGTCTGGAACAAGCTGCCAGAGGTAGTAGTAGAGGCGGGTACAATTTTGTCTTTTAAAAAGCATTTAGACAGTTACATGGGTACGATGGGGATAGAGGGATATGGGCCAAATGCAGGCAATTGGGATGAGCTTAGGGGTTTTTTTTAAAAAAGGGCGGCAAAGACAAGTTGGGCCGAAGGGCCGGTTTCCATGCTGTAAACCTCTGACTCTAACTGCTAAATCCCAAGATGGCGCCAGATCTTTTCAATTTGGCTATACACCCTAGCTATGACTAACACTATATTCTGCACCCTCTCCTTTCCTTCTCCTCTATGTACTCTACGAACGTGTGCTTTGTCCTTATAGCATGCAAAAAACCAATACTTTTCACTGTATACCATTACATGCGACAATAATAAATAAAAAAGTCACATTTTAATAAAAAACATTAAAGTTCCTCCATTCCCCCCTTCTGCTTGTGAATCTGGAGTCATGAATGATTGTTAATCCTAGGACATACACTGGGGAAAAGTTACTGCTGCCCACCCCTCAGACCTTTCATCCTTGGCATCTAAACCTTTACCCAAAATCCTTTTGGCCAGTCAAGCACGACCACCCCAATGATAGCCCAAAACACAACAAACGCAGACCCCCTCCACAATACACACCCCCACTCCTCCCCACTGCTTTTCTTCCCACCAAAGTGCTCCTTCGCTCCCAACAATCCACCCAGTGACATTCCCCTTTAACCTCCCCTCACATTCCTGATGATTCCCCTCCACCCTGATGTTCGCCTCACTGCTCACTACCGTTCCCCCACCATTGCCCCTTCCCCCAAAGTCCCCTGTCCTCCCTGACATGTCCTCTTCCCCTAATATTTCCCCCTCCCCAGCGGCCCACCAGCCCTCCCCGACACCAGCCCCTCCAAAACACCAGCCCCTCCCCAATGCCCCCCTGCCCACCCCCTCGACCCGTCCCGACACCCCCTGCTCCACCCCAACGCCCCCCTGCTCCACCCCCTCAACCCACCCCAACGCCACCCCCTCAACCCACCCCAACGCCCCCTGCTCCACCCACCCCAACACCCCCCTCCTCCACCCCCTCAACCCACCAACACCCCCCTGCTCCACCCTCTCGACCCACCCCAACACCCCCTGCTCCACCCCCTCGACCCACCCCAACGCCCCCTGCTCCACCCCCTCAACCCACCCCAACGCCCCCTGCTCCACCCCCTCGACCCACCCCAACGCCCCCTGCTCCACCCCCTCGACCCACCCCAACATCCCCTGCTCCACCCCCTCGACCCACCCCAACACCCTTTGCTCCACCCCCTCGACCCACCCCAACGCCCCCTGCTCCACCCCCTCGACCCACCCCAACGCCCCCTGCTCCGCCCCCTCGACCCACCCCAACGCCCCACCCCCTCAACCCACCCCTTGACCCTCCGACGCCACTGCCCCCCCCCATCTCGACACTACACGCCACCGCCCCCACCCCTCCCCGACACTCCACCGCCCCCACCCCTCCCCGACACTACGCCCCCTCTCCCGGTACTCCCTCCTCCCCTTTGCCCCCTCCCCAACACCCCTCCCTCCCTCTCCTGCCCGATCCTTACCCGCTCGCTGCCAGCCTTGGCCCCTGTCCGTGATCTCCGGAGGTTGATGGCCGGCGGGGAGCGGAGTAAATTCTTGATGCGGCTGGTGATGCTGCTGCTCCCGTCCGCGGCAGCCGCCATTCCGCCTCGTGTCAAAAAAACTTCCCACAAACAATTAATAATATTATCAGCAGCAGAGCGCGGCCCTCAGGGCCCCCGCTGAGCCGGGTGGGTGCAGACCGGGCCGCCGCACACTCTCGGCCGGCAGAGTAAAAACTTTTCCTGTGAGTTTGTTTGTTCACCAGCGGCGCTCGCACTGACTGAGATTTAAACCCCAACCGCCACTCCTGCGCGAGCACCCCGTTTAAACTCAAACGGCGCAAGGCGATTGGAGGAAGGTGAATGATCGACAGGCCCAATATCCAATCATCCACCGTCCCTTGAATCTCCCGCCTCCTGCTCCTGGACGTCAGGGTAATTGGAACCGCTGATTGGACTGCGCCTGTGATGGACGTATAGCTCAACCAATGGTCAGCCATGGACCTTCGGTCCCGCCCCACTGGCTAGCTGATTGGATTGAGAGCGGGTTGACTGGCTGAGCCTGAGGCAAAGTGCCGCCTTCTCCATATTGACAGGGCGACACTGGCACAAGAGTGAGCTAATGGGGCGCCCAAAACCTAATGTGGTACTTGTCTTTTACTCTCATCTCCGTACGGGCTTCAGTGAGTTTTGCATTGCAATTATATTCCTCAGGGGCTCAACTGGCCATCCGTCCTGTGGAAGTCTGTGACAAAAGGGCCATTCAGCCCATCTCGTCCTACCACCTTCAAAATAAAGACTTGGATCTATGATAGCGCCTTTCACACTCACGAGACATGTGCCAAAGTGCTTAACAGCCATCGAAGTACCATTGTCCTATAGTCACTGGTTGAACGAAATGCAGCAACCAATTTGCGCACAGGAAGATCCCACAAAAGACCGGATACTTTGCTTTTTGCCATGTTGCTTGAGGGATAAATATGGGTCAGAGCATCTTTGAAATAGTGCCCACGGGGTCTTTCAGAATGCAGCATCTCCACAGCGGCACTCCTTCTCTGCACTGGAGCAACAACCTGGATTGTTGCGCTCAACTCGTGGAGCGGGACTCGATGGAGGGAGGGCTCTGAATTGAAAGATTTGTGCCTGTTTAAGACTCCTTCTTCAAACTTGTACTATTTAATTTGTATTGCCTCATCTCAACCTTCCTACCACGAGTCTGTCCATGTCACCAGTTTTGACCCCCTCCCCCAGAAGACTGCTACTAACTTCCTACTTTTAGTAAAAGCCCATCATCATTCTCAATCTAAAATTACTGAATAAAACCACAGGGCCAAAGAAATCTGTCTTAGAAGTAAGTCATCTTCCTTGACAGTAATCACTTTATATATTGTTATTCTAATAATGAATTAGACAAACTGGCAACGGATGATTCTGAAGACATTAGAATGACTCAAAACTCCTTTTTAAAAGTATTTTAACAAAATGCATGACACTGCAATATTGAAAACTTTTATCAAGTTCAACATGCATTCACCCTACCATAGTAAAATATATCACAATGTATAGAAACTTGTGCTAGTTGTATCAAAATTGCAAGCAGTTTGTCTTTTAATTACAAAGATTTAACCTTGGATCATGAGGAGAACTGGCATTCACCTTTTATAGGTATGTAACTTTAGCTATTTATGTTACTTTTTAACGTTAAAATTAAGATTAACTCACTATAATTACTTTTGTAGTTTAAAACAATTCTGCACTATTAAAATGTACATAACCATGTAAACAAAAGATCAGGACAGCTGAGAGACCTGGATCCATCATGTCATATAAATGGTTGGTCCCTAGCCCAGAAACCAAGATTGCTCAGTTATAATTCAATAACTTAATTAATTTGTTGTTTTATCACAAAATTGGTCTTTAAACTTACACAAGTTAATACTACACATGTTCCTAAAGTGACTTTTTGTTTGAAATAGTTTTCTCACAAAAGAATGTATTTAAATCAAATTACAACGAAGTTTAGAAACAAAAAGTTATATAAAATATAAAGTTACATGTTTGAAATAAGGTTAAACGAACACATTGCACAAATTTATTGTTCTGTTATCTAGGTTAATTCTGCACAAAAGCCAAGACCAAGTAAGCTGAATTAAAGAATATGTCAGCCAATAAACAGGTGACAAGATCCCATTAACATGTAGAGGGAGGATCCTGAACCTTCCCTAAGGGTTAAAAATTCCATCTCCAGAAATACTGCTCCCTGCATTTGGACTGAAGATAAGATGTTAGCCATATACTGACCGAAGATACTCATCCAAAAGAAGGTAGAAGATGCACAGTTTTATGGAAGTGATCATCCATTGAAAGTCGTGGATAAGATGAGTATGCTTATGTGCTTTTATATTATATTGTTTCTATCATGGGACTTAATAGGATGGAGGGTTATTGGTAGGCCTAAAAGGTAGGGATATGTTCGGCACAATTGTGGGGCCTGTTTTGTGCTGTAGTTTTTCTATGTTTCTATGATGTGCTTGAAACTAGTTAAGTGTAGAGAGAAGACAGAGAAAGATTTTTATGAGAAAAGAGAAGATTTAATTGCATTGATGTATAGAACCACAGAAGTGCAGAAAGAGGCCATTTGGCCCATTGGGTCTGCACTGACTTTCCAAAAGAGCATCTTACCCAGGCCCACCACAGCCCCCCCACCCCCCCATTCCCATAACCCTGTGTATTTATCATGGCCAATCCACCTAACCTGCACATCTTTGGACTGTGGGAGGAAACCAGAAACCCGGAGGAAACCCACACAAACATGGGGAGAATGAGCAAAACACAGAGACAGTCACCCAGGGTCATAATCAAACCTGCGTCCCTCATGCTGTGAGGCAGCAGTGCTAACCATTGTGCCACCATGTTTTCATTTAACTAATTCTAATATTCCAACTCTGTACTAATTTATATTTTTCTTTGAATAATGTTGCTTTGAATTTACCTTGTGGATTTAAAGTCTCATTTGAAACTCGAGAGTTAATATGAATTTCCAGTGAATTGCTTCCAATTGGAACCTATCCACAAACCTGACACCTTGCTGTTTACATTTCAAAGTTTTGTGTTATTTGCAATTTTTGTAATCATGTCTCCTTCATCATTAATATATATCAGAAAGAACTTGGCTTTCATACCAACCCTTGGGGGGGAGGCGGGGTGCACCGCTGTATATGTTTTCTCCAGTCTAATAAATAGGTTTGCTGGGTATAAAGCAACAGTTCAAAAATAATGGCATGCACTAGGAAGTAATGAAAACATGAAAGGTACTAAGTAGATGCAAGTACTTTCTTTAACATAGTGAGTGTAGGCTTGTTCAGAATTCATGGGCAATGAAAGAGGAGAAAGAACAGGATTCAGCATGAAAAACACTACTAGTAATTTAAACAATTCTTAACTTGTAGAGTTTTTTTAAGGTTGCGTCCAATATTAGAAATTTCTATAAAGAGAAAACTTTGTTCTTCAGCATTGCTTGGTCTACAAGAAAGAAATTGGTTTATTTAAATCTATCTGTATGCTTATGTGTTTCATGGGGTATTTTACTGCATAAAAGGTGCTTTTTAAATGCAAATCTAATGGAAAATCACCATATATTTTTCAGATGAGCAGAATATTTTTTGTTTAAACAGGGTGGATCCATCTGAAAGGCGATATGTGGTTACCCAGGTGATAGGATGTGTAACCTCAGATCTATTAGTCACACATTCAATTAAATTTGTCTGCTTTAAAGTTGTTTGCTCTTTGTGTCAGTGTGGTGATTGTCCCTTTAAAGGCAACAGAGTCAGGTTTACAACAGTATATATTAGTAATATTTTCACAGTATGTGGTTTTGTCCAGCTGGGAGGCAGAAGATGCAATTCTCCTGTGAATTTCTCCCATCTCTGCACATACCTTCATCCCATCTCTGCTCTCACAGTACAGTTGAAATTGGGAATTGACACATATATGAACAATTCTAGGAAATGTGTCAGAGATGGGTTTAGTTTATGCCAAGAGCCACTTCCACCGCAATTTGCCCCTTGCCCTAGCAGCTATATTTATGCTAGGGTTGCCAGTTTTGGTTGAATGTATTCCTGATAGTTTCACCACATGAAAGGTTGCTTCATGTTGCCCTGCCCTCACGCTCACACCACTGGTTGCTTAACACAAATGTTCTCGTAAGGCCCCGCCCTCCCACAACCCCCAATTGGGAAACAAACAGATCTCAATTACATGTCAAACACCTTTTTCCCCAATCTCCAAAATGTCTTATTTAAACAAAATGGTACAAAGAATCTATGGATTTTGTCCTTAGTTGCTCTCAGTAGTGTCCTGGAAATTAATTGTCAATTCCT
This sequence comes from Mustelus asterias, assembly GCF_964213995.1. Lineage (NCBI taxonomy): Eukaryota > Metazoa > Chordata > Chondrichthyes > Carcharhiniformes > Triakidae > Mustelus > Mustelus asterias. Next base: position 43,298,242 of record NC_135824.1, on the reverse strand, counting down.
GGAAAGTACAGGCCCATCCTGGAAGGTTGACAACCCAACAGGCAGGCACTTTAAGGTTTCCCTCCATAGACTTCCAGCAGGAAATTTATGCAGTTAATGGTCACGTTAATTAAAACGTTCAACGGATTTTACTTAAATAAATCCTTAGAGGGCATGGAGATTGAGATTTATAGAAGGTTGTTCCAGTCCTTAATTTTTCTTTGGAAAAGTAGTCAGCAAAGGAACTCCATTGTGGTGTTTACAATTGGACCTGATGATTATGAAATATTCAAGCTCGGTCACTTTTGGACTTAACGTGCTACTTCAAAATATTTAATTGTTCATTCAAAATTTTATAGAGGCATGTCAAGCTATGGGCTTTTCTTTGGTTCAGGAGACTGTACCAGCTTAATGACATGATAAAAGCAAATTACTGCGGATGCTAGAATCGGAAACCAAAAGAGAAAATGCTGGAAAATCTCAGCAGGTCTGGCAGCATCTGTAAGGAGAGAAAAGAGCTGACGTTTCGAGTCCAGATGACCCTTTGACAAAGCTAAAAGGCAGAGAAAGTGGGAGATATTCATACTGCAGGGGGAGGGAATGAAAGATGAGTCATAGCCACAGAAACCAGGGGAAAGACTGCTTATAGCAGCCCATAGAGAAAATAAAGGGTGTGAAGATGTTGGGGGAGGGGGAGGAAAATGGATGGGACAGAGGTAAGATTTAAATAAGGAGAAGAAAAGGGAGAGAAAAGGTAAGGGAAGGGAGATGAAGTAGGGGGAAAGAAAGAGTGGCGGGGGAAGAAAATTGAAGAAAGACAATAAAGAAATAAAAGATAAAACAGTAAAAAATTAAATAAAGTAGAATGAAAACAAAGGGGTGGAGGTGGGGTAGAGCTAATCATCTGAAGTTGTTGAATTTGATGTTGATACTGGAAGGTTGTAATGTGTCTAGCTGGAAGATGAGATGCTATTCCTCTAGTTCGTGTTGAGTTTCACTGGAACATTTCAGCAGGCCAAGGACAGACATGTGGGCATGGGAGCAGGATCGTGTGTTAAAATGGCAAGCAACCGGAAGGTCAGGGTCCTGATTGCGCACGGACCGAAGGTGCTCCCTTCCTTTCCCTTATCTTTTCTCTCCCTTTGCTTCTCCTTATTTAAATCTTACCTCTGTCCCATCCATTTTCCTCCCCCCCTCTCCCATCATCTTCATTTAGCTTCTCTGCCGTTTGGCCATTCACACCCTTTATTCTCTCTGTGGACAGCTATTAGCTGTCCCCTGGTTTCTGTGGCTATAACTCATCTTTCATTCCTTCACCTGGAAATGTAAATATCTCCCACTTTCTATGCCTTTTAGCTTTGACAAAGGATCATCTGGACTTGAAACATCAGCTCTTTTCTCTCCTTACAGATGCTGCCAGACCTGCTGAGATTTTCCAGCAGTTTCACTTTTGGTTAGTGACATGATGAACTGGGAGGCACTAGAATCTCGCGAGTAATTGTAACAAAACGAGTTGCTGGACATTGAACTTTCTCAAGGAGGGTAATGTTTTTACACTATATGTATCCCAAGCTGCTACGCCATACTCTAAGTTTGGTCTAACCAATGTCTGGTACAACTTTTCCTTTATGGTAATGAGTGATGGAAGTTGTACATTCCACTTCAAAATATTTTGGATGTGGATTCCTAAGTAATTTCATTCTGTAGTAACTTTAAGGATTCATGCATTGTGTAGTTTGGGTACTGATGGATGTCGAGTATTGCTGATTTCTCTATGTTGAATTTTATTCCCCATATATTAGCAATTTATTGGTGTCTGTGTGTGGAAAACTACCACTTTGTAGGTACAGGGAAATTCTTATGGTTTTGACTTTGCCGAATTAGGGATGCACACATAATCTCCATAGAGAAATATTCAATTTAGCCAGTGGATTGAGTTGTCAGTTGCCAAGGCTAAGGTGTAGAGACTCCCAAATATTTGTGGGGGTACTGAAGTTGAACTGGCTTAAAAGGCATGCGCCAGTGGTAGAGGGAGTGAAAAGATAGGTTGGCGGGTGGCATGGTGACTATTCGGACAGTTTGCAGTTCACCATAACTGCATCCTTCTACCTGTCCAGATCATTGATAACTAATCAAGCAACAAATTGCCAGTGAGAGAACATTTACTTTTTAAAATAAGAACCTAAATGAAACCCGAGTGCAGGACAAATGAAGATTTGGAAGAAAAGCAATGAAATGAATCTGAAATAGTAAATATTCAATGCAAAACTTTTAACAGTCTGCAGATTGTTAGAGAAGGAGGTAAACAACCTCTGCTCATAATTTTCCATTGAACATTTAATAGTATAACCTAGCCCTGGAATGTGCAATTAAGTGGGTATAGGGAGGCCAGGGAAGACAAGACAAGCATTTGCAACCATTTTCAGCAAGAAATACCAAGTGAATGACCCATCTCAGCCTCCTCTTGAGGTCTCCAGATGTCAACCTTCAGCCAATTCAATTTACTCTATGTGATATTAAGAAACCCCTGGAGGCACTGGATACTGCAAAGGCTATGAGCCCTGACAGCATCTTGGATGTTGTCAGGACTCATGGCCTTTGCAGTATCCAAACTAACCCCATACTTAGCCAAGCTGTCCCAGTACAGCAACATACTGGCAGCTGCCTGACACTGTGGAAAATTCCCCTGGTATATTCTATCCACAAAAAGCAAGACAAATCCAATCCAGCCAATACCACACCATCAGCCTCCTCTTTATCAAAATAATGGAAGGTGTTGTCGACAGTATTGTCAAGCAGTATTTACACAGCAATAACCTGCTCATTGATGCTAGGTTTGTGTTCTGCCAGGGCCACTCATTACAGTCTTGGACAAGAGAACAGAATTCCAGAATGAGATGAGAATGAGAGCGATGTCCCTTGACATCAAGGCAGCATTTGATTGAGTGTGGCATCAAGGAGCCCTGGTAAAATTGAAGTCCATGGGAATCAGAGGAAAACTGTCCACTGGGTGGAATCATACCTAACAAAAAGGAAGACAGTTGTGGTTGTTGGAGGCCTATCATCTCAGTCCCAGGACATCGCAACAGGAGTTCCTCAAAGTTGTGTCCTAGGCCCAGCTGTCTTCAGCTGCTTCATCAATGATCTTCCCTCCATCATAGGATCAGAGGTGGAGATGTTCGTTGATTATTGCACAATGTTCAGCAACTTCTCAGATATTGTAGCAGTCCATGCCCATGTGCAGAAAACCTGGATAACATTTAGACTTGGGCTGAAAAGTGGCAAGTGACATTCATGCCATACAAGTGCCAAACAATGACCATCTCAAGAAAGAGAGAATTTAACCAACTCCAATCCCCAACCTTGACATTCAATGGCATTGCCATTGCTGAATAGGAGTTACCATTAACCAGAATCTTGACTGGACCAATCATATAAATACTGTAGCGACAGAGCAGGTCAGAGATTGGGAATTCTGAGGCGAATAACTCACTTCCTTCCCAAAGCCTGCCCACCATCCACAAGGCACAAGTCAGGAGGGTGATGGAATACTCTTTTCATTTGCCTGGATGAGTGCTGCTACAACAAAACTCAAGAAGCTCAACACCATCCAGGGCAAAGCAGCTCACTTGATCAGTGTGCCATCCACCAACCTATCTGTTCATCCCTCCACTACCTGAGGCACAATGCCAGCAAATGTTGGAATGTTGCCGTTGCCAATAATACTCACATCCCATGAAAGAATGGAAAAAAGGTGCAATGAAATAAAAAAGAATAACGTCTGATTGTGCAGTGAATATAGGGAAGGACTGAACATGACCAGTTCTCACAAGCCCTTGCCTTGAGCAGTTTTTAGGAATGTGGCAAAAATATTGTTCGTGGATGCTATGCAACCATTAGCCAGGAAAGTATCTTACCCTGGGCCCTCAGTTTACTAGTATCAGTACTGTACTCATGAAATTATTGTGAGGAATATAATTAAGGGGAGAGGATCAAATTCCTCTTGATGTAAATTGGAAGAAAGGCTGTTCTTGTCCGTAATTGACACATGATTCCACAATTTCTTTAATCCCTGAGTTGAGTAAAGAATTAATGTCAAGGTAGGGAAGTACTTTGGCATGAATTCCTGAATAAACACTGTGCAATTCTCCCAAAAAATTCTAAGTGTTGAATTTGCAGGAAAACTGGAGTAATTCACGCTGGTATTTTCAGTGGGACTTCAGACAAAAGTCTCCGGTGGCCTCTGTACAATGCAGAGGCCACCAGTGTGAATCTCATTAAATTGCAGGGCCTATTCACGCCCAGGAGGCTGAATTAGCGGGTCTCTGTGCATGCACAGTGGCCCTGCACTGTCAGCCTGCAGTTTGCTGGCTAACCCGGGGCCCCGCAGTGCTGCATCTGTAACCACCCACCCCCCCACCCCCCCCCACAGCCCGATCGCGGCCCCCCGACCATTCCCAATCCAGCCTCCACCCCCTCCCACCATCCCGTTCCGGAGCACCCCTAACTCCAACACCAGCCCCCCTCAACCCTCCCCAATTTGCAGCATCCACAAACAATTCCCTCCCCCGCCCTGATCGGTGGCCTCCCCCTCCTCCTCCCCTCATGCAGAGTGGCAGCCGGACCCTCCACCCCCACAGATTGCCCCATCAGGCCCCACCCCCTTGGCACTGCCCCATGCTTGGGCCTGCTAATCACATTTAAATAACATTAACACAAGATTAAAATTACTTACCTGGTCTCCCTGCCAGTTTCCAGCACGGAACCAAGGGCACCAGAAATTCGGGTTGGGAGATGCGTGGGCGGCGGGAACGCATGGGCGAATGCCGTGCATGCCCAGACGTGAGATTCTCCCACCCTGTTGCGCTAGAAAACTAGTGTGGCGGGGTGGGAGAATCGCCCCCTATATTTAGAGACAGAACATAGAAAAACTACAGCACAATACAGGCCCTTCAGCCCACAAAATTGTGCCAAACATGTCCCTACCTTAGCGATTACTCGGCTTACCTATAACCCTCTATCTTACTAAGTTCCATGTACTTATCTAAAAGTCTCTTAAAAGACCCTATCGAATCCGCACCCACCACCCTCTGAGTGAAAAACGTACCCCTGACATCTCCTCTGTACCTACTCCCCAGCACCTTAAACCTGTGTCCTTTTGTGGCAACCACTTCAGCCCGAGGAAAAAGCCTCTGACTGTCCACTCGATCAATACCTCTCAACATCTTATACACCTCTATCAGGTCACCCCTCATCTTTCGTCTCTCCAAGGAGAAAAGGCCGAGCTCCCTCAGCCTATCCTCATAAGGCATGCCCCCCAACCCAGGCAACATCCTTGTAAATCTCCTCTGCACCCTTTCTATGGCTTCCACATCCTTCCTGTAATGAGGCGACCGGAACTGAGCACAGTACTCCAAGTGGGGTCTGACCAGGGTCCTATGTAGCTGCAACATTATCTCACGACTCCTAAACTCAATTCCTCGATTGATGAAGGCCAGTACACCATACACCTTCTTAACCACAGCCTCAACCTGCACAGCTGCTTTGAGCTTCCTATGAACTCGGACTCCAAGATCCTTCTGATCTTCCACACTGCCAAGAGTCCTACCATTAATATTATATTCCTCCATCCTATTTGACCTGCCAAAATGAACCACCTCACACTTATCTGGGTTAAACTCCATCTGCCACTTCTCCGCCCAGTCTTGCATCCTATCAATGTCTCGCTGCAACTTCTGACATCCCTCCACACTATCCACAATACCTCCAACCTTTGTGAATTCAGCAAACTTACCAACCCATCCCTCCACTTCCTCGTCCAGGTCATTTATAAAAATCACAAAGAGTGAGGGTCCCAGAACAGATCCCTGGGGCACTCCACTGGTGACCAACCTCCATGCAGAATATGACCCATCTATAACCACTCTTTGCCTTCTGTGGGCAAGCCAGTTCTGGATCCACAAAGCGATGTCCCCTTGGATCCTATGCCCCCTCACTTTCTCAATAAGCCTTGCATGGGGCACCTTATCAAATGCCTTGCTGAAGTCCATATATACTACATCTACTGCTCTTCCTTCATCAATGTGCTTAGTCACATCCTCAAAAAATTCAACCAGGCTTGTAATCTGCCTTTGACAAAGCCGTGCTGACTATTCTTAATCATATTATACCTCTCCAAAGTTCATAAATCCTGCCTCTCAGGATCTTCTCCATCAACTTACCAACCACTGAGGTTAGACTCACTGGTCTATAATTTACAGGGCTATCTCTACTCCCTTTCTTGAATAAAGGAACAACATCCACAATCCTCCAATCCTCCTTAACCTCTCCCGTCTCCATTGATGATGCAAAGATCATCGCCAGAGGCTCAGCAATCTCCTCCCTCGCCTCCCACAGTAGCCTGGGGTACATCTCATCCGGTCCCGGCAACTTATCTAACTTGATGCTTTTCAAAAGCTCCAAAACATCCTCTTTCTTAATATCTACATGCTTAAGCTTTTCAGTCCGCTGCAAGTCTGCACTACAACCACCAAGATCCTTTTCCATAGTGAACTCTGAAGTAAAGTATTCATTAAGTACCTCTGCTATTTCTTCCGGTTCCATACAAACTTTCCCACCGTCACACTTGATAGGTCCTATTCTTTCATGTCTTATCCTCTTGCTCTTCACATACTTGTAGAATGCCTTGGGGTTTTCCTTAATCCTGCCTGCCAAGGCCTTCTCATGACCCCTTCTGGATCTCCTAATTTCCTCCTTAAGATCCTTCCTATTAGCCGTATGCTCTTCTAGATCTCTAACATTAGCTAGCTCCCTGAACCTTTAGTAAGCTTTTTTCTTCTTGACTAGATTCATTACAGCCTTTGTATACCACGGTTCCTGTAACCTACCATAACTTCCCTGTCTCATTGGAACGTTACTATGCAGAACTCCAGACAAATATTCTCTGAAAATTTGCCACATTTCTTCCGTACATTTCCCTGAGAAAACCTCTTTCCAATTTAAGCCTCCAATTTCCTGCCTGATAGCCTCATAATTCCCCTTACTCCAATGAAACACGTTTCTAACTTGTCTGATCCTATCTCTCTCCAATCCTATTGTAAAGGAGATAGGGAGATTCCAATCAATATTTGGGAAATTAAAATCTCCCATCACGACAACTCTGTTATTATTACACCTTTCCAGGATCTGTTTCCCTATCTGCTCCTCAACATCCCTGTTACTATTGGGCGGCCTATAGAAAACACCGAGTAAAGTTATTGATCCCTTCCTGTTCCTAACCTCCACCCACAGAGACTCCGTAGACAATCCCTCCATGGTGTCCATCTTTTCTGCAGCCGTGACACTATCTCTGATCAACAGTGCCACTCCCCTCTCTTTTGCCTCCCTCCCCATCCATAGAACCATAGAAAATTACAGCTCAGAAACAGACCTTTTGGCTCTTCTTGTCTGTGCCAAACCATTTTTTGCCTAGTCCCACTGACCTGCACTTGGACCATTATCCCTCCACACCCCTCTCATCCATGAACCCGTCCAAGTTTTTCTTAAGTGTTTACCACTTTATCCGGCAGCTCATTCCACACTCCCACCACTCTCTGCGTGAAGAAGCCCCCCCTAATATTCCCTTTAAACTTTTCTCCTTTCACCCTTAACCCATGCCCTCTGGTTTTTTTCTCCCCTCGCCTCAGTGGAAAAAACCTGCTTGCATTCACTCAATCTATACCCATCAAAATCTTATACACCTCTATCAAATCTCCCCTCATTCTTCTACGCTCCAGGTGTTGAAGTGGAAACTTTTCCTTCTTTCTAACTGTAAAAGATAGACTCTACAAAATTTGTTTTGTCAATATAACAAGCATTTATTTATGAATAACTGCATGCAGTATATGGCTGAAACTTGGGGTCAGAGAGCAGTTGATACAGCTGCTGATTCTTCCACAAGTCCGCAATTACACAGAGAAACAGTTCAGTATTTATACATAATCATTATCAGTTTTTGTGACCAGAGCATATTCAGGAATTCGATTAGTAATAGAATCGTGAGCAATATCAATAATCAGGTATTCCCAGATCCCTCTGTTCAACTGCACTCTTCAGAGTCCTACCATTTACCCTGTACGTTCTACTTTGATTTGTCCTTCCAAAGTGCAATATCTCACACTTGTCTGCGTTAAATTCCATTTGCCATTTTTCAGCCCATTTTTCTAGTTGGTCCAAATCCCTCTGCAAGCTTTGAAAACCTTCCTCACTGTCCACTACACCTCCAATCTTTGTATCATCAGCAAACTTGCTGATCCAATTGACCACATTATCATCCAGATCATTGATATAGATGACAAACAACAATGGACCCAACACCGATCCCTGCGGCACACCACTAGTCACAGGCCTCCACTCAGAGAAGCAATCCTCCACAACCACTCTCTGGCTTCTTCCATTGAGCCAGTGTCTTATCCAATTTACTACCTCCCCATGTATACCTAGCGACTGAACCTTCCTAACTAACCTCCCATGAGGGTCCTTGTCAAAGGTCTTGCTGAAATCCAGGTAGACAACATCCACCGCCTTCCTTTCATCCACTTTCCTGGTAACCTCCTCAAAAAACTCTAATAGATTGGTCAAACATGACCTACCACGCCCAAAGCCATGTTGACTCTCCCTAATAAGTCCCTGTCTATCCAAATATTTGTAGATCCTATCCCTTATCACACCTTCCAATAACTTGCCCACCACCGACGTCAAACTTACTGGCCTATAATTTCCCGGATTTCTTTTGGAACCTTTTTTAAACAACGGAACAACATGACCACCCTCCAATCATCCGGCACCTCCCCCATGAATACTGACATTTTAAATATGTCTGCCACAGCCCCTGCAAGTTCAACAGCAGCTTCCCTCAAGTCTGTGGGAATACCTTGTCCGGTCCTGGGGATTTATCCACTCTGATTTGCCTCAAGACAGCAAGCACCTCCTCCCCTTTAATCTGTAACGGTTCCATGACCTCCCTACCTGTTTGCCCTATTTCCGTAGACTCCATGCCCGTTTCCTCAGTAAATACAGATGTAAAAAAACGATTTAGTATCTCCCCCATCTCTTTTGGTTCCATACACTGTCTACCACTCTGGTCTTCAAGAGGACCAATTTTATCCCTCACTATCCTTTTGCTCCGAACATACCTATAGAAGCTCTTTGGATTTTCCTTCACTCTGTCTGCCAAAGCAACCTCATGTCTTCTTTTAGCCCTCCTGATTTCCCTCTTAAGTAGCTTCTTGCACTTTTTATACTCCTCGAGCATCTGATCTGTTCCTTGCTGCCTGTACATTTCATACAACTCTCTCTTCCTCTTAATCAGTGTTACAATCTCCCTTGAGAACCAAGGTTCCTTATTCCTATTTACTTTGCCTTTAATCCTGACAGGAACATACAAACTCTGCACTCTCAAAATTTCTCCTTTGAAGGCCTCCCACTTTACATTTACATCCTTGCCAGAAAACAGCCTGTGCCAATCCACACTTCCCAGATCCCTTCTCATTTCATCAAATTTGGCCTTTTTCCAGTTCAGAACTTCAACCCGAGGACCAGATCTATCCTTATCCACGATCAGGTTGAAACTAATGGCATTATGATCACTGGATCCAAAGTGTTCCCTCACACTCACATCCATCACCTGCCCTAACTCATTTCCCAATAGGAGATCCAATATCGCATCCTCTCAAGTTGGCACCTCTATATACTGATGTAGAAAATTCTCCTGAACACATTTTACAAACTCTACCCCGTCTAGACTTTTAACAATATGGGAGTCCCAATCGAGATGTGGAAAATTAAAATCCCCTACTATCACAACTTTATGTTTCCTGCAGTTGTCAGCTATCTCTCTGCTGATTTGCTCCTCCAATTCTCGCTGACTATTGGGTGGTCTATAATACAACCCCATTAATGTGGTCATACCATTCCTGTTTCTCAGCTCCACCCATAGGGCCTCTGTAGACAAGCTCCCTAATCTATCCTGCCTGAGTACCACTGTAACATTTTCCCTGACCAACAATGCCCCCCCCCCCCCCCCCCCCCCCACCTTTTATCCCTCTGCCTCTATCCCGCCTGAAACATTGGAACCCTGGAACATTGAGCTGCCAGTCCTGCCCCTCCTGTAGCCAAGTTTCACTAATGGCTATAATGTCATATTTCCATGTGTCTATCCATGCCTTCAGCTCATCTGCCTTCCCCACAATACTCCTGGCATTGAAATAGACACACCTCAAAAGGTTATTTCCACCACACTCAACCCTTCCATTTGTGATTTTGCTTGAACTAACCTGTCTTTTTTCCCCTGCTTCACTATCTGCTCTGTCACTCTGGTTCCCATCCCCCTGCAAATCTAGTTTAAATGCTCCCCAATAACACTAACAAACCTCTCTGCAAGTACATTGGTCCCCCTGTAGTTTAGGTGCAACCCGTCCCTCTTGTACAGGTCCCACCTGCCCCCTCTGAAACATCTGAAACCCGGCACTTGAAGTAACCAGTCCTGTCTCTGAGTCATCCAAGTCTCTGTAATGGCCACCACATCATATTTCCAAGTAGTGATCCACACTCTGAGCTCATCCACTTTGTTCACAACACTCCTTGCGTTAAAATAGACATCTCAAACCTTCGGTCTGAGCGCTCCCCTTCTCTATCACCTGCCTATTCTCCCTCTCACACTGTCGGCAAGCTTTCTCTATTTGTGAGCTTACCTCCTCTCTCCCAGTCACTTCAATTTGATTCCCACCCCCCAACCACTCTAGTTTAAACTCTCCCCAGTAGCCTTAACAAACCTCCCCGCCAGGATATTGGTCCCCCTGGGATTCAAGTGCAATTGTACAGGTCACACCTGCCCCAAAAGAGGTCCCAATGATCCAGAAACCTGAATCCCTGCCCCCTGCTCCAATCCCTCAGCCAGGCATTTATCCTCCACCTCATTCCATTCCTACTCTCACTGTCGCGTGGCACAGGCAGCAATCCCGAGATTACTATCTTTGCGGTCCTTCTTCTCAACTCCCTTCCCAACTCCCTATATTCTCCTTTCAGGACCTCTTCCCTTTTCCTACCTGTGTCATTGGTACCAATATGTACCACGACCTCTGGCTCTTCTCCCTCCCACTTCAGGATATCCTGGATGCGATCAGAAACATCCCGGATTCTGGCACCAGGGAGGCAAACTACCATCCGAGTTTCTTGTCTGTGTCCACAAAATCGCCTGTCCGACCCCCTCACTATAGAGTCCCCTATCACTACTGCTTCCCCCTCATTTCCCTACCCTTCTGAGCTACAGGACCGGACTCTGCGCCAGAGGCACGGCCACTGTTGCTTCCCCCAGGTAGGCTGTTCCCCCCCCCCCCCCCACAGCACTCAAACAGGAGTCCTTATTGTTAAGAGGCACAGCCACTGGGATACTCTCTAGTTCCTGACCTTTCCCCTTCCCATTCCTAACTGTGACCCACTTGTCTGCCTCCTGTGACCCCGGTGTGACCACCTGCCTGGAACTCCTCTCTATCACCTCCTCAATCTCCCTGACCAGACGAAAGTCATCGAGCTGCAGCTCCAGTTCCCTAATGTGGTCCCTTAGGAGCTGCAGCTCGACGCACCTGGCACAGATATGGACGTCCGGGAGGCTAGCTGACTCCAGGACCTCCCACATCCGACACCGAGAACAACAAACTGGCCTCACACTCATAATTCCCCCTTTCTTCAAATAACACAGGAAGCAACTAAGAACTAAACCTACCCTACCTCCCCCGTTTCCACCTAAGCCCGTTGAGCCAAAGCCCTTCAGCCTTCACTCCGCCGCCCGCTCACAACGCTGCCCGCTACATAGAGCGACCTGCTTTTTAAACCTTCCGTGCGCTACTGGCTGACGTCAGGAAAAAAAAAACTTCCCAGGTCTCACTGGGGCCTACTTCCACGGTAGGAAATCTCACAACACCAGGTTAAAGTCCAAGAGGGTTTATTTAGTAGCACGAGCTTTCAGAGCGCTGCTCCTTCATCAGGTGAGTGAAGAGTTGGGTTCACAAACAGGGCATATAGACACAGACTCAATTTACAAGATAATGGTTGGAATGTTGCAATGGTTGGGCAGTACGGTGCACAGTGGTTCGCACTGCTGCTTCACAGCTCCAGGGACCTGGGTTCGATTCCTGGCTTGGGTCACTGTCTGTGTGGAGTTTGCACATTCTCCTCGTGTCTGCGTGGGTTTCCTCCGGGTGCTCTGGTTTCCTCCCACAGTCCAAAGATGTGCGGGTTAGGTTGATTGGCCATGCTAAAATTGCCCCTTAGTGTCCTGGGATGCGTAGATTAGCGGGTAAAATATATGGGGGTAGGCCCTGGGTGGGATTGTGGTTGGTGCAGACTCGATGGGCCGAATGGCCTCTTTCTGTACTGTAGGGCTTCTATGTTTCTATGTGAGTCTTAACAGGTAATCAAGTCTTAAAGGTACAGACAATGCGAGTGGAGAGAGGTTAAGCACAGGTTAAAGAGATGTGTATCGTCTCCAGCCAGGACAGTTAGTGAGATTTTGCAAGCCCAGGCAAGTCGTGGGGGTTACAGATAGTGTGACATGAACCCAAGATCCCGGTTGAGGCCATCCTCATGTGTGCGGAACTTGGCATATTTACACGGACAGTATAAGGTGTCTTTCTGCTGATTAATCATGATGCCACTATCTGAGTTCAAATGTCCTATTTAAAACCCATGACTTCATTTTTAAAACAAGCTCCATGTTGTTATTTGATCAGTCCTTTGGCTGAAGTTTTGGAAGACAAGGATAGCTGGCAAGGAGGAGAAAATGGGTTGGAAGTTCTCTGTGCAGGAGGGTCACACTGTTTCAGCATAAAAAGCAAATGAATACAAACACAGACTGCAGACCGTCTCCACTCTACAATAACACAAACACTCTACAATATTGTATTCATTTATTTGGCTGTGTGAGGGCAAGGAGATAGAAAATAAATGATAATAAGTTGATTGATTTCTGCAATCATTGAACTAGAGGTTTTTTTTCTTGTCGGGAGGACTGGGTGGTTGATGAGGTTAGAACCATAGAACCATAGAAAATTACAGCTCAGAAACAGGCCTTTTGGCCCTTCTTGTCTGTGCCGAACCATTTTATGCCTCGTCCCACTGACCTGCACTTGGACCATATCCCTCCACACCCCTCTCATCCATGAACCTGTCCAAGTTTCTCTTAAATGTTAAAAGTGACCCCGCATTTACCACTTTATCCGGCAGCTCATTCCACACTCCCACCACTCTCTGCGTGAAGAAGCCCCCCCTAATATTCCCTTTAAACTTTTCTCCTTTCACCCTTAACCCATGCCCTCTGGTTTTTTTCTCCCCTAGCCTCAGCGGAAAAAGCCTGCTTGCATTCACTCTATCTATACCCATCAAAATCTTATACACCTCTATCAAATCTCCCCTCAATCTTCTACGCTCCAGGGAATAAAGTCCCAACCTATTCAATCTCTCTCTGTAACTCAGCTTCTCAAGTCCCGGCAACATCCTTGTGAACCTTCTCTGCACTCTTTCAATCTTATTTACATCCTTCCTGTAACTAGGTGACCAAAACTGTACACAATACTCCAAATTCGGCCTCACCAATGCCTTATATAACCTTACCATAGCACTCCAACTTTTATACTCGATACTCCGATTTATAAAGGCCAATGTACCAAAGGCACTCTTTACGACCCTATCCACCTGTGATGTCACTTTTCGGGAATTCTGTACCTGTATTCCCAGATCCCTCTGTTCAACTGCACTCTTCAGAGTCCTACCATTTACCCTGTACGTTCTACTTTGATTTGTCCTTCCAAAGTGCAATATCTCACACTTGTCTGCGTTAAATTCCATTTGCCATTTTTCAGCCCATTTTTCTAGTTGGTCCAAATCCCTCTGCAAGCTTTGAAAACCTTCCTCACTGTCCACTACACCTCCAATCTTTGTATCATCAGCAAACTTGCTGATCCAATTGACCACATTATCATCCAGCTCATTGATATAGATGACAAACAACAATGGACCCAACACCGATCCCTGCGGCACACCACTAGTCACAGGCCTCCACTCAGAGAAGCAATCCTCCACAACCACTCTCTGGCTTCTTCCATTGAGCCAGTGTCTTATCCAATTTACTACCTCCCCATGTATACCTAGCGACTGAACCTTCCTAACTAACCTCCCATGAGGGACCTTGTCAAAGGTCTTGCTGAAATCCAGGTAGACAACATCCACTGCCTTCCCTTCATCCACTTTCCTGGTAACCTCCTCGAAAAACTCTAATAGATTGGTCAAACATGACCTACCACGCACAAAGCCATGTTGACTCTCCCTAATAAGTCCCTGTCTATCCAAATATTTGTAGATCCTATCCCGTATCACACCTTCCAATAACTTGCCCACCACCGACGTCAAACTTACTGGCCGATAATTTCCCGGATTTCCTTTGGAACCTTTTTTAAACAACGGAACAGCATGAGCCACCCTCCAATCATCCGGCACCTCCCCCGTGAATACTGACATTTTGAATATGTCTGCCAGGGCCCCTGCAAGTTCAACACTAGCTTCCCTCAAGGTCCGTGGGAATACCCTGTCCGGTCCTGGGGATTTATCCACTCTGATTTGGTTATTGAAGGTATTCAAACTTCTTGGCTCAGAAGATTGTTTCTGAAGTCTAATCAATATTCCCAACATTTGCAACTAAGGGGAGGTGGTGTCGCAGTGGTATTGTCACTATCCAGTAAACAGGGTAATTCTCTGGGGACCCGGGTTTGAATCCAAACACGTCAGATGGTGAAATTTGAATTCAATAAAAATCTGGAATTAAAATGATGACCATGATACCATTGTTGATTGTCGTAAAAAACCATCTAGTTCACTAATATCCTTTAGGGAAGGAAATCTTCCGTCCTTACCCGGTCTGGCCTACATGTGACTCCAGACCCACAGCAATATGGTTGACTCTTAAATGCCCTCTGAAATGGCCTAGCAAACCACTCAGTTCAAGGGCAATTAACAATGGGCAATAAATGCCAGCCCAGCCAGCACATCTCCTGAACAAATAAAAGGAAACATTTGCAAATGTAGTCGACTGATGATTCAGGTATTTTATTTGCACTACAAATTCAAATTATCCAAATATTTGAATGCAATTGTAAACTAAAAATACAATTCAAACAACTGTTATTGTAGCAGTTGATTTCAGAATAAACTTATGACTTACAATACTGATACTGACAGATCTTGCTATTTGATTTCAAATTTATCTACCAGTAACAGCAAAACGCCAGGTTATGAAATGCAAACAGGCCATACTGGTGAGTAGGAAATGCAGGTGCCAATAGAAATGAAGTTCCCTAAGGTTTGAGAACCATTGTCATAGTCATAGAGTCAAAGGGCGGAATTTTACGAAATTGTTTTCTAAGTGTCGGGCGGGCATGAAGCTGGGAGAGTTCCAGATCCGTTTTTTGGGTGCGTTTTCAGGGCCAATCTTATGTACTCTCTCTGCAAAATTTTGGACGAGTCCGCTTCTCGCTATAGAAGGCAGGGGTGTGGCTTAACGCACCCGAAAGCCTGCAGCTTCGATCGGAGCCTTAAACTGCGCATGCGCAGAAAAAAAATAAAGCAGCTCCCCTGAAAGATCCCTTCCGGGCCAGATACAACCTCCCCCTGGCCCCCACAGACATTGGACCCTCCCCCTCCCCCCCACAACATTACTAACCCTCTTGCCCCTCCACACACCCCAATCTCGGACCCCATCATCCCCCAGCCCTGATGGCTGCCTGACACAACCCTCTCTTTTCCCTGCCCCCAATTCCCCCAGTCATCATAGAGGCACAAATTCAGCACCCACCCCCCCCTCTTCCCCCCCGTCCCAGCATACCTGCAAGTGCTCACTTGGTTTCCCCTCAATGGTAACACGCAAACTGCATGTAACTTGCTCGAATGTTCAGCCAAACTGCCTGCAACTGATTGTCCCTAGCAAGGGGTCGCTCCATATAAACCCCAACAATGGACAGACAGGCAGGCAATGCAGGAAGAAATGGCATTGAGAAAGGCAGCTCCCAGATTTTCCAAATCTGACGTGGCTAGGTTGCTGGAGGCAGTGGAGGCAAGACGGGACACCCTCTTCCCCCTAGCAGGAAGTCATCCAGGGGAAGTGATGGAAAAACAGCCTGGGAGGCAGTGGCCGCATCTGTGAGTGCCATGGCACTGGCCAGGAGAACTGACAAGCAGTGCCGCAAGAAGATAAATAACCTCACCTGGGCAGCAAGAGTGAGTGCTTAACCCCTTCTCGCAACTTATGCCAAATCACCATCAGATCCCCTCAGCCCCAGCACCCTGTATGTTTCCAGCCCGTGACCCCCAAGCACCTCCTTCCTCCCCTCCCCCCCTCCCAAGAGTATCACAACACTTGCCCTCTGAGGGCCACCCCCTGATACTCTGCAGGAGTCATGCCATCAGATTTTTCATGGGCTCCTTCTGTCCCCACAGGAGAAGAATGCCCATAACCACCGGGAGAGGGCGAAGATAAGGGGTGGTTAGCCTGACCTCCGAGTCCTACCCTTGAAGAGTAGGCACTGCAGCTTATAGTCCGGACCACCAGTGACAGCGTGGTTGGGCTGGAGTCTAGAAGTGAGCACCCGTCAATCCTCCACTCAATGGATAAATGTCAAGTAAGTTGCCTGCATCCCAGATTCCTCTCCTTCCCTTGCACTTAACTTTGAGTCCTGTGTTGCAGGAAGGGACCTTGCCGCACCTGGGCCACCTGGCATCACGGCCCCCACTGCTGCTCCCATCCATCCTGCCCCTGACAGCTCAGAAGACTCCTCGGAGGAAATAGATGAAGAGACCTCCGAGGGCAGCACCAGTTTGGCGTCCGCTTCCATCTCGCAAATCACCATCCCAGAGACTCTCACATCGGTGGATCAAGTTAGTGGCGTGGCATCTGGGTCACTCTCTGGTGTGCACATCACATCTGCTGATGTACATCGGGTGGAGGAGGGAACATCTGAGGCCTTTGGCATGTGGGGGCCTGCCGGAGGTGAGGACTCAGCTGGCCCCAGGCTAGGTGCTGGACCTCTGTGATCACTTCTCCCTCAGCTGCTGGAGATGCAGCAACGGAGCCAGGGAATGCAGGAGGGACAGACGGCCACACTGGACCGATTTCGAGGCTGTTGGAGTTCGAGTCCCAAAGCTTTCAGGCGGATCAGCTATTGCCTGTTTTGCGTGGTTCCCAGGCCAACACTGCAAGGGTGGTGTCCGTGGTGGAAACCCTGGGACAAGAAATCCTCACCATGAATGAATGGCAGGGTCCAAGTGATGGCGGAGTCAGTGCAGGCCATGGTGGAATCCCAGAGCGCCATGGCCGAGTCACAGCAGGCCACAGCTGAGGGCCTCAACAGGCTTCTCAAGAGCTTTCAGGAGACCCAGCGGGTCAGCGCCGAGACACAGCAGGCGATTGCAGCAACCTTTGAGAACATGGCCCAGTCACAGAGGGTCATGGCTGAGGGGCTGTAGAGCGTGGCCCAGTCTCAGAGGGCACTTGCTGCCATTGACAGGTGGCTCCCGACTCAGAGGGTCATTGCAGAGGGCTCGGCCATCATGGCAAGAACCCAGGTGGTCCCCCAGGACTGGCAGGGCCAGGTGACGCCAGGGCTTCTGGAGTTCACTGCAGAAGCACCACGTCCCATGGAGTGACCCAGGGGCCCACAGGAACCCTGAATGAGGAGGAAAGGCTTGAACTTGTGCCCAGGGCCTTTCACCCAGGAGACTGCAGCCATGTCTACACCTTCTGACTCCACCTTCCTGACACTGGGGTATCTCAGGGGCAGCGGGATGAAGAGGGTGTCATGGATACCTCCCTGACATCTGGAAGCTGGCCAGGGCTCTCAAGATCCAAGCCCTCCAGATGATGATCGCCAAGGGCATCACAGGCCACAGGGCGCGATAGGCAGTTGGTCACCTCCACCTCAGATGTACATCCTGGGGAGACAATGAGCTGTAGTGGTAGGCCACTAAGAAGTTGTAGTGGCACTAAGATTGCACGGGTTAAGGGTAACACTAGTTAGAATATTGAGGCACCTCAAAGTCTCACATTCACATGTTTTTATATTATTACTTATTTTGAAGGCATTTTCATTGGCACCAATAAATTATTTCACCCCATACCTTTGACTAATTTGTCTCTGATTAACCTCTAACAGGAATGTATTTACCCCAATGGTCACCGGAGGCACCCTGCACATTGATGTCAGTGGGGGAGACCTCTCAACCCACTGCTACTGTGAAAATCAAGGCGCTCAAATAATTTACTGGCTACAATGGGTGGCATGCATTGGCAGCGTTTACAGCATCTGCCCTGGCATCCCCAGAACCCACGAGAAATTCCCTCTCCCACCTGACCCAAGGCCTTGTATGGGGGTTTAGTGCTCCCTTACCCACCGCCCAGATGTGGGCCCAGGTGCCAGCATAGATGCAGAACTCAGGTAGGAGTCAGGCTCGTTTGCACCAGGGCATCATCACAATGGTGCATAGCGAATCATCATTACCCTCCTGCCTTTGATTTGATTTGATTTATTATTGTCACATATGTTAGTATACAGTGAAAAGTATTGTTTCTTGCATGCTCTGCAGACAAAGCATACCGTTCATAGAGAAGGAAAGGAGAGGGTGCAGAATGTAGTGTTACAGTCATAGCTAGGGTGCAGAAAAAGATCAACTTAGTACGAGGTACGTCCATTCAAAAGTCTGATGGCAGCAGGGAAGAAGCTGTTCTTGAGTCGGTTGGTACGTGACCTCAGAATTTTGTACCTTTTTCCCGACGGAAGAAGGTGGAACAGAGAATGTCCGGGGTGCGTGGGGTCCTTAATTATGCTGGCTGCTTTGCCAAGCAGTGTAGTCAGAATCAATGGATGGGAGGCTGGTTTGCATGATGATTGGACTACATTCACGACCTTTTATAGTTTCTTGCGGTCTTGGGCAGAGCAGGAGCCCATACCAAGCTGTGATACAACCACAAAGAATGCTTTCTATGGTGTATCTGTAAAACTTGATGAGAGTCGTAGCTGACATGCCAAATTTCCTTAGTCTTCTGAGAAAATAGAGGCATTGGTGGGCTTTCTTAACTATAGTGTCGGCATGGGGGGACCTGGACAGTTGTTGGTGATCTGGACACCTAAAACCTTGAAACTCTCAACCATTTCTACCTCGTCCGCATTGATGTAGACAGGAGCGTGTTCTCCTCTACGCTTCCTGAAGTCGATGACAATCTCCTTTTTGTATTGTTGACATTGAGGGAAAGATTATTGTTGCTGCACCAGTTCAGCAGATTCTCTATCTCATTCCTGTACTCTGACTCATCATTGTTTGAGATCCGACCCACTACGGTGGTGTCATCAGCAAACTTGAAATTCAAGTTGGAGGGGAATTTGGCCACACAGTCATAGGTGTATAAGGAGTATAGTAGGGAGCTGAAAACACAGCCTTATGGGGCACTGCTGTTGAGGATGATCATGGAGGAGGTGTTAGAACATAGAACATTACAGCGCAGTACAGGCCCTTCGGCCCTCGATGTTGCGCCAACTAGTGGTACCAATCTAACGCCCCTCTAATCTACACTATTCCAATATCATCCATATGTTTATCCAATAACCACTTGAACGCTCTCAACGTTGACGAGTCCACCACTGCTGCAGGCAGGGCATTCCACGCCCTTACTACTCTCTGAGTAAAGAACCTACCTCTAACATCTGTCCTATATCTCTCACCCCTCAATTTAAAGCTATGTCCCCTCGTGCTAGCCATCACCATCCGAGGAAAAAGGCTCTCACTATCCATGTTGTTGCCTATCCTTACTGATTACGGTCTGTGGGTTAGGAAGTTCAGGATCCAGTCGCAGAGGGAGGAGCTGAGCCCCAGGTCACAGAGTTTGGAGATGGGTTTCGCAGGGATAATGGTGTTGAAGGTTGAGCTGTAGTCAATAAATAGAAATGTAACATAGGTGTCGTTGTTATCTAGGTGTTGCAGGTGTTCCTGCCACAGAAACTTGCTGCACAGCATACCCAGGCCCACCACTTTGGTGTTACAATGTTGCAGGGGGGCAGAATGCAACCCATGTGCAGCAACACAGGCTCCTAGTGACCAAAGCGTGTGGTGATCAGGGCCTCCCTCGTCACTCTCACGTGCCTGAGCCTTCCTGCCGCCAGCCCTCCAGCGCCTGGGTGGTGTTGCTCGTCATCGCCGTCCTCCGCCTCTTCCGCTTCCTCCTCCGACTGGGTGGCGTCCTCCCCACCAACGCCCAGCTGGGCGACCTCCATGTCCTCCTCCACAAGGTCTCCTTGCTGCTGCGACAGGTTGTGTAGGGCACAACACACCTCCACAGTGCGGGATGATATCAGGGGACTATATTGTAGGGCCCCACCAGAGCGGTCCAGGCACCTGAACCGCATTTTGAGGAGCCCTATGCACTGCTCCACTATTGAACGGACAGCAATGTGGGCCTCATTATATTGGGTCTCCGACACAGTCTCAGGTCTCCTCACAGGCGATATCAGCCAAGTCCGAAACGGGTACCCCATGTCCCCCACCAGCCATCTCTGAACCTTGGGCTCCTCCTCAAAGTCCTCTGGGACATCGGAGCTCCTCAATATAAAGCTGTCATGCCCACTGCCGGAGTGTCTGGCCCCTCCAGATGGTCACACACCAACTGCACATTTATTGAATGGGAGTTTTTTCTGTTCATGAATCTTCCTGGATTCTTCACTGGGGCCTTGAGGGCAACGTGGGTGCAGTCTACAGCCCCCTGCACATTTGGCATCCCCGCGATGGCTACAAATCCTGCAGCCCGGATTTCCTGCTGGGCCTGGTCCAGGTGAAATTTAATATACTGGCCAGCCCAGACATACAGGGCATCCGTGACCTCCTTGACACACTTGTGGATGGATGATTGGGAAATGCCACCAAGGTCTCCACTGTTAAACTGGAAGGACCTGGTGGCGTAAAAGTTTAAGGCAGGCCTCACTTTCACAGCCACCGAGAGTGGTGGCCATCTCCCTCTCCTCCTGCGAGTGGTAAGGCCTGGGCCTCCTCTGTCTACAATTCATCCTCCTGCTCCTCAGCGCAAACAGCAACCAAAAGAACAGCAAGATCAACAGGTTGCATTGCAAAGCCATCTCGTCAGTCTGAAAGGGGGTGGGGGAATTTGGGGAAGGGGAGATATAGATGGAGAAGTTAAAGAACTCTGCTTGCCCCCAGCCCAGCAACACACAGTCCCCACATTCCATCCCCACCAGCCGCCCAGAACCACACAATCCCCATAGCACCCCCCAGAATGGCAACACAGCCTACTCACCCCCATTCCCCATCCCCACTCACACACCCACCCAGAACCCATGCAGTAGTGGCCAGAGACGGTGCTGTTTAACAAGCCCTGAGGCTGCAGCACTGCCACTTCAGAGAGTTTCCAACCGGTCCCCATCACCAACTATGCTTGCTGCTGCCAGCACTAGGACCCAGAGTCAGCGCGAAAACCCGAGGTCAACGCTCTGACACGGGTCCGTGCTGAGAGGCTGAAGTCAGACCCCGTGAACAGGGAGCAGCCCTTCACCTCCCCAAAACACTTGCAGCCCCCCCCTCCGATCCGAAACGCAACATGGCCGCCACAAACAACCCCCGCCCCACCCCGAGCAGCACGGAGCAATTTGAAAGCAGAGACTTCCCTCCTCGCTCACCCTCTGCTCAAGCATCTGAATTGAGGTGTTTTCCTGACCAATCCAGCCGCAGTGAACGTGATGGTTAAGGCAGGTGAGTTGGGATGATTTGGGAGTGAAGCTCGCTTATTACATTGAACGATGAATGCAAAAAAGTGCAAACTGACGTTTCACCCATTTTGGGCAGGGTCCCAAGTTTTGTTTGTTGGTAAAATGGAAATGGGTGCGAAAACAGATGCCATTCCTGCTAGTCGCATCATGCCTGATTTTACGACTTTTTCCCGCTGCAAAACAGGCGCAATAAGGTTGTAAAATTCCGTCCAGTGTGTTTTAGGAAATGACTGACTTGCATTTCATAGAATCATAGAAACCCTACAGTGCAGAAGGAGGCCATTCGGCCCATCGAGTCTGCACCGACCACAATCCCACCCAGGCCCTACCCCCACATATTTACCCGCTAATCGCACTAACCTACACATCTCAGGGGCAATTTTTAACCTGGCCAATCAACCTAACCCGCACATCTTTGGACTGTGGGAGGAAACCGGAGCACCCGGAGGAAACCCACGCAGACACAAGGAGAATGTGCAAACTCCACACAGGCAGTGACCCGAGCCGGGAATCGAACCCAGGACCCTGGAGCTGTGAAGCAGCAGTGCTAACCTCTGTGCTACCGTGCCGCTTTTATAAAGCAACCTGCAAAATCTCAGGATATCACAAAATACTTTACAGTCAATGAAGTATCTTATGAAACATTGGCATGTCATAATGCAGGGTAAATGGCAGCCAATTCACATACAGCAAGGTCTCACAAACAGTGCAATGTAATGGGTTAATACAATATCTATGGTAGTGAGTGATGCAGACCATGATGTAAAAGGAGATCAGCAGCCATGTGCTAGACACTCAGGAGAGAGGATGGAATAGGCTGTACTCATGAGAGAGATACGTACTCTGTGACCTATCTTATACATAATTACGATAACCCCCGGACTTACATGGGGAATTCCTGATTGACCTCCCAGTAGCACTCGTGGAATAAGAGTTCCTGCGGTGATTGGTAATTGCCTAACCAGGTGGAACTCGTATCCCGAGCCCTTGATAAAGTGGACCCCTGAGCAGGTCTGATATTCTATCGTGCTGGATGGGACTTGTGTACATGTACATGGCTTGTGTTTTAACATTTACTTTCTCTAATAAAACATCGTCCCTTTCCTGTTGGCTTCCTGATTACTACCAGAGAGTAAGACTACAGTCTCACTAGATAAGATGGGCCACACATACCTACAACTAGCAGCCATGCCACCAATATGTGAAACATGGTACTGGCAGTGGTGCCACCAATCTAAAAAAGGGTTGGTGCTATCGACAGGACCACAGCAAGAAAGTGCAAGAAAACCTGGTAAAGGGAAGAATCTACAAATGTTCAGAAGAAGGAGGTAAACTGGAAGGTGTAAACGATGTAGGTAACTGGTGAACAGTCACTGCCCCATTTAAAAGGCTCAAGGACCTGCAGAGAGGCCAATGTCCTTGAAGCCCTGAGGGAAAAAGAGATGGTGGATCCTGTCGGATGGTTCCCTGAGCAGACTGTCAGTGTCATCTGGCAGAATGTCTCATCGTAAGACGTCTCACAACACCAGGTTAAAGTCCAACAGGTTTATTTGGTAGCAAATACCATAAGCTTTCGGAGCACTGCTCCTTCGTCAGATGGAGTGGAAATGTGCTCTCAAACAGTGCAAACAGACAAAATCAAGTTGCAGAATACTGATTAGAATGCGAATCCTACAGCCAGCCAGGTCTTAAAGGTACAGACAATGTGGGTGGAGGGAACATTAAACACAGGTTAAAGAAATGTGTATTGTCTCCAGACAGAACAGCCAGTGAGATTCTACAAGCACAGGAGGCAAGCTGTGGGGGTTACTGATAGTGTGACATAAATCCAACATCCCAGTTTAGGCCGTCCTCATGTGTGCGGAACTTGGCTATCAGTTTCTGCTCAGTGACTCTGCGCTGTCATGTGTCGTGAAGGCCGCCTTGGAGAACGCTTACCTGAAGATCCAAGGCTGAATGCCCGTGACTGCTGAAGTGCTCCCCCACAGGAAGAGAACAGTCTTGCCTGGTGATTGTCGAGCGGTGTTCATTCATCCGTTGTCGTAGCGTCTGCATGGTTTCCCCAATGTACCATGCCTCGGGACATCCTTTCCTGCAGCATATCAGGTAGACAACGTTGGCCGAGTTGCAAGAGTAGGACCGTGTACCTGGTAGATGGTGTTCTCACGTGAGATGATAGCATCTGTGTCGATGATCCGGCACGTCTTGCAGAGGTTGCTGTGGCAGGATTGTGTGGTGTCGTGGTCACTGTTCTCCTGAAGGCTGGGTAGTTTGCTGCGGACAATGGTCTGTTTGAGGATGCGTGGTTGTTTGAAGGCAAGAAGTGGGGGTGTGGGGATGGCCTTGGCGAGATGTTCGTCTTCATCAATGACATGTTGAAGGCTCCGGAGGAGATGCCATAGCTTCTCCGCTCCGGGGAAGTACTGGACGACGAAGGGCACTCTGTCCACCGTGTCCCGTGTTTGTCTTCTGAGGAGGTCGGTGCGGTTTTTCGCTGTGGCGCGTCGGAACTGTTCATCGATGAGTCGAGCGCCATATCCTGTTCTTATGAGGGCATCTTTCAGCATCTGGAGGTGTCTGTTGCGATCCTCCTCATCTGTGCAGATCCTGTGTATTCGGAGGGCTTGTCCGTAGGGGATGGCTTCTTTAACGTGTTTAGGGTGGAAGCTGAAGAAGTGGAGCATCATGAGGTTATCCGTGGGCTTGCGGTACAGTGAGGTGCTGAGGTGACCGTCCTTAATGGAGATGCGTGTGTCCAAGAATGCAACCGATTCTGGAGAGTAGTCCATGGTGAGTCTGATGGTGGGATGGAACTTGTTGATGTCATCATATAGTTGTTTCAATGATTGCTCACCATGATTCCAAAGGAAGAAAATATCATCGATGTATCTAGTGTATAGCATCGGTTGAAGGTCCTGTGCGGTGAAGAAGTCTTGTTCGAACCTGTGCATGAAGATGTTGGCATATTGAGGTGCGAATTTGGTCCCCATGGCTGTTCTGTGTGTCTGGATGAAGAACTGGTTGTTGAAGGTGAAGACATTGTGGTCCAGGATGAAGCGGATGAGTTGTAAAATTGCATCTGGAAACTGGCAGTTGACGGCATTGAGTACTGAGGCCATTGCAGCAATGCCATCATCGTGGGGGATGCTGGTGTAGAGTGCCGAGACATCCATTGTGACGACGAGTGCTCCTGGTTCAACTGCTCCATGTGTGCTGAGTTTCTGTAGGAAGTCTGTAGTGTCACGACAAAAGCTGGGTGTTCTTTGTACAATGGGTTTCAGGATGCCCTCGACATAGCCGGAGAGGTTCTCGCACAGGGTTCCATTGCCTGAAACGATGGGACGGCCGGGTGTGTTTGCCTTGTGTATCTTTGGGAGGCAGTAGAGATCTCCAACGCGTGGAGTACGTGGGATGAGAGCATGGAGGGTGTTTTGAAGGTCCGGATCAAAGGTTTTGATCAGAGTGTTTAGTTGACGGGTGTGTTCTTTGGTCGGATCTGTGGGTAACTGTAGTGTTCCTCATTGTTCAGTTGTCGGTACACTTCTTTGCAGTAATCCGTTCTGTTCAGTATGACGATGGCCCCTCCTTTGTCTGCTGGTTTGATGACAATGTTGCGGTTGGTCTTGAGAGCGTGGATGGCATTGCGTTGTGCTTGGGTGATGTTCGGGGCTGTCTTGTGAGTGCGGCTGATGAATTTGGTGTTGACGCACCTCCTGATGGCTCGGGCATACATGTCAAGTCGAGGGCAGCGGCCTTCCGGAGGAGTCCAATTCGACTCTTTCCTCTTCGGTTGCACTGCGGATCTCTCTGTCTGCTGTTCCGGTTCATTGGCTGTCTCATTGTGTTCACGGTTGGCCTCTTGGAGTTTGTGGAAGAACTCCCGCAGCCTCATTCGCCTGATGAATTCCTCTGTGTCCGCTGTGAGACTGATGGGGTCTATTTTGGTAGTGGGACAAAAGTTGAGCCCTCGGCTGAGAACTTCGATTTCATCTGGCTGCAGTGTGTAGTCCGATAAGTTGACAATGGACTTTCCTGCAGTGGAAAGTAGGCCCGAAAGTAAGCAGACTACTCTCCTACTTTCCTGCTGAGCAGAAACTGATAGCCAAGTTCCGCACACATGAGGACGGCCTAAACCGGGATAAGAACATAAGAACATAAGAAATAGGAGCAGGAGTAGGCCATCTAGCCCCTCGAGCCTGCCCCGCCATTCAATAAGATCATGGCTGATCTGACGTGGATCAGTATCACTTACCCGCCTGATCCCCATAACCCTTAATTCCCTTACCGATCAGGAATCCATCCATCCGCGCTTTAAACATATTCAGCGAGGTAGCCTCCACCACCTCAGTGGGCAGAGAATTCCAGAGATTCACCACCCTCTGGGAGAAGAAGTTCCTCCTCAACTCTGTCTTAAACCGACCCCCCTTTATTTTGAGGCTGTGTCCTCTAGTTTTAACTTCCTTACTAAGTGGAAAGAATCTCTCCGCCTCCACCCTATCCAGCCCCCGCATTATCTTATAAGTCTCCATAAGATCCCCCCTCATCCTTCTAAACTCCAACGAGTACAAACCCAATCTCCTCAGCCTCTCCTCATAATCCAAACCCCTCATCTCCGGTATCAACCTGGTGAACCTTCTCTGCACTCCCTCCAATGCCAATATATCCTTCCTCATATAAGGGGACCAATACTGCACACAGTATTCCAGCTGCGGCCTCACCAATGCCCTGTACAGGTGCATCAAGACATCCCTGCTTTTATATTCTATCCCCCTCGCAATATAGGCCAACATCCCATTTGCCTTCTTGATCACCTGTTGTACCTGCAGACTGGGCTTTTGCGTCTCATGCACAAGGACCCCCAGGTCCCTTTGCACGGTAGCATGTTTTAGTTTGTTTCCATTGAGATAGTAATCCCATTTGTTATTATTTCCTCCAAAGTGTATAACCTCGCATTTCTCAACGTTATACTCCATTTGCCACATCCTCGCCCACTCACTCAGCCTGTCCAAATCTCTCTGCAGATCTTCTCCGTCCTCCACACGATTCACTTTTCCACTTATCTTTGTGTCGTCTGCAAACTTCGTTACCCTACACTCCGTCCCCTCCTCCAGATCATCTATATAAATGGTAAACAGTTGCGGCCCGAGTACCGATCCCTGCGGCACGCCACTAGTTACCTTCCTCCAACCGGAAAAACACCCATTTATTCCGACTCTTTGCTTCCTGTCGGATAGCCAGTCCCCAATCCACTTTAACACACTACCCCCAACTCCGTGTGCCCTAATCTTCTTCAGCAGCCTTTTATGGGGCACCTTATCAAACGCCTTTTGGAAATCCAAAAACACCGCATCCACCGGTTCTCCTCCATCAACCGCCCTAGTCACATCTTCATAAAAATCCAATATGTTCGTCAAGCACGACTTTCCCCTCATGAATCCATGCTGCGTCTGATTGATCGAACCATTTCTATCCAGATGCCCTGCTATCTCCTCTTTAATAATGGATTCCAGCATTTTTCCTACTACAGACGTTAAGCTGACCGGCCTATAGTTACCCGCCTTTTGTCTCCTTCCTTTTTTAAACAGCGGCGTAACATTAGCCGTTTTCCAATCAACCGGCACTACCCCAGAATGCAACGAGTTTTGATAAATAATCACTAACGCATCCACTATTACCTCTGACATTTCTTTCAATACCCTGGGATGCATTCCATCCGGACCCGGGGACTTGTCCGCCTTCAGTCCCATTAGTCTACCCAGCACTGCCTCTCTGGTAACATTAATCGTATTAAGTATTTCTCCTGCTGCCAACCCTCTATCGTTAATATTTGGCAAACTATTTGTGTCCTCCACCGTGAAGACCGACACAAAAAACTTATTTAAAGACTCAGCCATATCCTCATTTCCCACTATTAACTCCCCCCTCTCGTCCTCCAAGGGTCCAACATTCACTTTAGCCACTCTATTCCTTTTTATATATTTATAAAAACTTTTACTATCATTTTTTATATTAATTGCTAGCCTAGCTTCATCGTCTATCCTTCCTTTCTTTATCGCTTTCTTAGTCTCTCTTTGTTGTTTCTTAAATTTTTCCCAATCACTTGTTTCTCCACTATTTTTGGCCACTCTGTACGCAGCTGTTTTTATTTTAATACTCTCCTTTATTTCCTTCGTTATCCACGGCTGGTTCTCCCTTTTCTTACAATCCTTGTTTTTTGCTGGAATATATTTTTGCTGAGAACTGAAAAGGATCTCCTTAAAAATCCTCCACTGTTCCTCAGCTATCCTACCTGCCAGCCTGCTCTCCCAGTCTACCTTAGCCAATTCATCCCTCATCCTATCATATTTCCCTCTGTTCAAACAGAGGACACTGGTTTGAGACCAAACTTTCTCCTCTTCCATCTGAATCAGGAATTCGACCATATTGTGGTCACTAGACCCAAGAGGGTCCTTCACAATAAGATCCTTAATTCTACCTACCTCGTTACACAATACCAGATCCAAAATAGCTCGTTCCCTCGTCGGTTCCGTAACATGCTGTTCAAGGAAACTATCCCGACAGCATTCTAAGAACTCTTCCTCCATTCCACCCTTACCGACTTGAGTCTGCCAGTCAATGTGCATGTTGAAGTCCCCCATGATTATTGCCGTTCCGTTTTTACACGCATCCCTTATCTGCTTGTTTATAGTCCTCCCTCCCTACCTCAACATTATTATTTGGGGGCCTATATACCACACCTACTAGTGTCTTTCTCCCTCTACTATTCCTCATCTCTACCCATAACGATTCCACGTTTTGTTCCTCAGAGCCTATGTCATCCCTCAGTACTACCCTGATATTATCTCTTATTAATAGCGCGACCCCACCACCTTTTCCTTCCTGTCTATTCTTCCTAAACGCCTGATACCCCTGGATATTCATCTCCCAGTCCTGGTCACCTTTCAGCCACGTTTCTGTAATGGCCACTAGATCGTACCCACTTGTGCTGATTTGCACCATCAACTCATTTACCTTGTTCCGAATGCTTCGTGCATTCAGGCAAAGTGTCCTTATTCCAGCTTTTATCTGGACCCGCTTTGATGAGTCGCGAACACCCTCTCCCTCTACTCCCTTATCTAAATTACCGCCTTCATTCACTTGCACCCTCTCCTCTACCATTAATTTTGTAATTCCCCTTACCCCTGCATCCTCCCCCCCATCAATTAGTTCCTTGATCCTAGTCAACTCTTCTAGCTCCCCTCCCCCCAACCTATCTAGTTTAAATTCTCCCCAGTAGCCTTAGCCAACCTACCGGCCAGGATATTGGTCCCCATGTGATTCAAGTTCCACCCGTTTTTTGTATACAGATCACCCCTGCCCCTAAAGAGGTCCCAATGGTCCAGGAACCTGAATCCCTGCCCCCTGCACCAGTCCCTCAGCCACACATTCATCCTCCACCTCACTCCATTCCTGCCCTCACCTTCCCGTGGCACAGGCAGTAATCCTGAGATTACTACCTTTGCTTTCCTCTTTCTCAGCTGTCTCCCTAATTCCCTGTACTCCCTTTTCATGACCCCTTCTCCCTTCCTACCCACATCAGCGGTACCAATATGTACCGCTACCTCAGGCTCCTCTCCCTCCCACCTCAGGATTTCCGGGACGCGACTAGCGACATCCTGGATCCCGGCCCCAGGGAGGCAGACCACCATGCGAGAATCCCGCCTACCTCCGCAGAAACGCCTGTCTGTCCCCTTCACCATCGAGTCCCCGATTAATACCGCCTTCCTCCTCTTTTCCTTAGCCCTCTGAGTTACAGGGCTGGACTCCACTGCGGAGACACGGCCACTGCTGCTTCCCCCAGGTGGGCTGTCCCCCCCAGCAGTACTCAAGCAGGAGTACTTGTTGTGCAGGGGCAAATCCACCGGGGTGCTCTCAACCACCCTAGCCTTACCCTTCCTGGCCGTCACCCACTTGGCCTCCTCCCGTGGCCCTGGTGTGACCACCTGATGATAGCTCTTGTCTATCACCTCCTCATTCTCCCTCATCAGCCTAAGATCTTCGAGCTGCAGTTCCAGCTCCCTAACACGGTCCCTCAGGAACCGCAGCTCGACACACCCCTCACAGATGTGGATGTCCGGGAGGCCAGATGCCTCCAGGACCTCCCACATCCTACACTGGGAACAACACACTGGTTTCACACTCATACTGGACACTTTAAGTCAAGTAAGACAGTGAAAAGTTAATAAGAGTGTAAGGAAACAAAAACTCACCCCTGCTCGTCCAAGCCCTGTGAGCCAAAGCCCTGACAGCTCACTCAACTTCCCACTCACTATGCTGCCCGCTACGATGCTGCCCGCTGTATACTTTGGTGCACTTTTAAACCCTCCAAAAACTTCCCCTGGCCTCTCCTGGCCTGACTTCCGGTTTTGAAAAAAAAACCTCCGATTTTAAACCCAAAATTAACTGAAAAAATAAATAATTAATTGGATGTTGGATTTATGTCACATTATCAGTAACCCCCACAGCTTGCCTCCTGGGCTTGCATAATCTCACTAGCTGTTCTGTCTGGAGACAATACACATTTCTTTAACCTGTGTTTAATGTTCCCTCCACCCACATTGTCTGTACCTTTAAGACCTGGCTGGCTGTAGGGATTCGCATTCTAATCAGTATTCTGCAACTTGATTTTGTCTGTTTGCACTGTTTGAGAGCACATTTCCACTCCATCTGACGAAGGAGCAGCGCTCCGAAAGCTTATGGTATTTGCTACCAAATAAACCTGTTGGACTTTAACCTGGTGTTGTGAGACTTCTTACCGTGTTCACCCCAGTCCAACACCGGCATCTCCACATCAGAATGTCTCATCACCAGAACTCACAAACAAGCACCAAGACCTGTCTTGGTAGGTTGTGAGAAGGGCACTTCCCGTCAGATCCTTCATGCACGCCCGAGGTCTCAACACCACCGCACGCTGCCCTGGAAGCAGCTGCGGGGCTGATGAGACGGTCGCACACCTCCTTGTGAAATGTGTCTTTGCAAAGAAGGTCTGGAACGAGATGCAGTGGTATTTGTCGACGTTCACCCCGAGCAGCTCCGAGACTCAGGACTCTGTGCTCTACGGGCTGTTTCCGGGGATGCACACCGAGACAAATATCAACTGCTGCTGGAAGGTCATCAACTCAGTGAAGGACGCACTTTGGTCCACCCGAAACTTGCTGATCTTCCAGTGCAAAGATTTGTCCTCGACCGAGTGTTGCAGACTGGCACATTCCTGGTGGTAGTGGAAGGGTCTTTTTCCAGCTGGAGGCCTGTGACTAGTGGTGTTCCGCAGGGCTCTGTATTGGGACCTCTGCTGTTTGTGATTTATATAAACGATCTGGAAGAAGGTGTAACTGGGGTGATCAGTAAGTTTGCAGACGACACGAAATTGGCTGGACTTGCAGATAGTGAGGAACATTGTCAGAGGCTACAGATGGATATAGATAGGCTGGAAATTTGGGCAAAGAAATGGCAGATGGAGTTCAATCCAGATAAATGCGAAGTGATGCATTTTGGTAGAGCTAATGTAGGGAGGAGCTATACGATAAATGGCAGAACCATAAAGGGTGTAGATGCGCTGAGGGACCTGGGTGTGCAAGTCCACAGATCCTTGAAGGTGACATCACAGGTGGAGAAGGTGGTGAAGAAGGCATATGCCATGCTTGCCTTTATAGGACGGGGCATAGAGTATAAAAGTTGGGGTCTGATGTTGTAGATGTATAGAACGTTGGTTCGGCCGCATTTGGAATACTGCGTCCAGTTCTGGTCGCCACACTACCAGAAGGACGTGGAGGCTTTGGAGAGAGTGCAGAGGAGGTTTACCAGGATGTTGCCTGGTATGGAAGGGCTTAGTTATGAGGAGAGATTGGGTAAACTGGGGTTGTTCTCCCTGGAAAGACGGAGGATGAGGGGAGACCTAATAGAGGTGTATAAAATTATGAAAGGCATAGATAGGGTGAACGGTGGGAAGCTTTTTCCCAGGTCGGTGGTGACGTTCATGAGGGGTCATAGGTTCAAGGTGAGGGGGGGGGAGGTTTAACACGGATATCAGAAGGACGTATTTTACACAGAGGGTGGTGGGGACCTGGAATGCGCTGCCGGGCAAGGTGGTGGAGGCGGACACACTGGGAACGTTTAAGACTTATCTAGATAGCCACATGAGCGGAGTGGGAATGGAGGGATACAAAAGAATGGTCTAGTTTGGCTTGGAGGGCCGAAGGGCCTGTTCCTGTGCTGTTTTGTTCTTTGTATTCCAAGGTCCAGGACTACGTGCTGAGGGACTCTCAAGCTCGGGGCAGCCGCCGCAAAGGCACAATGGGGAAAGGCCACCATTTAAAGCCTTTCAACCGAGGCAGACCGAGGACCTGGTAACTGTAGAACACCCGGGAACTGCATAACTGTGTGCTAATCTGACAAAACAACAGCACACAGTGAAATCTGATGAATGTATATAGTTTAAAGAACTGAAATGTAATGAACGTAATGTCTTGTAACTAAGCATCGTATAGTATTGTAAAAATGACTGGTCTTTTTTGCACTGTTTGTAATTATCAGATATGTTGTTTTGCAATGGTTTGAGAGTTTGTTTTTATGAATAAAGTATATTTTATTTTTAAAAAGTGGGTATTAGGAAAGAAACACTTCCCCCGCTATCAATCAGCATCAAGCCTTCATGCTAAAAAGCAGAAGCACCAGGTTAGTTCATTCCTTAATGCCATAGGACAAATCGTTGACACTATTCTCTTAAGACAGCGTTTGAAGAGACCTCTGCAGACTTTAAGACTGCAAACCCTTTGACAGATATTTTAGCCTGAAATGAAACCTAGTGATAGAGCAAGCGCACTTTCACCAAAGATCCCAAAAACCAGCGGAATCAATCAAATGTTTTCTGATCAACCAATGTCACCTAGCTAGGACTTAGGATACGATGCATCAAAAGATGAAACTTAATCACGACCGCATTGTTGTCAGGTTCCATGATGAACAGTGCTCAGATTTTTTACAGACCAAAGACGACCTCACTCTGGATCAAACACTTCAATCTGCAAGGCAGGCGGAATTCAGAGATAAATTGGGCTTCAATTTGGCACGACCACCGAGGCTGTGATTGACTCCATTAATATTAGGCCAAGGGTGATAGCTCCACCCATTCAAAAACCCACCAAAATAGGCAAAATGGCAAACCCTACAGCAGCCACTTTGTGTTGCTTACATTGCGATGCAAAGAAATAGCAGAGACACCAAGATTGCCCAGCAGAGGGTGCAGGGTGTTTCCATAGCAGAAAGACCGGACATTTCAAGCACTTCTGTAAGCCTAACAACCTTAACAGAGAAGGAAAACAAGAGCATATTTATGAAATGCACACTATCCAAGAAATTGGAAATAGTGACAGAGACAAAATTACAGAATTCTTAGGGAAGTAAATGATCTTGATCAAGACTATTGGTCAGTTATAGTAGCAGTTAAAGGCTTTGACACCAAGTTTAGAATTGATACTGGAGCTGGAGTTAACATATTAGCTGATCATCTGCACTGGCTTCAATCAATACCCTTCCATCCATCAGATATTACATTGCAAGATCCAGGTGGCAAAACCTTCTAATAAACGGTTGGCTAATGACCACTTTCTGCTACACAGAATGACAGATTGTTGATTCTCTTTACGTTGTTTACAACCAACAAATAGAGAACCTTTACTGAGTGGAGATGTTGGTATACCACTGAGTATTCTTGAAAACCTGAATGATGACCTGCAACTGGATGCTATTCATGGAAACATTTCCAAAGTTACATGTGGAAGCAGTGGAATTGTAACCTACAGCAGCTGGTGAGGTTCATTCACTGAGCAGTGGGACTCTCCATCACAGAGACACCATCCACTAGATCCCAGGCAGAGGTTAATGTTGTGGATCTCTCAGTTCTTTATGAAGCTGAACAAGAGGATGTGGATACAGAAGGCACTGTGTGGTAGACACTGGCCATCTGCAAGAAGACATGGGTTGGCTCTTTTCTGAAGAGGATAATGAGGAAGAAGCCATTCATTGTGGAAAATGGTGTTGCCTAAACTTCTAGTCCTCTAAAATTCTTCCCATTGCCCAAGCAATGAGAAAAGCGTGGGACTGTTATCACTGCCTACACAAAATGAATGTCCTTTCTGAAATGTTATCAGGAAATCACCTCTTCTTCATTTCCTGCAATGCCTATAGGAATTGTGTTGTTCTTCTCTGTTCATCCAGATTCATTGCAATTACAAACTTATGTCTTTGGTATCGTTTGGTATCGTTTTGTCCAGAATGCAGCAGTGAATGATGTGGTTGTGAGAGTCTTCATTGAAGTTGAAAGATCCTTCGACTTCTCAGGTCTTTCCCCAGTGTGAAGATTCCTGACTGAGTCCTAATTTTTTCTCTTGGGAAGAATCAATAAAAGTGAGTAATAGAAATACAATGTAAGTATTTAAAACATAATTCAACATTGCTGTCAGCAAAACCAGTTTGAAGTAACTGCCAGAGTAAGATAAGTCTCTCTAGATAAGATAGGCCACGCTTACCAACAACCACCAGCATATGAAAGATACAACAATGCAATAATGTTGAGATAATCCATTTTAAGGTGTTGGTTAAAAATATTGGTCAGGAATAAATGGTCTGCTCTCCTTTTACATGCACCCGAGAGGGCAGATGGAATCCAAATTTAACATTTCACCAAAAAAAGGAAACCTTCACCCTGTAAAATGTGACCAGGGCATGTGTGAATGTTGACACCAGAAAGGATGAAGTATCCCAGTGCACAAAGAAAGTGAATTCACATTGGTGGTGGGGAGAGACTGCGATTATCTGTGCATTTAGCAATAGAACTGCTCTTCCAATTCAGGAGTCCCATAAGTCACCGCTTGTTGTGTTTGTAGCATTTGGACTATCTGATTGAAACAGGAGAACTGAGCGGAACAATCTGTCTCAACATCTTGTTCACTTATTGAGCATAAAATTCACAACATTAAAAAACGCCTGATAGGCATTTTATTGTTAAACCAGTACGTCAGTTTCTACATTAACTGAGGCACCAAATGGTACTTTAAAGCAGTATGCCCGAGGGGCAGGATGGTGTGATGGGTTAATGCAGGGATGTTCATTCTTTGACGAAGGGCTCTGACAAAGAGACTCCCAGATTCAAAATGTCTGTTTTTCTCTACAGATGCCGTCAGACTTGCTGAGATTTTCCAGCATTTTCTGTTTTTGTTTCAGATTCCAGCATCTGCAGTATCTTAGTGTTGAGTCTCTTGTTTGCCTGAGCTGCATATGGAGTTTTGGAGGTTACTAATTTAAATCCCTATGGTTCATTAATTCCCATGGGATGGATAATAAGTGCTGGCCCAGTCAGCCATGAAAGTAATATAAAAACAGAACTGGGTGCCTGATTTGGAATTTATCCATCAAGAGACAACCTCAGGCCTACAAACTTCAAATAAGACAAATCAGCAATCAATAAACAATTCATTAGCCACATGAACGGAGTGGGAATGGAGGGATACAAAAGAATGGTCTAGTTTGGACCAGGGAGTGGCGCGGGCTTGGAGGACCGAAGGGCCTGTTCCTGTGCTGTATTGTTCTTTGTTCTTTGTTCTTTGTTCAACTTTGGGTGGCCAAATGTCCAGTTTTCTAGATATAGCACTTGGGGCGAATAGGATCAAACATTATGGGGAGAAAGCAGGATTAGGCTATTGAGTTGGACGATCAGCCATGATCGTGATGAATGACGGAGCAGGCTCGAAGGGCCAAATGGCCTCCTCCTGCTCCTATCTTCTATGTAGCAGGTGGAGGAGGTAGTTAAGGAGGCGTATGGTGTGCTGGCCTTTATCAATCGAGGGATTGAGTTTAGGAGTCCGGGGATAATGATGCAGCTATATAAGACCCTCGTCAGACCCCACTTGGAGTACTGTGCTCAGTTCTGGTTGCCTCATTACAGGAAGGATGTGGAAAAGATTGAAAGGGTGCAGAGGCGATTTACAAGGATGTTGCCTGGATTGAGTGACATGCCATATGAGGATAGGCTGAGGAGCTCGGTCTTTTCTCCTTGGAGAGACATAGGATGAGAGGAGACCTAATAGAGGTATTGATGCACGTCAATTGAACTCAAGACACGAGGCTTTGGTAACTGAAGGCTTTTATTGCCTAACAATGGAACTACTAGAACGTAAGTACACCATCCCAGACTGACGAGGTCCCGCCCGAGCAGGGGGTCTTATACCTCTCCCAGGAGGCGGAGCCCGACTGGGATGTGCCACAACAGTAACAACCACAGGTGTATTAATCCCACCCTAGCCCAACAACAACATTAGAACAATCCCACAGTGTGAACACCCTAGCCCAACAACAACATTAGAACAACCCCACAGTGGGAACCAACGATGGTTCACCACATTCACCCCTCCTTTGAGAACAAAGGCCGGCAGGGTGCGAAAACAGACAAAAAAAAAAGTCAACAGATTATAAGTCCAGATGGTCTGGAGGACCGCACCGTCGTTGTGACCTCCTCAATACCGGCGGTGACACCGGAGTAGGTGCTTGCGGTGGCATTCTCTCCAAAACAGCGTCCGGCTGTCCTCTCGCGGACTCACAGGCCGGTTGACCGTGATGAAGCGGTAGTGCAGGGGATCCCGGTACATTCTGCGATGGCGCCGATCTCCGGGTCTCAGGCAAGCTGTACATTGGAGTATAACTGTTAAGCACTGGTCCCGGTGCTGACCGCGCCACGTCCGGGGAAGAAATAAGGGATAAGGGATTTGTCACTGGGGGTATGGGAGCGACAGGAGTTGCTACGTCCCCTGCGGGCGCCAGGTCTCGGATCGAGACTGTGTCCTCTCGCCCGTCAGGATATGCCACATAGGCATACTGAGGGTTGGCGTGGAGGAGGTGGACCTGTTCGACCAAGGCGTCGGACTTGCGGGCCCTTACATGTCGCCGCAGAAGGACGGGTCCTGGGTACGTCAACCAGGCTGGTAAAGATATCCCCGAGGACGACTTCCGAGGGAATGAGAACATCCTCTCGTGGGGAGTAGCATTGGTTGCCGTACACAGGAGGGAGCGAATGGAGTGAAGTGCATTTGGGAGGACCTCCTGCCAATGGGAGACAGGAAGGCCTTTGGACTTCAGCGCCAATAGGACAGCCTTCCAGACTGTAGCATTCTCTCTTTCCACCTGTCCATTGCCCCTAGGGTTGTAACTCGTGGTCCTACTAGAGGCAATCCCGTATGAGAGCAGGAATTGCCTCAAGTCATTACTCATGAACGACGAGCCCCTGTCGCTATGTATATAGCTGGGGTACCCGAACAGGGTAAAAAGATCACGGAATGCCTTGATCACCGTGGCAGTCGACGTGTCCGCGCAGGGGACAACAAACGGGAACCGGGAGTACTCGTCTATTATGTTCAGAAAGTACACGTTCCGATCTGTTGAGGGAAGGGGGCCCTTAAAATCCACACTCAGCCTCTCGAAGGGGCGAGTGGCCTTGACCAAATGTGCCCGGTCAGGTCGGTAAAAGTGCGGTTTGCATTCCGCGCAAATCCGACAGCTCCTTGTCACTGACCTGACGTCCTCCACCGAGTAAGGCAGGTTGCGGGCTTTGATAAAGTGGTAGAGCCGAGTGACCCCAGGATGGCACAGGTCATTATGGAGGGCGTTCAAGCGATCCTCCTGCATAGTAGCGCATGTTCCGCGTGAGAGGGCATCCGAGGGCTCATTGAGTTTCCCTGGACGATACATAATATCGTAGTTATAGGTGGAGAGCTCAATTCTCCACCGCAAGATCTTGTCATTCTTGATCTTGCCCCTCTGCGTGTTATTGAACATGAACGCCACGGACCGCTGGTCCGTGATCAGGGTGAACCGCTTCCCCGCCAGGTAATGGCGCCAGTGTCTGACGGCCTCCACAATGGCCTGGGCCTCCTTTTCCACCGCTGAATGCCGAATTTCGGGACCTTGGAGGGTGCGGGAAAAAAACGCGACGGGCCTGCCTGCCTGGTTTAGTGTGGCGGCCAGGGCGAAATCAGATGCATCGCTTTCCACCTGAAAAGGGATGGATTCGTCTACCGCGTGCATCGTGGCTTTCGCAATGTCGTGTTTCAATGCCTTGAAGGCCAATTGGGCCTCTGGCGTGAGTGGAAAAGTCGTGGACTTAATAAGCGGACGGGCTTTGTCTGCGTAGTTGGGGACCCACTGCGCATAATAGGAGAAGAAGCCTAGGCATCTCCTCAGTGCTTTTGCGCTAGCGGGCAAAGGAAGTTCAGCAAGGGGGCGCATACGGTCGGGATCAGGGCCAATGACCCCGTTTTCCACTACGTAACCCAGGATGGCTAACCGGCGCGTACGGAATACACACTTCTCCCTGTTGTAGGTCAAATTCAGGCGAGATGCAGTGCGTAAAAAGTTCTGGAGATTTGTGTCATGGTCCTGCTGATCACGGCCGCAGATGGTGACATTATCCAGGTACGGGAAGGTAGCCCGCAGCCCGTTCTGGTCCACCATTCGGTCCATAGCACACTGGAAGACCGAGACCCCATTGGTGACACCAAATAGAACCCTAAGAAACTGATACAGACGACCATCCGCCTCAAAAGCCGTGTAGTGTCGGTCCTCTGGGCGGATGGGGAGTTGGTGGTAGGCGGACTTAAGGTCTATGGTGGAGAACACCCGGTACTGCGCAATCTGATTGACCATATCAGATATGCGCGGGAGAGGATACGCATCCAGCTGCGTATATCGATTAATGGTCTGACTGTAATCAATGACCATCCGGGGTTTGTTCCCGCTCTTAACCACCACAACCTGTGCTCTCCACGGACTAACACTGGGCTGTATGGTCCCTTCTTTGAGGAGCCGCTGAACCTCAGATCTGATGAAGATCCGATCTTCAGCGCTGTAACGCCTACTTTTAGTAGCGATGGGCTTGCAGCCTGGTACCAGATTCTTGAATAAAGAGGGTGTGGTGATCTTTAATGTAGAAAGATTGCATGCGGGGCGCTTTGGACAATTTGGAGACTGCAGCTGTTCCCCTACTGTCAGCGAAGGGAGTGGCCCACCGTACTGTAGGATCACACTCTTCATGTGGACCATAAAGTTTAGTCCGAGGAGAATTGGTGCGCAAAGATGCGGCAACACAAGGAGCCTGAATCGCTCGTAAATTGTGCCCTGCACTTTCAGAGTTACCACACAACGTCCTTGAACAGGGACAGACCGGGACCGTGATGCCATAGAGATGGTCTGTTTGGCAGGTTGAATCTGGAGTCCACACCTCTTTACAGTGTCAGGGTGAATAAAGCTCTCAATGCTCCCGCTGTCAAACAGACAATAAATTGCACGACCATTTACCTCTATGTCCATCATTGAACAGTCAAGCCTGTGGTGCTTAGCCTGGTTCAGGGTGATCGACGCCACCGTTGGCCCTTGAACGTCACTGCAGGCAGCTGAGGTCGATGCTGAGGACCCCTGCTGGTCGCACCTGCTCGTCGTCGACCAAAATGGCCGCCCCCATGAATTGCACATGGTTGAGGGCGCCAAGCGTAGCGACTCCCGGTGGTCATCCTCCTCCGACTCCGTCGACCACAATGGCGTCGTCCTGGACTCGCACGTGGACGAACCCCGTGGGTACTTCGACGTCGATGGTGATGATCCCCGTTCTGAAGAGTCACAGGCTGCACTGCCGTTCTTGGGCTTTGATCTGCACACCTTCGCGTAGTGCCCCTTTTTACCGCATTGATTACAGACCACCGCTTTAGCAGGACACTTTTGTCGTGGATGCTTGGCCATTCCGCAGAAGTAGCACCGCGGGCCACATGGGGCTGCCGCCGTCGT
Source organism: Mustelus asterias (assembly GCF_964213995.1). Lineage (NCBI taxonomy): Eukaryota > Metazoa > Chordata > Chondrichthyes > Carcharhiniformes > Triakidae > Mustelus > Mustelus asterias. The sequence goes on along the minus strand of NC_135824.1, from coordinate 43,258,550 downwards.
CGGGTCTACATGGGAGCACGCCATAACACTGCACTTCGAGCCCGTGGGGCGAGGAGGGATTTGTGACTGCTCCTGCCACGTTGTCTCCACGTGGTCCTCCGGATACAGGACCAAGCTCTTCGAAGCCGCCTCAAGCATTTCAGCCATTTCCATAGCTTGGGTCAGGTTGAGATTCCCCTTTTCTAGCAGCTTGAGACGGATGTACGAAGATCCTACCCCTGCCACAAACGCATCTCGGGCGAGGTCATACATATACTGCTCAGCCGACACAGCTTTGCAGTCGCAGCCCCTGGCAAGCTGCAAGAGCTCATTGGCGTAATCCTCCATGGTTTCGCCCGACTGCCGACGTCGTGTAGCAAGGAGGTAACGAGCGTGGATCTCATTGGGAGGTTTCGTGTAGCGCTTTTTTAAAAGCTCGAGGGCCCTCGGGTAAGTGGTGGCCGCACGGATCGCGAGGTAGACAGTGTCGCTTACCCTCGCATGGAGGAGCCGGAGTCTGTCATCATCTGTGATGACCGCTGCGGAGGCTGCCAGGTAGTCCTCAAAACACTTCAGCCAGTGGTCGAAGGTGTTAGAGGCGCCCACCGCACGTGGATCCAGCGTCAGACGCTCTGGCTTTAAGATTTGTTCCATACTCTCCTTTCCGTCGAGAGCTTAGTGTTAGGCAATAAAATTGATGCACGTCAATTGAACTCAAGACACGAGGCTTCGGTAACTGAAGGCTTTTATTGCCTAACAATGGAACTACTAGAACGTAAGTACACCATCCCAGACTGATGAGGTCCCGCCCGAGCAGGGGGTCTTATACCTCTCCCAGGAGGCGGAGCCCGACTGGGATGTGCCACAACAGTAACAACCACAGGTGTATTAATCCCACCCTAGCCCAACAACAACATTAGAACAACCCCACAGTGGGAACCAACGATGGTTCACCACAGGTATATAAGATGTTGAGAGGCATAGATCGGGTGGACTCTCAGAGGCTTTTTCCCAGGGTGGAAATGGCTGCTACGAGAGGACACAGGTTTAAGGTGCTGGGGGGTAGGTACAGGGGAAACGTTAGGGAGAGGTTTTTCACACAGAGGGTGGTGGGCGAGTGGAATCGGCTGCCGTCAGTGGTGGTGGAGGCAAACTCCATAGGGTCTTTTAAGAGACTCCTGGATGAGTACGTGGGACTTAATAGGATGGAGGGTTATAGGTAGGCCTAAAAGGTAGGGATATGTTCGGCACAACTTGTGGGGCCGAAGGGCCTGTTTTGTGCTGTAGTTTTTCTATGTTTCTATGTACCTATTTCTATGTTTTGTACTGGATAGAACAGATTTCACCACATTAGGGCCCGTTTCAGTATCCTACTGTCTTTTGTCTGGTATTTCAAAAGCTCACCATTACAAGTACACAGCATGAGGATGCTGAAAAATCAATGCAGATCCTTTCCATTTATTTGAAATTAAAAGGTTGATATAAATGATTTGCAAGTACATAGAACATAGAACAGTACAGCACAGAACAGGCCCTTCGGCCCACGATGTTGTGCCGAGCTTTATCTGAAACCAAGATCAAGCTATCCCACTCCCTATCATCCTGGTGTGCTCCATGTGCCTTTCCAATAACCGCTTAAATGTTCCTAAAGTGTCTGACTCCACTATCAATGCAGGCAGTCCATTCCACACCCCATCCACTCTCTGAGTAAAGAACCTCGGACATCCTTCCTATATCTCCCACCATGAACCCTATAGTTATGCCCCCTTGTAATAGCTCCATCCACCTGAGGAAATAGTCTTTGAACGTTCACTCTATCTATCCCCTTCATCATTTTATAAACCTCTATTAAGTCTCCCCTCAACCTCCTCTGCTTCAGAGAGAACAGCCCTAGCTTCCTCAACCTTTCCTCATAAGACCTACCCTCCAAACCAGGCAGCATCCTGGTAAATCTCCTTTGCACTCTTTCCAGCGCTTCCACATCCTTCTTATAGCGAGGTGACCAGAACTGCACACAATATTCCAAATGTGGTCTCACCAAGGTCCTGTACAGTTGCAGCATAACCCCACAGCTCTTAAACTCCAACCCCCTGTTAATAAAAGCTAACACACTATAGGCCTTCTTCACAGCTCTATCCACTTGAATGGCAACCTTCAGAAATCTGTGGATATGGACCCCAAGATCTCTCTGTTCCTCCACAGTCTTCAGAACCCTACCTTTGACCCTGTAATCCACATTTAAATTTGTCCTACCAAAATGAATCACCTCACATTTATCATGGTTAAACTCCATCTGCCATTTTTCAGCCCAGCTTTGCATCCTATCTATGTCTCTTTGCAGTCTACAACAGCCCTCCACCAATCTTGGTGTCAGCAAATTTACTGATCCACCCTTCCGCCCCCTTCTCTAGGTCATTAATAAAAATCACAAATAGCAGAGGACCAAGCACTGATCCCTGTGGCACTCCGCTAGCAACCTGCCTCTAGTCCGAAAATTTTCCATCCACCACCACCCTCTGTCTTCGATCAGATAGCCAGTTACCTATCCAATCAGCCAACTTTCCCTCTATCCCACACCTCCTTACTTTCATCATAAGCCGACCATGGAGGACCTTATCAAACGCCTTACTAAAATCCATGTATATGACATCAACTGCCCTACCTTCATCAACACACTTAGTTACCTCCTCAAAAAATTCAATCAAATTTGTGAGGCATGACTTGCCCTTCACAAATCCGTGCTGACTATCCCGGATTAATCCGCATCTTTCTAAATGGTCGTAAATCCCATCCCTAAGGACCTTTTCCACCAACTTACCAACCACCAAAGTAAGACTAACCGGCCTATAATTACCAGGGTCATTTCTATTCCCTTTCTTAAACAGAGGAACAACATTCGCCACTCTCCAGTCCTCTGGCACCATCCCCGTGGACAGTGAGGACCCAAAGATCAAAGCCAAAGGCTCTGCAATCTCATCCCTCGCCTCCCAAAGAATCCTAGGATATATTTCATCAGGCCCAGGGGACTTATCGACCTTCAGTTTATTCAAAACTGCTAGTACAACCTCCCTCCGAACATCTACTTCCTCCAGCCTGTTAGCCTGTAACACCTTCTCTTCCTCAAAAACTTGGCCCCTCTCCTTGGTGAACACTGAAGAAAAGTATTCATTCATCACCTCGCCTATCTCTACTGACTCCATACACAAGTTCCCACTACTGTCCTTGACCGGCCCTAACCTCACCCTGGTCATTCTTTTATTCCTCACATAAGAGTAAAGAGCCTTGGGGTTTTCCTTGATCCGATCCGCCAAGGACTTCTAATGCCCCCTCCAAGCTCTCCTAAGCCCCTTTTTCAGCTCATTCCTTGCTAATTTGTAACCCTCAATCGAGCCATCTGAACCTTGTTTCCTCATCCCTACATAAGCTTCCCTCTTCCGTTTTGCAAGACATTCCACCTCTTTTGTGAACCATGGTTCCCTCACTCGGCCATTTCCTCCCTGCCTGACAGGGACATACCTATCAAGGACACACAGTATTTGTTCCTTGAAAAAGTTCCACTTTTCATTAGTGCCTTTCCCTGACAGTTTCTGTTCCCATCTTATGCCCCCTAATTCTTGCCTAATCACATCATAATTACCTCTCCCCCAATTATAAACCTTGCCCTGCCGTATGGCCCTATCCCTCTCCATTGCAATAACAAAAGACACCAAATTGTGGTCACTATCTCCAAAGTGCTCTCCCACAACCAAATCTAACATTTGGCCCGGTTCATTTCCCAGTTACAAATCCAATGTGGCTCCACCTCTTGTCGGCCTATCCCCATATTGTGTCAGGAAACCCTCCTGCACACACTGCCCCATCCGAACTATTCGACCTACAAAGGTTCCAATCAATATTTGGAAAGTTAAAGCCCCCCATGACAACTACCCTGTGACCCCCACACCTATCCATAATCTGCTTAGCAATTTCTTCCTCCACATCTCTATTACTATTTGGGGGCCTATAGTAAACTCCTAACAATGTGACCGCTCCTCTCCTATTTCTAACTTCAGCCCATATTACCTCAGTAATACCTCAGTAACACAAATATTATTACCTCAGTATACCTCAGTAACACAAATATTATTCCGTAAACAAGAAATACAGCAGAGTCACAAGCAAATTTGCTGTTTCCGTTGTTCCATTGGTTCCGGTGTTGATTCATATTCTTATTCACTCTGATTAAGCTACAATAGAAATTAACATTGAAACATAGAAGATAGGAGCAGGAGGCCATTTGGCCCTTCGAGCCTGCTCCACCATTCATCACGATCATGGCTGATCATCCAACTCAATAGCCTAATCCTGCTTTCTCCCCATAACCTTTCATCCCGTTCGTTCCAAGTGATATATCCAGCTGTCTCTTGAATACATTCAATGTTTTGGCATCAACTACTTCCTGTGGTAATGAATTCCACAGGCTCACCACTCTTTGGGTGAAGAAATGTCTCCTTATCTCCGTCCTAAATGGTCTACCCTGTATCCTCAGACTGTGACTCCTGGTTCTGAACTCCCCCACCATCGGGAACATCCTCCCTGCATCTATCCTGTCTAGACCTGTTAGAATTTTGTAAGTCTCTATGAGAGCCTTCCTCATTCGACTGAACTCCAGCGAAAACAATCCTAACCTGGTCAATCTCTCCTCCCATATCAGTCCCGCCATCCCCGGAATCAGCCTGGTAAACATTCGCTGCACTCCCTCGAGAGCCAGAACATCCTTCCTCAGGAAAGGAGAGAAAAACTGCACACAATACTCTAGGTGTGGCCTCACCAAGGCCCTGTATAATTGTAACAACACATCCCTGTTCCTGTACTCGAAACCTCTCACAATGAAGGCCAACATGCCATTTGGTTTCTTTGTTAGTTTACATTGTGGCAAATCTGTGATGATGTGGTGAGAAGGGGTGTACTGGCTCCCCTCTATTAAACCTCCTTGGTTTATAACAACAAAAATTTCCGTTTCTTTTTCACAAGGATATGTCTTCTCTAAATCAGAATTATTAAACTATTTAAGCTGTGAGCAATAAGGAACTAATCAAACAAGGTTTTCTAGAGTCCAAGAAAAAACACATTTATTAACACTAAACCCAAGAAAAATAATAAAAATGCAACAACAAGCATTCAGCTCTCACGCAGTGACACACATTCACACTCACACAGATTTCAGAAATAAGGGGAGTTAGAGTCCATATTAAAAAACCATAAAAGAATATATGGTTGATTGTCCTTGAGGTGTACATTTTACACACTACCGCTGATTTGGGTTAGCTGGTTTCTTGTACTTGGTCACAGGCGACATGCTTATTCCCAAAGGGAGGGAGGAAGGGAGGGCAGCCATAGAAACCCTACAGTGCAGAAAGAGGCCATTCGGCCCATCGAGCCTGCACCGACCACAATCCCACCCAGGCCCTACCCCCATAATCCCTACACATTTTACCCACTAATCCCTCCAACCTACGCATGTCAGGACACAAAGGGGCAATTTTAGCATGGCCAATCAACCTAACCCGCACATCTTTGGACTGTGGGACGAAACTGGAGCACCCGGAGGAAACCCACGCAGACACGAGGAGAATGTGCGAACTCCACACAGACAGTGACCCAAGCCGGGAATCGAACCCAGGTCCCTGGAGCTGTGAAACAGCAGTGCTAACCACTGTGCTACCGTGCCGCCTTCAGCCTCTTTCCTCTGCTGTAGATTCACATGTAGATTCTCATGGTCAGACTGATCCAGGGGATGGCAGGATAGTCAAACGAGGAGAGATTGGTTGACTTAAAAATATATTGAAAGAAACAATAACTTTGTGTGAACATTGGTGCTGCTGGACATGTGTGGAGTAGATTTAATTAATTATATAGGCAGGTCCATCAGGCCTTAGCTTACCCCAGCCATTTTTGTGTTTGTGCATATGTGGGAATGGACAGGACGAGGGGTGTATGTAATTTATGTCCAGTATTTCTGGCCTCCGCCGGTGGCCACCATACTTCCAATAGAATCACAGATACCAAAATGATCCTGTCCAACCCAAGATGTTTGTAAAATAATTAATCACCTTTCCACAAACTCATCATTCTCTGACATTACTTTTAACCATGGAATTCTGCAATAGCAAAGGAGGTCATTATTTCATCAGTCAGTGCTTGTTGTGAAAGAGCTATCACTTCCTTCCATGTCCCCAGACCTTTCCATATAATTTACTTTTCAATGTTTATCCATTTCGTTGTTGTTATTGGGGATTCTGCTGTGGGGTGTTCTGCATCATAACAACTCTGTGAATATATTGTGAGGAATCCATATCTCTAAGCTCTGTGTGTTTTTAAAACTTGGAATGACATTGGAATTTTTTAGAAGGTTACCAACTCACTTTGATCTGTGAGCATGGTGCTGTTTAATGAAATCACATGATTTCATCTTGATGAGCAGCAAGACACCTGGTGGGAGAAGAATTAAAACAAAAAAACTGTTGTTGCCAGGTCTTGGACTACTGCTAATTGGCCGAAAACACCCAGGCTGGGAGATGTTCACTCTGAACATTTTATCCTGAACTCAGTATGTGCCTCGGAAGCAAACTGTGAAGGAAAACTCTTGCGCTCTGGACTGCAGATAATACTGAGCAGGTTGTTCTTGCAGAGAAGCTTTACCAGACTGATTCCTGGGATGGTAGGACAGACTTATGAGCAGAGATTGAGTCAGTTAGCATTATATTCGTTGGAGTTTAGAAGAATGAGAGGGGATCTCATAGAAACGTTTAAAATTCGAACAAGACGAGATGCAGGAAGGATGTTACCGATGGTGTGGGTGTCCAGAACAAGGGGTTATAGTCCAGGGATTCAGGGTAAACCTTTTAGGACTGAGATGAGGAGAAATTTCTTCACCCAGAGAGTGGTAAACCTGTGGAATTCGCTACCAGTTGAGGCCAAAACATTGAATGCTTCAAGAAGCATTTAGATATAGCTCTTGGGCTGAAGGGAATCAAGGACATGGGAGAAGATGAGATCAGGCTATTGAGTTGGATAATCAGCCATGATCATGATGAATGATGGATCAGGCTCATTTTCAGCTGAAAATGTCTCAGCTCATAACTAATTTGTACTGAAAGCCAGAAAAACTACAACAAGCGAAAGTTAACAGAGACAATGGCTGCAATCTTACCTTCTCGCCCCGCCAGCCGATGGGTGTGGCAAGTCAGTAAGATCGTATCTGATTTCTCACCTCTCACAATCTTACCAGCATTGGCATGAGGCTGAATATATTATTTTAAAATATTTAATTGCTTATTTAAATAGAATTAGCGAGCCCGGGATGGAATCGTCTGGGCCCATTCACTTCTGTGGCCTCACCAGGAAAGGTTCTCTCCAGCGAGAATCACGTATGGTCTCCCCATCAACGGGGACCAGACGTAATGGCCTCACCGGTATACCTGGAGGCCATTGGGGCACCCCAGGAGGTCAGGGGCAAGGGGATGCTCCTTGGGCAGTGGCAACCTGGCACTGCCAGCTTGGCACACTGGCAGTGCCCAACTAGGCACTGGGTAGTGCCAAAGGGGATGTGACCTGAGGGAGTGGGGCCAAATGAGGGAGCAGGGCAAGATCAGGAGTGGGATGGGAACCTCTGCCACTCTGCAACAGTGATCGTTGGTGGAGGTACCGCTACCACTCTGCAACGGAGGGGAGGGGAGGGTCGTGTTGTTCCAGGCAGGGGAGTTGCTCATGATCGGCCACAGCGCTCCACAGTAGCAGGGGAGGGGTGGGGGGTGTTTAGGCCATGGAGGCTGGCTGATAGCAACAGAGGCAGTGACAGGTCTCCGTGCTTTCAGAGCACAGAAACCTGCACATGCGCAATGGCACCCTGTAATGCTATCAGCCAGCTTTTGAGTAATTTAGGTCCTGCCCACTCCCCCTACTGGTGGATTTCAAGTTTGTGAAGATTTTTCCCCCCCCCCAGAGTGTGTAAGATTTGATTTTTAAGTCACCCAAAAGACAAATTCCCAGGTCTAGATGGCATCTATCCCAGATTGCTGAGGGAGACAGGAGATGAAATTGCTGGGCCTCTAACAGAAATCTTTGTTTTTTTGTTAGCCACTGGTGAGGAACGAGAGGATTGGAGGATATCCAGTGTTGTCCCCTTATTTAAGAAGGATAGCAAGGATAACCTGGGTAATTATAGGCTAATGAGCTTGACATCAGTGATAGGGAAACTGTTGGAGAAGATTCTTAGGAATAGGACCTATACAATTTGGAACCAAATGGTCTTGTTAGCGACAGACAGCATGGTTTTGTACCTGGGAGATCATGTCTCACAATTTGAGTTTTTGGAAGAGGTAACAAAAATTATTGATGAGGGAAGGGTTGTGGATGTTGTCTACATGGACTTTAGTAAGGCATTTGACAAGATCCCTCATGGCAGGCTGGTGCAAAAGATTAAATCTCAGGATCAGTGGTGAACTAGCTAGATGGATTCAGAATTGGCTTGGCCATAGAACAGAGGGTAGTGGTGGAAGGGTTTTTTCCTAAATGGAGGTCTGTGACTTGTGGTGTTCTGCAGGGATCAGTGCTGGGACCTCTGCTGTTTGTAATATATATAAATGGCTTGGAAAAAAATGTAGCTTGTCTGAGTTTGCGGATGTTACTAAGATTGGCGGAGTTGTGGATAGTGATGAAGATTGTCAGAAAATACAGCAGGATATAGATAAACTAGAAAATTGAGCGGTAGATGGAATTTAATCTGGACAAATGTGAGGTGATGCATTTTGGTAGATCCAATTCAGGTGGGAGCTAGAAAATAAATGGCAGAATAATCAGGAGCACAGACACACAGAGAGATCTGGGAGTACAGGTCCACAGATCCTTAAAAATGGCAGCACAGGTGGAAAAGGTGGTGATGAAAGCATACGGCACGCCTGCCTTCATTGGACGGGGCATCGAGTGTAAAAGTTGGCAAATTATGTTACAGTTGTATAAAACGTTGGTTAGGCCACGTTTGGAATACTGTGTCCAATTCTGGTCACCACACTACCAGAAGGACGTGGAGGGTTTGGGGAGAGCGCAGAAAAGGTTTACCAGGATGTTGCCTGGTATGGAGGGTATTAGCTATGAGGAGAGATTGAATAAACTGGGATTGTTCTCCCTGGAAAGACGGAGGCTGAGGGGCGACCAGATAGGAGTTTATAAAATGATGACGGGTATAGACAGGGTGAACAGTTGGAAGCTTTTTCCCAGGGCAGAAATGACAATTACAAAGGGGCACAAGTTCAAGATAAGGGGGGGGGGGGGGGGGGGGGGGAAGGTTCAGTGGAGATGTGCGGGGAAGTTTTTTTTTACAGAGAGGGTGGTGAGAGCCTGGAATGCGCTGCCAAGTGAGGTGGTTGAGGCAGATACGTTAGCCTCATTCAAGACTAATCTTGATAGGCATATGAACAAGCGGGGAATAGAGGGATATGAGTGGTTGGTTAGATAGGTAAACATGATCGGCGCAGGCTTGGAGGGGCCAAAGGGCCTGTTCCTGTACTGTAGTGTTCTTTGTTCTAAAGAGGCGCGATTTTCCTATTTTCGCATTTGTTTAGGACTTAGAATTTGTTTGGTAAGATCGCCCCCAATGTTTCACCCAACATTCTTCTGAATTCCAATGAGTATAGCCCCAGTCTACTCAGTCTCTCCTCACAAGCCAACCCTCTCAACTCTGGAATCAACCTAGTGAATCTCCTCTGCATCCCCTCCAGTCATGATGTGGAAATGCCGGCATTGGACTGGGGTAAACACAGTAAGAGTTTTAACAACACCATGTTAAAGTCCAACAGGTTTATTTGGTAGCAAATAAGGGCACTCCCCGTCAGATCCTTTATGCACACTCGAGGTCTCAACCTCACCGCACGCTGCCCTCGAAGCAGCTGCGGGGCTGATAAGACCATAAGACCATAAGACCATAAGACATAGGAGCGGAAGTAAGGCCATTCGGCCCATCGAGTCCACTCCACCATTCAATCATGGTTGATTTCAACTCCATTTACCCGCTCTCTCCCCATAGCCCTTAATTCCTCGAGAAATCAAGAATTTATCAATTTCTGTCTTGAAGACGCTCAACGTCTCGGCCTCCACAGCCCTCTGTGGCAATGAATTCCACAGACCCACCACTCTCTGGCTGAAGAAATTTCTCCTCATCTCTGTTCTAAAGTGACTCCCTTTTATTCTAAGGCTGTGCCCCCGCGTCCTAGTCTCCCCTGTTAATGGAAACAACTTCCCTACGTCCATCCTATCTAAGCCGTTCATTATCTTGTAAGTTTCTATCAGATCTCCCCTCAACCTCCTAAACTCCAATGAATATAATCCCACGATCCTCAGACGTTCATCGTATGTCAGGCCTACCATTCCTGGGATCATCCGTGTGAATCTCCGCTGGACCCGCTCCAGTGCCAGTATGTCCTTCCTGAGGTGTGGGGCCCAAAATTGCTCACAGTACTCCAAATGGGGCCTAACCAGTGCTTTATAAAGCCTCAGAAGTACATCCCTGCTTTTGTATTCCAAGCCTCTTGAGATAAATGACAACATTACATTTGCTTTCTTAATTACGGACTCAACCTGCAAGTTTACCTTTAGAGAATCCTGGACTAGGACTCCCAAGTCCCTTTGCACTTTAGCATTATGAATTTTGTCACCGTTTAGAAAATAGTCCATGCCTCTATTCTTTTTTCCAAAGTGTACGACCTCGCACTTGCCCACGTTGAATTTCATCAGCCACTTCTTGGACCACTCTCCTAAACTGTCTAAATCTTTCTGCAGCCTCCCCACCTCCTCAATACTACCTGCCCCTCCACCTATCTTTGTATCATCGGCAAACTTGGCCAGAATGCTCCCAGTCCCGTCATCTAGATCGTTAATATATAAAGAGAACAGCTGTGGCCCCAACACTGAACCCTGCGGGACACCACTTGTCACCGGTTGCCATTCTGAGAAAGAACCTTTTATCCCAACTCTCTGCCTTCTGTCTGACAGCCAATCGTCAATCCATGTTAGTACCTTGCCTCGAATACCATGGGCCCTTATTTTACTCAGCAGTCTCCCGTGAGGCACCTTGTCAAAGGCCTTTTGGAAGTCAAGATAGATAACATCCATTGGCTCTCCTTGGTCTAACCTATTTGTTATCTCTTCAAAGAACTCTAACAGGTTTGTCAGGCACGACCTCCCCTTACTAAATCCATGCTGACTTGTCTTAATCCGACCCTGCACTTCCAAGAATTTAGAAATCTCATCCTTAACGATGGATTCTAGAATTTTGCCAACAACTGAGGTTAGGCTAATTGGCCTATAATTTTCCATCTTTTTTCTTGTTCCCTTCTTGAACAGTGGGGTTACAACAGCGATTTTCCAATCCTCTGGGACTTTCCCTGACTCCAGTGACTTTTGAAAGATCATAACTAACGCCTCCACTATTTCTTCAGCTATCTCCTTTAGAACTCTAGGATGTAGCCCATCTGGGCCCGGAGATTTATCAATTTTCAGACCTTTTAGTTTCTCTAGCACTTTCTCCTTTGTGATGGCAACCATATTCAACTCTGCCCCCTGACTTTCCTGAATTGTTGGGATATTACTCATGTCTTCTACTGTGAAGACTGACGCAAAGTACTTGTTAAGTTCCTCAGCTATTTCCTTGTCTCCCATCACTAGATTACCAGCGTCATTTTGGAGCGGCCCAATGTCTACTTTTGCCTCCCGTTTGTTTTTAATGTATTTAAAGAAACTTTTACTATCATTCCTAATGTTACTGGCTAGCCTACCTTCATATTTGATCCTCTCCTTCCTTATTTCTCTCTTTGTTATCCTCTGTTTGTTTTTATAGCCTTCCCAATCTTCTGACTTCCCACTACTCTTTGCCACATTATAGGCTCTCTCTTTTGCCTTGATGCATTCCCTGACTTCCTTTGTCAGCCATGGCTGCCTAATCCCCCCTCTGATAACCTTTCTTTTGTTTGGGATGAACCTCTGCACTGTGTCCTCAATTACTCCCAGAAACTCCTGCCATTGCTGTTCTACTGTCTTTCCCATTAGGCTCTGCTTCCAGTCGATTTTTGTCAGTTCCTCCCTCATGCGCCTGTAATTACCTTTATTTAACTGTAGAACCTTCACATCTGATTCTGCCTTCCTTCTTTCAAATTGCAGACTGAATTCTACCATATTATGATCACTGCTTCCTAAGTGTTCCCTTACTTTAAGATCTTTTATCACGTCTGGCTCATTACATAACACTAAGTCCAGAATAGCCTGTTCCCTCGTGGGCTCCATCACAAGCTGTTCCAAAAAGCCATCCTGTAAACATTCAATGAATTCCCTTTCTTTGGGTCCACTGGCAACATTATTTACCCAGTCCACCTGCATATTGAAATCCCCCATGATCACTGTGACCTTGCCTTTCTGACATGCCCTTTCTATTTCGTGGTGCATTTTGTGCCCCTGGTCCTGACCACTGTCAGGAGGCCTGTACATAACTCCCATTATGGTTTTTTTGCCTTTGTGGTTCCTCAACTCTACCCACACAGACTCCACATCGTCTGACCCTATGTCGTTTAGTGCTATTGATTTAATTTCATTTCTAATTAACAAGGCAACCCCGCCCCCTCTACCCACCCCTCTGTCTTTTCGATAGGTTGTGAATCCCTGGATGTTTAACTGCCAGTCCTGAACCCCCTGCAACCACGTCTCTGTGATGCCTACCACATCATACCTGCCAGTCACAATCTGGGCCACAAGCTCATCTATCTTGTTCCGGACACTGCGGGCATTTAAATATAGCACCTTTAATTCCCTATTGACCGTCCCTTTTTGTTTTCGTAGTGTGGTGGACCTTGGTCTACTGAGCCTTTCCAGACACTGTGTCATATTTTGTGAGATGGGGACTATCGTAACCTCTCCTGAGTGCTGTCTTTTCGTGATTTTTTGTAATCCTAAGCAGCTACGCTTCCCACTGATTCCTTCACCTCTTGGTTCCCTGACTTTCCCTTCCCCCCCAGTCGCACACCTCCTTGTGGAATGTGCCTTTGCAAAGAAGGTCTGGAGTGAGATGCAGTGGTATTTGTCGCGGTTCGTCCCGGGCAGCTCGGTGACGCAGGACTCTGTGCTCTACGGGCTGTTTCCGGGGACGCACACCGAGACAAATATCAACCGCTGCTGGAGGACCTCCAGTGCCAGTATATCCTTTCTCAAGTGAGGAGACCAAAACTGTACTCGGTACTCTAGGCGTGGCCTTACCAGCACCTATACAGCTGCAACATACCCTCGCTATTTTTAAACTCCATCTCTCTAGCAATGAAGGACAACATTCGATTTGTCTTCTTAATTACCTGCTGCACCTGCAAACCAACTCCTTGTGATTCTTGCACAAGGACACCCAGGTCCCTCTGCACAGCAGCATGCTGCAATTTTTTACCATTTAAATAATATGGGTGGAGCTGGGAAACAGGAAAGGTATGATCACATTAATGGGGGTGTATTATAGACCACCCAATAGTCAGCGAGAATTGGAGGAGCAAATCTGCAGAGAGATAGCAGACAACTGCAGGAAACATAAAGTTGTGATAGTAGGGGATTTTAATTTTCCACATATAGATTGGGACTCCCATACTGTTAAAGGTCTAGACGGGTTAGAGTTTGTAAAATGTGTTCAGGAAAATTTTCTAAATCAATATTTAGAGGTACCAACTAGAGAGGATGCAATATTAGATCTCCTATTATGAAACGAGTTAGGACAAGTGACGGAAGTGTGTGTGGGGGAACACTTTGGTTCCAGTGATCATAACGCCATTAGTTTCAACTTGATCATGGATAAAGATAGATCTGGTCCTTGGGTTGAGGTTCTAAATTGGAAAAAGGCCAAATTTGAAGAAATGAGAAAGGATCTAAAAAGCGTGGATTGGGACAGGCTGTTCTCTGGCAAGGATGTGAATGGTAAGTGGGAGGCCTTCAAAAGGAGAAATTTTGAGAGTGCAGAGTTTGTGTGTTCCTGTCAGGATTAAAGGCAAAGTGAATAAGAATAAGGAACCTTGGTTCTCGAGGGATATTGGAACTCTGATAAAGAAGAGAGAGATGGATGACATGTATAGGCAACAGGGAGCAAATAAGATGCTTGAGGAGTATAAAAAGTGCAAGAAACTACTTAAGAAAGAAATCAGGAGGGCTAAAGGAGCATTGAGGTTGCTTTGGCAGACAAGGTGAAGGATAATCCTAAGAGCTTCTGCAGGTATATTAAGAGCAAAAGGATAGTAAGAGATAAAATTGGTCCTCTTGAAGATCAGAGTGGTCGGCTATGTATGGAACCAAAAGAAATGGGGGAGATATTAAAATGGGTTTTTTGCATCCGTATTTACTAAGGAAACTGGCATGGAGTCTATGGAAATAAGGCAAACAAGTAGGGATGTCATGGAACCTATACAGATTAAAGGGGAGGAGGTGCTTGCTGTCTTGTGGCAAATGAGAGTAGATAAATCCCCAGGACCGGACAGGGTATTCCCTCGGACCTTGAAGGAGACTAGTGTTGAAATTGCAGGGGCCCTGGCAGATATATTTAAAATGTTGGTATCCACAGGTGAGGTGCCGGATGATTGGAGGATAGCTCATGTTGTTCCGTTGTTTAAAAAAGGCTCAAAAAGTAATGCAGGAAATTGTAGGCTGGTAAGTTTGACGTCAGTAATAGGTAAATTATTGGAAGGAGTACTAAGAGATAGGATCTACAAATATTTGGATAGACAGGGACTTATTAGGGAGAGTCAACATGGCTTTGTGCGTGGTAGGTCATGTTTAACCAATCGATTAGAGTTTTTCGAGGAGGTTACCAGGAAAGTGGATGAAGGGAAGGCATGTGGATGTTGTCTACATGGACTTCAGTAAGGCCCTTGACAAGGTCCCGCATGGGAGGTTAGTTAGGAAGGTTCAGTCGCTAGGTATACATGGAGAGGTAGTAAATTGGATTAGACATTGGCTCAATGGAAGAAGCCAGAGAGTGGTAGTGGAGGATTGCTTCTCTGAGTGGAGGCCTGTGACTAGTGGGACCACAGGGATCAGTGCTGGGTCCATTGTTGTTTGTCATCTATATCAATGATCTGGATGATAATGTGGTAAATTGGATCAGCAAATTTGCTGATAATACAAAGATTGGAGGTGTAGTGGACAGTGAGGAAGGTTTTCAAAGCTTGCAGAGGGATTTGGACAAACTAGAAAAATGGGCTGAAAAATGGCAGATGGAGTTTAATGCAGACAAGTGTGAGGTATTGCACTTTGGAAGGACAAACCAAGGTAGAACATACAAGGTAAATGGTAGGACACTGAAAAGTGCAGTAGAACAGGAGGGATCTGGGAATACAGATACATAATTCCCTAAAAGTGGCGTCACAGGTAGATAGGGTCGTAAAGAGTGCTTTTGGTACATTGGCCTTTATAAATCAAAGTATTGAATATAAGAGTTGGAATGTTATAGTGAGGTTGTATAAGACATTGGTGAGGCCGAATTTAGAGTATTGTGTGCAGTTTTGGTCACCTAATTACAGGAAGGATATCAATAAGGTTGAAAGAGTGCAGAGAAGGTTTACAAGGATGTTGCCGAGACTTGAGAAACTGAGTTACAGAGAAAGGTTGAATAGGTTAGGACTTTATTCCCTGGAGCGTAGAAGAATGAGGGGAGATTTGATAGAGGTGTAGAAAATTAAGATGGGTATAGACAGAGTGAATGCAAGCAGGCTTTTTCCACTGAGGGTAGGGGAGAAAAAAACTAGAGGACATGGGTTAAGGGTGAAGGGGGAAAAGTTTAAAGGGAATATTAGGGGGGGCTTCTTCACACAGAGAGTGGTGGGAGTGTGGAATGAGCTGCCAGATGAAGTGGTGAATGCGGGCTCACTTTTAACATTTGAGAAAAACTTGGACAGGTACATGAATGAGAGGGGTGTGGAGGGATATGGCCCAGGTGCAGGTCAGTGGGACTAGGCAGAAAAATGGTTCGGCACAGCCAAGAAGGGCCAAAAGGCCTGTTTCTGTGCTGTAATGTTCTATGGTTCTATGGTTCTAATAGTCCATTTTGCTGCTATTTCGACCAAAATGGATGACCTCACATTTACCAACATTATACTCCATCTGCCAGACCCTTGCCCACTCACTTGGACTATCTATATCCCCTTGCAGACTTTCAGCGTCCTTTGCACACTTTGCTCTGCCACTCATCTTAGTATCATCTGCAAATTTTGACACACTATATTTGGTCCCCAACTCCAAATCATTTATGTAAATTGTAAACAATTGCGGTCCCAACACTGATCCCTGAGGCACACCACAATCACTGATCACCAACCAGAAAAACACCCATTTACCCCCATTGTTAGTTAACCAATCCTCTATCTATGCTAATACATTACCCGTAACACCGTGCACCTTTATCTTATGCAGCAGTCTTTGGTGTGGCACCTTGTCAAATGCCTTCTGTAAATCTAGATACACCACATCCACAGGTTCCCCATTGTCCACTGCGCATGAAATGTTCTCAAAGAATTCCACCAAATTAGTCAAACATGACCTTCCCTTCATGAACCCATGCTGCGTCTTACCAATGGGACAATTTATGTCCAGATGTTTCGCTATTTCTTCCATGATGATCGATCCAAGCATTTTCCCTACTTCAGAAGTTAAGCTAAACAGCCTATAATTACCTGTCTTTTGTCTACCTCCTTTTTTAAACAGTGGCGTCACATTTGCTGTTTTCCAATCTGCAGGAACCATTCCAGAGTCCAGTGAATTTTAGTAAATTACCACTAGTGCATTTGCTATTTCTCCCGCCATCCCTTTTAGTACCCCGGGATGCATTCCATCAGGGCCAGGAGACTTGTCTATCTTTAGCCCCATTAGCTTGCCCAACACTACCTCTGTCGTGATAATGATAGTTTCTAGGTCCTCACCTGCCATAGCCTTCTTGTCATCAATTTTTGGCACGTTATTTGTGTCTTCCACTGTGAAGACCGACACAAAATACCTGTTCCATGCCTCAGCCATTTTCCCATTGCCAGTTATTACATCCCCCTTCTCATCCTCGAAAGGACCAATGTTTACTTTAGCCACTCTTTTTCGTTTTATATATTTGTAGAAACTTTTGCTGTCTGTTTTTATATTCTGAGCTAGTTTACTCTCATAATCCATCTTACTTTTCTTTATAGCTTTTATTGTGGCTTTCTGTTGACCTTTAAAGATTTCCCAATCCTCTAGTTTCCCACTAATGTTTGCCCCTTTGTATGTATTTTCTTTCAATTTGATACCTTCCTTTATTTCCTTAGATATCCATGGCTGACTATCTCTTTTTCTACAGTCCTTATCACTGGTATATACTTTTGCTGAGCACTGTGAAAGATTGCTTTGAGAGTCCTCTACTGTTCCTCAATTGTGTCACCATAAAGGTCTTGCTTCCAGTCTACCTTAGCCAACTGCTCCCTCACCCCATTGTAGTCTCCTTTGTTTAAGCACAAGACACTGGTATTGGATTTTACCTTCTCACGCTCTATCTGTATTTTAAATTGAACCATACTGTGATCACTTCTTCCGAGAGGATTCCTAACTGTAAGATCATTAATTATTCCTGTCTCATTACATAGGACCAGATCTAGGATAGCTTGCTTCCTCGTAGGTTCCATTACAAGGAAGCTATCGCGGATACATTCTATGAACTCCTCCTCAAGGCTGCCTTGACGAATATGTAGATTAAAATCCCCCATGATAATTGCTGTACCATTTTTACATACATCAGTTATTTTATTTCTCGCCCCACCATGATATTATTTGGTGCCTATAGACTATGCCCATCAGTGACTTTTTCTCCTATTTCTAATTTCCACCCAAATGGATTCAACCTTTTTTTCCATAGAACCTATATCATCTCTCTGATGTCGTCCTTAAATATCAGAGCTACACCACCTCCCTTACCTTCCTGTTGGTCTCTCTGAACAGTCTGATACCCCTGGATATTTAACTCCCAGTCATGACCATCCTGCAACCATGACTTTGTAATGGTCACCAAATCATACTCGTTCACAATGATTTGTGCTGTCAACTCATTTACCTTGTTTTGAATGCTACAAGCATTCAGATAAAGTGTCCTTATGCTAGGTTTTGTACCTTTTTGAATTCTAACACTTCCATTAATAACATCTCCTGAGTTCTCCTTCCTTTTAACTTTTTTTCCTGATTTTTGATATAGTTGGAATCTTCTCCCCACATTTTGTCCTTGCTCCTTCCTTACATAGGTTCCCATCCCCCTAAGCAGGCTCAGATTACTCTGAAGAGGGAGAAAAGGAAATAATTGCAAGCAGAAAAGCCAAATAACTCAAATCTGATTGTAAAGAAAAAGCGTTGGATAAACTCAGGTCATAGAGTCATAAAGGCTTACAGCATGGAAACAGGCCCTTCGGCCTAACTTGTCTATGCCGCCCAGTTTCTATAATCAAACTAGTCCCAATTGCCCATGTTTGGCCCATATCCCTCTATATCCATCTTACCCATGTAACTGTCTAAATGCTTTTTAAAAGACAAAATTGTACCCACCTCTATTACTACCTCTGGCAGCTTGTTCCAGACACTTGCCACCCTGTGTGTGAAAAATTGCCCCACTCACTTCTGTCTCTCCCCTCTCACCTTTAGGCCTATGTCCTCTAGTTTTAGACTCCCCTGCCTTTGGGAAAAGATATTGACTATCTAGCTGATCTATGCCCCTCATTATTTTATAGACCTCTATAGATCACCCCTCAGCCTCCTACGCCCCAGAGAAAATAGTCCCAGTCTATCCAGCCTCTCCTTATAAATGAAACTATCAAATCTGCAGGATCTGTGGAGAGAAACAGAATTAACATTGAGTCCAATATGATTCTCCAAAGAGAGCGTCTCAGGTCTGATACATATTTCAAGGCTGTTGCCCTCTGCTACTTTTAACAAATCTGGTTTTGATCCACGATGGGAAAGCCTATAGGGGCTTGCTGGTTGGTTGAATTAGGACCGGCCAAATGATATTCCTCATCCATGAGTAACATGTTCTTGTTGCGTAATCTGTACTGGACCTGCCCCTTATGGCAAAGCACTGAAATGCATATCATCATCATATTACTGAAACTGAGGGTGAAAAAAAATCATGGCCAAAAATCTTCCAGTCTCATTGAAGGCCATTCAGCTCATTGTGTCTACACCAGCTCTCCAAATGAGCATTTCAGCAAGTGCCAATCTTGTCTTCTGGAGTGTCGAATGTTGTTCCTCTGTTTAAAAGGAATAGAAATGACCCTGGTAATTATAGACCGGTTAGTCTTACTTCGGTGGTTGGTAAGTTGATGGAAAAGGTCCTTTGGGATGGGATTTACGACCATTTAGAAAGATGCGGATTAATCCGGGATAGTCAGCACGGATTTGTGAAGGGCAAGTCGTGCCTCACAAATTTGATAGAATTTTTTGAGGAGGTAACCAAGTGTGTTGATGAAGGTAGGGCAGTTGATGTCATATACTTGGATTTTAGTAAGGCGTTTGATAAGGTCCCCCATGATCGGCCTATAATGAAAGTAAGGACGTGTGGGATAGAGGGAAAGTTGGCCAATTGGATAGGTAACTGGCTATCTGATCGAAGACAGAGGGTGGTGGCGGATGGAAAATTTTCGGACTGGAGGCAGGTTGCTAGTGGAGTGCCACAGGGATCAGTACTTGGTCCTCTGCTATTTGTGATTTTTATTAATGACTTAGAGGAGGGGGCTGAAGGGTGGATCAGTAAATTTGCTGATGACACCAAGATTGGTGGAGTAATGGATGAGGTGGAGGGCTGTTGTAGACTGCAAAGAGACATAGATAGGATGCAAAGCTGGGCTGAAAAATGGCAGATGGAGTTTAACCCTGATAAATGTGAGGTGATTCATTTTGGTAGGACAAATTTAAATGTGGATTACAGCGTCAAAGGTGGGGTTCTGAAGACTGGAGGAACAGAGAGATCTTGGGGTCCATATCCACAGATCTCTAAAGGTTGCCACTCAAGTGGATAGAGCTGTGAAGAAGGCCTATAGTGTGTTAGCTGTTATTAACAGGGGGTTGGAGTTTAAGAGCCGTGGGGTTATGCTGCAACTGTACAGGACCTTGGTGAGACCACATTTGGAATATTGTGTGCAGTTCTGGTCACCTCACTATAAGAAGGATGTGGAAGCGCTGGAAAGAGTGCAAAGGAGATTTACCAGGATGCTGCCTGGTTTGGAGGGTAGGTCTTATGAGGAAAGGTTGAAGGAGCGGAGGAGGTTGAGGGGAGACTTAATAGAGGTTTATAAAATGAAGAAGGGGATAGAGTGAATGTTCAAAGACTATTTCCTCGGGTGGATGGAGCTATTCATAGAAATCATAGAAACACTACAGTACAGAAAGAGGCCATTCGGCCCATCGAGTCTGCACCGACCACAATCCCATCCAGGCCCTACCCCCATATCCCTACATATTTACCCACTAATCCCTCTAACCTACGCATCTCAGTACACTAAGGGCAATTTTTAGCATGGCCAATCAACCTAACCCGCACATCTTTTGAACTGTGGGAGGAAACCGGGGGCATAACTAAAGGGTTCATGGTGGGAGATACAGGAAGGATGTCAGAGGTAGGTTCTTTACTCAGAGTGGTTGGGGTGTGGAATGGAGTGCCTGCAGTGATAGTGGTGTCAGACACTTTAGGAACATTTAAGCGGTTATTGGATAGGCACATGGAGCACACCAGGATGATAGAACATAGAAACCCTACAGTGCAGAAGGAGGCCATTCGGCCCATCGAGTCTGCACCGACCACAATCCCACCCAGGCCCTACCCCCACATATTTTACCCGCTAATCCCTCTAACCTGCGCATCCCAGGACTCTAAGGGACAATTTTTAACCTGGCCAATCAACCTAACCCGCACATCTTTGGACTGTGGGAGGAAACCGGAGCACCCGGAGGAAACCCACGCAGACACGAGGAGAATGTGCAAACTCCACACAGACAGTGACCCGAGCCGGGAATCGAACCCGGGACCCTGGAGCTGTGAAGCAGCAGTGCTAACCACTGTGCTACCGTGCCTGGAGCTTGATCTTGGTTTCAGATAAAGCTCGGCACAACATCGTGGGCTGAAGGGCCTGTTCTGTGCTGTACTGTTCTATCTATCCTTGCAGCTTGATGAGCCTATGGCTGGCACTTACATGAAGAATGGCCAGTTGATCAAAATACCAGGTGGCTGTCACCTACCATGGACTGGACCACAGGATGACTCAACATCTTTCATCTTCAGCACACAGTAGACAAAAGAGGCAACACATTAAACAACATGCTAGAATGTGAACTTATTGCTAAATTTTCCTGCTATTTCTAAGAGCAAGACTTAGAAAGGTTGAAATGAAGGTGGAAGAGAAGAATGAAAGGAAACTGGCTTCAAGATAGAGAGAAAAACAGTTGGAGGCTTGAAGTGAGGGAGGTTTCCCAGCAAACGTCAAGCTTCATTGTGTCTTGATCGTGACAACTGCCACCTGGAACCTGGATGTGAACACAATCAACGACCAGCCAAAAAAAAACACTTTGCAGCAAACAGGCTTTTTAATTACAACAGTTTGCTGAATTTACAGAGTATTCATACTAAAAATAATTCTCACCAATTGTTAGGTGATGCACCTTTCATTGAAAAGTATTAAAAATACAAATAACACTGGTTTTACTTTACAAACAGGTTCAGATAAATTCATTAGCAAATCAATATTTGCTATTTTTAAAAAAGCAAGATATTCATTCCATAGTCACAATGAACTACAACAATGTGAAAGAAAAACTTTCAATATGCAGACAAGCACTTTTACACACCATGAGTTTGAAAATAATGAAGGTCGTGTTTTCTACAACTTTTGTGAAGTAACAGTAAGGAGCAACTTCTGCTTTTCCTCATTGAACGATTCAGTCATGTTCTACAGCCTTCACACAGCCCAGCTTATATCCGCACTTTTTCACAGAATTCTTTGCAACACATTAATTAGTTACACCGATAAATACCTTGAATGTTACAATTACAAAGAAAAACTTGAATTCTTGGAGCGCCTCATTACATTTCTTGAATATCTCTTCACACTTTCAATTATTTTGAAATGCAGCGATTGTTGTATAGGCAAACAAAAGCAGCCATTTTGGACAAACAAGATCCAACAATAAGATGAAGTCATTTATAAACAGATTCCGGTTGATGGAAATATGTTGGCTAGGGCAGCACGAGATTTCTCCAGTCACACAGGTTTCTGACATCTACCTCAACATGTAAATTGTACCTCATGTAATGCCAACTCCATAAGTGTTGGAGGGTTAGACTAAATGACGGGCTCAAAGTCTTGAAATAGATGTTAGGTCCGAGTGTGTTAGCGACTGCAGCTGATGCAATTTATTTTTCCTTTACTTTCTTTGAATGACAATTCTGGAAGTCATGATTAAACAACGTTTTGGAATTCTAATACCTGGCCAACATGGCTTTAGGTAGGAGAAGGAGCTGTTCTAAGACCAGACAAGTTGGCTGAATCCCATCTACAACCATCAAGAGAAACAAAGTTGAAAATATGTCCAAACCCAAATTTCCCCCCAGGCTAATCACTAGCGCAGGTGACAGAGATCTTTCATAATGGAAGTGTTTATTGCTTACACTGCTGGCTAACAGAATCTGAAAGTCCAACATGTTGAAGACAGGTTTTAGAACTAAGAAACTAAAAATGTTTCTTTAAATAACCACTGAAGCTGGTTGGACTGCCACAGTTCATAGGAAATTACATTTTGCTCTACTATATGAACTTGGCATCCCTCTTTTCTCAAGCTGCCAGGTTTCAATCTTTGCATATTCCATGAGTCTCAATGAGGTTCCAAATAGAGGCAAATGGAAGGAAGAAAATCTGGGCTACCTGTCTGTTCAAAAGCAGCAGTAAAGGTTGGAAAACTGGCAATGCTAAACACCTATAGGGCGCACAAGAAATTGAAAAACATGAAGTTTATGGAAGCTTTCCAATGTTGTGAATGGTATTCAAGCTATCAAGTAGATGTGTAGAAGTGGACTGACTCCAACTCTTTGCTGGAGAGACTGTTTGTCCACAAGGTCAGTAATTACCCTAATCCCAGAACACATACATTAACAGTATGCCACTACAAAGTGGAACACTATTATGGAAACAAGATTAACTTGAGTCAAGCACCTGCGAGAGGATCTCCTTCTGAACAGTACCGCAATATTAAACTTCATTATAAATTTCACGAGAAGCAGCTCAAATTCAAACAAGTTGTAAAAACCAATACTTAATCATGAATTTGTCCATGTAATTGCTCCACATCCTATACAACTTCTAACAACAGGTTACATTCAAAACTAGGCATGCTGGAGGGGTGGGGACAGCCTTTGGAGATGCATACTTATGAGTATCTTTCCAAAGCAACACATTAAAAACATGAAGGAGATTTTAAACTTGTAGTGATGGAACAGGAAGGATAATTTCAATCTCTATCTGGCCTTTACAGGACCAATGATAGAGATTGTTATTGGATATACTAATTTGCCCGAATCTTGTTAATTTATTAACAAGACTGAAATCAGCCAGCAACAATTAGAACTAAGAGAATTACCTGTCTTTTCCCTTTACAAATCCTGATGTACATTTCCAAAAGTTCATTGTTAATTCAGGTAGTCAACATTTTTATTGTAACAAATGCATCTTTCCCCGCTTCATTCCTTACTTCATGGATGTTTCTGATAAGGATGGGAGCTGTGACCAGCTGTGTATTTTTACTTGGGGGGGGGAAGGAGGAAAAGATTGATTACAAAAAACGTCTGCAGCTCTCCAACGACCAGTTGCCATCCTTCCTATAATACAGTACACAAAACAGCTGTGGGTCCCTTTTCCACTTCACCAAATATCAAATGAGAATTATAAAGTGGATTCTATTACATTAATTGATTATGGCTCAGATCACTTGGTAAAGGAATGACATTAAGAAAAATCAATATAATTATTTTGTTTTAAAAAGGTTAGAAAGTTTCAAACTTACTTCTTTTCCGAAAACAAAACCCCGGTTTCTCATCCTGACATAGGAGAAATTGCTAAATACCCAAACCGTACAGGCTATAATCCTTAGTGTAATGTACACAGGTCCAGAACTTAAAGTAGTGTTGTGGTTGGTTATGCAAATATATTTAACACAATTTCTCCTGTAGTGGTCCCAGATTAGCTGGAATCTGCCAGCTTTGCTTTTTCTGCAGCAATCTTCCTATCAGAACATCAGATATAATGTACAACTGAAGTTAGAAATTATACAAAACCGATTCCACAACTTTATCACATCTCCAACTTAAATGTATTTCCAGTGCTTCAAGACGGCAGCTCGGGATGGGCAATAAATGCTGGCCTAGCCAGCAACACCCACATCCCATAAATGAATTTAAAACTCAACATTGTTAAACCAGGCTTGCAAAGGACTCGAGACCAAACATGAAATACAACAGATAACACCAACCAAGAAAAGGTCTGAATACAGAAATTAAAAACGGAAATGGACAAGAACAGAAAGAAATGTCTGAGGAAGTTTCCTCACGGCAGTGCAAGGCCAAATTTAGAAGAAGGTAGAGCAGATCAGTGACCCTTCAAATCCGTTACATGACAACATGCACACCTCATGCAGCAATCTAAAATATACAGAGAAAGATACAGTACTAGAAATGTACACACACAGTAGATAGTGAAGTACACCACACAGTAAGAGTCAGAGGAAAATTGAAAAATCACACTGGATTTTTCCAAGGGAATATCCTAATTTATCAGGAGAAATTTTCCTACCCAGCACCCACAATAGACAGAAATGATCAGATCTCATGGGAGGTTACTGCAACAAATCATCAAAACCCCAGGAATTTTCTAGAGGGCCTTACTGGGCTGTAGAAATACATAACAGGGAGCCTCAGGGATAGATATAAAAGGTAAATCCAGCTTCTCATTAATTTGCATATATTAAGCTTTCTCGCGGCAGTCTTGGTGTTCTAATATAGGATTTGCCCATCACGGAGTGTGAAGCAGCCCTTTACAAACCGGCAGACCCACAAAATTCAAACAGAAAATCAACAAATAAGAAACAAAAGTACAAAAGGGACTGAACAATATGAATAACAAGTGCTAGACAACAAGAAACAGGGGCACAGGAGAAACATCACAGCCACAGCCCCAAGACACAAGTCAAACAGGTTTGTACATTTGTTATGTGCAAGCCTCTATACTAAACTGTGGTCCAAAAATTCAAGCCATGTAGGCCATGTACCAATACACCACAGTGGAAGGAAGAGGATTTTTGTACCTAAAATACAGAGCAGTGGAGCTGCCATCAGCAAGCTGCTGGTTACTTCGGAAGGGGCCGGAAAAAGAATCAGCAATCTTCTTCAAAGGTCAGTCACGAGATAATTATGGATACAATAAACCATAAGGACTCAACTTAGCTCATGTATCCAGAATGACCATAAAGTTCACCCACTGCCGAAATCCACCTTTGCTACTCGATCTGGGAGTCTATTCCGTGATCAGATAGTTTCAGAAACCCAGTGATGTGGGAAAAGAAGCTGCACAAGATCTCAGCCAGCACTGGCACCAAGAGTTTCAAATATTTGCACTCAGTATGAAAAGAAAATGATTCATCTCGCAGTCGTGCAAGTACAGTGAACAATGTGTCCATAAACTGCCCTCAGAAGGGATGTTCAGAATGAAATACGAGATTTCCATGACGGTGAGTGATGTTATGTAATAGTGCACTGCCTAGTTCCTGACAAATTCAATCTCTAAATCTGGTCTTATCCTTTTGATTACAGCTCACAAGCAGCTGTTTTAGAAGAGACCAAAATTTTCTCAGGATTCTCCCCTTCTCTTCAGCTGTTTTAACATTATTGTAAGATGTCTAAACTTTTTTTTAAATACAGATTGAAAATCTGGAGTTTAAAATACAATTCAAAGACAATTGCAAAGTGCTGCACATTTGAAAAATAACATCCATTCAGGAAAAAATAAACAAGCATACATTTTTTTCTGCAAAATGTATTCATTCCACATAAAACTGTTAAAAACGGGTCTGAAATTCCAACTGTACTGTGAAGTATAAAATCCACCTCGAGTTATGCACTATTTAATCTTAATGATTTATCCACTGCCAGTTATGCACAGCAAGCATTTCAGTATTTGCTGCAGTGGGAACCAGTCTTCGTAAATTAATGTGAAGTGAACTCATTCTTTACAGACTGCAGTAACTTTTTGTTATCCTAATAAGGCAAAACATGGTTCTTCCTACTGAAAAAAAAATCACCATGGTTTATGTTTTTGCAAATCAAGTAGATTGCCTCAAGAACTGACCTATGTGGGAAGGGACGGAGCAGCGAGTTTATTACTGTTGATATCTCCATAAATACAAATGTTCTGATAGATATTCTCACTTAAATCAAAGCAATTTCAATCTGGTTCAATTCCCCCCCCCACCCCACCCTGCCCAACCCCCCATGATGAGAGTGCAACAGCTGTACAACTTGCAGTTTTATTCGCTCATAGAGCTAATCCTTTCCATTTTCACACTTGCTGCTGGAAGGATAGGAATCTTGAAGGAGAACAAGGAGAGAGGATGAGAGAACTTGGCCCTTGTTCAGCCGAGGAAGCAGCTCCTCAGAACAGCTTAAAAAGGCTGTGTGTAAACATGGAATTGATCAAATCCAACAATAGTATAGGGTTCAGTATGTGCAACTAGTTTCAAAAACTTGCCTCAGGCTGAGCCTAATCCCAGTTAGGGCTCAGTTATTCCAAAACCTGCCCAAACGTTCTGGCTCAGACAGTCTATTAAGGCGTGGAAAGATCACGAGCACAGCGACAGAGAGAAGACAATAACATGCGTTAGTCAGAACCCTCTGCTTAGGAACATTTCATGCTCTACTGTGTTGAATCGAGTAGCAAGTAACCTCCATTTGCATTTGCTTCATTGGCAGAATGAATGTCCACGGAAGATATAAATATTTTGGGTTCTCTGACTGCACATGTTGCTGTTGTAGAACCATCGGAATCTAAGTCTAGCTCACCCTCCAATTGCTCTGATCCCCCTCTGTTCAAAGATGAGTTCTGCTTCAAAGTTGTATCTGGCAGAAAGCTATGCAAACTTCTGTCCTTCACAACTAACTCAGTCGTCTCTGCATACACATACTGGGCAATAGGGCTCTCGCTGAGAGAGGTGGAAGCCTTTTGGAAACAATGCATTGACTTGCTCTCACTTTCAAACAAGTTCTGCGAGACATTTTCCGAATCTTCTCGCTTTGATTTCCATGTCCATGGTTTTATTCCAGCCTCTTGCACCTTCTTAGCCAGTTTTTGGAGAATGTCCTGCCCTTTTGCTGATCTGGTAAGCTGCAGTTTCCCTTTTGCTACTGATCTTGAACCTGTTTGATCCTTTTCCAGAGAGTCTGTAACATAGTCCTTACTTGTTGACTTTGACCAATGCAAAACGCCCTGCTTTGGTTTTTTAAGGTCTCCATTTGATGCCTGTGGGTCTTCTGTCGATTTGAAATTCTGGTCCATTGTATTCACACCTTGTTCTTCATCCTGCAGGTGTCTAAGGTTCCTTAATGCTGATGTTGACACTCGACCAGAAACTGTTCCTAATGTTTTTGGAAGTTTTTGTCTGACCATTTCCTCTCTTGGCCGTATTGACGATGGTGTTTGTGAATAGCCCTCTACATGAAAAAAAGAGAGTAATATTACTACCCTAAAAAAAAACACAATTACTAATTTTCCAGCACATCACAAAGGCAATTTGAGATAAAAGAACAAAAAGAACAAAGAACAATACAGCACAGGAACAGGCCCTTCAGCCCTCCAAGCCCTTGTCGCTCCCTGGTCCAAAACTAGACCATTCTTTTGTATCCCTCCATTCCCACTCCGTTCATGTGGCTATCTAGATAAGTCTTAAACGTTCCCAGTGTGTCCGCCTCCACCACCTTGCCCAGCAGCGCATTCCAGGGCCCCACCACCCTCTGTGTAAAACACGTCCTTCTCATATCCGTGTTAAACCTCGCCCCCCCCCCCCCCCCCACCTTGAATCTATGACCCCTCGTGAACGTCACCACCGACCTGGGAAAAAGCTTCCCACCGTTCACCCTATCTATGCCTTTCATAATTTTATACACCTCTATTTGGTTACCCCTCATCCTCCGTCTTTCCAGTGAGAACAACCCCAGTTTACCCAATCTCTCCTCATAACTAAGCCCTGCCATACCAGGCAACATCCTGGTAAACCTCCTCTGCACTCTCTCTAAAGCCTCCACGTCCTTCTGGTAGTGTGGCGGCCAGAACTGGACGCAGTATTCCAAATGTGGCCGAACCAACGTTCTATACATCTGCAACATCAGACCCCAGCTTTTATACTCTATGCCCCGTCCTATAAAGGCAAGCATGCCATATGCCTTCTTCACCACCTTCTCCACCTGTGACGTCACCTTCAAGGATCTGTGGACTTGCACACCCAGGTCCCTCTGCGTATCTACACCCTTTATGGTTCTGCCATTTATCGTATAGCTCCCCCCTACGTTAGATGGGGCAATAAACGTTGTCCTTGCCAGCGACACATCATGAACAAATGAAAAAAATTAGAAGTGGATATGAAAACCATTAAAATTGCATTTTACAAATATGCCGACAAAGAAAACTTTCACTGTGCTCAGTCCCAGTCAAGGTCCAGTGGCCAGTTCCAAATGTGCCACAGTATTTCATTTAGAATAGCACACCAATTCACAAACTCAGTCATGGCTGATTCCATAGAAGTGCTCAGCCTTCCACAATGACTGCAATGAATCAACACCCAGGAACACAAAGGATGCAAACCAAGCCTTGCTCTCAGTACCGTTGGTTAGAACTGACCGGTCACTTTAGTAACCTCCATCTGAGCCAGAGAGACTACAAACTAAAAAACCTGCACTGGCGATGAACAAAATCCAGCTGATCAGTTTCTAATATTAAAAAAACAAGCATTTCAAAACAGCACTGATTTCCTTGTACAGCAACCAACTCAACTCCTTTTCCTTCACCTATCTCCGATTAAAACAATCACAATGTACTTTTCTGGAAGAACACACAGGTTCAGCTTTCTTTGCATGCTCAGAGAGTGTCTTGTGTGTCGGGTGTCAGCTCAGGCGGTAGATGTCTCGCATGGAATCAGAAGGTTATGGGTTTAAGTTCCACTTCAGAGACTTGAGCATAAAAATCCAGACCGATATAATTCAGTGCAATATTGTCAGAACTGCCTTTGAATAGGTCATTATCTCCCCCTCATAATAGATCCCAACAGATTAGAGAAGTCTTGGCCAATACTTTTCCTCAATAAACATCATTGAAAACAGGGACGAGAGGGAGGGGAGCAGCCCCCCTCCCCCAGTATCTTCACTGTATTTTAGGAATAGTCAGCAATGCACAAACACCTGTTAACTTGGAAAGAATCACAAAACCACAAATCACACTCCTTACCTGAAAAGGCCGAATACTTCTCCAGTCGCTGAGGTAGGTCAGCACTGCCGAGCATCAGTCCCTTTGTGCTCTGTGCTTCTCTCTGGGAGATACAGTCTCGTTCTCCAAACGCCTCAGCTTGGGGAGAAACCGCAATTTTCTCGAGGAGAAGGTGAAAAGGAGTTCCTGCAGCAAATACATTTCAAAGATGACTAAAATGAAGAAGTTTATTTTTCTTTACTCTTTCACGGAATGTGGGTATCTCTGGCAAGGCCAGCATTTGTTGCCCATCCCTAGCTTGCCTTGAACCGAGCAGTTTGCTAGGCCATTTCAGAGGGACAGTTAAGAAGTCAATCACATTCCTGCACGTCAGAAAATGTTATATTTTAAGCACTGGTATTAAAAAAAAGTAACGTATCAAAAGCTAATGAGATTTTGAGACTGGATGTTCTTCCCATTTTACTTAGCAGCACACCAGTATTTTTGCTCATATCTCAGCTTGGCTCTTGGATGCCAGGACCAATATCCTTGTTTGCAGGGGTATTTCCAAGTGCTGTTGGGGAGGTTTAAACTAGAACAGCAGGGGGATGGGAATCTGAGTGGAGAGACACAAGACAGGGAAACAAAGATAGAAATGAAAGACAGAAAAGTAGAAAGCAAAAGTAGAAAGCAGAGGAAACAAAGGCTAGCAGCAAATAGGGCCATAATACAAAAATGTGTAACATTGTAAAAAAAAAAGACTAGTCTAAAGGCACTGTATCTGAATGCACGAGCATTCATAATAAAGTAGAAAAATTAATAGTGCAAATTGGTATACACTGGTATATGATTATGGAGACATGGTTGCAGGGATGGCTGGGAACTGATTTTCAAAAAGGATATTTGATATTTAGAAAGGACAGGCAAAAAGGAAAAGGAGGTGGGATGACATTGTTAGTTAAGGATGAAATCAGTGCAATAGTGACAGGATATTGGCTCAGAAAATCTAGATGGAGAATCAGTTTGGGTGGAGCTAAGAAGCACCAAGAGGTGGAAAACATTCGTGGGAGGTGTCTATAGCCTCCAAATAGTAATGGTAAGATAAAGGATGGCATTAAACAGGAAGTTAAGAGGTGCATGTAACAAGGGTGCTACAGTAATCATGGGTGACTTTAATCTACAGATAGACTGGACAAATCAAATTAGGAACAATGTGGTGGATGAATTCCTGGAGAGTTATTGAGATTTCTTTTAGACCAGAATGTTGAGGAAGCAGCTAGAGAACATGCTACCCTAGATTTGATATTATGCAATGAGAAGGGGTTAATTAATAATCTTTAGGAAACAATGACCAATTCTTCATTAGGATGGAAAGTGAAGAAGTTAAATCTGAAACTAGGATCCTAAATCTAAAAAGGAAACAACAAAGGTATGAGGCGCGAGCTAGCGAAGATAGACTGAGGAACTTCATTCAAAGGCATGACGGTGGCTCGGCAATGACTAATACTTAAGGAACAAATATGTGCATTTCAACAGTTTTCCATTCCTTTGGTGCAAGAGCAAGAAAAGCAGCCCAACCATGGCTTACAGAAGAAATTAGGATAGTATTAGATCCAAAGTACAGTCACATAATGTTGCAAGGAAAAAATAGCAAGCCTGATGATTGGGAGCAATTCAGAATTCAGCAGAGAACCAAAAGATTGATTAAAAGGGGGAAAATTAGAGTACGAGGGTAAATTTACAAGTAAAGTAAAAATGGGCTGTAAAAGCGTCTATAAATATGTGAAAACAAAAAGATTAGCAAAGACAAATGTGGGTTCCTTACAGTCCAAGACAGAAGCATTTATAATAGAGAGCGAGGAAATGGCAAAGCAATTAAACAATCACTTTAGAACATAGAACATAGAAAGCCACAGCACAAACAGGCCCTTCGGCCCACAAGTTGCGCCGATCACATCCCCACCTCTAGGCCTATCTATAGCCCTCAATCCCATTAAATCCCATGTACTCATCCAGAAGTCTCTTAAAAGACCCCAACGAGTTTGCCTCCACCACCACCGACGTCAGCCGATTCCACTCACCCACCACCCTCTGAGTGAAAAACTTACCCCTGACATCCCCCCTGTACCTACCCCCCAGCACCTTAAACCTGTGTCCTCTCGTAGCAACCATTTCAGCCCTTGGAAATAGCCTCTGAGAGTCCACCCTATCCAGACCCCTCAACATCTTGTAAACCTCTATCAGGTCACCTCTCATCCTTCGTCTCTCCAGGGAGAAGAGACCAAGCTCCCTCAACCTATCCTCATAAGGCATGCCCCCCAATCCAGGCAACATCCTTGTAAATCTCCTCTGCACCCTTTCAATGGCTTCAACATCTTTCCTGTAATGAGGTGACCAGAACTGCGCGCAGTACTCCAAGTGGGGTCTAACCAGGGTCCTATAAAGCTGCAGCATTATCTCCCGACTCCTAAACTCAATCCCTCGATTAATGAAGGCTAGTACGCCATACGCCTTCTTGACCGCATCCTCCACCTGCGAGGCCGATTTAAGAGTCCTATGGACCCGGACCCCAAGGTCCTTCTGATCCTCTACACTGCTAAGAATGGTACCCTTCATTTTATACTGCTGCTCCATCCCATTGGATCTGCCAAAATGGATCACTACACACTTATCCGGGTTGAAGTCCATCTGCCACTTCTCCGCCCAGTCTTGCATTCTATCTATGTCTCGCTGCAACTTCTGACATCCCTCCAAACTATCCACAACACCACCTACCTTGGTGTCGTCAGCAAACTTATGTCTTCACAGAGGAAGACATAAATAACTTCCCAGAAATCCTAAGGAACTAAGGGTCGAGTGAGAAGGAGGAATTGAAGGAAATTAGGATTACTAGAAAAGTAGTGCTGATAATCTACATCCAGGGTACTGAAAGAGGTGGTCATGAAAATAATGGATGTAATGGTTGTCATCTTCCAAAGTTGTGTAGATTCCTGAACAATCCCAGAGGGTGGCAAATGCAACCCCTCTATTTAAAAGAAGGAGGGAGGGAGAAAACAGGGAATTACAGACTGGTTAGCCTAGGGAAAATACTAGGGTCTCTTATAGAGGATGCAGTAACAAGATGCTTAGACAAAGTCAACATGGATTTATGAAAGGGAAATCACGTGCGACAAACCTACTGGAATTTTTGAGGACGTAACTAGAAGAATAGATAGGGGTGAACAAGTGGGTGTAATGCATTTGGATTTTTAGAAAGCTTTTGATAAAGCCCCACATAAAAAATTAGTACGCAAAATTAAAGTGCATGGGATTGGGGATAATATAATGGCATGGATTGAAAATTGTTTAGCAGATAGGAAACAGAATAGGAATAAATGGAATTTTTGAAGTGGCAGGCAGTGATGTGTGAGACCCGCAGGAATCAGTGCTTGGGCCCTAGCTATTCACAATATACATTAAGGATTTGGATGAGGGAATCAAAAGTAATATTTCTGAGTTTGCTGATAAGAAACTTGGTGGGAGCAGTGAGAAGAACGTTGAGAGGCTTGAAAGCGAATTAGACAAGTTGAGTAAGCTGGCAAATACATGGTAGATGTAGTATAATGTGGATAAATGTGATGTTATTCACTTCCAGACGGAGAAACAGAATGGCAGAGTATTATTTAAATAGAACATAGAACATAGAACATTACAGCGCAGAACAGGCCCTTCGGCCCACGATGTTGCACCGACCAGTTAAAAAAAAAAACTGTGACCCTCCAACCTAAACCAATTTCTTTTCGTCCATGAACCTATCTACGGATCTCTTAAACGCCCCCAAACTAGGCGCATTTACAACTGATGCTGGCAGGGCATTCCAATCCCTCACCACCCTCTGGGTAAAGAACCTACCCCTGACATCGGTTCTATAACTACCCCCCCTCAATTTAAAGCCATGCCCCCTCGTGCTGGATTTCTCCATCAGAGGAAAAAGGCTATCACTATCCACCCTATCTAAACCTCTAATCATCTTATATGTTTCAATAAGATCCCCTCTTAGCCGCCGCCTTTCCAGCGAAAACAATCCCAAATCCCTCAGCCTCTCCTCATAGGATCTCCCCTCCATACCAGGCAACATCCTGGTAAACCTCCTCTGCACCCTCTCCAAAGCCTCCACATCCTTCCTGTAATGTGGGGACCAGAACTGCACACAGTACTCCAAGTGCGGCCGCACCAGAGTTGTGTACAGTTGCAACATAACGCTACGACTCCTAAATTCAATCCCCCTACCAATAAACGCCAAGACAAATGGTGATAGATTGGCAAATGTAGACGTATGAAGGGACCTGGATATCCTGGTACACTAAGCAAACATGCAGGTGCAGCAAACAGTTGGGAAGGCAAATGGTATGTCAGCCTTTGTTGCAAGAGGACTCAAGTACAGGAGCAAGGATGTCTTACTGCAGCTATACAAAATCTTGGTGAGATTACAGCTGGAGTATTGTGTGCAGTTTTGATCATCTTATCTAAGGATAGACTTGCCATAGAGGGACCACAGTGAAGGTTCACCAGACTGATTCCTGGGATGGCAGAATTTTCAGATGAAGAGAGATTGGGTTGACTGAGCGTATATTCAATGAAATTTGGAAGTATGAGGAGGAATCAAATCGAAAAGTTTAAAATTCTGAATGGGCTGGACAGATTGATGCAAGAATATTGTTTCCTCTATGTGTGGGGAGGGGTGGGTCTAGAACAAAGGGTCACAATCTCAGCATACAGGGTAGGAGATGAGGAGAAGCTCCTCACTCAGAGGGTAGTGAACCTTTTTTTGTTCATTCATGGGATATGGGCATCGCTGGCCAGCATTTTTTGCCCATCCCTAGTTGTTCTTGTTCAGAAAGCAGTTGAGAGTCAACCACATTGTTGTGGCTCTGAAGGCACATGTAAGCCAGACTAGGTAAGGACAGGAGATGTCTCTCCCTAAAGGACATTAGTGAACCAGATGCATTTTTCTGACAATTGACAATGGTTTTATGGTCTTCAGTAGATTCTTAATTCCAGATAGTTTTTATTGAATTCGAATTCCACCATCTGCCATGACAGGATTCGAACCCGGGTCCCCAGCTGAGTTTTTGGATTCATAGCCTAGCTATAATACCACTAGGCCATCGCCTCCTCTGGGACCTGTGGAATTCTCTGCCACAGAAGGGAGTGGAGGCTGAAATAGAAGATTTCAAGATGTGAAAGGCATCAAGGGTATGGGGGATGTTGAGATAGAGGTTCAGCCATGATCATACTGAATGGCTACCTCCTACTCCTATTTTCTACATTTCTAACTATTGGTAGTAAGGATACGGCACTGAAAATTCACCATACATCAAGTAAACCATTTTCCAGCCAGCATCTTCACTTTTCCACATGTTTAGTGAAATACTGCCTTATTTGGTGCAAACAGGTTGAGGAGGACAAGAACAGCTTGTGTCATATTACATAGTATTAACAGCACAGAATCTAGCGATTCAGCCCAATGGGTTCATGCTGGTGCTAATGCTCTGCCCACCCTTCATCTAACCTCATTAGCATTTCCTTCTATTCTTTCCTTCTTCATAATTTGTTTATCTAGCTAGCCACCTCAAACTACTCCTTGAGGTGGCAAGTTACTTGTTCTAACCACTCTGCAGATAAAGATGATTCTCCTGAATTCCTTATTGGATTTATTTGAGGCTACCTTACTTTTATGTCCCCTTCTGGTTGCCTCTACAGTAGAAATATCTTCTTTACATCTATCCTATTAACCATTTTCAAATTCTTAAAGATCTCTGAAGTCACGAATCAATTTCTCTAGAATGAAAAAAAAGAGCCCCAGTCTGTTCAATCGTTCCCGATAGCTCTTTGCTATCACTTGACTAAATCTTTTTTGCATCTCCAGTGTCTCCAATTCCATATTTGTTCACAGTTCTCCAAGTGCACCCTCCCCATTTACTGGTGCCTTTCTTCAAATCCCCCATTACCA
The DNA here is from genome assembly GCF_964213995.1 of Mustelus asterias. Taxonomy (NCBI): domain Eukaryota; kingdom Metazoa; phylum Chordata; class Chondrichthyes; order Carcharhiniformes; family Triakidae; genus Mustelus; species Mustelus asterias. The sequence goes on along the minus strand of NC_135824.1, from coordinate 43,223,045 downwards.
GGGCATTGGTGAGGCCAAATCACCAGGGCATTGGTGAGGCCAAATCACCAGGGCATTGGTGAGGCCGCAGCTGGAATACTGTGTGCAGTATTGGTCCCCTTATTTGTGGAAGCATATATTGGCTTTGGAGGGAGTGCAGAGAAGGTTCACCAGGTTGATACCAGAGATGAGGGGTGTTGATTATGAGGAGACTGAGGAGATTGGGTTTGTATTCGTTGGAATTTAGAAGGCTGAGGGGGATCTTATAGAGACCTATAAGATAATGAAGGGGCTGGATGGGGTAGAGGTGGAGAGATTCTTTCCACTTAGAAAGGAAACTAGAACTAGAGGGCACAGCCTCAAAATAAAGGGGGGTCAGTTTAGGACAGAGTTGAGGAGGAACTTCTTCTCTCAGAGGGTGGTGAATCTCTGGAATTCTCTGCCCACTGAAGTGGTGGAGGCTACCTCGTTGAATATGTTTAAATCACGGATAGATGGATTCCTGATCGGTAAGGGAATTAGGGGTTATAGGGATCAGGCGGGTAAGTGGAACTGATCCACTTCAGATCAGCCATGATCTTATTGAATGGCGGGGCAGGCTCGAGGGGCTAGATGGCCTACTCCTGCTCCTATTTCTTATGTTCTTATTTGTACAGTACCTTTTGAATTGTAAAGCATTGTAAGGCACTTCAAATGGTGGTTATCAGACAGAAAACTGACCAAGCCAATGGATAGTGATATAAAAATGGGCGACTAAAATTTGGCTAGAGGGGAGAAAATCTTCCAGCTTTATATGAACAGTTGGAGGCATGGCAGTTGTTGGTGGACTGGAGGAAGTAAGTAGGAGATGCAGTTCTTAGAGGATATAGAGATGGAGGAGATTGCAAAGAGATGGCAGGGATGAGATAATGGAATGATTTGAACATGGGGGTGAAAGGTTTTAAAAATCAGGTTGGTAAGTCAAATGAGTTCAGATGCGATATGCTAGCAGGGCTTGGAAACAGTCCAATGCGCTCCCTGAAAAAGCAGCAATGTAAAAGCACCTAATAAACTAACCACAGACATCACAGAATCACAGAATTCTTATAGCGCAGAGGACAACATTTGACCTAACCGGTCTGCACTCAAACTACCTAGATTATTTGAAAAATAGTGTCACTTCCGGCTCAGTTGGTAGCACTCCTACCCCCAAGTCAGAAAGTTGTGGATTCAAATCCTGCTCCAGAAACCCAAGCACAAAATCCAGGCTAATATTTAGTGCAGTACTGTAGCAACGTTACATTGTCAGAGAGATGAGACATTAAATTGAGGCACCATCTGCTTTTTTGGGTGAATACTAAAAGAACCCAGAACATTATTATTTCGCAGTGGAGTTGTCCTGGTTCCCTGGACAATATTTATTCCTCAATCACAAAGGAAGCTTGTTCCATACAAAATAGCTCCTGCATTTCCTACATTACCACAGTGACTACACTTCAAACGTGCTTCATTGACTGTAAAGCCCTTTAGGGTGTCTTGTAGTCATTAAAGTGCTATTTTAACATATGTCTTCCTTTTTTTTTGTGATGTTAAAATTACCCCAAAGCTGAAAATGGACATTACGCAATGGTGGGATAAGAACTGGGAGCTGCCCTTCTACCGTTCCGCAGCACTCATCTTTTGCTTTAGAACATTTTGCTTGTATATAATGGCCCTCAGTCTGGCATCACCTTGAATTTGAAATTCTGAACCTCTTGATCAAATCACTCCCTAGCCTCCCCCCGACCCCCCAATCACACGAATACTCTCCAGGGCTAATGACACTTGACTCCAATTCTGGCTTCCTCTACCTCTCCAGTTGCCATTATCCCACCATTGGATGCCAAGCCTTCAGCTGTCTAGGACCTAACCATTCTTAAAATTTCTTCAACCAAATTTTAATCACCAATGCCAATATCATCTGCTGTAGTTCAGTCCACTTAAAGAAACTGAAATTTTGTCCGATAAGAATCCTGTGAAGTACAGAGATGTTTTGCTGTGTTAGAGTGCGCTACAAGTGAATTAGTGTTATGGTAATATGGGGAGGTATGTTGCTGCAGCTGTTTGAGAGCAGAATAATAATAATGTCCAGCTGCCACTGTAGGTGAATCTGGTGATTGTAATTTGTAAAAAGATTTGTGCATCATTTAAAAAGCTGCTCTCCAAAGCACAATACAGCACAGGAACTGGCCCTTCGGTCCACCAAGCCTGTGCTGGCACATGACGCCTTTCTAAACTAAAGACCTTCTGCCTCTACACAGTCCATATCCCTCTATTCCCTGCCTATTCATGTATGTCAAGATGCTTCTTAACCATTGCTATTGTACCTGCTTCTAACCACCACCTCTGGCAGTGCATTCCAGGCACTTATTACCCTGTGTAAAATAAATTGCCCCTCACACCTCTAAACTTTCCCTTTTTTACCTTAAACCTATGTTCCCTAGTAATTGAAATTTCTACCCTGGGAAAGATTCCGACTATCCATTCTATCCAAGCTGCTCATAATTTTGTAAACTCTTATCAGGTCACCTCGCAGCTTCCGACAAGTCGGAACAAACCAAGTTTGTCCAATCTCTCCTCATAGCTAACCCTTCAACCCAAGCAACCGCCTGGTATACCTTTTCTGTACCCTCTCCAAAGCCTCCACATCCTTCTGGTAGTGTGGCAACCAGAACTGAACGCAATATTCCAAATGTGGCCTAACTAAAATTCTATACAGCTGCAACATGACTTGCCAATTTTTATACTCTATGCCCTGACCAATGAAGGCAGGCATGCCATACGCCTTCCTGACTGCCTTATCCACTTGTGTTGCCACTTTCAGGGAATGGTGGACATGTACACCTCTGCTTCTAAGGGTTTACTGTATACTTCCCTCCTGAATGAGACCTTCCAAAATGCATCATCGCACATTAAATTCCATCCACTCTAACAATAAACAGGATTATTCTGCAGGGATATTAGCCTCAGACCAACTATTGAATTCCCAATACAAACAAAAAGTTTAAACTTGCCAATCAGAAAAGGTTGATTTTTGCTTCCTGTAACCTTAAAATAGTCAAAGGATCATTTCTCCACATTTATCAACAGTAAAACACACACATTCAAAGATTCTCCTTGTAGCATGGTATATTCAAACACTGGGGTCTAAGAACAAGCAACTAGACTGGTCGGTTCTGCCCTGGAGTTACCAGCTCACTGCACAACCTCCTAAAAGATGATTCAACATCCTTGTAAATGGATAAAGGCAAAATACTGCAGATGCTGGAATCTGAAACAAGGACAGAAAATGCTGGGAAATCGCAGCAGGTCTGACAGCCTCGGTGGAGAGAGAGTAAAGCCAACATTGCGCCAGGATGACCCTTTGTTCGGGTTCGAAAGATTGGCTCTGTTCTCTTTCCGCAGATGCTGTCAGACCTGCTGAATTTCTCCAGCATTTTCTGTTTTTGTGTCCTTGGTTCAAAACTACGCCTATAATGGAGGAATGCAGAGAATAACTTGAATGAGTTGTGCAAGCACCTCAAAATTTTTCAAGCAGAGATTTCTAGGAGTGGAATATTTGCACCTTTTAAAATTTCACATTTGCTATTGGGGCACGGGAGGGGGGGGGGGGGGAGAGATGGAATAAAATTACTTTTTTTTCCCACTTCAGACTATTAATTGTCTTACTCTGGTGATAACTGTAGCGTGAACAATAACTATCATTCTGTTACAAGCCACTGAAGGAAGCATGAAATAGATCTTACCAGCTATTGGCACCAGTGTGGATTCTTCATTGCCCCCCTTCACAACAGATGGTAGCTGAAAACACACAGCAAAGTAAAAGCATTTTAAATGTACACAATTATTTTAGACTTGAGCTTCCCCCCTTCCCCAATTCTGATTGATTAGATGACAGTACAGACTCAGTCTAGGGTTAGGTTGAAGGAAAAGGTACTTTGTTAGCCCCATTAGTCTGCAGATAAATTCAAAAAACACAGTAAACATTTCACACTTACAGAATGCCCTGGGGAAACCGAGGTTTCATTACGATCATAACCTCCACTACTCCTCTCACAAACTGCAGCATCATTTTTCTGATTTTTAAGTTTCTTTTCTCCTGTGCAATACATAACATTCATATTTAATTTGTAAACAAGGTTTTGTCTTTCTCCAAACTCCTGTTCTTTGTATTTTGAAATTTAAAAAAAACATAGATTTAAGCATAATTCACTGAGCCAGGTTTGCGGAGTCTGTATTAACTACAGGAAATGTTAAGATTTCCCGCCATCTCACACACCAAATCCTGCAGGCTGTGTGTTTCCAGTAAACGGCACAATGAAATTTGAAATTACTAGGCACTTAATACGGTTGATTACATAGAATTCACAAAAACAGTCTATACAGCCCAAATGGTCTTTATACATTCTTCACCTAACTCTATTCTAGGCCGTTCTAACTCATGTACTTATTTCTTTTATTTGGTAGCCTTTCATTCTGTGAGGTAGTTTGCACAGTGATGCTCAACTCTGTTAAACATCATCTGGTGTGGCTCAGGAGCCCCTCTCTAGCGTAGCCATCCTCCTGCTTTTGCTGCAGAGGAAGGCAGTACTGGTCATGCTGGGCAGTTTTCTCTGGATTCTCTTCTCGGCTAGCGAGATTCCATTTCTCCTCACCATCTCCAATGGCCTTTTAAAAGTCAGTCTCCAAAGAGACTGTTGCCATTGTTATCCAGTCTCCTCGTAGATATATATCTATGTTATGCACCTTAACCGGTGGTTGCAGCTCCACATTTTCATCACTGGCTAAAGAAGTTTCCTCTGAATTAATTATTGAAGGAAAGTTAAGAGACTGACACTTTGTGATCCTCTGTTAGCCGACAACGGTAAGGTAGGTGGCACAGCAAATTGTGCAGATGAGAGCAGGAAGATGCAAAGGTACATCTTATTCTTTCATGATATATGTCACCGACAAGGCCAGCATGTGTGCCCTTCTCACATTGGTCTTGAACTGAGTGGCTTGCTCAGCAAAGAACAAAGAAAATTACAGCACAGGAACAGGCCCTTCGGCCCTCCAAGCCTGCACCGACCATGCTGCCTGACTTAACTAAAATACCCTACCCTTCCAGGGACCGTATCCCTCCATTCCCATCATATTCATGTATTTGTCAAGATGCCCCTTAAAAGTCACTACCGTATCTGCTTCCACTACCACCCCGAGCAACGAGTTCCAGGCACCCACCACTCTCTATGTAAAAGATCTGCCTCGTACATCTCCTTTAAACCTTGCCTCTCGCACCTTAAACCTGTGCCCCCTAGTAATTGACTCTTCCACCCTGGGAAAAGGCTTCTGACTATACACTCTGTCCATGCCTCTCATAATCTTGTAGACTTACATCAGGTCGCCCCTCAACCTTCGGCGTTCCAGTGAGAACAAACCAAGTTTCTCCAACCTCTCCTCACAGCTGATGCCCTCCATACCAGGCAACATCCTGGTAAATCTTTTCTGTACCCTCTCCAAAGCCTCCACATCCTTCTGGTAGTGTGGCGACCAGAATTGAACACTATATTTCAAGTGCGGCCTAACTAAGGTTCTATAAAGCTGCAACATGACTTGCCAATTTTTAAACTCAATGCCCCGGCTGATGTAGGCAAGCATGCCGTATGCCTTCTTGACTACCTTCTCCACCTGCATTGCCACTTTCAGTGACCTGTGTACCTGTACACCCAGATCCCTTTGCCTATCAATACTCTTAAGGGTTCTGCCATTTACTGTATATTTCCTATCTGTATTAGACCTTCCAAAATGCATTACCTCACATTTGTCCGGATTAAACTCCATCTGCCATCTCTCCACCCAAGTCTCCAACTGATCTATATTCTGCTGTATCCTCGGATGGTCCTCATCGCTATCTGCAAATCCAGGAACCTTTGTGTCGTCTGCAAACTTACTAATCAAACCAGTTACATTTTCCTCCAAATCACATAAAAGCCCAGCACTGATCCCCGAGGAATGCCACTTGTCACAGCCCTCCATTCAGAAACTGCTACCCTCTGTCTTCTTTGACCGAGCCAGTTTTGTATCCAACTTGTCAGCTCACCTCTGATCCCATGCGATTTCATCTTCTGCACCAGCCTGCCATGAGGGGCCTTGTCAAAGGCCTTACTGAAGTCCATGTAGAGAACATCCACTGCCCTACCCTCAATCATCTTCGTCACTTCCTCGAAAAACTCGATCAAGTTAGTGAGACACGACCTCCCCTTCACAAAACCATGTTGCCTCTCACTAATATGTCCACTTATTTCCAAGTGGGAATAAATCAGGTCTCGAAGGATCCTCTCCAATAATTTCCCTACCACTGATCATAGAAATCATAGAAACCCTACAGTGCAGAAACAGGCCATTCGGCCCATCGAGTCTGCACCGACCACAATCCCACCCAAGCCCTACTCCCATATCCCTACACATTTACCCTCTAATCCCTCTAACCTACGCATCTCAGGACACTAAGGGGCAATTTTAGCATGGCCAATCAACCTAACCCGCACATCTTTGGACATCTAACCTGCACATCTTTGATGCAAGGCTCACCGGCCTGTAATGACCTGTATTATTCTTGCTACCCTTCTTAAACAAAGGAACAACATTGGCTATTCTCCAATCCTCTGGGACCTCTCCTGTAGCCAGTGAGGATACAAAGATTTATCTCAAGGCCCCAATTTCCTCCCTTGCCTCTCTCAGTACTCTGGGGTATATCCCATCAGTACCTGGGGACTTGTCTACCTTAATGTTTCTCAAGAACCCCAATATCTCCTCCTTTTTTGATCTCAACATGGCTCAAACTATCTACACACCCTTTCCCAGACTCATCATCCACTAAGTCCTTCTCTTTGGTGAATACTGACACAAAGTACTCATTTAATACCATGCCCATTTCCCCTGGCTCCACGCATAGATTCCCTCCCTTGTCCTTGAGTGGGCCAACCCTCTCCCAGGCTACCCTCTTGCTCTTTATATATGTATAAAAAGCCTTGGGATTTTCCTTAATCCTGCTGGCCAATGCTTTTTCATGACCCCTTTTAGCCCTCCTTACTCCTTGCTTAAGTTTCTTTCCACTTTCCTTGTATTCCACACTTGCTTTAGTGTGTTCCCAGCCTCCCAGATTTGACAAATGCTTCCTTTTTCTCTTTGACTAGGCTCACGATATCTCTCGTTATCCAAGGTTCCCAAAACTTGCCATACCTATCCTTCATCCTTACATAACTGCAAGGAGCAGTTAACCACATTGCTGAGGATCTGCAGTGATTTTCAAACTGGAGGCCTGTGACCAACGGTGTGCCTCAAGGATCAGTGCTGGGTCCACTGTTATCTGTCATTTATACTAATGATTTGGATGAGAATTTAGGAGGCATGGTTAGTACATTTGCAGATGACACCAAGATTGGTGGCATAGTGGACAGTGAAGGTTATCTCGGATTGCAATGGGATCTTGATCAATTGGGCTAGTGGGCTGACAAATGGCAGATGGGAGTTTAATTTAGATAAATGCAAGGTGATGCATTTTGGTAGATCGAACCAGGGCAGGACTTACTCAGTTAATGGTAGGGTGTTGGGGAGAGTCATAGAACAAAGAGATCTAGGGGTACATGTTAATAGCTCATTGAAAGTGGAGTCACAGATGGACAGAGTGGCGAAGGCGGCATTTGGCATGCTTGGTTTCATTGGTCAGAACATTGAATAAATGAGTTGGGACGTCTTATTGAAGTTGTACAAGACACTGGTAAGGCCACACTTGGAATACTGTGTACAGTTCTGGTCACCCTATTATAGAAAGGATATTACTAAACTAGAAAGAGTGCAGAAAAGATTTACTAGGATGCTACCAAGACTTGATAGTTTCAGTTATAAGGAGAGGCTAGATAGACTAGGACTTTTTTCTCTGGAGCGTAGGAGGCTGAGGGATGATCTTAGAGGTCTATAAAATAATGAGGGGCATAGATCAGCTAGATAGTCGGGCACAGGTTTCAGGTGAGAGGAGAGAGATACACAAGGGTCCAGAGGGGCAATTATTTCACACAGAGGGTGGTGAGTGTCTGGAACAAGCTGCCAGAGGTAGGAGTAGAGGCGGGTACAATTTTGTCTTTTAAAAAGCATTTAGACAGTTACACGAGTGTGATGGCTATTGAGGGATATGGACCAAATGTGGGCAATTGGGACTAGCTTAGTTGTTAAAAAAAGGGCGGTCTGGACAGGTTGGGCCAAAGGGCCTGTTTCCGTGCTGTAAACCTCTATAACTCTGTCAGCCAGGTAAGGATGGCAGATTTCCTTCCCTAAAGAATATAGTGAACTGGCCACAGTTTTGTCCAGGAGTGTAGGAGGTCTTCCGCTTTAGACCCATGTAAGATGAATGAGTATTTTATAAATAGCGAGAAGCTAGGAACTGGGGATGAACAGATAGATTTGGGAGTCAAATAACAGCAATTATCAAATACAAGGCAATAGCAATACAAGACGTCATCCATCTTATGAAAAGTTAAGCCAAGAATGTTAGCTTGTTTCAGTAGTTCAGTTGGACATTAAAGATCTCAGGACATTATTTAGAGGAGCAGTGAACTCTCAATATCCTGGCCAATAATCATTCCTCAATCAACACCAATAGAAGAAAATGGGAGTATGGTCATGGGAGTATAGTCTTATTTCTATTTAATCCAGCTATTTCAGAAAAGCATACAAAGGAGGAGCCGGAGTAGGCCATTCAGTCCCTCCAGCCTGCTATGCCATTTTATAAGATCATGGCTGATATGATAGTAACCTCAAAGCTGCATCCCGCCGACCCATGACAACCCACCGCCACTTTGTTACCAAGATTCTATCCACCTCTGCCTTAAAAATATTCAAAGACTCTGCTTGCACGACCTTTTCAGGAAGAGTGTGCCAAAGACTCACGATCCTTTGAGAGAAAAATATTTCACCTAATTTCTGTTTTGAATAGGCAACCCCTTATTTTCAAACAGTAAGCCCTAGTTTTAGATTCGCCCAGGAAACGTCCGGTCCACGTCCACCTGGTCAAAACCCCTCCAGATAGAACATAGAACAGTACAGCACAGAACAGGCCCTTTGGCCCACGATGTGGTGCCGAGCTTTATCTGAAACCCAGCTCAAGCTATCCCACTCCCTATCATCCTGGTGTGCTCCATGTGCCTATCCAGTAACCGCTGAAATGTTCCTAAAGTGTCTGACTCCACTATCACTGCAGGCAGTCCATTCCACACCCCAACCACTCTCTGCGTAAAGAACCTACCTCGGACATCCTTCCTATATCTCCCACCATGAACCCTATAGTTATGCCCCCTTGTAATAGCTCCATCCACCCGAGGAAATAGTCTTTGAACGTTCACTCTATCTATCCCCTTCATCATTTTATAAACCTCTATTAAGTCTCCCCTCAACCTCCTCCGCTCCAGAGAGAACAACCCTAGCTCCCTCAACCTTTCCTCATAAGACCTACCCTCCAAACCAGCCAGCATCCTGGTATATCTCCTCTGCACTCTTTCCAGCGCTTCCACATCCTTCTTATAGTGAGGTGACCAGAACTGCACACAATATTCCAAATGTGGTCTCACCAAGGTCCTGTACAGTTGCAGCATAACCCCACGGCTCTTAAACTCCAACCCCCTGTTAATAAAAGCTAACACACTATAGGCCTTCTTCACAGCTCTATCCACTTGAGTGGCAACCTTTAGAGATCTGTGGATATGGACCCCAAGATCTCTCTGTTCCTCCACAGTCTTCAGAACCCTACCTTTGACCCGGTAATCCACATTTAAATTAGTCCTACCAAAATGAATCACCTCACATTTATCATGGTTAAACTCCATCTGCCATTTTTCAGCCCAGCTTTGCATCCTATCAATGTCTCTTTGCAGCCTACAACAGCCCTCCACCTCATCCACTACTCCACCAATCTTGGTGTCATCAGCAAATTTACTGATCCACCCTTTAGCCTCCTCCTCTAAGTCATTAATAAAAATCACAAATAGCAGAGGACCAAGCACTGATCCCTGTGGCACTCCGCTAGCAACCTGCCTCCAATCCAAAAATTTTCCATCCACCGCCACCCTCTGTCTTCAATCAGATAGCCAGTTACCTATCCAATCGGCCAACTTTCCCTCTATCCCACACCTCCTTACTTTCATCATAAGCCGACCATGGGGGACCTTATCAAACACCTTACTAAAATCCATGTATATAAGAACATAAATAGGAGCAGGAGTAGGCCATCTAGCCCCTCGAGCCTGCCCCGCCATTCAATAAGATCATGGCTGATCTGAAGTGGATCAGTTCCACTTACCCGCCTGATCCCCATAACCCCCAATTCCCTTACCGATCAGGAATCCATCTGTCCGTGATTTTAACATATTCAACGAGGTAGCCTCCACCACTTCAGTGGGCAGAGAATTCCAGAGATTCACCACCCTCTGAGAGAAGAAGTTCCTCCTCAACTCTGTCCTAAACTGACCCCCCTTTATTTTGAGGCTGTGCCCTCTAGTTCTAGTTTCCTTTCTAAGTGGAAAGAATCTCTCCACCTCTACCCTATCCAGCTCCTTCATTATCTTATAGCTCTCTGTAAGATCCCCCCTCAGCCTTCTAAATTCCAACGAGTACAAACCCAATCTGCTCAGTCTCTCCTCATAATCAACACCTCTCATCTCTGGTATCAACCTGGTGAACCTTCTCTGCACTCCCTCCAAGGCCAATATATCCTTCCGCAAATAAGGGGACCAATACTGCACACAGTATTCCAGCTGCGGCCTCACCAATGCCCTGTACAGATGCAGCAAGACATAGAAATCATAGGAACCCTACAGTACAGAAAGAGGCCATTCGGCCCATCGAGTCTGCACCGACCACATATCTGCTTTTATATTCTATCCCCCTCGCGATATAGGCCAACATCCCATTTGCCTTCTTGATCACCTGTTGCACCTGCAGACTGGGTTTTTGCGTCTCATGCACAAGGACCCCCAGGTCCCTTTGCACAGTAGCATGTTGTAATTTATTTCCATTTAGATAATCCAATTTGCTATTATTTCCTCCAAAGTGAATAACCTCACATTTGTCAACGTTATACTCCATTTGCCAGATCCTCGCCCACTCACTCAGCCTGTCCAAATCTCTCTGCAGACCTTCTACGCCCTCCACACGATTCACTTTTCCACGTTTCTTTGTGTCGTCTGCAAACTTTATTACCCTACACTCAGTCCCCTCCTCCAGATTGTCTGTATAAATGGTAAATAGTTGAGGCCCCAATACCGATCCCTGCGGCACGCCACTAGTTACCATCCGCCAACCAGAAAAGCACCCAATTTATTCCGACTCTCTTATATGTTTCAATCACGTTGCTTCTTACTCTAAGCTCCAGTGGATACAAACAAAGCCTGTTCAACCTTTCTCTGAACTGTTTCCAACACGTTTACATCCTTCCTTAAAAAAGATGACAGTACCCCAGATGTGGTCCCGCTAGGACCCTGCACAAAACCAGTACTTGATGATGTGAAAAACTGGCTGCTGATTTCTCTTTACAAATGTTGACAGGATTGCTATGCATTTCCAAATTTTTCTGTCTTAGATTGTAAAGTTTTATTTCTTTTTAAGAGCAAATTTTTAAGAGCTGCTTCAGGCAAAGAGGAATACAATAGATGACTAATGAAAAATGGTGCACCACAATGGGACAGTTTTACTGGTGACTAATGTAAAAAAAAGCCATTCAAACATGCCTGACTTTTAATCACCTCAAATAAAATCACTAAAATTAACAGTTACATCAGTGAAAAGTAAGCCTCACCAGACAGCACCGAGATGATTTTTAACAGCGCCTTGTGTTTTTTCATCAGCAGCTTTTTCTCCAAACAGAGCTTCTGCCCTTGTTGACACAGATTCTGAATTTCATTAATGGCCTGTGTTGACAAACAGTGAAATAATGAAAAGCTCTCTGTATGGAGCAGTGTTATACATTAGCAAAAACAGCAATTATTCAAAGGTTACATGACCAAAACACTGACTAATATCCTTTTCGTTGTGATGTTGCATCATTTTAATATTGTTGTTCAAATATTAACTTACACACAGGAAGCTATTGTGCCACTTATGACTTGTGCTGCCAAGCCATACGAATGCATATTAGCACAGTAGGTAGACTGCGAAGCACTCCAGCTTGGTGACCACATCTGTAAAAATTCACCTTGCTTGCATCTTCAAGCTAGTTATCCAGCTGATACACTTGCTAAAGTCAAAAGATTATCAGTCAAAAATATTAAACAATTGAGATGCTCTTATAGAGTGAGTTAGTGTATGCACAGGTGGTGTTTACCACAAGCCTGGGCAGTAGGTAGATTGTGAGGTCAGATAGTGATCTGATGCCAGCGATATCATTCTACCAGCTCAATGCTCCAGCTAATACCCTCTCTTAACCTCAAACTGCTGAACACGCACTCAGGAAGTCACTTTCAGGTCAGTTGCCAATTGATTTCTGCTGGCAGTTGCTACAATTGTAGTAGTGTTTGGTGCTTTGCATAAAGTTCCAAGTCTACAGAGTGGTGTGGCAGATGCTGAAGGGTTGCCCAGGCTTCAAGGATTCTGTACTTTCTCCCAGACATGGGTGCAGTCATTTGCATCCCTCTTCAATTACAGCATAAGACAAGACACACAGCAGGTCAGACTATCAGAACAGGGATGAGGAGGAGGGGGAGGACGACTAGAATCCACCTAGAAAGTTCAGGAAGCAATTCTCCAACCTGAGTCTTAGCACGAATCAATGGAATAGAATCATACAAAATAGAGAGAGCAGGTCATTCGGCTCATTGAGCTTGCTCTGCCATTCAGAAAGCTCAATGTTGATCTAATGTGGCCTCAACTCCACTTTCCTGCCTGCCCTCTTTGACTCCAACTTGCCGACACTATAGTTAAGAAAGCCCACCAACACCTCTACTTTCTCAGAAGACTAAGGAAATTTGACATGTCAGCTTCGACTCTCACCAACTTTTACAGATGCACCATAGAAAGCATTCTTTCTGGTTGTATCACAGCTTGGTATGGCTCCTGCTCTGCCCAAGACCGCAAGGAACTACAAAAGGTCATGAATGTAGCCCAATCCATCATGCAAAGCAGCCTCCCATCCATTGACTCTGTCTACACTTCCCGCTGCCTCGGCAAAGCAGTCAGCATAATCAAGGACCCCACACACCCTGGACATTCTCTCTTCCACCTTCTTCCTTTGGGAAAAAGATACAAAAGTCTGATGTCGTGTACAGCTTCTTCCCTGCTGCTGTCAGACTTTTGAATGGACTGACCTTGCATTAAGTTGATCTTTCTCAAACCCGAGCTATGACTGTAACGTTACATTCTGCACTCTCTCCTTTCCTCTATGAATGGTATGTTTTGTCTGTATAGCGGGCAAGAAACAATACTTTTCACTATGTTAATACATGTGATAATAATAAATCAAATCAAAATCAAAATCCCTTGTAGATCAAAAATCTGTCTGTCCCAGCCTCCACTGCTCTTTCAGCATGAGTGCAATCATTGAAATCTGCTCCAAGTGTCATCAATGCAGCAGAATAGGTAGGGATGACACTACCAGTGACTGTCGGGGTGACCATCGCCTTCATCACCTTCATGCATCTGGCTTACTCCAGCTTCAGCAAGTGACATTTTCAATAGCTCCCAGTTTCCTATCCTCTCTTGTATAAGGGAGGTCACTGAGGCTCTCTGTTAGAAGAGAGTTGAGTACATTTCTTGACAAGAGAGATACAAGCAGAGTAAGTGGCTTTGTGAAGATCACAGGTTTCTGCATCGCAGGTGCCGCATATAAATTTGGCCATCGCCTGTAGATCAATGCCAGGTATCCTTTATTCTGAAGTCTAGTGTTTCATCTGCATTTAAACCCTGATAAATCAGAAAATGGCTACTTGGCAACATGACCCGTGGATCATGACTTCAGTGGGCAACCCACTCATGTGCAGCATGTATACAACAAAAGCTGTACTGCCACATGAAACGTGGTACAACAGATATTAGGGCACTTACACAATGCTTTTACTGCCTGGACCACTGTAGAGGAGCCCACAGTACTTGCCAGAATGCACGATAAAGGACTGCAACAATCTTGCCATTGAGCACATAGCCCCTGCCACCAGCTACATGGACAGCAAGCAGCCAAATCAGCAAGTTGTGATTAACTCATGCAGCTACAATACCAGTAAATACAATCCCAATTCCTCATTCATCAAGTGCCTAGAGTCTTCACTCTGAGCTTCCACTGACGTACTTAGATGTTGGATAGCTTTTGTTTGTGCTTTAACAGGCATTGCAGGACATTGGCCAATGGTTGCTGCATCACAACTGCTGCAGTTTGTGTGGTGTAGGTACACCCACAGTGCTGTTAGGGAGGGAGTTCCAGAATTTTGCCTCAGTGACAGTGAAGGAACAGCCGATATATTTCCAAGTCAAGGTGAGTAGCGCAGGCTATGAGTCAAGCAGCCTATTGATATCCATTTGATGGCATCAACTATCATTCTCAGAAGTGGTAACAAGTTCATAAGTTGTGTGCTAATGGTACATTAGCAATAAATACTCCAGGCAACAGCAGTTGCAGCATTTAGGGAAGAGGGAAAAGCTTGGTTGGGGACTGTTTATGACAGGCCATAGTTTGAACAGTGAAAACACAAATATTCAGCTGTTTTTCTTCATTGCCTTTGAGGATTTATTTATTAGAAACCGCTTTCTCTCAGAGTCATACAGCACAGAAAAAAGCTCTTCAGCCCATCATGTCTTCATCAGTTAAAGACAAGCCACCTATCCTAATCCCATTTTCCAGCAACTGGCCCATAGCTTTGTAAGCCTTGGCGTCGCGAGTGCACATCTAAATACTTCTTAAATGTTATGAGGGTCTCTGCCTCCACCACCTTTTCAGGCAGCAAGTTTCAGACTCCCACCACCCTTTGAGTGGAAAGGTTTTTCCTCAAATTCCCTCTAAATCTCCTGCCCCATACCTTAAATTTATGCCCCATTCTATTCAATCTCTCTTCATAACGAAGACTCTCCAGCCCAGGCAACATCCTGGTAATCTCCTCTGCACCCTTTCCAGTGCTATCACATCCCTCCTATAGTGTGGACTCCAGAACTGCACACAATTCTCTAGCTGTGGCCCAACCTACATTTTATATAGCTTCAGCATAACCTGCTTTTAAACTCTATGCCTCAGCTAATAAAGGCAAGTATACATATGCCTTCTTAACCACTTCTTGTCCACCTCTTCTGATATCTTAAGGTACTGGTATACATGCACACCAAGGTCCCTCTGATCCTTGGTGTTTCCCAGGTCTTGCTACTCATCATGTACTCCCTTGTCTTGTTTTTGGTTTGCCCAAGTACATCATTTTTAAAATTCATTTGTGGGACATGGACATCGCTGACTGGTCAGCATTTATTGCCCATCCCTTGTTGCTCTTGAACTGAGTGGCATTTCAGAGGGCAGTTGAGAGTCAACCACATTGCTGTGGCTCTGGAGTGGGATTCGAACCCGGGTCCCCAGAATATTAGCTGAGTTTCTGGATTAATAATCTAGCGATAATACCACTAGACCATTGCTTCCCCAGTATTACCTCACCTCACACTTACCCGGACTGAATTCCATTTGCCACTGATCAGCCCATCTATATTCTCCTGCAATCTAAGGACATGAAGCAAGTGGGACAGAGTCTGTGATGGGGCACACACTGGACATGATCTGTGGAAGGAATGAATCTGGTGGGCTAAATGGCCTTTATCTCGTTTCACTAAATTAGCAGAGGAAATTGTGACGTGTACCCTTGAAGGAAATGGTGAAAAGGTCAAATGAAAATAAAACACTAGGGAAATTCTTGAACAAACCTCATCAAGAATGGCACGTTTAGAAACCCTCTCATCCTCAAACAGCAGCTTCCTCAACTCGTTAAAACGTTTCTGCATTAGTTTGCGCCACTCTCGCTCTCTTATGGTGTGCAGCAGTGGATTCTTTCTACTCTTCCTCAGCTCTGACGCATTGTAAATCTTTAAAATAAAAAAAAGAGGTTACTTGTTGCAGAGACATGCAAGCCCATGGAAGGAGATGGCTGGAATTGCTTCCAACAGAAAACTGGTAAAAAGGAAAGATGACTTTATTTTTGCTATGGGAGGCATTAGAAGTTCACAATGACTGGCAGAATATGAACCAGGGTATTGACAAGGATATACACTAGAATGCAGGACTGGTTCAAATCTTGGATCCAATGAGTCTCATAAATTATCTAGGCTCTGGAACACTTTCCAAATTAAATCGATTTCCGATGCATCAAGAAAGCTGTTTGGTAAAGTGGGTTATGGGACTACAACCCTAAAGAGCTCTCTGCCAGACTGATGAGAATTAGATCAATGGACACCAAGACTACAAATTTATCAGGTACAAGTCAGGGACTATAATTTACCAGACAAGGACAGCCCAAAAAGGAAGAGTCTTCCTTTTTGCTCTGAAAAGGAAGAAGCTTTCAGATCCAATATGGATGGTAGGATCCCCCAAAATCTACATGATTTTAGACAGGTTCAAGAACGCCCTGGTATATCAAGCATTCAGGATTATGGTTATAGGGAAACAGCGACAGATTATTTGCACCGAATAGCAAGACAGGGGCCCAAACTTTTGTTCATCATAAAAAGAATGAAATATCAGGCTGGAAAAAATGTTTACACGGCAGGGGGTTAGAATGTCGTCATCCCAGAAAAATAAATATTCAAGGGTATGAGGAGCAGCAAGATCAGTAGGATTAGGCAAATTGGTGATAAACAAACAACAGCAGAGCATTGATGGACCATATGATCTGTTTTAATGTTCCAGCACACTCTAATACCATAGTTCAGCTTCTAAAGCCACATGTTTAATAACTAATAGAGGTCTAACCTATCAGAATACACAAATTTCACAAAATGCAGAACACAGGATTCAATCAATGTTGTACATTAGAGCTTACCTTTCTCCTGAGTGCAAACTTGGGAGATTGCGAATAATTGTGAAAGTGCCACCTAAAAGAGATTCAATTGTTACGAGGTGGTGATTTCTTTTTATTGTAAAGATTATCCTGCGTAAATGTACTTGTAATAGCAGTAACTCTAGGTTAGAGATGCCAAAAGTTTCAAAATCCTTCTCATTACATGCTGTTATCTAGTTCAGCTAAGCAACAGGTCTCCTCAGTGCCTTTGGGGTGGATGGAGACAGAAAAAGGCAACCCTCTCGATTATTTCCCCTCGACCCCCTACTGCAACTTACACTCATGTGGTTGGCAGATTAGAGCAGGATTCATCCCCTATAGCACTGGCTGTGGATGAATGCCCCGTATACAAGCTGTTACCTGCAGAAGGGCAATCTGGACACGGTGGTGGAAAGCCACCATCCGTGGAACCAAAGCTGAACAAGAGTCAGCACCTCCAGGACAGGAGAAAGGAGGACCATACTAGGTGTTCTGATTCCCAGTCATGACATTTCAGTGAGGAGCAAAGTAGAACTTATGCATCTTTCAGATGGCAAAAGTGGGATGAGGAGAGAGAGAAAATCAGCAAAAATTGTGAATGGGCTGCTCTTCCATATCTCAAAGAACAAAGAAAACTACAGCGCAGGAACAGGCCCTTCGGCCCTCCAAGCTTGCATCGACCATGCTACCTGACTTAACAAAAACCCCCTACCCTTCCAGGGACCATATCCCTCTATTCATCTATTTGTCAAGATGCCCCTTAAAACTCACTATCGCATCTGCTTCCACTACCTCCCCCGGCAACGGGTTCCAGGCACCCACCACCCTCTGTGTAAAAAAAATCTGCCTCGGACATCTCCTTTAAACCTTACTCCTCGCACCTTAAACCTGTGCCCCCAGTAATTGACTCTTCCACCCTGGAAAAAAGCTTCTGACTATCCACTCTGTCCATGCCTCTCATCACTTTGTAGACTTAGATCAGGTCGCCCCTCAACCTCCGTCATTCCAGTGAGAACAAATCAAGTTTCTCCAACCTCCCCTCATAGCTGATGCCCTCCATACCAGGCAACATCCTGGTAAATCTTTTCTGTACCCTCTCCAAAGCCTCCACATTCTTCTGGTAGTGTGGCGACCAGAATTGAACACTATATTCCAAGTGTGGCCTAACTAAGGTTCTATAAAACTGCAACATGACTTGCCAATTTTTAAACTCAATGCCCCAGCCGATGAAGGCAAGCATGCCGTATGCCTTCTTGACTACCTTCTCCACCTGCATTGCCACTTTCAGTGACCTGTGTACCTGTACACCCAGATCCCTCTGCCTATCAATACTCTGAAGGGTTCTGCCATTTACTGTATATTTCCTATCTGTATTAGACCTTCCAAAATGCATTACCTCACATATGTTTCTAATTAAACTCCATCTGCCATCTCTCCGCCCAAGTCTCCAACTGATCTATATCCTGCTGTATCCTCTGATGGTCCTCATCACTATCCGCAAATCCACCAACCTTTGTGCCGTCCCAAACTTACTCATCAATCCAGTTACATTTTCCTCCAAATCATTTATATATATTACAAACAGCAAAGGTCCCAGCACTGATCCCTGAGGAATGTCACTTGTCACAGCCCTCCATTCAGAAACGCACCCTTCCACTGCTACCCTCTGTCTTCTTTGACCGAGCCAGTTTTGTATCCACCTTGCCAGCTCACCTCTGATCCCATGCGACTTCACCTTCTGCACCAGTCTGCCATGAGGGACCTTGTCAAAGGCCTTACTGAAGTCCATGTAGACAATTCCACTGCCCTACCCTCAATCATCTTCTCCTAATGACTGACTCCAGAACACTGAAAGCAAGTTACCGACCCAGATACATGAGCTACACAGCCCAGGGGCATCAACAGGGGATTTATTACTCTGCAGAAACTGAAAAGCATGTGGGAGACATCCAGCAGCTGCAAAACACGGTCAAATCTCTAAATTTCAGCAGGCAATAATTACACATTTTAAATAACTGAAAAAACTAACAGGTCAAAGACAACAGACTTTGAGGGGGCTACAGATTGACTGCATTACAGTGAAGCAAAATGTCTTTGTGTGTTCTTCATTCCATACTGTGACTTCTCACCTCAACTACTAGGGTGAGGCAGAGAATAGATGGCTGCCCACTGCCACAGCGAGAGATAATGAATGGACAGTCACTGTGACTCTGGGCTGGAAATAACTTCATTACAAAACTTTTTAAATAGTGCAAAAATGACAATTGTTGAAATAATCCATTACTGACCTGGGAGGTGCACATAATTTCTCAGCTGCCGTGGTTTCGTCAGTTACTTCACCATCTTCCATCTCAATATCTGCACTTTCACTTTCCGAGTGACTCTGTTGTCGGTATGGACACAAAAATGGTCATAGATGTAAAAAGGCCATTTGATCCACACCAATTCACCCAGCCAAGCATTCGGAACTCTCCAGGTTGTTCCAAACAGTTAAACTATGCAGATTAAAGACTTTTAAGATTCATTTTGAATGTACTTCAGCGGCATGGTGGCATAAAGGTTAGCACTGCTGCCTCACAACCTTTTAGAACCGAGAGGAGGAAGAACTTCTTCAGCCAGAGGGTGGTGAATCTATGGAATTCATTGCCACAGCAGGCTGTGAAAACCAGGTCATGGAGTACATTTAAGACAGAAATAGATAGGTTCTTAATTGGTAAGGGGATCAAAGGTTACAGGGAAACGGCGGGTGAATGGAGTTGAGAAACTTATCAGCCATGATAAAATGGCGGAGCAGATCCGATGGGCCAAAGGCCTAATTCTGCTCCTATATCTTATGGTCTCACAATGCTAGGGACCCAGGTTCGATTCCTGGCTTGGGTGATTGACTGTGTGGAGTTTGCATGTTCCTGTGTCTGCGTGGGTTTCCTCCGGGAGACCTGGTTTCCAACCACAATCCAAAGGTGTGTAGTTTAGGTGGATTGGCCATGCTAAAATGTCCCTTAGTGTCCAAAGATGTGTAGGATAGATGGATTAACTATGGTTAATTTGTATGGGGTTACAGAGATAGGGCAGGGGAAAAAGCCTGGATAAGATATTCTGTCAGAGATTTGGTGCCGACTCGATGGGCTGAGTGGCCTCCTTCTGTACTGTAGGGATTCTATGAATTGAGATTTAAGTCCTCTCTCTCTCTCTCACTCGTCTCAGTTGCCATGAATTAATATTCCTGATCTCTATAGCAGGAAAGCCCAAACCTCCATGGGGAGGGACAATTAGCAGTTGGCATCAGTTCGTGTACATCTTAAACTGCTGATACTATTAGATCTTGGTGTTTTGATTTAGGATTTGTCCACTAAATGAATAACAAAACTTTAAAAATATTTTCGAAAGCTCCAACCGCACAAAATTCAAACCGGTAAAACTCTTGTAGAAGAAAAAGTAATGCTTGTTGCCAGGACTTGCATCACAATGTGGCAGAGTTTAGATTTCTCCAATTATACATCATAGCCCATAACCTTACTTATTTTAAAGTAAAGCTTGGCATCACATTTTCTAAAGCAGTGGGTAACTAGAATTAAGAGTCAGGAAAGCTGTAAAGTTTTCAGTCAAGACTTTTGAAAGGATCAGAATCTACCAGTGAATGTACTAAATATTGCAGCAATTCTGCAACTGGTAAAGAAGGACAAGTACACAGAATTGTAGCTCAAATAGAAACTTAAAAACTTTTTGTCCTGTTTCAATTAGAAAATGTTGAAAACAGCTGCCAGGAAAAATGGTACAGAATCATGTCTGAAGTAACAGGTCACCTTTGATAAGTTTCCAGACATACTGCCAGTTACCCCTGTAATAACAACATTGCCTGGCATTTGTCCAGTTCAGCCTACATGTTCCTGCACAAAACCGAGTATAAAAAACAGGCGTATACTTGAATAACACTGTACAATGTGTATACCAGGTTTATACTAACAATTAGACAGGCCCCACTGTTAGCACTCACACCTATGGACAGGTGATCAATGCTGACACTCCACTGTAAATACAGAAACAATTTATAGATCATCTCCAACACGTTCACAGCTCTGAAAGCAAACAGAATCAAGAGGATGAGAAGTGATGACCAAAGCATTAATTTTGAATTGCAAACATTACGCCTTGTTCAAAAAAAGGTAAGCCCAGCAACTACAGATCAGCTTTAAAGATTTTTCTAAATTAGTTGGCTAATTAATAATTACTAATTGGCCATATCCACAGATCTCTGAAGGTTGCCACTCAAGTGGATAGAACCGTGAAGAAGGCCTATAGTGTGTTAGCTTTTATTAACAGGGGGCTGGAGTTTAAGAGCCGTGGGGTTATGCTGCAACTGTACAGGACCTTGGTGAGACCACATTTGGAATATTGTGTGCAGTTCTGGTCACCTCACTATAAGAAGGATGTGGAAGCGCTGGAAAGAGTGCAGAGGAGATTTACCAGGATGCTGCCTGGTTTGGTGGGTAAGTCTTTTGAGGGAGGTAGGGCTGTTCTCTCTGGAGCAGAGGAGGTTGAGGGGAGACTTAATAGAGGTTTATAAAATGATGAAGGGGATAGATAGAGTGAACGTTCAAAGACTATTTCCTCGGATGGATGGAACTATTACAAGGGGGCATAACTATAGGGTTCATGGTGGGAGATATAGGAAGGATGTCCGAGGTAGGTTCTTTACTCAGAGAGTGGTTGGGGTGTGGAATGGACTGCCTGCAGTGATAGTGGAGTCAGACACTTTAGGAACATTTAAGCGGTTATTGGATAGGCACATGGAGCACACCAGGATGATAAGGGAGTGGGATAGCTTGATCTTGGTTTCAGATAAAGCTCGGCACAACATCGTGGGCCGAAGGGCCTGCTCTGTGCTGTACTGTTCTATGTTCTAATTAAGTTGGCTTACATTAACATTACAATGAAGTTACTGTGAAATTCACCTAGTTGGCACACTCCAACAACTCCTGTTTGGGTACACTGAGGGAGAATTTAGCATGGTCAATACACCTAACCAGCACATCTTTCAGACTGTGGGAGGAAACCAGAGCACCCACAGGACACCCATGCAGACACGGGGAGAACATGCAACCTCCGCACAGTCATCCTAGCCAGAATCGACCCTGGTCCCTGGTGCTGTGAGACAGCAATGCTAACCAGTATGCCACCGTGCCATCCTAACTTCAGTAGTGGGGAAACTTCAAGACTTACTGAATAGTCACATCGACAAATGCAGGTTAAAATTTGCAGATGATACAAAACTCAGAAGCATTGTAAACTGTGAGAACGACAGTGCAGAATGTCAAAAAGGCAGCGGCAAGTTGGTGAAATGGGCTGATCGGTAGCAGGTGAAATGTGGTAGGAAGAACATGGAGACAACACAAAATAAAGGATACTATTCTCAAGGGGTGCAGGAGTGTATATGTACATGTCATTTAAGGTGGCAGTACAGGTTGAGAGATAAGTTAATAAAACATACAGTATTCTAGGCAAATATACAGAAAATGCTGAAAAAAACTCAGCAGGTCTGGCAGCATCTGAATAGAGAGAAAATAGAATTAATGTCTTACGTTTGTATGACTCTTATTCAGAGCAATATTCTAAGCTTTATTATTAGGGGCATAGAGTAAAAGATCAAGGAGATTATGTTCAACTTGTAGAAGACACTAGTTAGACCTCAGCTGGAGCACTGTGTACAGTTTGATACCACATTTTAAGGATGTGAAGGTATTGGAGAGTGCAAATGAGGTTAACCAGAATAAACACAGAATTCTGAAGAGCCATAGACTTGAAACGTTAACTGTTTTTCTCTCCACAGATGTTGCCAGACCAATTGAGATTTTCCAGCATTTATTGTTTATATTGGAAAAGCTGGAACTCTTTTCCTTGGAGAAAAGAGGGCTGAGAGAGATTTGATAGAGCTATTCAACATGAGGGCTCTGGGCAGAGTAGATAGGGAGAAACTGTTCCCACTCAAGAATGGAGAATGAGGGGGCACAGATTTAAAATAATTGGCAAAAATAAAACAAAAGCGATATGAGAAACAACTTTTTTTTACATAGTGAGTGGTTAAGGTCTGGAATGCAGAGCCTGAGAGCATGGTGGAGGCTGGTTTAATCAAAGCAATCAAGAGGAAATTGGATGATTATCGGAAAAGAAGCAAATTTCAGGGTTACATGGAGAAGGCAGGATAATGTCACGCGTTCAAATGCTCATTTGGAGAGCAGGTGTAGACATGATGGGTTGAATGGCCTCCTTCTGATGCTTAACAATTCTATGATCTTAATTTATTAATGGGATGTGGGCAACACACGCAAGGCCAACATTTATTTCCCATCCCTAATAGCCCTCGAAAAAATGGTAGCGAACCTCCTAGAATTGCTGCAATCTGTATACTGCAGGTACTCCCACGTTCTGTTGGAAGGTTGGGGGAGGTTGAAGTCTGGCATTATGGCTCAGCAACAAGGGAAGATAGCAGATAACATTGCAAAACACAATTGTGCACGATTTGGAGGGGAACTTGATGACATTCCCACACTTCTGCTGCTTTTGTCCTTCCAGATGGTAGAGGTTGTGGGGTTGGGAATTGCTGACAAAGAAGCCTTGTGGGATGATGCATACTGTAGCCATTTTGTGCCAGAGTGGATGGCAAAGCAAAGCAAACTTTGTCCTGGATGGTACTGGCTTTGAACGTCGTTAGAGCCACAATCACCCAGGCACATGGAGAGCATTCCATCACACCCCTGACTGATGCCATATCGATGTTGGAAAGGTTTAGGGAGACAGAAGGTGAATCACCTGCCACAGATCTGTCCTTGTAGCCACAGTATTTATATGGCTGGGCCAGTTCAGTTTCTGGTCAATGGATTCAGCAACAATAATGCAGTTAAGTGTCATGGGGAGATTGTTAGATTCTCTCTTGTTGGAGATGGTTGTTGCCTGGCACTTGTGTGGCATGAATGTTACTTCCAGCCCAAGCCTGGGTGCTGTGCAGATCTTGCTGCACTGGGACACAGACTGTTTCAGTAACTTGGGAGTAGTAATGGAATTTAACACACTGCAATAATCAACTGACATCCCCATTTCTGACCTTAACGAGGAGGGAAAGTCATCGATGAAGCAGTTGAAGATGGTCAGGGCTTGGACACTGCCCTGACAAACTCCTGCAGTAACGATCTGGGTCTGAGATGATGGGCCTACAACAACCCCAACCATGGACATTTGCGTTACGCTCGACTCCCGCCATTTGAGATTTCCCAGATCCTATGTGAGTTCAATTTGACCAGGGCTTTTTGATACCATGCTCAAATGCTGCCTTGATATTAGGGAGATTGACTCCTAGCTCTGGAATTAACTCTTTTGTCCATGTTAATGTAAGCCTACTAGTGACACTAATAAAAATAAACTAAATGTTTGGACCAAGGGCAGGAGGTCAACAAGAGTGAGCCTGATGGAACCTAACCATAAGTGACACTTGAAGGCACTGTCATGGCCTCCTCCATTACATTCCTGACGATTGAATGTAGGCTATAGGACCTCTAACTGGCCAGATTGGATTCTGACTATTGAAATAGCATCAATATCACCCTCAACTAGATAAAGCAAATAAATCTTCACAATAAAGGGAATGTACTGTGTTTGCCTGTGTAAAAATCAACTTTTTGAAACCAATTGTTTAGGCAAAAAGTTAAAAGTCAACTTGTTTCGAAGGGTTTGTGTGTGTGGGCCCATACAGCATCCTCTACACGGACTGGCTGTCTAGGTGAGTTCACAGATTGGTCTGTTGCTATGACATGGATGGTGTTTAGTTCAGAATCCTGGTTTGACAGGATGAGATCACCCTCCCCAGGGAGTGCTGTGATCTGGGCAGTCTACAATGACAATGTTATCGGAGGACAAGATCAGCCTCAGGATTTTCCCAGATGACAGCTCCAATCTGCTGCCTATTTATTGTCAGGGGGACTAGTAGAGTAAATACGTGGGATTATTGGGATAGAGTCTGGGTGGGAGTGTCGTCGGTGCAGCCTCAATGGGCTGAATGGTCACCTTCTGCAGTGTAGGGATTCTGAGTATGTGAAGAGGCCTTTGGGAAGAGAGGGACAGTCAACAGGCATTTATCCCTGAAAAAGTATGGTTGACTTTTACATAAGATTGACTTTTACACAGGTATACACAGCATATAAAATCATAGCATCATCATAGAGTCCCAACAGTGCAGAAGGAGGCCATTCGATACATCTATCCCCCTTTAGGAACAATTCTCAAGAATACCAAATCTCAAAGGAAATAATTTAAACTGCAGGACTAGTTGGCAAGTGGGCTTTGATAGAGGCTTTGCCATGGAGAATGCACCAGGGAGCAGTTAACTGCCAAGCTTGCATTTAAAATTCAAACCAGACAGTAGTTTATAGGATCCCTACCAGTAGTTACATCGTTGTGCAGAGCAATAAACAAGGAATTATTGGAGCTGTAACATAGAAAATGTAATATTTGTGGGGAACTTTAAGATCTTCATATAGACAGGGACAATCAAATTGACAAAAATGGTCTAGAAGATGAGGTTGTAGAATGTTTTGGAGAAGTACATGGTGGAATTGACTCGGGATAAAGCACTCTTAGATGTCATACTGTGAAATGAAGTAGGGTTCATTAGTAATGTTGTGGTAAAGGATCCACTGAAAAATAATGACCATAACAACGGTTAAACAAAACAAACATCTTAAACTTAAATGTAGCCAATTTCATAGGTATGAGGGGAGAACTGACTAAGATTATTTGGGTAAATAAACTAAAAGATAGGGAGGAAAAGAAAATTTAAAGAAACAATTCAAGTGTTCGACATGTCAACTCTGATTGGTCAAAGCAATGTCATGAGGAATGATCCAGGGAATGGCTGTCCCCCAAGCTTTTAGAACATAGAACATTACAGCGCAGTACAGGCCCTTCGGCCCTCGATGTTGCGCCGACCAGTGGAACCAATCTAAAGCCCCTCTAATCTACACTACTCCAATATCATCCATATGTTTATCCAATAACCACTTGAACGCTCTCAACGTTGACGAGTCCACCACTGCTGCAGGCAGGGCATTCCACGCCCTTACTACTCTCTGAGTAAAGAACCTACCTCTAACATCTGTCCTATATCTCTCACCCCTCAATTTAAAGCTATGTCCCCTCGTGCTAGCCAACACCATCCGAGGAAAAAGGCTCTATGCACCCTATCTAATCCTCTGATCATCTTGTATGCCTCTATTAAGTCACCTCTTAACCTTCTTCTCTCTAACGAAAACAACCTCAAGCCCCTCAGCCTTTCCTCATACGATTTTCCCACCATACCAGGCAACATCCTGGTAAATCTCCTCTGCACCCTTTCCAACACTTCCACATCTTTCCTATAATGCGGTGACCAGAACTGTACGCAATACTCCAAATGCAGCCGCACCAGAGTTTTGTACAGTTGCAGCATGACTTCCTGGCTCCGAAACTCAATCCCTCTACCAATAAAAGCTAACACACCTTCACTAACTATCACTAACACGCCTTCTTAACAACCCGATCAACCTGGGTGCCAACTTTCAGGGATCTATGCACATGGACACTCAGATCCCTTTTGTTTAGTTAAAAAAGGTGAATGTGTGACATGTGCTTTGTTAGCAAACAGGGCCCTGTGTGTGAATATGTATAGTCCTGATAATCTTCAATTGGTCATCAGTGGAATTCTCAGCACAATTAGAATTGTTCAGCAAGTTTTGACAAATCAAGCAATTACATAGAAACATAGAAAAATACAGCACAAAACAGGCCCTTCGGCCCCACAAGTTGTGCCGAACATATCCCTACCTTTTAGGCCTACCTATAACCCTCCATCCTATTATGTCCCATGTACTCATCCAGGAGTTTCTTAAAAGACCCTATTGAGTTTGCCTCCACCACCACTGACAGCAGCCGATTCCACTCGCCCACCACCCTGTGTGTGAAAAACTTGCCCCTAACATCTCCCCTGTACCTACCCCCCAGCATCTTAAACCTGTGTCCTCTCGTAGCAGCCATTTCCACCCTGGGAAAAAGCCTCAGAGTCCACCCGATCTATGCCTCTCAACATCTTATATACCTCTATTAGGCCTAATTACATTTAAATGTTGGACACAAGTGATAATTGGTGTCACTATTGACACCAAGATAACTACATAAGAATCATATGAGGCACTGCGTTGTAGAGTGAAACACTCGGTTTAACAGATATTCCCTATATGCAGAGTTAGAACATAGAACAATACAGCACAGTACAGGCCCTTCGGCCCTCGATGCTGTGCCGAGCTTTGTCCGAAACCAAGATCAAGCTATCCCACTCCCTATCATTCTGGTGTGCTCCATGTGCCTATCCAATAACTGCTTGAAAGTTCCGAAAGTGTCCGACTCCACTATCACAGCAGGCAGTCCATTCCACACCCAACCACTCTGAGTAAAGAACCTACCTCGGACACCCCTCCTATATCTCCCACCATGAACCTTATAGTTATGCCCCCTAGTAACAGCTACATCCACCCGAGGAAATAGTCTCTGAACATCCACTCTATCTATCCCCCTCATCATCTTATAAACCTCTATTAAGTCGCCTCTCATCCTCCTCCGCTCTAAAGAGAAAAGCCCCAGCTCCCTCAACCCCTCCTCACATGACCTACCCTCCAAACCAGGCAGCATCCTGGTAAATCTCCTCTGCACTCTCTCCAATGCTTCCACACCCTTCTTATAGTGAGGCGACCAGAACTGCGCACAATATTCTAAATGTGGTCTCACCAAGGTCCTGTACAGTTGCAGCATAACCCCACGACTCAAACTCAAACCTCCTGTGAATAAAAGCTAACACACTATTGGCCTTCTTCACAGCTCTATCCACTTGAGTGGCAACCTTCAGAGATCTGTTGATATGAACCCCAAGATTTCTCTGTTCCTCCACATTCCTCAGAACCCTGCCGTTGACCCTGTAATCTGCATTCAAATTTGTCCTACCAAAATGAATCACCTCACATTTATCAGGGTTAAACTCCATCTGCCATTTTTTGGCCCAGCTCTGGCTTCAACATTCCCACCTTGAGTGAAGGTCAATATTCTTAGAGATACAAGTTGAGGAAAAATAGGCACCGGACTGGTAGAGGTCTCCAAACAAGACCACGGGTGTTACACTGATTAACAACAAGACTCGGCCAAGTTTCAAACACAACATGATGCCAGATCATGAAGCACTGGATAATATTGAGCAGGCCCTTTAAGCAAACCCTCTAGTTTAGCTTCTAGTTTATTTAACATCACACAGAAAAACACAGCTGCCATAAATTACTGCAATAGGCAACAGTACCATTATCTTCCATCCTCTCTGCACTTTATTGCCTTTACAATGCTTAGAACGTTCTGGATCACAAGCCCTTCCCTCTCCCCAAGCCATTTAAAAATATCAGCCAACAGGAGGGAGTTCTGCAGAGTGGATAATCTACCAGAGATGAAATGTTTCATGGAGCCAAGACACCAAGCAAAGAAGCACTTTGCTTATTCTCTCAATTCAAATTCGAGTTTCTAGAAAGATCAGGCTGGACAATACTGTCAGGAAGAAAATCCACCACAAGCTTCAATAATACTTCATTCCTAGTGTAGATTAGGTGCCGCCAGTTTTGATCATTCCCCTTCCATAGACAGAGTACCTGAGACACACTCAGATATGACCCTCTGAATATCATCCTTCACTAGCTGTCAATGTGGCTGCTCTTTCCACATCAGCATACACTAACACAGGCAGTGCCAGTACCACCAGCTTTCCCCAGCATCTACAGATAAACAGAACTCTAACAGAAGAACCCAGGTCAGTTTTACTCATCCTGAACGAGATACGGTGACAATACTACTGGAGAAGCTGTGTGCAGGATACACTGGAGTCTCAGCAGGTTTATCTACTGAATAGATCACCCAACAGGACAGCTTTAGATAACCAACTGTAATAGCTGATTTGGGAATGCGAATGAAGAAATTAATTATTCACAACATTAATAAAATCAATTTGAACAGTTTTAGTACATACCAGTATTTCCACATCAATTTCATTCACTTCATCTATATTTATGTCAAAGTCTGAATGACTGCCGAAGTCAGAGCTCCCGATGGATGATTCCTTGCAGAAAGCGAAGAGAGCATCTTCATCTTTACCATTACCATTCTTTCTTCTCACTGCGGAGGGATCGTAACCATCAGGATTCATTGGCTCCTGGTAATGCTGCTCTTTGAAGTCTTCTGCCATCTTGACTTTAAGTAGACTATTCGCATTTAGTTCATCTTGATCCCATTTAACTCCTCTTTTGCAGTCTTCACTGTGAGGCTCTGATAAAACAGAAGCCGTGTTGCCTTTCATTACTGCAGCATCAGACAGATTACTGTTGTCAAGCCAGTGTGGTTCAGAAGGTTTCTGAAAAGTTACAGCTCCCACATCCAAAGTCATCTTAGTACCAAAGAACTGTCCATCTTCCGCTTGGTTCTCAGTTGCATCAGACCTGGTATCTACAAAGAAGACAGTCGATCAGTTCACCTTTGCGAGCATCCAACCGCTTACTGCTGAGAGAAATGTGGGGTTTCTGGTGCTGCCCCACTTTTTGTATGGTGATATCTGGCATAACCCTCACTAACCAGGTAGAAAGAGCTGGATATGTTGTTTTCCAGATTTTAAGGCTCTTCTGCAGGTCTGCGTTATTGGGTGTATTTAAGTGACATAACAAAGATGCTAGTGTGTGTTCTAACATTCAGAGTTTGTGCTGAAACACTACCAAGAGTCAGAGGAACTGGATATTTGTCATAACTGTATAATAGTGAGGAACACAATCCAACAAATGGCTGGTCGGAGGTGACTTATACGGGTCACGGATTTACCAATGAAGATGTTGCTGCAAAAATGCAACAAAATCTGAAGAGTGTGTTTTTCTTTCGCTTTTAGAAGTCAGCTCAAGTAATACAAAACCCTGTTTAAAGATACGTTGGTTTAGGAGAAACATCTCATTTTAGTATTGTAATTCAAGGTTTTTTGAAAAGGAGACAGTCCAATCATATCACAGAAAACTCATGATTCAGAAATGGTAGGTCTGGTAACAAACCTCACAACCTTGACTAGTCGTTGATACAGTGGGTTTGCCAATAACAATGAGGAGAAATAACTGAACACAAGCATTTAAGGCAAAGGAGAGAGGCGGCATTCCAAAGAGTCGCATTGTGCATTCCCTGGGTATATCTGGACTCCAACTATCCAGACACTTATCTTCGAATGACGTTCAAGATACAGTAGAACTTGACTCTCAATTGTTTTACTTTTGTGGCAAAGAACGTATCCTAGCAGCTGAATACACAAGCGTTTAGGTTATTTATTGATTCACACCAAATTCCAAAAAGAGAGACCTGTAACTTTAAGAATACCAAATTTCAAACAATCACAACAATTTATGCTCCAAGAGAAAAGGGTGCTGATTGACTCAGATATTGGCTATGGGGAAAGCAACAAGTCCCTCAAGCATGCAAATCTTTTGTTTGCACAGAACAAATAGAACATAGAACAGTACAGCACAGTACAGGCCCTTCGGCCCTCGATGTTGTGCCGAGCTTTGTCCGAAACCAAGATCAAGCTATCCCACTCCCTATCATTCTAGTGTGCTCCATGTGCCTATCCAATAACTGCTTGAAAGTTCCGAAAGTGTCTGACTCCACTATCACCGCAGGCAGTCCATTCCACACCCCAACCACTCTCTGAGTAAAGAACCTACCTCAGACATCCCTCCTATATCTCCCACCATGAACCTTATAGTTATGCCCCCTAGTAACAGCTACATCCACCCGAGGAAATAGTCTCTGAACGTCCACTCTATCTATCCCCCTTATCATCTTATAAACCTCTATTAAGTCGCCTCTCATCCTCCTCCGCTCTAAAGAGAAAAGCCCTAGCTCCCTCAACCTTTCCTCATAAAACCTACCCTCCAAACCAGGTAGCATCCTGGTAAATCTCCTCTGCACTCTTTCCAGCGCTTCCACATCCTTCTTATAGTGAGGCGACCAGAACTGCGCACAATATTCCAAATGTGGTCTCACCAAGGTCCTGTACAGTTGCAGCATAACCCCACGGCTCTTAAACTCCAACCCCGTTAATAAACGCTAACACACTATAGGCCTTCTTCACGGTTCTATCCACTTGAGTGGCAACATTCAGAGATCTGTGGATATGAACCCCAAGATCTCTCTGTTCCTCCACATTCCTCAGAACCCTGCCGTTGACCCTGTAATCCGCATTCAAATATATCCTACCAAAATGAATCACCTTGCACTTATCAGGGTTAAACTCCATCTGCCATTTTCTGGCCCAGCTCTGCATTCTATCAATGTCTCTCTGCAGCCTACAACAGCCCTCCACCTCATCCACTACTCCACCAATCTTGGTGTCATCAGCAAATTTACTGACCCACCCTTCAGCCCCCTCCTCCAAGTCACTGATAAAAATCACAAATAGCAGAGGACCCAGCACTGATCCCTGTGGTACACTGCTGGTAACTGGTCTCCAGTCTGAAAATTTTCCATCCACCACCACCCTCTGTCTTCGATCAGATAGCCAGTTACTTATCCAATCAGCCAAAGTTCCCTCTATCCCACACCTCCTTACTTTCTTCATGAGCCTATCATGGGGAACCTTATCAAACGCCTTACTAAAATCCATGTATACGACATCAACTGCTCTACCTTCATCTACACACTTAGTTACCTCCTCAAAGAATTCAATCAAACTTGTGAGGCAAGACTTACCCTTCACGAATCCGTGCTGACTATCACGAATTAAGCTGCATCTTTCCAAATGGTCATAAATCCTATCCCTCAGGACCTTTTCCATTAACTTACTGACCACTGAAGTAAGACTAACCAGCCTATAATTACAAGGGTCATTCCTATTTCCTTTCTTGAACAGAGGAACAACATTCGCCACTCTCCAGTCCTCTGGCACTATCCCCGTGGACAGTGAGGGCCCAAAGATCAAAGCCAAAGGCTCTGCAATCTCATCCCTTGCCTCCCAAAGAATCCTAGGATATCCCCCATCTGGCCCAGGGGACTTATCAACCCTCAGGTTTTCCAAAATTACTAATACGCCTTCCCTCAGAACATCTGCCTCCTCCAGCCTATCAGCCTGTATCCCACATCCTCAAAAGCATGGTCCCTCTCCTTGGTGAACACTGAAGAAAAGTATTCATTCATCGTCTCTCCCATCTCTTTTGACTCCATGCACAAGTTCCCACTACTACCCTTGACCAGACCTAACCTCACCCTGATCATTCTTTTATTCCTCACATAAGAGTAAAAAGCCTTGGGGTTTTCCTTGATCCGACCCGCCAAGGACTTCTCATGCCCCCTCCTAGCTCTCCTAAGCCCTTTTTTTTAGCTCATTCCTTGCTACCTTGTAACCCTCAAGCGACCCAACTGAACCTTATTTTCTCATCCTTACATCCACTTCCTTTTTCCTCTTGACAAGACATTCAACCTCTTTTGTGAACCTTGGTTCCCTCACTCGGCCATTTGCTCCCTGCCTGACAGGGATATGCCTATCAAGGACACGCAGTATTTGTTCCTTGAACAAGCTCCACTTTTCATTTGTGCCTTTCCCTGACAGTTTCTGTTCCCATCTTATGCTCCCTAATTCTTGCCTAATCGCATCATAATTACCTCTCCCACAATTATAAACCTTGCCCTGCCGTAAGGCCCTATCCCTCTTCATTGCAATAATGAAAGACACTGAATTATGGTCACTATCTCCAAAGTGCTCTCCCACAATCAAATCTAACACTTGGCCCGGTTCATTACCCAGTACCAAGTCCAATGTGACCCCACCTCTTGTCGGCCTATCCACAAATTATGTTAGGAAATCCTCCTGCACACACTGCACAAAAACTGCCCCATCCGAACTATTCAACCTATAAAGGTTCCAATAAATGTTTGGAAAGTTAAAATCACCCATGACAACTACCCTGTGACCTCCACACCTATCCATAATCTGCTTTGCAATTTCTTCCTCCACATCTCTATTACTATTTGGGGGCCTATAGAAAACCCCCAACAACGTGACCGCTCCTTTCCTATTTCTAACCTCAGCCCATATTACCTCAGTAGGCAGATCCCCCTCGAAGTGCCTTTCAGCAGCCGTTAAACTATCCTTGATAACAATGCTACTCCTCCACCTCTTTTACCACCTTCCCTACTCTTACTGAAACATCTATACCCCGGAACTTCCAACAACCATTCCTGTCCCTGTTCTAACCATGTCTCCGTAATGGCCACAACATCGTAGTCCCAAGTACCAATCCACGCTCCAAGTTCACCTACGTTATTCCGGATGCTCCTTGCATTGAAGTAGACACACTTCAACCCACCTTCCTGTCTGCCGGTACACACCTGCGACCTTGATATCCTCCTCAGTACCTCACTACACTCAACACTGGCTTCTGGACTACAGCTCATTTTCCCATCCCCCTGACAAATTAGTTTAAACCCCCCCGAAGAGCCGTAGCAAATTTCCCTCCCAGGATATTGGTGCTCCTCTGGTTCAGGTTCAAACTGTCCTGTTTGTACAAGTCCCACCTCCCCCAGAATGTGCTCCAATTATCCATGTAACTGAAACCCTCCCTCCTACACCATCCCTGCAGCCACGTGTTTGTCTGCACTCTCTCCCTGTTCCTCAACTCGCTAGCACATGGCACCGGCAACAAACAGAGATGACAACATGGTTTGTCCTGGCTCTCAGCTTCCAGCCCAGCTCCCTAAATTCCTGTTTTAAATCCCCGTCCCTTCTCTTACCTATGTCGTTGGTACTGATGTGTACCACGACTTGTGACTGTTCCCCTCCCCTTCAAGGATCCTGAAAACACGGTCCGAGACGTCACGGACCCTGGCACCCGGGAGGCAACATACCATCCGTGAGTCTCTTTCGCTGCCACAGAACCTCCTATCTGTCCCTCTAACTATCGAGTCCCCAATAACTATTGCTCTCCTGTTCTCCCCCCTTCCCTTCTGAGCCATAGGGACGGACTCTGTGCTGGAGATCAAATCCAGCAACAAATCCCTGGGTATTTTTGTTCCTGGAAAATGCCACACGTGTACGCACAGTAGCAGCATGAAAGTTTCCTTAACCTGTTAGTCAATGTTTTGAGGTACACGTGGTATTTTTCACCAACAGGATATTGCCATCAGCCTTAATAACATCTGCCTACCGCACAATCGAACAATACCTTGTAAGTATCTCAATGCCAGGTACATTGGCCATTTGTGCCGCTATTGGTTGATGAAGATCAAGCAGCATGTTCCTTTGGTTGTTTGTAAGAAGCAGAGCACAGACCATACTTAACCAGCACACGCTGGCAAAACCAAACACAAAAAGCCTACTGTTAGGTGTGATTTTGTGATTGGGCAGCATTTGCTGAACAATCCTGAATGCGTTAATAGTTTAGATAAAACAGTCGATCACATAATGTGGTTCATTTACAATTGCTGGAAGCAACATAGAGACTGGTTCAGAAACAGAAAATGCTGGAAAATCTCAGCAGTCTGACAGCATCTGTGGGGAGAGAATAGAGTCAAAGTTTTGAGTGTAGATGACCCTTTGTCAGAGTTGAGAGCAAAGAGAATCAGCAGAGATTTATACCATGAGGTTGGGGGTGGCCGGAGGATGCAGAGGGAGGAGCTGGAACGGGACAAAGGGAATGTAAATGAGGATACAGAAGGCTGAGAAAGGTGGTGAATGTGTCCATTAAGTGATCAGAATGTGTGAATGGCAGAACAGAAGTATAGATGGTTAAGGGACTGCCTGGGGATTATAGCAGTTGCTCTGAAGGGGGGGGGGGGGGGAGGAGATGGGGCCAAGAGCTTGAATGGAGAAGTGGAAAAATAGAAGTGAGAAAGAAGAATGATAAATCGGATAAATGAGATGAAACAAATGGAAATGGAAATGAAATAAATGGAAATGGGGTGAAGGTAGAGGAGATAATTCATGCTCTGAAATTGTTGAACTCAATGTTCAGTCCAGAAGACTGTAAAGTGCCCAATTGGAAGATGAGGTGCTGTTCTTCCAGTTTGTGTTGGGGTTCACTGGAACATTGTAAAAGGCCAAAAGACAGACATGTGGACAGGTATGTAGGGTAGTGTGTTGAAGTGGCAAGTGACAAGAGGGTCTAGGTCCTGCCTGCGGACGGACCGAAGTTGTTCAGCAAAGCGGTCACCAAGTCCGCTGCTTCACCTGAAAGGGGTGTTTAGGACCTGGGATGGTGAACAGGGAGGAGGTGGTGAAGGGGCAGATGTTGTACCTTCTACAATTGCATAGGAAGGTGCCGTGAGCAGGGGGTGAGGTATTGGGTGTGGTGGAGGAGTGGACCAAGGTGTCCCGGAGAGAATGGTCCCTGACAGAGGAGAGTGTGGAGAAGGTGTGTTGAGTAGTGGCATCGTGCTGGAGTTGACGGAATGGGCGGAGGATGATCCTTTGAATGCAGAGACTGGAGGGGTGAAAAGTGAGGACAAGGGAGACCCTACCTTAGTTCTGGGAGAGAGGGGAGGGGGAGAGAGAACAGTGGCCTAGGGAATGGGTTAGACGCCATTGAGAGCCCTGGCAACCACAGTGGATGGAAAACCACGATTGAGGAAAAAGGGAGACATAGCGGCAATTATTTTGGAAAGTGGCATCATCAGAACAGATGCAGTGGAGGCAAAGTAACTGAGAGAATGGGATGGAGTCCCATAGAGACCTGTTCGCTGTGAACAAAAGGGAATATGCTCTAGCCTTGCACCTTTTTTTGAATTACCCGAGAGCATGGGAAGCCTTTCGGTCCCCATTGCTTTCTCCATGGCAACACCACAGCCAGAGTCAACTTGCCAACCAATCAGCATCTTTTTCTCCTGCACTGGAAATTGGTGATTGTTTATATTCATGTTCTGTACCACAGAGACCGTTTGAAATTCCTTCCTACAAGTCAAAGCAGAAGAAGCCATTCCAAGATGGCGCCGGAGCGAGGCGGCTTCTTGCAAGCTGTGCCCAGCATACCTTCTAATTCTATCTTTTGTTCTCGTTCTATGCTTCTGAAACTTTGTTCTAATTCTTTTAAACTCTCTAACAATGCTTTAACACTACATTCTGCACTCTCTCGTTTCCTTCTCTATGAACGGTATGCTTTGTCTGTATAGCGTGTAAGAAACAATACTTTTCATTGTATGTTAATACATGTGCCAATAATAAATCAAATAATAATAAAATACCTGCCAGAAGTGAAATTTCCTCCAGCAATTTCTTTTGCTTTCTCATTAACAGTTCCTTTTCCCTGAATAGTTCTTCCGATTGCATATCCAAGTCACTGATTACATCAATGGCCTGTGAAGATAAAACCAAGACAAAAGCGCATAACTAAAAATTATTAGATATTATTGAAGTTAGATATCATTCCAATAGTCCTGCAACAGAGCACAGTGTAGTAAGCCTCCTGAAAGCAGCAAACAAGATTTTTGTGACTACTTCCAGTGGAGTGGAATACTATAATGATGATTTAACCACATCATAAACAGTTTCATAGAACATAGAACAGTACAGCACAGAACAGGCCCTTCGGCCCACGTTGTTGTGCCGAGCTTTGTCTGAAACCCAGATCAAGCTATTTCCTCCCTATCATCCCGAAGTACTCCATGTGCCTATCCAATAGCTTTCACTAGTTCCACTACAGAACATGTTCTCAAAATGCTCAAAGCAACATATTATCATTGGGGTGTGTAACTGCATGACGCAAAATAGGAGCATAAAAATGTGCAACATTGATACAAGAGATTAATTGTAGTTATCCCCACATCAACTTGCAGCTGGAGGTTAATTAACCAAACAGGTGTTTGTATGCTTGGTTCATAAAGTCCCATATACTCAGCAATGAATATATACCCCAGTCAGCAGCGACTCACTGGTAGCACACTGACCTCCGAGCCAGATATTTTCCTGAGACTGCTCCCTGTTCTAAACTCCCCAACCTGCAGAAAGAGTGTCTACCATATCAAACCCCTTCAGAATTTTGTATATTTCAGTGAGATTGCCTCTCATTCTTCCAAACTCGAGAAAAATAAGCCCAATTCACTCATCCTCTCATCACAGGTCAACCCCATTAACCCAAGGACTAATTTAGTGAACCCTCACCTGTACCCACCTCCAATGCAAGTACATTACTTAAATATGGAGACCACCCTGTATGCAGTAATGCAGATGTGGTCTAACTAAAGCCAACAACGTTATAGTTACAGTTTTCTTTCAATGGATCATTTGCATGATTTGAAAATTGCCCATGTAACTGAAACATCGTCCTCAAAGCACTAATGGGATCCCTTGATTGAAAGATCAAACACTGCTCTCACACTAACCAACAACAGCACGTTTAAACCACCAGCACCCAAGGTGTCAGAGGTCAATGCTTTCCAACACTGTCCAAAAGGAAGCAATATTATTGCTCATAATGGAGGACATTATGAGCACGGTGGACATTGGGAAATCTGTGGATGTGGTGTATCTGGATTTCCAGAAGGCATTTGACAAGGTGTCGCATCAAAAACTGTTGCACAAGATAAAGGTACACAGCATTACAGATAATGTATTAGCATGGATAAAAGATTGGTTAAGTAACAGAAAGCAAAGAGTGGGGATAAATGAGTGTTTTTCTGGTTGGTGATCAGTGATTAGTGGGGTGCCACAGGGATCAGTGTTGGGACCGCAACTGTTTACAATTTACATAGATGATTTAGAGTTGGGGGACCAAATGTAGTGTGTCAAAATTTGCAGATGACACTAAGATGAGTGGCAGAGCAAAGTGTGCAGAGGACACTAAGGGATATAGATAATCTAAGTGAGTGGGCAAGGGTCTGGCAGATGGAGTACAATATTGGTAAATGTGAGGTCATCCATTTTGGTAGGAATAACAGCAAAATGGATTATTATTTAAATAGTAAAAAATTGCAACATGCTGCTGTGCAGAGGGACTTGGAGTGTCCTTGTACATGAATTGCAACAAGTTGGTTTGCAGGTGCAGCAGGTAATTAAAAAGTCAAATGGAATTTTGTCCTTCATTGCTGGAAGGATGGAGTTTAAAAACAGTGAGGTTATGTTGCAGCTGCATAAGGTGAGGCCACACCTGGAGTACTGTGTACAGTTTTGGTCTCCTTACTTGAGAAAGGATATACTGGCACTGGAGGGGGTGCAGAGGAGATTCACTCGGTTGATTCCAGAGTTGAGAGGGTTGGCTTATGAGGAGAGACTGAGTAGACTTGGATTATACTCATTGGAATTCAGAAGAATGAGGGGAGGTCTTATAGAAACATAAGATTATGAAGGGAACAGATAAGATAGAAGCAGGGAAGTTGTTTCCACTGGCAGGTGAAACTAGAACTAGGGGGCATGGCTTCAAAATAAGGGGAAGCAGATTTAGGACTGAGTTGAGGAGGAACTTCTTCACACAAAGGGTTGTGAATCTGTGGAATTCCCTGCCCAGTGAAGCAGTTGAGGCTACCTCATTGAATGTTTTTAAGGCAAAGATAAATAGAT
Source organism: Mustelus asterias (assembly GCF_964213995.1). NCBI lineage: Eukaryota > Metazoa > Chordata > Chondrichthyes > Carcharhiniformes > Triakidae > Mustelus > Mustelus asterias. Next base: position 43,184,411 of record NC_135824.1, on the reverse strand, counting down.
TTTTGAACAGTAAAGGAATTAAGGGTTATGGTGAGCGGGCGGGCAAGTGGAGTTCAGTCCACGAAAAGATCAGCCATTTTATTGAACGGCGGAGCAGGCTCGAGGGGCCAGATAGCCTACTTCTGCTCCTAGTTCTTATGTTCTTATTATGAATTTCAAAATATTTAGTTGCTATCATAGGAAGAGGAGAAAATAACCCTTAAAATGGATCCGAACAAACCTTATTGAGAATGGCACCTTTTGGAGCCTTTTTGTCATTGAAAACCGTGCTCTCCAATAATTTAAACCGATTTTCCATCAACTTGCGAGATTCTCGTTCTCTCAGTGTGTGTGGTGTTGCTGATCTGTTGTCTATCCAACTCGTAAGTGCCTCACTGCCCTCCTGTAGAATTAAAATCACAAAGTACCTGAGCGTGACAGTGTAAATACAGCTAAATAAAAACATTGCAGATGCTGGATATCTGAAATAAAAACAGAAATGCTGGAAAAACTCAGCAGGTCTGACAGCTTCTGTGGGGAGGAAAACAAAGTTAACTTTTCTCTCTCTGTTAACGATTTCTCTGTCCACAGATGCTGCCAGACCTGCTGAGTTTTTCCAGCATTTTGTTTCTATAATGTAAAAACAGTAACACTAGTTAATTGCTGCTGAATTAAACGCATGTACATTTTTTTGATTCACATTATTTGTGTTTTGCAAATAGGCTTACTATTCCAGCTTGAATTTTAATTATTTTTAAATTTAATAATTGCTCAATTCCTGTGACAATGGACAAAAATTATTTTTTTTCTCTCTGATTATCTCCCATACATTTTCTGTAGCTCACACACATTCCATTGTTGACTTATTCTCCCCTTTTCTGTACTTGCTTCTGATTGACTCTCACTTTATTTATCTCCTGCTTTTTCTTCTTGTTTGGCTTCAACATATTTTCTCTCTATTTCCTCTCATCTACTACAGAAGCCGAAAGGTTCAATTACTTTGATCGCTGCACAAAATCTCTCTCGTCTGTCTCTGCCCAGTTTATAAAACTCCACTCTGCTTAAAACCCCAACTATTTACCACAAATATCATTCCACAATGAACTACAAATAGTTTCATATGCTAAAAACTATGACTGCATCCATCAGACAACTGGGTTTGGGAGAGTAATGGAAACACATGGTGTAATATTACACCAGGAGATATTACACCAATATCCCCTGGTGTAATATTGAGATGATGTGGAGATGCCGGCGTTGGACTGGGGTAAACACATTCAAAAGTCTCACAACACCAGGTTAAAGTCCAACAGGTTTATTTGGTAGCACAAGCCACTAGCTTTCGGAGCGCTGCCCCTCCGTCAGGTGAGTGGGAGTTCTGTTCACAAACAGGGAATATAAAGACACAAACTCAATTTACAAAATAATGGTTGGAATGTGAGTCTTTACAGGTAATCAAGTCTTAAAGGTACAGACAATGTGAGTGGAGAGAGCGTTAAGCACAGGTTAAAGAGATGTGAATTGTCTCCAGCCAGGACAGTTAGTGAGATTTTGCAAGCCCAGGCAAGTCGGGGGGGTTACAGATAGTGTGACATGAACCCAAGATCCCGGTTGAGGCCATCCTCATGTGTGCAGAACTTGGCTATCAGTCTGATAGCCAAGAGACTGATAGCCAAGTTCCACACACGAGGACGGCCTCAACCGGGATCTTGGGTTCATGTCACACTATCTGTAACCCCACGACTTGCCTGGGCTGGCAAAATCTCACTAACTGTCCTGGCTGGAGACAATACACATCTCTTTAACCTGTGCTTAACACTCTCTCCACTCACATTGTCTGTACCTTTAAGACTTGATTACCTGTAAAGACTCACATTCCAACCATTATCTTGTAAATTGAGTTTGTGTCTTTATAGTCTCTGTTTGTGAACAGAACTCCCACTCACCTGACGAAGGGGCAGCACTCCGAAAGCTAGTGGCTTGTGCTACCAAATAAACCTGTTGGACTTTAGCCTGGTGTTGAGAGACTTCTTACTGTAATATTGAGAATCAGGCTTCTCAAGGGAATTTAAGGGTTAGGCCAATACAGGTTTTGCATTTATATGGTGTACCCCTGCAGTAATGTGGCTGGTTTTCCAACCCTAGATGGCACCAATCAGAACTGATTTACTGCACGTCAATCACTTCTCACCTCTTCACTTTCTACTCAATGACTAAATTATCAATGATCTCACCTCCTTAACTACCTGGCTTTTTCTAGAAGTTTGAGAACAGTCCTATGTTGCAAATGTGAAAATGATTGTAAAACATTTTAAAATTCTACCTTGGTTAAGATCATCATTAGTTTCTTCCCCAATTTAATATTTCCCTTGCTTTGATATGCCAGTGAGTTTATATTGTTGAATGCAACACCAACCATCAATAAACTCGATCTTATCTTGAATGTTAAACTGTCAAGCTAGTTTTAATGTGATATTTCCGATGAAAAAATGACTTGCCTCTCAAAACAGAGAAATGGCAATTTCTTCAGAATAGAAATAAATTGCAGAGAATTCAGAACTAATCCAAGCTCAATTAAATAAAGTTCACTTTTCTACATACCAGTCCAACCATGCTCATTTTATTCAAATCTTCCATATCAGTGCTGAAATCTGCAAAGCTACAGAACTTGGAACTTCCAGAACATTCCTCATTTGCTGAACTGATGGTGGAGCAATCTTCTTGGCTAAGATTCTCTTTGCTTTTCACTGCAAAGATGTTGGTGCCATCAGAATAGTCCAGTTCACTGTTATATTTCTCACTAAGGTAGTCACCGACCTTAACAGCGACGATATCATCAGAACTGGTCGAATTTGCCTCATATTTCACAGCTTCTCCACAATCTCCCTGATCAGCCAAAGGACCATCTTCTGGAAACCATTTCAGTCCAAAGGAATTCTGAGAAGAGGGGACTTCGCCACTTAAGAAATTCAATACGTCATTGGTTTCAATTATTTCACCAGCTTCAATGCCACCTTGTGTTACAACAGGTCCCATTTCTGCTGGAGGAAGACACAGTGCTTCAATTGATATATACAATACTCAACTCTAAAACGCAAATCACATTTTCTGTTTATGTTACAATGTGCCGAAAAAGACAAATGGTGGCTCACCATTCATCACTGGCGGGATTTTCCAGTCCTGCCGATGTTTGCGACGTTTTTCATGGCTCACCTGTCCTACAGTGGGGCACCTTTGGCAGGACCAGAAGATCCCGCCGGTGGAAAGTAATGGAAAATCCCGCCAAAACAGTAACCACAGCAAACCGTTTCCAAACCTTTGTGCATTACCACTAGATGCAAATACCATGGATTGACATAAATATTTTGGCTTGTGCATATGACAGCAATACAATGTTCATAATGCTGCAGCGAGATGCAATCACAGCACTAAAAAAAATTAAACAAATCTGGTCGGCCAAGTGAGACAGCAGTTTGCATGAAGCTAGAATAATACAGCACAGGAGGTCACTTGGCCCATCATACCTGTGCTGCCTCTTTGAAACAGCTATCCCATTAACTCTTTCCCCAAAGCCTTGCAATTTTCACACCAAGTGTTCATCCAAGACCATTTGGAAAGTTATTGTTGAATTTGCTTTAATGTTTTCTGGCAGAATTCTAGATTTTTAAAAAAATTCTCATCTTCCCTCTGGGAAAGTGTCCTACTAGGAGAAATATCCATCAAAACCCTTCATAACTCAATCTTCCTTAACCTTCTCAGCTCGGAGCAGACAATCCTCGTTTCTTTCTTATCTGTAGCAACCAACGTTTTAAAGGTGCTTCTAGATTCCTGCAGTTGAACCACTGTTCTTGCCCAAGGTACATAAAGAATAGCAGCAGGAGTGGACCAGGAGACCTCGTGTGCCTGCTCCACCATTCAATAAGGTCATGGTTGAACTTTCACATCAAAACATTCCTGCTCTACCCCCATACTCCAGAGTGTCCAAAATTTTATCAGAGCCTCGAATATATTCAATGAATAGAAATTGCTGGAGGCTGTTAATGTTCAAAGATTTACATCCCTATAGGAATAAATTCCTTATCTTGACCCTAAAACGGTAGACCCCTTTTCTTGAGTATATGACCCTTACTTCTAGACCTTCTAACCAAGGAGGTTGACTTCATCAAGCCCACTTCAAAATGTTATGAAGACAACAAACATAATTCAAGTTCCTTAGACAACAGAATGCTTCTGATTAAATAAACAAAGTCTTACCAGATAAGAGCGAGATTTTTTCCAACAGGATCTTTTGTTTTCCCAAAAGTAGTTCTTTCTCCATGGTTAGATTTTTGGACTGCCTATCCAAGTTAGTGATTACATCAATGGCCTGTGAACACATTCAAATAATAAAACACAAAAAATATCAATATTCAATCTATGGAGACAGATGGTTGCAGCTCTTCTCCAGATAATCACTCCATCCAATAAACAAACACAAGAAACGGCTACAATCTATATATATGTGAATGATCAACAGAGATGTCAAATAATTGATTTTGTAGCAATAAAATGGGATTACACTCTTATCATAGAATCCCTACAGTGCAAAAAAGAGGTTCAGCTCATCAAGCCTACACCAACAATCCCTCAAAACTAATTTAGATTAGTTTTACATCTGTGCCCAACAGAATGGTAGGGAATATTCAATTATTTGATCCTTAAAGGTTCCAATATAGAGAATGGTAAATAAAATCTAAAAATATTTATTGAACAATAATGTATAATAAATCTTGGTACTTAATGTGAATATTAAAATAATTATTCACAAACCTCATCAAGGATGGCACCCTTTGAAGCAATTTGTTTGTCATCAAAAAGCTTGTTTTTCAGTACTTTGAAACGATTTTCCATCATCCTGCGTGATTCTCGTTCTCTCAAGTTGTGTAATATTGCCTTCTTTCTGGCTTCACATAGTACAGATGGCTCAAATACCTAAGAATAATAAAATCCATGAAGAAAGTAGCTGGAGCTCAGTCTCAGATGTCTAGCTTCAGGTGGGCAATTTAATTAGCACAAGCAAAAATGACCTGACACGTTTAACACTGGGTTTGAAGTCAGTGACATCAAAATGACAATGCAACAAAACTAGACATTTACTTGAACTCACCTTTCTTTTAGTCAAGTGGCTGAATGATTGTGAATTCTGGAAAAATCCCCTAGAAAACAGGAATAGTTTGTACAATCATCTGTAGTCTATTGGTATAAATGAATCAGGCCATGAAAATTAATAAATGGGTGTGTAACATGTGAAATAAAAGCACTGAGTTACAAATGCCATAGATTGACAAGTTTGTATTTTCACAAGTCTTGCTGAAGTTAAATATTTAGTACCCAAAAAGGAATGGCCGATTAAGTGTGAACGAATGCTTTAAATATGGATCGTCCACATGCCAGAGCTTCCATTGTGTGCGTGGAGCAGTAGACCAGGCTGCGGGGTGGGGATGTTGTGTCTGCATGTGCACAAATGTGTGTCTGCATACGTGTGTGGGTGAGGGGGAGGGGGTTACATCATTGCCTCATTTGTACTTATTAACAGATTCACCCAGAGTATTGTTTACGGAAGGATGCAAATAGTCCCAATGAAACTATCTGTACAATTACAGCCCTGTGTGTAGCAGCCAAGCAACATTTCCTTTCAACTGAACGGCTGAAGGTAGAACTTTAACAATGTAAATGCTCCAGTTAATAACTCTTACATGAAACGAATGAGTTTGGGAATAATTCCATGCACACATAGGATAAGGTGAACGTGGAGGCTGAACTTTATAAAAGATCACTTTGGATGAAGAAACTTTTTATCCCGTTTGGTCACTCCCTTCGAATGCCAACCACTGTCTGGCGTTTCCAGCTAGCTGCGTCTTATATGCTGCTAACTCTTTCCAGGTACTGTATATGCTGAATGTAAAGAAATACTTCAATACCATCCTAAATGTATTCTTTACAGCTACAACTCTTCATCCTCCTGTTCTGGAATATATTTTTCAGGTTTAATTGCTTTATGGAGTATCCTACATACTGTGGGTAGGAAGAAGAAGTTAACAGTTCTGTTAATTGTTACTGACCTGTGTGGTGCACTGAGGTTATTGACAATTAATGAATTTCTTGGAATTCTTGATTGGGATACCAGGTTTCCAAACCCATCTCTACTTCTATTGTTTGAATGAGTCTGCAAGGAGGAAAGGACAGAAATCTTAATAATAATGACAGAAGTCGCAGAAAAAACTGTGCCCCAATCTTAAAACTATCTTTAAAATGATCCCAGAGAATGAAAGGGAATCGGTATTCTAGCAAAACAAATTTTAAACCAGTTATGGGAATGTCTAAGAGACAGAATAAGAAGTCTCACAACACCAGGTTAAAGTCCACCGTTGATATGCGCGATCTTCTTGGAGATCCTCTCCACTTGGAGCTGGCAGTTTGCGGTGTCGATGGACTTTAACCTGGTGTTGTGAGGCTTCTTACTGTGCTCACCCCAGTCCATCGCCGGCATCTCCACATGAAGAGACAGAAGTCAGGCATTTCTTGATTGAAGTGAAGCTGGTAATTATTCAAGCTCAACAACGTTGCCCAACGTGCTCATGGAATGCTTTTGCCTTACAAAGGGGGCTCTATTGACACCCCATGGAGGCCATTCAAATGGGGACAATAAAATTGAAGCTGGTGATAGGAAGACAGCTTAGCAACCGAGAGTTTGAAAGGTTGTGTTGTATGCCAAGCGACAAAGTTAAAGACATCTCCTTGTGACTTGGGAGTGGAAGGAGAGAGATGCAGTTGGCATGGTCAACCAAGGAAGCAATGACAAGTACAATGAGGAATAGTGTGGAAATAGAAACAGAAAATGCTGGAAAAACTCAGCTGGTCTGGCAGCCTTTAACGCCATTATTCCTACAAAACTCATCTCCAAACTCCATGACCTGGGTCTCAGATCTTCCCTCTGCGACTGGATCCTGAACTTCCTAACCCAGAGACCAAGCAGTAAGGATAAGCAATAACACATCCCCCATGATCATCCTCAACACTGGTGCCCCACAAGGCTGTATCCTCAGCCCCCAACTATATTCCTTATACACCTATGACTGTGTAGCCAAATTCCCCTCCAACTTGATTTTCAAGTTTGCTGATGACACCACCATAGTGGGTCAGATCCCAAACAATGACGAGACAGAGTCTCGATACGGTACGGTAGCACAATGGTTAGCACTGCTGCTTCACAGCTCCAGGGACCTGGGTTCGATTCCCGGCTTGGGTCACTGTCTGTGTGGAGTTTGCACATTCTCCTCGTGTCTGCGTGGGTTTCCTCCGGGTGCTCTGGTTTCCTCCCACAGTCCAAAGATGTGCGGGTTAGGTTGATTGGCCAGGTTAAAAATTGCCCCTTAGAATGCTGAGATGTGTAGGTTAGAGGGATTAGCAGGTAAATATGTGGGGGTAGGGCCTGGATGGGATTGTGGTCGGTGCAAACTCGATGGGCCGAATGGCCTCCTTCTGCACTGTAGGGTTTCTATGATTTCTATGATTCTATGAGAGTCCAGGAATGAGATAGGGAATCTGGTGAACTGGTGCGGCAACAATAATCTGTCCCTCAATGTCAACAAAACGAAGGAGATTATCATCGACTTCAGGAAGCATTTGGCATGCTTGGTTTCATTGGTCAGAAGATTGAATACAGGAGTTGGGACGTCCTGTTGAAGTTGTACAATGATGTGGAGATGCCATTACTCGTGGAGATTTCCATTACTTTTACGAAGTTGTACAAGACATTGGTACAGCCACACTTGACATACTGTGTGCAGTTCTGGTCACGATTATAGAACATAGAAAAGCTACAGCACAAACAGGCCCTTCAGCCCACAAGTTGCGCCGAACATGTCCCTACCTACTAGGCTTACCTATAACCCCCTATCTTACTAACTTCCATTAACTTATCCAAAAGTCTCTTAACAGACCCCATCAAATCCATCTCCACCACCAGTACCGGCAGCCGATTCCATGCACCCACCACCCTCTGAGTGAAAAACTTACCCCGAACATCTCCTCTGTACCTACTCCCCAGCACCCTAAACCTGTGACCTCTTGTGGCAACCATTTCAGCCCTGGGTAAAAGCCTCTGAGAATCCACTCTATCAATACCTCTCAACATCTTATACACCTCTATCAGGTCACCTCTCATCCTTCGCTTCTCCAAGGAGAAAAGGCCTAGCTCTCTCAACCTATCCTCATAAGCATGCCATCTAATCCAGGCAACATCCTTGTAAATCTCCTCTGCACCCTTTCTATGGCTTCCACATCCTTTCTGTAATGAGGCGACCAGAACTGGGCACAGCACTCCAGGTGGGGTCTGACCAGGGTCTGACCAGCTGCAGCATTATCTCCCGATTTCTAAACTCAATTCCTCTATTGATGAAGGCCAGTATTCCATACGCCTTCTTAACCACAGCCTCTACCTGCGACGCTGCTTTGAGCTTCCTATGAACCCGGACCCCAAGATCCTTCTGATCTTCCACACTGCCAAGCGTCTTACCCTTAATATTATATTCTTCCATCCTATTCGACCTGCCAAAATGAACCACCACCACACTTATCTGGGTTGAAGTCCATCTGCCACTTCTCCGCCCAGTCGTGCATCTTATCTATGTCTCGTTGCAACTGCTGACATCCCTCTACACAATCCACAACACCACCAACCTTTGTGTCATCAGCAAACTTGCCAACCCATCCTTCCATTTCCTCATCCAGGTCATTCATAAAAATCACAAAGAGCAAGGGTCCCAGAACAGATCCCTGGGGCACTCCACTGGTGACCGACCTCCATGCTGAAAAAGACCCATCTACAACCACTCTTTGCCTTCTGTGGGCAAGCCAGTTCTGGATCCACCAGGCAATGTCCCCTTGTATCCCATGCCCCTTCACTTTTTCAATAAGCCTTGCATGGGGCACCTTATCAAACGCCTTGCTGAAATCCATATAAACTACATCTACCGCTCTTCCCTCGTCTTTGTGTCTGGTTACATCTTCAAAAAATTCAATTAGGCTCGTAAGGCATGATCTGCCTTGGACAAAGCCGTGCTGGCTATTTCTGATCATAATATTCCTCTCCAGATGTTCATAAATCCTGCCTCTCAGGATCTTCTCCATCAACTTACCAACCACTGAGGTTAGACTCACTGGTCTACAATTTCCCGGGCTATCTCTTCTCCCTTTCTTGAATAACCGGAACCACATCCGCAATCCTCTGGAACCTCTCCCGTCTCCATTGATGACGCAAAGATCATCGCCAAAGAACAAAAAACAGTACAGCACAGGAAACAGGCACTTCGGCCCTCCAAGCCTGTGCCGCTCATTGGTCCAACTAGACCATTCGTTTGTATCCCTCCATTCCCAGGCTGCTCATGTGACTATCCAGGTAAGTCTTAAACAATGCCAGCATGTCTGCCTCCACCACCCTACTTGGCAGCGCATTCCAGGCCCCCACCACTCTGTGTAAAAAACATCCCTCTGATATCCGAGTTATACCTCGCCCCTCTCACCTTGAGCCTGTGACCCCTCGTGATCGTCACCTCCGACCTGGGAAAAAGCTTCCCACTGTTCACCCTATCTATACCCTTCATAATTTTGTACACCTCTATTAGGTCTCCCCTCATTCTCCGTCTTTTCAGGGAGAACAACCCCAGTTTACCCAATCTCTCCTCATAGCCAAGACCCTCCATACCAGGCAACATCCTGGTAAACCTTCTCTGCACTCTCCCCAAAGCCTCCATGTCCTTCTGGTAATGCGGCGACCAGAACTGGACGCAGTACTCCAAATGTGGCCTAACCAGCGTTCTATACAGCTGCAACATCAGACTCCAGCTTTTATACTCTATACCCCGTCCTATAAAGGCAAGCATACCATGTGCCTTCTTCATCACCTTCTCCACCTGTGCTGCCACCTTCAAGGATTTGTGGACTTGCACACCTAGGTCCCTCTGTGTTTCTATACTCTTGATGGCTCTGCCATTTATTGTATAACTCCCCCCGACATTAGTTCTTCCAAAATGCATCACTTCGCATTTATCTGGATTAAATTCCATCTGCCATTTCTCTGCCCAATTTTCCAGCCTACCTATATCCTGCTGTATTGTCCGACAATGTTCATCGCTATCCGCAAGTTCAGTCATCTTCGTGTCATCCGCAAACTTGCTGATAACACCAGTTACACCTTCTTCCAAATCATTTATATATATCACAAATAGCAGAGGTCCCAGTACAGAGCCCTGCAGAACACCACTGGTCACAGACCTCCAGCCGGAAAAAGACCCTTCGACTGCTACCCTCTGTCTCCTGTGGCCAAGCCAGTTTTCTACCCATCTAGCCACCTCTCCTTGTATCCCATGAGCCTTAACCTTCTTAACCAATCTGCCATGAGAGACCTGCCATGGAAGGCTCAGCAATCTCTTCCCTCACCTCCCACAGTAACCTGGGGTACATCCCATCCAGTCCCGGCGATTTATCTAACTTGATGCTTTTCAAAAGCTCCAACACATCCTCTTTCCTAATGTCCACATGCTCAATCTTCTCAATCCACTGCAAGTCTGCACTGCAACTACCAAGATCCTTTTCCACTGTGAATACTGAAGTGAAGTATTCACTGAGTACCTCTGCTATTTCTACCGGTTCTATACAGACTTTCCCACCGTCACATTTGATAGGTCCTACTCCTTCACATCTTATCTTCTTGCTCTTAACATACTTATCATAGAAACCCTACAGTATAGAGGCCATTTGGCCCATCGAGTCTGGACCAACCACAATCCCACCCAGGCCCTACCCCCATATCCCACTAACTCCTCAAAGCTGCACATCTCAGGACACTAAGGGGCAACTTTAGCATGGCCAATCAATCTAACCCGCACATCTTTGGACTGTGGGAGGAAACTGGAGCACCCGGAGGAAACCCACGCAGACACGAGGCGAATGAGCAAACTCCACACAGACAGTGACCCAAGCCGGGAATTGAACCCAGGTCGCTGGAGCTGTGAAGCAGCAGTGCTAACCACTGTGCTACCGTGCTGCCCAACTTGTACATTCTACTTGTAGAATGCCTTGGGGTTTTCCTTTATCATGTCTGCCAAGGCCTTCTCATGACCCCTTCTTGCTCTTCCAATTTCCCTCTTAAGTTCCTTCCTACTAGTCATATACTCTTCTAGATTTCTAACATTACCTAGCTCCCTGAACCTTTTGGAGGCTTTTCTTTTCTTCTTGACTAAATTCGTTACAGCTTTCGTGCACCATGGTTCCTGTAACCTACCATAACTCCCCTGTCTCATTGGAACGTCGCTGTGCAGAGCTCCAGACAAATTTTCCTTGAAAATTTGCCACATTTCTTCTACACATTTCCCTGAGAAAACCTCCTTCCAATTTATGCCTCTAATTTCCTGCCTAATAGCCTCATAATTGCCCTTACTCCAAATAAACACTTTCCTAGCTTGACTGATCCGATCGCTCTCCAATGCTAATGTAAAGGGGATAGAGTTATGATCACTATCCCCAAAATGCTCTCCCACTGAGAGATCTGACACCTGCCCAGGTTCATTCCCCAATACCAAATCAAGTTCAGCCGTTCCTCTTGTAGGCTTATCCACATAGTGTGTCAGGAAGCCCTCCTGAACACACCCAACAAACTCCTCCCCATCTAAACCCCTTACCCTAGGGATATTCCAATCGATATTTGGGAAATTAAAATCTCCCATCACGACCACTCTGTTATTATCACATCTCTCCAGGATCTGCTTCCCAATCTGCTCCTCCACATCCCTGCTACTATTGGGCGGCCAATAGAAAACACCAAGTAATTGACCCCTTCCTGTTGCGAGCCTCCACCCACAGAGATTCCGTAGACAATCCCTCTGTGGCATCCATCTTTTCTACAGCCGTGACACTATCCCTGATCAACAGTGCCACTCCCCCACCTCTTTTGCCTCCTTCCCTGTCCCTCCTGAAACATCTGAAACCCGGCACTTGAAGTATCCAGACCTGTCCCTGAGATAACCAAGTCTCTGTAATGGCCACCACATCACACTTCCAAGTAATGATCCACGCTCTAAGCTCATCCATTTTGTTCACTACACTCCTTGCGTTAAAATAAACACATCTCAACCCTTCGGTCTGAGCGCTCCCCTTCTCCGTCACCTGCGTATCCTCCCTCTCACACTGTCGACAAGCCCCTTTTATTTTTAAGCTAACCTCCTCTTTCCCAGTCACCTCATTTTGATTCCCACCCCCCACCCATTCTAGTTTAAACACTCTCCAGTAGCCTTAGCAAACCTTCTCGCCAGGATATTGGTCCCCCTGGGATTTAAGTGAAACCAGTCCTTTTTGTACAGGTCGCACCTGCCCCTAAAGAGGTCCCAATGATCCAGAAACCTGAATCCCTGCCCCCTGCTCCAATCCCTCAGCCACGCATTTATCCTCCACCTTATTCCGTTCCTTCCCTCACTGTCTCGTGGGACAGGCAGCAATCCCGAGATTACTACCTTTGCGTTCCTTCTTCTTAACTCCCTACCTAACTTCCTATATTCTCCTTTCATAACCCCTTCCCCTTTCCTGCCTATGTCAGTGGTACCAGTATGCACCACGACCTCTGGCTCCTCTCCCTCCCACCTCAGGATTTCTTGGATACGGTCAGAAACATCCCTGATCCCGGCACCAGGGAGGCAACCCACCATCTGCGTTTCTCGACTTCCTCCACAAAAATGCCTGTCTGACCCCCTCACTGTCGAGTCCCCGATCACCACTGCCTTCCTCCTCAAACGTAAAGTCAGCGGCCTGTGAGCTTGCTTCTTCCTGGAAGCTTTAAATGTTTGTACAGCTCACTCTGCTAAGCCTTTCGAGGCTGGGTGGAAGGAGCTGACCATACGTCCCCCCCCCCCCACAATAACACACCATCCTCACATGTTATCTCTGTTTCTACACTGCTGGTAGGGTCTGATCTGTTCTGACTTGTCATAGTGCCAACCTTGCAGCACAACCCTCTTTAGGTTGGAGAGAAATGGTCTCAGTCCAGGACTTGCTCATCCATAGTTACATAGAAACATACATAGAAAATAGAAGCAGGAGTAGGCCATTCGGCCCTTCGAGCCTGCTCTGATATTCATTTGGATCATGGCTGATTATGAAATTCAATATCCTGATCTCACCACCCCCCAGGGAGGCACCAGGGAGGCAAACCACCATCCGCGTTTCTTGACTTCCTCCACAGAAACGCCTGTCTGACCCCCTCACTGTCGAGTCCCCAATCACCACTGCCTTCCTCCTCCTTTCCTTACCCTTCTGTGCTACAAGGCCGGACCCCGCGCCGGAGGCACAACCACTGCTGCTTCCACCAGGTGGGCCGTCCACCCCAACAGTACTCAAACATTTTTAAGGGGCACAATCACTGGGGTACTCTCTACCACCTGACTTTTCCCTTTCCTGACTGTGACCCACTTGCCTGCTTCTTGTGGCCCCGGTGTGACCACCTGCCTATAACTCCTATCTATCACCTCCTCGTTTTCCCTGACCAGACGGATGTCCTCGAGCTGCAGCTCCAGTTCCCTAACTCGGTCCCTTAAGAGCCGCAGCTCGACACACCCAGCGCAGATATGCACTTCTGGGAGGCTAGGAGACTCCACAACCTCCCACATCCGGCACTGAGAACAGCAAACTGGCTTCACATTCATAATGCCCCTTTTCCTCAGATTCCACAGGGAAAGAACTAAGAGTTAGAAGTTGAAAAAATTTTTTAAAATGTTTTTCTTTAAAAACTTACCCTCCCTCGCCCGCTTCCTACTAAGCCCGTTGAGCCAAAGCCCTTCAGCTCTCACTCTGCTGCCCGCTACAACGCTGCCCGCTGAATAGTGCGGCCTGCCTTTTAAAACCTCGCGCGCTAAATGATCCCTTCCCAGGTCACCCCGCGGCCTATTTCCGCTTTTACCGTTAAAAATAATAAACTTTTAAAAACAAAAACCCCGCTAAAAATCAGATACAGCAAGTAAAACTTTGACCAGTAAAAAGCTCCCTCCACAAGTCGCTCCTCTCAGCATACTCTATTACAGAAAGGATATTATTAAACTAGAAAGTGCAGAAAAGATTTACTAGGATGCTACCGGGACTTGATGGTTTGAGTTATGAAGAGAGGCTGGACAGACGGGGACTTTTCTCTCTGGAGCGTAGAAGACTGAGTGGTGACCTTATGGAGGTCTATAGAATAATGAGGGGCATAGATCAGCTAGATAGTCAATATCTTTTCCCAAAGGTAGGGGAGTCTAAAACTAGAGGGCATAGGTTTAAGGTGAGAGGGGAGAGATACAAAAGGGTCCAGAGGGGCATTTTTTTCAAACAGAGGGTGGTGTCTGTAATAAGCTGCCAGAGGTAGTAGTAGAGGCGGGTGCAATTATGTCTTTTAAAAAGCATTTAGACAGTTACATGGGTAAGATGGCTATAGAGGGATATAGGGCAATTGGGACTAGCTTAAGGGTTAAAAAAAGGGGAGGCATGAATAAGTTGGGCCGAAGGGCCTGTTTCCATGCTGTAAACCTCTATGACTCTAAGAGTAGTGGAGAATGTGCTCGTCGACATCAATGGGGATGAAGTAGAAAGGGTCGAGAGCTTCAAGTTTTTAGGTGTCCAGATCACCAACAACCTGTCCGGTCCCCCCATGCTGACACTATAGTTAAGAAAGCCCACCAACACCTCTACTTTCTCAGAAGTCTAAGGAAATTTGGCATGTTTCCTACAACTCTCACAGATGCACCATAGAAAGCATTCTTTCTGGTTGTATCACAGCTTGGTATGGCTCCTGCTCTGTCCAAGACCGCAAGGAACTACAAACGCTCGTGAACGAAGCCCAATCCATCACTCAAACCAGCCTCCCACCCATTGACTCTGTCTATACTTCCCGGTGCCTCGGAAAAGCGGCCAGGATAAATCAAAGATCCCATGCACCCTAGACATACTTTCTGCCACCTTCTTGTGTCGGGAAAAAGATACAAAAGTCTGAGGTCATGTACCAACCAACTCTGCTGCCATCAGACTTTTGAATGGACCTACCTCGCATTTAGTTGCTCTTTCTCTGCACCCTATGATTGTAACACTACATTCTGCACTCCCTCCTTTCCCTCCCCATGTACGGTGTGCATTGTTCTATAGCGCGCAAGAAACAATACTTTTCACTGTATACTAATACGTGACAATAATAAATCAAATCAAATGTGAAGAGAGAATGAGTTAAGGTTCCAAGTCCAGTATGATTCTTCCTCGGAATTAAAGACAGGGAGGGATGTAATGGACTTTGTGCTGTTGTTAAAAAAAAGGGCTGGGCAGATGGACTAACAGAAGGTCAGGTTACAGGGTCGGGAGATAAAATGACAAAGGTGTCATGGAACACAAGGCAAAGGAAGTGATAATGATGGTATTAAAGACAAAGCCTTGGTCAAGCATAGGTGTTTTGATAGCATAACAAAGGTCAGCAATGTTTAACATGACAACAGAATAGACTGGCACTTTGGGGGAGGGGGTGGGGAGGACAGAGTTCATGTTCTCGATGCTGAGACCAGAAGGTTGTAAAGTGCCTAATCAGAAAATGAGGTGCTGCTTCCCCAGTCTGTGATGAGTTTCACTGGGACAACGTAACAGACCAAGGTTAGAAATGTGAGCAGGACAGCAAGATGGTGAATTGAAATGGCAAGCGACTGGAAGGTCAGGGCTGTGCTTGCAGAATAAGCATCCCCTTTTAATTAGCTGTTCCGTTTAGCATGGTTGTAGAATCATAGAACCCCTCCAGTGCAGGAGGCGGCCATTCGGCCCATCGAGTCTGCACCGGCCACAATCCCTCCCAGGCCCGATTCCTGCATCCCCACATATTTACCCTGCTCATCCCCCTGACACGAGGGTCAATTTAGCAAGGCCAATCAACCTCACCCACACATCTTTGGACTGTGGGAAGAAACCGGAGCACCTAGAGGAAACCCATGCAGACACGGGGAGAATGTGCAAACTCCACACAGTGACCCAAGGCCAGAATTGAACCCGGGTCCCTGGCACTGAGAGACAGCAGTGCTAACCACTGTGCCACCATGCCGCTCTTTCCTAATGCTACATAACATGACAGGAGGAATTCCTGAATTTGAAGATGGGGCTTCATCTCCACCCGGATTGTGTGGTGGTTAACCTGACCAAAACTGTCATTGCCAGATGCATTTGCAACAAGTAGACTGGTGAGGAGAAAGTCAGGTAGTTTTTCCCTCTTGTCGGTTCCTTCACTATCTGTCACTCATAGCAGCAATATCGTTCAGGACTCAGCCAGCTAGATCAGTAGTGGTGTTACCGAGCCACTCTTAGGCGATGAACAGTCAAACTCTGCCAAGTGGTGTTCTACATGAAGGAGTACGGATTCATCAGCTGAGTGGTAATCAGTAGGTCATCATCTTTGACCTGATGCCATGAAACTTCATGTGAGTCGGAGTCAATGTGAGGGAAACTCCCTCCTGAATGTGCCACCAGCTTTGATGGGTCCAGACATATCCAGGAATGGAGATGGTGGTGTCTAGGACATTGTCTGTCTGGTATGATTTGGTGGGACAGCTCCAATTTTGGCACAAATCCAGAGGTTATTGTAGGATCGGCAAGACTGGGTTAGGATTGTTTCTGTTGCCTCCATCAATGTCGGGTTGTTCCTCCAGTTTCATTCCTTTTAGACTCCATAGTTATTT
The DNA here is from genome assembly GCF_964213995.1 of Mustelus asterias. Taxonomy (NCBI): domain Eukaryota; kingdom Metazoa; phylum Chordata; class Chondrichthyes; order Carcharhiniformes; family Triakidae; genus Mustelus; species Mustelus asterias. Next base: position 43,167,669 of record NC_135824.1, on the reverse strand, counting down.
GATACAACAGCGTGGCTTGCTTGGCCATTTGGGAGTTAGATTCAGACTGTGTTTGGAGTTAGATGTAGGCCAGACCAAATAAGGATGGCAGAAAAGAGCATTAGCTTTTGTTTACAACTATCAATGATGGTTTCGTGGTCAGCATTACTGAGGCTAACTTTTAACTTCAGATTTATTAATTGAATTAAAATTCTACCAATTGTGATGGAATCCGAACCCATATCCCAAGAGAATTAGTTTGTACCTCTGGATTACCAGTGCAGTAGCATTACCACTATCGCCACCCTTATAAAATCATTTGGAGCATTGGTGAGACCACAGCTGAGGCAGTGTGAGGCATTTTGGTCTCCTTACCTCGCAAGAGCATACTTGGGAATGCGATAAAAGTTCATTTGAGTGATTCCTGTAATGAGAGGACTGTTCTTGGAGAAGAAATTGAATATACTAGCCCCAGATTCCCTAGAGAGGTCTTGTGGTGAAGTGAATAGTGTCCTTGCCTCTAAGCCAGGAGCTATGGTTTCAAATCCCACCCAAGAGCTTGACTTCATAACCGGTCAGGTTGAGTGTTAATCTGCAAATCCTTCTACAGGCCTGTTTAGAAGATGCTTATTGGATGAGAAGTCTATGGACCTCAGTCTCATAAAGACTGGGATGAGGAGAAATATCTTCACTGACGGATTGCAAATTTTTGGAATTCTCTACCCCAGGGAGTTGTGGATGCTCCATCCTTGGGTATATTCAAGATAGAGGGGATAGATTTTTGGGTACTGAGAGAATAGTGTAGGAAACAGTTGAGGTAGGTAATTAGCCAGGATTTAACTAAATGGCAGAGCAGCTTGGAAGGCTAAATGGCCTTCGCCATTTCATTTTCATATATTACCTCTGCCCTTGATACCCCAACCGCACTGTCTTACCATTACAACACCAAGTCATTTCTTAAAAGCATTTAATGCCTGGCAAACCATTCCAGCTATCAACTTTGCCATGTAAATAGTTGCTGATGTCTGTCCTAAACTTGTCCTTTACTACTATAACTCTCCTTTATCTTTCTTGTTCCAGGCATATTTTCCCTATCAATCAGTGTTAAATACAAGGAATATTTAGGGTAAGCTTTAAATAAGAAAATAAGGATTAGAAATAGGTCATAGAGTCCATGCACCTACTCCATCAGGGCAGATCTTGGGTTTCAATGTCATTTTCCTGTCTTCTTCACTTTTTTTTGAATTCCCGAGACAACAAAAATCTGTCGATCCCAACCTTAAATATATTCAACATATCTCTAGGGTAGAGAATTCCAAACACTCAGTTGTAGATCCCCAAGGGAAACAACCTCAGTGTCAAACTCCTTCAGAATCCTGTATGTTTCAATGAGATCACCACTCATTTTTCTAAATTCCAGAGAACATAGACTCAATTCATTCAGCCTCTCATGATAAACAACCGTCTTGTGTCGTGATATTCCAGTCATCCTCAAGTCACTTCAGGCTTCACTTGGAACTTAAGGTATTTATTGAATAAGAGAAACAATGTAGAGGGGTTTGCAGCTCCAGACTGCCTTGGAGCAACCTCCCCAGTTCTTACATGATTACATGGCTTCCAGGTGTATTCTTCCCAAGAAAGGACTCCACCCTCTAGGGTTACCACTCACTCAGTTCCCATTGGTCCCTCAAGCCAGGTCACCCTCTTCTGTATGGCTGTTTTAAAGAGACAATCGCTACAGTTCTCATCCCAGGAACCAATCCAACTGAATCCAATTCAAGTATGAATTGCACACAGTATTCCAGGTATGGTCTCACCAAAGCCATTCCATTAAGGAATTCTGTTTGATAGTTGCTTGAAAAAGATGAATCAGGATTAGACTAGGAGGCTCAGAGAAGCTGAGTCCAAACTTGACCGATAAAATGGTCTATTCCTCAGCTAGAACCGTTTCTCCCCCCAAAGGGGAGAAGGAAAGAAAAATACACCACATTGTGACTGTTCAACCAGCCATAAAACTAACCAAAGAATTTCAAACCTTTGCCTTTTCCCAATGTGCCAAAGTAACAGCTGCTGAGAATGATCAAGTCACATCATATTTGACCTCTTAAATAATGACCTTTTTTAGAATCCTATAGCAATACCTCTAAGTAAGTCCCAATTTACTGAGCAGTCAGTTTAGTTTCTGGATTTTCTCCTCCCCATTCCCATTCATCTGGAAAATCAATGAGCCACAAAAACAAACTTTCTTCAGAACTATTATTGCATACATACCTGCACACCTAACTCTGCTTCTGTCACAGCTTCTGTATTTAAATTGAATGAACGATTCCAGAACTTGGAGCTTCTAAAGGACTCTTCCCTCAATGCAGTGAAGGCATTGTCTTCCTCATCATTCAAAGGCTCCTCTTTTATGGTCACGGTGCAAATTTCAGAGCTGTCAGGATCAATGAGCTCACCGACATTTATTTCCGACAAATCTCTTTCAACCTTAATATGGGCTTCACTGGGCTTGTTGACATTAAGTTCATGCTTAAATTTTTCTGTGCTAGCCGTCCTTTTGCGACTCTCTGGTACCAATTTTGCTTCGTAGGCTCCAGTGACTGCAATGGTCTTACTTTTCATAGGAAAGGTTCTAACAACTCTTTGATCATATTTCTCTGGCTCAGGTGATTTCACAGAATCCATTTCCAAGTCAAACACGTCATTGTTTAATTCATCAATATTTGCTTTTGATTGGCAGTCAGCCAAAGGAATGATACTGTATGGTCTGTTGTGTTGTCCAGCCTCTTGTGTGGTGGTCTCTGGAAATATTTGTAGCGACTGGAGTGGAGAAACTTGACCCATCAGTTTCCAAGTTGTAGGGCTATATCGAAGTTGTGGCTCTGTTGATCTAGAGGCGACGTCACCCAGAGGTGTGGAAGTCCGCAATCCTCCCTCAACACTCGTTTCTGATGAACCAGCTTTGGTGCACACTTCTGAGCCTATAGCAGCTGTGTTAGAATGAGGAGTGTTAGCGTCACCGACCAAAGTCGGAGTTGTCGATGTTAGGATTTCAACCAGCGGAGATGTTCCTGTAATTGAAACATTGTGTCATTAATCTTCAAAATTATACATTACACCAGGTTAAAAGGGAATCCCTTTTCCCAGTAACTAGGATTTTCCTTCCCGGTGAAGTACAATAAATTTCATATAGCACTTTTCATAACTATATCTCAAAGCCAATGAAGTATTACTGATATATAGTCACTGTTGCAATGTAGAAAATGCAGCAGCCAATTTGCATATAATGATATGATGATGACCATTGTGATAACCGTTTACATGATGTTAATTGAGGGATAAATATTATCGGGAGAACTGAACTGCCGCCGTTTAATGTCTCATCCAAAAGATAACATCCTTCAATAGTGCAAATTATACACCTTTTTAAAAGAACGACACAACCATCACCATAACAAAGAAGGCTTCATGTGAACTGCTCCAAATAAAACAGAAACACTGCTGAAAAGTTTCTTACTGAAAGACAAGTGAAAATGCTCCCAACAAACCCTTTAGTTCCAAATAAAAGACTCACACCCAACCTCAGCAACAACATTTCAATCTTCTAGTTATAGTGGGACATTATATTACAAACTATTTTTAACATTTCATAAGCTTGCTCAACAAACCATAGAAAAAGAATGATCAGATGCAAGTTTCAAATCTCCACGTCAAATTGAGACGTTGTTCAGCTGAAGACACTAAGGACGACTTTTTTTAAACAAAAGAAAAGCCCTATGATAACTTATCCAGCAACACAACCATTACGTTTTGCATGAAGTAACTCAGCAAGCCAAAGCCCAGCTATTTTGCCAAGCTCACCAACATTGCACATTTCCTCCAGCACAGTACATCAATTAATTATCAGTGCCCTTTCACCTCTTTATTGCATCCAGAATGCTAGGCTTAAGGTTTTTGGGCCATCCACTGCCTGTAGAACAAAGAACAACAAAAAACAAAAAAAATTACAGCACAGGAACAGGCTCTTCAGCCTGCGCCAACCATGTTGCCTGACTGAACTATAGCACCCTACCCTGCCAGGGACCATATTCCTCTATTCCCATCCTATTCATGTATTTGTCAAGACACCCCTTAAAAGTCACGATCGTATCTGCTTCCACTACCTCACCCAGCAGCAAGTTCCAGGCACCTGTGTAAAAAACTTGCCTCGTACATCTCCTTTAAACCTTGCCCCTTAAACCTATGTTTGACTCTTCCACCCTGGGAAAAAGCTTCTGACTGGCCACCCTGTCCATGCCCCTCAATCTTGTAAACTTCTATCAGGTCGCCCCTCAACCTCCGCCGTTCCAGTGAGAACAAGCCAAGTTTCTCCAACCTCTCCTCATAGTTAATGCCCTCCATGCCAGGCAACATCCTGGTAAATCTTTTCTGTACCCTCTCCAAAGCCTCCACACCCTTCTGGTAGTGTGGCGACCAGAATTGAACACTATATTCCAAGTGCGACCTAACTAAGGTTCTATAAAGCTGCAACATGACTTGCCAATTTTTAAACTCAATACCCCGGCTGATGAAGGCAAGCATGCCGTATGCCTTCTTGACTACGTTCTCCACCTGCATTGCCACTTTCAGTGACCTGTGTACCTGTACACCCAGATCCCTCTGCCTATCAATGCTCTTAAGGGTTCTGCCATTTACTGTATATTTCCTATCTGTATTAGACCTTCCAAAATGCATTACCTCACATTTGTCCATAAATATTTGATGTGAAATGAGTTCAGAGAACCTTTCCTTGACTCTGATCATGCAATCACAGTTTGCACAAGTTCCAAGAACGTGTGGTATTGCAATAAGGTTAAGTTGGGTGATGAAAACAAGCAAAGACAGACTCTGAACAACAAATATACATTTTACTAAAGAGCAGGATTGGCAGTACTTGTTTCTAGAAACCATACCTAGGACGGGTGATTGAGGAATGTTGAGCTGTTGAATTGGGGTTTGTTCTGGAGTCTTTGTGTAAACTAGCTGGAATATCTTTCCACTGGAGTGTTTGTACAACTGTCGGCCATCCGCAGCCTTAATCGGCTGAAGCATCAGATTTTCTCCTGGCTGTAGCTTCAAGGTATTTGGGACAGCAACACAGTGCCGACGGCTGTCTTGATCCAGAGAGAGAGTAGGACCTGACAAGAAGGCAGGTGGTTTATAAAAGCAAACAGAAAGTTGATGAACCATACCATTCAGCCTCATTAGGTGATTTATATAGAATTGAAATATATTTCCAGCCACTTTTATCTACTCTGCCACACAATCCATTTTCTCAACACAATAATAGAAATGGTGTAATCATTTAATATATTTTAATTCAGGACTCGTACAAAGCTAAGTCCAGTCTGACGATAGATCACGGACTTGAAATGCTAACTGTTTCGCACTCTACTGATGATGCCTGACCAGCTGAGTATTTCCAACATTTTCTGTTTTTATTTATTGTTAGTTGAAAGTGATATCGCACTGTAAAGGTTGCACTGTTTTCCTGCCATTCTCCCTTCTTTCTTAATATATTAGTTTTATTTCAGATATTATATTTTGGCTGAATTAATAAGTCAAACTGAATGGGTAGTTTTCCAGGCGGGTTTCATGCTGCTGATTCAGACATGAAAGATCCAAATCTCCTTTTCCTCGCACCATTTGCAACACCTTGCTAGTTCTGCACCATTTACTGTCTCAAAACTTAGTATAACAGAATTGTCAAATTTCACTTATTACGTACACGCACACAGTGTGATCAGATGAGTCTGAACAGAAATGTTCAGTCTCAAACCTACCTGAAGATAATGCAGAAGAATTGGTCTTGCACAATAGATAACGGGTGGAAGGAGTAGATGGAATCTCAGGCTTGTTTTGAGATGCAGCAGGATTCACAACGCAGCTTGGAGTTGGTGTTGGAGTTGTATTGGTCAGCAATGCACTCAAAGCCCCAATTTTCTGGAATGTAGTGACTGCAGATCTAAGAGGAGGGCAGGGAGCTTTGGCCACATTTTTTATAGTAGTGTCAGTAACTGCAATGGAAGCTTCTTGTTCCTGTTTCTGGGTTGTAGTTGTTGGAAACGTTTGAACTTTCTCTTCAGCTGCAGAACAAAAATGAAATTTGGAGGTAAAGACATCATAATACTAGATTAACATTAGAATCTCTTCATAGAATCATAGAAACCCTACAGCACAGAAAGAGGCCATTCGGCCCATCGAGTCTGCACCGACCACAATCCCACCCAGGCCCTACCCCCATATCCCTACATATTTACCCACTAATTCCCCTAACCTATGCATCTCAGGACACTAAGGGCAATTTTTTTAGCATGGCCAATCAACCTAACCCGCACATCTTTGGACTGTGGGAGGAAACCGGAGCACCCGGAGGAAACCCACGCAGACATGAGGAGAATGTGCAAACTCCACACAGACAATGACCCAAGCCGGGAATTGAACCCAGGTCCCTGGAGCTGTGAAGCAGCAGTGCTAACCACTGTGCTACCGTGCCGCCCATTAAGTTTGCATGGCAAACTTACCTACTTACAAACCTGTTGTTTTTAATTAATGGGATGCGTGTGTTGCTGGCAAGGCCAACATTTATTGTCCATCCCTGCTCCCTTGAGACCCTTCTTGAACCCAGAGTTAAGGATGGAATTCCAGGATTTTGACCCAGTGATACTAAAGGAATGGCATCATAATTCCACATGACTTGCAGGTGGTGGTATTCCCATGACATTGTTGGCCCTCTTCTTCTATGCTGTAGATATTACAGGTTTGGAAGGTGTGCTACTGAAGTTGCTGCTATGCATTTTGTCGATGGCATGCACTGCTGCCACACTGTTGGTGATGGAGGGAGTGGATGGGGTGCTAACTGAAGCAGCTGCTTGGTTCAGGATGGTGTCAAACTTCTTGAGTATTGTTGGAAAACCACATGCAGGGAGCATTCCATCACCATGGAACAAATTCATTATTACGTATAGATGTTGGCAGCAGGGGCCTGTTTAGAATTCCTACAGTACAGGAGGCGGCCATTCGGCCCATCAAGTCTGTACCGACCACAATCCCACCCAGGCCCTATTCCTGTAACCCCACACATTTACCCTGCTAATCCCCTTGACACTCGGGTCAATTTAACATAGCCAATCAACCTAATCTGCACATCTCTGGACTGTGGGAGGAAACCGGAGCACCCGGAGGAAACCCACGCAGACAGGGGGAGAATGTGCAAATTCCACACAGACAGTGACCCGAGGCCGGAATTAAACCTGGGACCCTGGCGCTGAGAGGCAGCAGTGTTAACCACTGTGCCGCCCTTAATGGCATTGCTAGGTTTCCTGACAATCTGTAGGTCATGGAAACAGGGAACAGGAGGTGGCTATTTAGACTCTTAAGCCTGTTCTGTCTTTCGATGAGATCATGATTGATCTGTAACCTAGTTCCATATACCAGCCTTTATCTCACATCCCGGATTAAAAATGGTTAACTAAAATCTAAGATTCTAAGATTTCGACTGAACAATTGATCCAGCATCCACTGCCATCAGTGGCAGAGTGTTCAAAATGCACTAACCTCACTCCTGAAAGCTCTGGACTATGCCTCCTTAACTAGTGGAAATAGATTTTCTCCATCTTGTATCCTCAGAGGATACAAGTAACATCCCAGAAACAATCTGGGAAGTGTGGATTGGCACAGGCTGTTCTCTGGTAAGGATGTAAATGGAAAGTGGGAGGCCTTCAAAGGAGAGTGCAGAGTTTGTATGTTCCTATCAGGATTAAAGGCAAAGTAAATAGGAATAAGGAACCTTGGTTCTCGAGGGAGATTGTAACACTGATCAAGAGGAAGAGAGAGTTGTATGAAATGTACAGGCAGCAAGGAACACATCAGATGCTCGAGGAGTATAAAAAGTGCAAGAAGCTACTTAAGAGGGAAATCAGGAGGGCTAAAAGACATGAGGTTGCTTTGGCAGACAGAGTGAAGGAAAATCCAAAGAGCTTCTGTAGGTATGTTAGGAGCAAAAGGAAAGCGAGGGATAAAATTGGTCCTCTTGAAGACCAGAGTGGTAGACAGTGTATGGAACCAAAAGAGATGGGGGAAGATACTAAATCTTTTTTTTTGCATCCGTATTTACTGAGGAAACGGGCATGGAGTCTACGGAAATAGGGCAAACAGGTAGGGAGGTCATGGAACCTTTACAGATTAAAGGGGAGGAGGTACTTGCTGTCTTGAGACAAATCAGAGTGGATAATTCCCCAGGACCGGACAGGGTATTCCCATGGACCTTGAGGGAAGCTACTGTTGAACTTGCAGGGGCCCTGGCAGACATATTTAAAATGTCAGTCTTCACGGGGGAGGTGCCGGATGATTGGAGGGTGGCTCATGTTATTCCGTTGTTTAAAAAAGGTTCCAAAAGAAATCCGGGAAATTATAGGCCAGTAAGTTTGACGTCGGTGGTGGGCAAGTTATTGGAAGGTGTGATAAGGGATAGGATCTACAAATATTTGGATAGACAGGGACTTATTAGGGAGAGTCAACATGGCTTTGTGCGTGGTAGGTCATGTTTGACCAATCTATTAGAGTTTTCCGAGGAGGTTACCAGGAAAGTGGATGAGGGGAAGGCGGTGGTTGTTGTCTACCTGGATTTCAGCAAGGCCTTTGACAAGGCCCCTCATGGGAAGTTAGTTAGGAAGGTTCAGTCGCTGGGTATACATGGGGAGGTAAGTAAATTGGATTAGACACTGGCTCAATGGAAGAATTTCCACTCCATCTGACGAAGGAGCAGTGCTCCGAAACCTTATGGTATTTGCTACCAAATAAACCTGTTGGACTTTAACCTGGTGTTGTGAGACTTCTTACCGTGTTCACCCCAGTCCAACGCCGGCATCTCCACATCAATGGAAGAAGCCAGAGAGTGGTTGTGGAGGATTGCTTCTCTGAGTGGAGGCCTGTGACTAGTGGTGTGCCGCAGGGATCGGTGTTGGGTCCATTGTTGTTTGTCATCTATATCAATGATCTGGATGATAATGTGATCAGCAAATTGGATCAGCAAATTTGCTGATGATACAAAGATTGGAGGTGTAGTGGACAGTGAGGAAGGTTTTCAAAGCTTGCAGAGGGATTTGGACCAACTAGAAAAATGGGCTGAAAAATGGCAAATGGAATTTAACGCAGACAAGTGTGAGATATTGCACTTTGGAAGGACAAACCAAAGTAGAACGTACAGGGTAAATGGTAGGACTCTGAAGAGTGCAGTTGAACAGAGGGATCTGGGAACACAGGTACAGAATTCCCTAAAAGTGACGTCACAGGTGGATAGGGTCGTAAAGAGTGCCTTTGGTACATTGACCGTTATAAATCGGAGTATCGAGTATAAAAGTTGGAGTGTTATGGTAAGGTTATATAAGGCATTGGTGAGGCCGAATTTAGAGTATTGTGTACAGTTTTGGTCACCTAGTTACAAGAAGGATGTAAATAAGGTTGAAAGAGTGCAGAGAAGGTTCACAAGGATGTTGCCAGGACTTGAGAAGCTGAGTTACAGAGAGAGATTGAATAGGTTGGGACTTTATTCCCTGGAGCGTAGAAGAATGAGGGGAGATTTGATAGAGGTGTATAAGATTTTGATGGGTATAGATAGAGTGAATGCAAGCAGGCTTTTTCCACTGAGGCAAGGGGAGAAAAAAACCAGAGGGTTCAGGGTGAAAGGAGAAAAGTTTAAAGGGAATATTAGGGGGGGCTTCTTCATGCAGAGAGTGGTGGAGTGTGGAATGAACTGCCGGATAAAGTGGTAAATGCGGGGTCACTTTTAACATTTAAGGAAAACTTGGACGGGTACATGGATGAGAGGGGTGTGGAGGGATATGGTCCAAGTGCAGGTTAGTGGGACGAGGCAAAAAATGGTTCGGCACAGACAAGAAGGGCCAAAAGGCCCGTTTCTGAGCTGTAATTTTCTATGGTTCTAAGGGCCAAAGGGCCTGTTTCTGAGCTGTAATTTTCTATGGTTTTCTATGGTTCTAAACAGCAGTGAATCAGGAAATGAAGATGGGGAGAGAAATCAAGAAAATTACAATCAGCAGGGATGTGATACTAAGCTGGAGGCTGACAAGTTCATGGGTCCCGTTGGACTTCATTCTCGGGTCTCAAGTGGAAAATGAGATAGTTAATGCTTTGGTTTTAATTTTCCAAAATTCCCTAGATTTGGGGAAGGTGCCATTAGATTGGAGAATAGCAAATTTAACTAACTTTAATTCAAAAAGGGGGAGAGACAGAAAGCAGGAAACATCTGACACAAGGAAAATGCCTGAAGCTATTATTAAAAATGATACGGCAGGGCACTTAGAAAAATTCACAGTAATCTGGCAGAGTCATCAAGGTTTTGTGAAAGGAAAATCATATTTAACCAATTTATTGGAGTTCTTTGAAGGAGTAACATATGCTGTGGATGAAGGAGAACTGGTGGATATACCATCCTCAGGATTTTCAGAAGGCATTTGATAAGGTGCCACATCAAAGGTTATTGCAGAAAATCAAAGATGGTGATGTAGGGGGTAACATATTCGGCTGGATAGAAGATTGACTAGCTTACAAAAAACTGAGAGCAGACATAACTGGATATTTTTCTGGTTGGCAGGATCAAACTAGTGGTATATGCCACAGGGATCAGGGCTGTGGCCTCAACTTTTCACAATTAATATTAAATAGCTTGGATGAACAGACTGAAGGGATGGTTGCCAAATTTGCTAATGACACAAAGATAGATAGGAAACAAAATTGTGAAGAGGACATGGTAGGCTACAAAATAACACAAATAGATTGAGTAGGCAAAGATCTGGCGAATGGGGTATAATTTGAGAAAGTGTGAAATTGTCCATTTTAGCAGGAAGAATAACATAGAAGCATATTATCTAAATGGTGAGAGGCTGCAGAGATTCCATCCTGAATGAAGTGCAAATAGAGAAGCAAAGAATTCTCTACAGCAAGAGGATACGTTGAGATGTGCAGATAAACTTTTTCTATAGAAAAGTTTGCTGTGCATTTTCCAAATTTGATGACTTTCTAATGTTGTGCAACAATTGGAGTTAATAACTGATGAAAAATGGTTTTAGCCCCCCATCGATCCACACAACCTTGTGGACACAGTCATCATCATTACAGAATCGGCGGCTGCCAGGTTTCCAGCCTCGGTGAATCTGGGTGTCCTTGTGCACCATTCACAAAAGGTTAGTATGCAGGTACAGCAAGTAATTAGGAAAGTTAATAGAATGTTATTATTTATTGCGAGGGGAATGGATTACAAAAGTAGGGAGATTATGCTTCAGTTGTACAGGACACTGGTGAGGCCACATCTGGAGTACTGAGCACAGTATTGGTCTCCTTATTTAAGGAGCCATGCAAATGTCTTAGAAACAGTTCAGAGAAAGTTCACGAGATTAATTCCAGATTCTTGACAAACAAGGGGGTGAAAGGTTACGTTCAGATCAGCCATGATCTTATTGAATGGCAAAGCAGGCTGAAGGAGCTGAGTGACCTACTTCTGCCCCTCATTCATATGTATGTTCATATGGCAAAAGAGTCACATGCATTCAAATTAAGGTATGACGACCAAGTACGGTTACTCACCAGTGAGTCTGTGGGACAGGGTAGGAGCACAATTCATTTCACTCGGGCACTTTTCTGGCGGAGAGAGGTTTTTCTCTAAATCCATTACAACGTGCACTGGGGAAGTAAGCGGTTGGTTGGAACTGTTCTTGGAAACCTAAAGCATAATATACAAATACAAAACAGGAAATTGGAAAACCTAGCAAAACAGAAGATTTTAAAAAACAGGGACGGTTCCTACAAGAGGTACACCAATTTTATTCCATCCTGAATGAAGTGCAAATAGAGAAGCAAAGAATTCTCCACAGCAAGAGGATACGTTGAGACGTGCAGATAAACATTTTCTATAGAAAACTTTGCTGTGCATTTTCCAAATTTGATGACTTTCTAATGCTGTGCAACAATCGGAGTTAATAACTGATGAAAAATGGTTTTAGCCCCCCATCGATCCACACAACCTTGTGGACACAGTCATCAACATTACAGAATCAGTGGCTGCCAGGGTTTCCAGCCTCGGTGAATCCACATTGCTTTGGAAAGAGGAGATACAGAAAAAAAAACTTCTTCTATAAAAACAACAGCGTTCTTCAATTTCCAATTATGTTACAAAACTAAACTACTTAGAATCATCTCCATTGATAAAATCAGTTCCACCAAAGGTCAATAACCAACCAACATGGAGCTCAGCTGGAAAATACAGCATGCAATGTATCCCAAATATTATTAAGCTATCAATATACAAAGTACTGGAAAGAAACTCCTCACCCAGATCAAGTTAGTCTTACTACTTTCTTATGAGGTCATTAAATGGAACACTGCTGGACAGTCAGCCGAACAGGGGAAGGAAGAAATCTACTAGAACCAATTCTCTCCCCAGCACACAATCCCCCCCCCCCCCCCCCCCCGGACAGAAATTGTCACAGGGGGAGACGTGTAAAAAAATGAAGCTCTCACCTTGGATATTAAATTATTCAACTTTGTTTTGAAAGCAGAGTTGCCAACCACTGCTTCGATCACCATAGTCTGCACCAGTGGCTTATCAAATGCACATTCAGAATCCAAGAAATTCTGGATGGTTGCTCTCACATCGACATTCTTCTTGGCTGGAAATAACAAAGTCCCATCTCGTTTTTCCAAATGAATCTCATATTTATCTAATCGCTGTGTTGAGGGAAGTTTATTGGCCATAGCACACTCAGCAATTAATTTAATTATCTTAACCCGGCTTTCATTCCAAGTACAGTAGGAGATGACTTCAACAGCTTTTGAAGCGGTTGATCGGTTCACCGTTGTTGATGGATGCTCCATTCCTGAAGGAACTTCAAGTGTGGCTGGGCAAGCAGATTCAACTTGGATGCATCTTGGATGCAACTTGGATGGTTCTAGCTCCTCAGAACTCTTATCATCTGAAGGAGAGAAAAACATTATTTCATAAAAAGGAAAACATGAACCAGGTAGAGGGAGAGAGAAAAAAAAAACGGAACTAGAAATTTATAAAAACACCAAATAATCAAAAGTTCGGAACTCTTTGCCTTGACCAACATTTATTACAAAAAAGTATTACGTGACAGGGGTTGGTTATTAACCAATTCTTGATTCATACAGAAAATCTCACTGCAAATCCACTTTAGTTCATTCCTCTCTTCCTTCGACAGGCAGATGGTGAAGGAAATAAGTTATTAAAATCAAATGGAAAATATGGTTTTCAGGGATGGAGATAACAGGATTTTAAAGAGTGGGAGAGACTGGAGGAAATTCAACACGAAGAGGGAAACACTTTTGCACACAGATTTTTTAAAAATCTAAACTATGCTTCCTGTCAACAACACAGCTAATCCATTGATACTTCTCCCTAAACAGCACTCCAGCTTTTAGTAAAGCATCAAATGTGTGAATCGGGTTCAGATTAAATTTGAAAAAAATGCACTCCTTATAAACGTACATCAAAGCTTTTAAGTCAAAAAGTGTGTAGGTAGATGCATTTAACAAAATTTACTGTGATGTGCAAGATAAGACCATAAGAAGTAGGGGCAGAAGTAGGCTATGCAGTCCATTGAGTCTGCTCTGCCATTCAATGAGATTATGACTGATCTGATATAACAATTCTTGAAAGTGTTAATCATTAAATGCTGCAAAGCTGGGAAATTGCTAGAGTTGAGAGGTGCAAGCTGCAATACCATAGACAAAGGGGCTTTGATGGACCACAAGGGAGCTGTTACTATGTATATCACTGTATTCAGATAACAGCCCAAGACACAGTGTTTAGATAGAAGTCATGAGTTACTCCCCAGGAAAACAGTCAATTTTCATAACAATGCAACTGTTAACTAAAGTTCTTCAGAGAAAGAAATCTGCCATCCTTACCTGATCTGGCTACATGCGAATCCAGGGTCACAGCAAATAGCTGATTTTTAAACGCCCTTGGAAATGGTCTAGCAAGTCACTCAGTTGTATCAAATCACTACAGTCTAAAAGCAACAAAACTACATTGAACTTGGTACCAAAGACAACAATGAAACTGCTGACTGTGCAGTCTTCCTCATTAATATCTGAGGGTTTGTGCTAAAATTGGGAGCACTGTACCACAGACTAGTCAAGCAACAGCCTGACATAGTCATACTCACTGAATCAAACCTTACAGACAATATCCCAGCCACCACAATCACCATTCCTGGGTACACCCTGTCCTACCGACAGCACAGTGGCACACAGTTAGGAGCGAGTTATCCTGGGAATCTTCAACATTGACTCCAGACCCCATGACATCAGGTCCAACATGGACATGGAAACCTCCTGCTGGTCAACACCTACAGCTCCCCCCTCAGCTGATGAATCAGTACTCCCTATGAAGAGGAAGAACTGAGGGTGACAAGAGTGCAGAATACAGTCTGAGTGGAGGACATTATGTTCATCACCAAGAATGGCTTGGTAGCGCTAATATTCACCGAGCTGGCCTCGCCAAGGACACATCTGCTAGATAGGGCCTTCAGCAGATGGTGAAGGAAAAAGCCTACTTAATCCATTTCTGGTTCCTCCCAAGGTCCCCAGCATCAGAGAGACCAGTCTTCAGACAATTTGATTCACACCACATGAAAGCACTGGATATTGCAAAGACTATGGGCTTTGACAACATTCCAACAATAGTACTGAAGATTTGTGATCTGGAATTAGCCACACCCCAACCCAAGCAGTTCTAGTATAGTTACAACACTGGCATTTACACAGCAATGTGGCAAAGTGTCTAGGTATGTACTGTCCACAAAAAGCAGAAGAAATCCAGCCTGGCAAATTATTGCCGTAACAGCCTATTCTCAATCATCAAAGTGATGGAAAGTCACCAACAGTGCTATCAAGTTGCACCTATTCAGCAATAACCTGCTCACTGACGCTCAGTTTGGGTCCCACCCGGGACCACTCAACTCCTCATCTCATTAGCCTTGATCCAAACATGGAGAATAAAGGAGAATTCCAACGGTGGGGTGAGAATGACTGTCCTTGACATCAAGGCGGTCCTTGACAAAATGTTGCATCAAGAAGCTCTAGCAAAACTGGAGTCAATGGGAATCGGGGTGGGGGGGGGGGGGGGGGGGGGGGGGGTACTCTCCAATGGTTGGAATCATAGTGAACCCAAATATGGTTGTAACTCTTGAAGGTCGGTCATCTCAGTCCCAGGTCATCATTTTAGGTGTTCCTCAGGGTCGTGTCTTAGGCCCAATTATCTTCAGCTATTTCATCAATGATCTGCCATCTTCATAGAAATCATAGAAACCCTACAGTGCAGAAGGAGGCCATTCGGCCCATCGAGTCTGCACCGACCACAATCCCACCCAGGCCCTACCCCCACATATTTTACCCACTAATCCCTCTAACCTACACATCCCAGGACTCTAAGGGGCAATTTTTTTTTTTTAACCTGGCCAATCAACCTAACCCGCACATCTTTGGACTGTGGGAGGAAACCGGAGCACCCGGAGGAAACCCACGCAGACACGAGGAGAATGTGCAAACTCTGCACAGACAGTGACCCGAGCCGGGAATCGAACCCGGGACCCTGGAGCTGTGAAGCAGCAGTGCTAACCACTGTGCTACCGTGCCGCCCCTTAAGGTCAGAAAATGGGGATATTCGCTGATGATTGCACAATGTTCAGCACCATTCCCAACTCCTGAGATATAGGAGCAGTCGTGTCCAAATGCAACAAGACCTGGGCAACATTCAAGCTTGGGCTGAAGTGGCTAGTAACATTCATGCCACACAAGTGCCAGGCAATGACCATTTCTAACAGGAGAGAATTTAACAATCTCACCATGACATTAAAATGACATGAGCATCATTTAATCCTGCGTTACCAACATTCTAGGGGTTACCATTGATCAGAAACGGAACCATTTAAATACTGTAGCTACTACAGCAGGTCAGAGGCTGGAATTCTGCAGAGAACAACACATCTTCTGACTCCCCAAAGCCTGTCCACCGTCTACAAGGCACAAGTGTGTGATGGAACACTCTTGGCTTGCCTGGATGAGTGCAGCTCTCATGGCACTCTAGAAGCTTTACACCATGCAAGATAAAGAAGCCCACTTCATTTGCACACAATCCACCAGCTTCAACATTCACTTCCTTCACCACTGATGCAAAGTGGCAGCAGTATCTACCATCTGCAAGATGCACTACAGCAACTCACCAAGTTGAACAGCACCTTCCAAATCTGCAATGTCTACCATTTAGAACATCAAGAACAGCAGATGCAAGGGAGCACCACAACATTCACTGTTGCTGGGTCAAACTCCTGACAGTCCCTTCCTCACTGTGGTTGTATCTACACCACGGACTGAGGCAGTTCAAGAAGGTGGCACACCCCAACTTCTCAAGAGCAAATAGGAAAGGCCAATAAATGCTGGCCTAGCCAGCAATGTCCACATCCTAAGAACAAATTTTTAAAAAGCAAATTTAATGTGACAAACAGTCTTTTGTACACAGGAGTGGAATACAACAATATGACAGTGTGCCACATAAGGAGATATTTGGTCAGATGAACAAAAGCTTGGTCAAAGAGATGGGTTTTAAGGAAACTCTTATGTGAGGAATAAGAGGTAGAGAGGTGGAGTGCAGGGAGCGTATTTCAGACCATAGGGCATAAGCAACCAATGGTAAAGCAATTAAAATCCAGGATGCTCAAGAGGCCAGAATTAAAGGAGCACTGATATCTGGTAGGGTTGTGTGGCTGCAGGAGATTACAGAGATGAGGCCAAGGAGGGATTTGAAAACAAGGTTGAGAATTTTAAAATGAAAATTGTTGTTTGAGGGGGAGCCAAAGTAGCTTTCAGGTGAATGGGGCTTGGGTGTGAGTTAAGACACTTGCAGCTGAGGTTTGGATGATCTGAAATTTAGACTGTGGAAGCCCAGCCAGGAATATTGAAAGACTCAAGGTTAGTGATATTGAAGGCATGAATGAGGTTGAAATAGGGGTGAAGTCAAGTAATGTCCGGAAGATAGTCTGTGATGCATGAAGCTCATCTTGGGATCAAGTATGCCAACAAGATTGCAAGGGCACTGGCTTAATCGCAGACTGTCGTCAAGGGGATCAGTGGAGTCAGTAGCTGGGAAATAAGAGTTTGGAGCAGGGACCAAAAATGATGGCTTCAGTTTTGTCAATATTCAACTGGAGGAAATTTCTACTCATCTAGCAAAAAGGCTTGTACAAGACATTGAATGGGCCTTATAACTGAAAGATCTGTCCAGTTCTGGGTACCATATTTTGGAAAAGATGTGAAAGCATTAGAGAGATTGTAGAAAAGTCATGAGGAAAGTTCCAGGGCTGAGAAACTTCAGTTATGTAGATAGATTGGAGACGTTGGGACTGTTTTTCTTAGAGAAGGTCTTAGAGAGGAATTAGAGGTATTCAAAAGCATGAGGGGTCAAAAAAAAAAGTAAAAGCTGCTTCCACTGTGGGAAAGATTAAGAATTTGGGGTACAGAGGTAATTGGCAAAAGGAGCAATGAAAAGGAAGTGAGAAGTTAAAGCTAATGTTGGTGGTCTCTTCGAGGGCGAGATTGGTGAGTTAGGAACACAGAAATGGCAGCGACACTTAATCAATATTTTGCCTCAGTTTTCATGGTGAAGGACACTAGAACCATTCCAATAGTGACAGGTTAATGCAGAGGTTTTTCAAAAGGAGCAACTTAAAACAATTGCCACCACCAGGGAAAAGTACTGGGCAAACTATTGGAATTAAAGACAGACATGTCCCCAGGGCCTACCTCCTAAGTTTTTAAAGGAAGTGGCAGCAGAGATAGTGGAGGCATTGGGTAGAGAGAAGCTTCAAAATGCTTAGGTGGAGGGGGATCTGGATGTTTGCATGCATGAATCGCAGTAAGTTACTATGCAGGTGCAGCAGGTAGTATAGAAGGCAAATGGAATTTTTGGTATTCATTGCTAATGGAATAGAGTATAAAATTAGGGTAGCACTATTTCAACTGTAAAGGGCATTGGTGAGAACGCATCTGGAGTCCTTCTTCAAGTATACATAGAGTCCATGAGAAACACTATGATTATCCCGTCCAATAGCGCAAAGAAAGAGGAAGTACTTGAAAGGTTGGAATCCTTTAAAGTTGATAAGTCGCCAGCGCCAGATGGATTGTTTCTGAGGCTGCTGAAGGAGGTCAGGGAGGAGATAGCAGATGCTCCGAGGATGATTTTCCAATCCTCACTAGATACAGGGAAGGTACCAGAGGAATAAAAACATGGTTCCACTGTTTAAAAAGCAGTCAAAGAAAATGCTAAACAATTATAGGCCAGTTAGGTTTACAGTGGTGGTGGGCAAATTAGTAGAATCAATCTTGAGAGATAGGATTAACTGTCCTGTAGAAAGACATGGACTAGTCACAGATGGTCAACATTGATTTGTTAAAAAAAAGTCTTGCCTCAAATTTGATTGAATTCTTTGAGGAAATGATAAGAAGGGTTGATGAAGGTAGTGCAATCGACATTGTGTATGTGGATTTTATCAAGACATTTGACAAGGTCCCACATGGCTGATTGGTCAAAAAAGTAAAAACCCATGGGATATAGGGTAATGTGGCAAACTGAATAACAGGTTGGTTTAGTAACCCTTGCAAATGGAAATTTATTTCAAATGTTCCTCCACAGGGCTCAGTTTTGGAACCCTTACCGTTTATGTCGGACATGAACGTGAACGCGGCTACACGATTGGGAAATTTGCAGAGATACAAAGTTTGGCCGAGTAGTGGATAGTGTGGAGGATAGCTGTAATCTCCAAAATGATATCAATGGGTTGGTGGAGTGGGTGGTAAAGTGGCAGATGGATTTTAAACACAGAAGTGTGAGGTCATACATTTAGGGAGGTCAAACAGTGATGGGGAGTGTATTCCCTAAGAGGGATAGATGAAGTGAGAGATCTTGGCGTAAAAGGTCCCAAAAGGCAGCAGTGTTCAAGTAGACAAGGTTGTAAAGAAGGCAGATGGATTGCTCTCCTTCAATGGTAAAGGCTAGAAGATAAAAATATATAATGTTGGAATTGCATAAAACACTGGTGTCACCACACTGGAGCACTGTGTGCAGTTCTACATTATCCTTCCTGTAATGGATCCTTCCTTCCATTACAGGAAGGATACAAGTGTTCTAGAGAGAGCGAGGAGGTGGTTTGTAAAAGTGTCGTCAAGGCTAGAAAAGTGTAGCTATGAGGAGAGATTGGATAGGTCGGGATTATTTTCCTTGGAACAAAGGCAGCTCAGGATTTACTCGATTGAGGTGTACAAAATTATGAGGAGGAGAGATAGAGTGGACAGGATAAAATTGTTTCTTTTGGCAGAGAATTCTAGAACCGGGGACATAGGTTCAAGATAAGTGGCAGACGACGTAGAGGGGACATGGGGAAGAACTTTTTTTTTAAACGCAGAGGGCGGGTGTCTGGAATTTGCTGCCCGATTTGGTGGTGGAGGCAGAAACCCTAAAATTAACTGGATCTGCACCTTAAGTGCTGTAAGCTACAGGGCTAGAGGCCAGGTGCAGGAAGATGGGAGGGGAGAGGGACACCTAGGTGTCCTCGGGCTGGCATGGACAAATTACCTCCTTCTATGCTGTAACATTTCTAGTGTTCTAACGGAACCAGCTTTGGCTCTAAAGGCGGTTCAGAGAGGGTTCACTAGGTTGATTCCAGGGATGAAGGACTTACTTGTCTTATGAAGAAAGGTTGAGCAGTTTAGGCCCATACTCGCTGGAGCTCTGAAGAACAAGAAGATATCTAATTGAGCTATAGAAGATGGTAAAGAGGATCAACAGCGTAGATGTTGAGCAGATATTTCCCCTTGTTGGACATTCTGGAATGAGATGCTAAGGGATGGCAGATTTAAAACAGAAATAAGCGAGAATTACTTCACTCAAAGGATTGTGAATGTGTGGAATTCTCTACCCTCGAGTGCAGTGGACACTGGAACAATAAGCAAATTTGAGGAGATAGATAGGTTTTAATTAGGAGCAGGATCAAGGGTTATGGGGAGCAGGAAGGAAGGTGGAGATGAGGCCGAAATGATCGTATTCAATGGCGAAGCGGGCTTGAGGGACTGAATTGCCTACTCCTGCTCCAAGTTCTTAGGAGTCATAAGGAAAAATATTTTCATGCAGCGAGTGGTTGGGATATGGAAGGCACTGCCTGAGAATGTGGCAGAGGGAGTTCAATTGAGACTTTCAAGAGGGAATTATTATCTGAAAGGGAAAATGTGCAGGCCCACGTGGAGAAGATGGGGGAGTGGTAAGAGCCAGCACAGGTACAACAGGTTGAATGACCTCCTTCTGTGCTGTAAACATTTGTTCTATGATTCAGTAGTGGATGTCCGATAGAGAGCCTGATCAGCAGTAACTGTGGAGGAGTGCGAGAAGTGGTTCAACAGCCCAAATCACTGGGATAAGAAAATTCAACACACAAGTCGAGAATAACCGACGGTTCCAGATTTCCACTCGAATTGCCAGTATTGTCTTCAAATGTGTAAATAGAAGACTGGATTTATGGATCCTGTGAAATGTTATTTTAAATTGTCCTTACCTGAAATGTATATTGCTCGAGTTTGATTTCCTGAAATGTTGGATTTTTTCCCTCCTTTAGAACTTGTTACCGCATGGACACTCTTAAGGTTTGTAGACCCTGACTTCAGTTGTTTCTTGAAAAGAAGTGAAAGAACCTGCATTACAGAAAACTATCTTTGGAACTGTTCAAATAATCATACTGAGGGACAGGTGAACACTTGGCTCACTACACTGGGCTGATGTTAGCTCATTATTACAACCATCCACCCATATCCCATTTCTCTGGCCACCCATATCCCATTGCTGGCCACACATCTTTTAACATTCTTCAACAAATATTTGAATTATTTCTTTAATGCTCAGCTGAAGTTCACAATTAATTCCATCCTTCAATAATAAAGAAAAATTTCTTGTAACCTTTCCTGTTATACCAATGGAAATAATCGTACATTGAACAGAAATTTCAAACACTGTTAGATTCCACTTACCTTCTCCAGTATTGTGTGATCTCCCTCTCACCCCTAATACCACCCTGCTGAATGGACATCACAATTGTCTCATTGTTCCAACACCCATTCTATACTGATCAAAATATTCTAATCTACAAGTAAAATTCCAGCAATTGGGAGAGGGAACAGGCCCGGAAAGCATCTAACAGATATCAAGGACGTTGGATTACAACTAAAGCAAGCCTACAATATGGAAAGCTGCATTAAAATCACTTCCTCTTTTCATCTAAAATAGACCATTTGACATGCAAATACTTTCAATACTTTTCACTTAAAATTAAAAGATCTGCCTCTAGGTCAGATGGCACACTTGGGCTATACTTTCAAATACACCACAATCTTGACAAACTTAAATGAGCGAAGTCATATTATGAAGGCAAGCCAGCTTATTGTATCGATATTCTTCCAGTCCCAAATAAATAGCCAACAACAATGTCTACAAGAATTCTTACACTGAATCCTATGAAGTGAACTATTTAAGTTATTAAAAACACATTTTGTTCCACATATTTATAAACTCTGCAATTAAGTTACCCAGACCAATAAAACAAAAATGATCCTCATTCAGAGATGGCATGATGCAAAATTCTCTCACTGGTGCAGAAGGCAATCTATTCAAGGTGCTGGGAAAGGCCATAAGACATAGGAGCACTCTGCCCATTGAGTCTGCTCTGCCATTCAATCATGGCTGATTTTTTTCTCATCCCCATTCTCCTGCCTTTTCCCCATAACCCCTGATCCCCTTATTAATCAAGAATCTATCTATCTCAGTCTTAAAGACACATAAGAACATAAGAAATAGGAGCAGGAGTAGGCCATCTAGCCCCTCGAGCCTGCCCCGCCATTCAATAAGATCATGGCTGATCTGAAGTGGATCAGTTCCACTTACCCGCCTGATCCCTATAACCCCTAATTCCCTTACCGATCAGGAATCCATCTATCCGTGATTTAAACATAGTCAACGAGGTAGCCTCCACCACTTCAGTGGGCAGAGAATTCCAGAGATTCACCACCCTCTGAGAGAAGAAGTTCCTCCTCAACTCTGTCCTAAACTGACCCCCCTTTATTTTGAGGCTGTGCCCTCTAGTTCTAGCTTCTTTCTAAGTGGAAAGAATCTCTCCACCTCTACCCTATCCAGCCCCTTCATTATCTTATATGTCTCTATAAGATCCCCCCTCAGCCTTCTAAATTCCAACGAGTACAAACCCAATCTGCTCAGTCTCTCCTCATACTCAACACCCCTCATCTCTGGTATCAACCTGGTGAACCTTCTCTGCACTCCCTCCAAGGCCAATATATCCTTCCGCAAATAAGGGGACCAATACTGCACACAGTATTCCAGCTGCGGCCTCACCAATGCCCTGTACAGATGCAGCCAGACATCTCTGCTTTTATATTCTATCCCCCTTGCGATATAGGCCAACATCCCATTTGCCTTCTTGATCACCTGTTGCACCTGCAGGCTGGGTTTTTGCATCTCATGCACAAGGACCCCCAGGTCCCTCTGCACAGCAGCATGTTGTAATTTCTTTCCATTCAGATAATAATCCAATTTGCTATTATTTCTTCCAAAGTGAATAACCTCGCATTTGTTAACGTTATACTCCATCTGCCAGATCCTCGCCCACTCACTCAGCCTGTCCAAATCTCTCTGCAGACCTTCTATGCCCTCCACACGATTCACTTTTCCACTTATCTTTGTGTCGTCTGCAAACTTTGTTACCCTACACTCAGTCCCCTCCTCCAGATCGTCTATGACACTCAATGACCTGGCCTCCACAGCCTTCTGCGGCAAAGAGTTGCAAAGATTGAACCTTCTTTGCCAGAGAGTGGTGAAAGTACAAAGAAGGTTCACCACGATGTTGCCTGGTCTCAAGGGAGCACAGAAGAAATTTTATTTTACAATAAATGTCTCACCTTCTGTGGGGGCGTGTCATAAATTCCAGACTGTTTATTGTTCTTAGATAATTCCGAAGTATTGGAGTATGGGCTGGGATCTTTGGGCCTTTTAGCTGCCGAGTTGTCATTCCTGTGTGTTTTACACCTCGGCTTTGCATCCACGTTGGTGTTTTGCACATCCCTGATGAAAATCCCTTTGTTTGTAACACTAAAATGCTTCTCCAACACGGGAGACATTTCCAAATGTGAAGATTTGTTTTTCGGTGATGTTCCAAAATCGGGTGAATGGGTAGTGTTTTGTTGAATGTTGCAAGACGAGTCCAACATGGTAGGAGTTTGACAACCAATTTCGGGCATCTCATAGTCATACAATAGTGATTGCTCAATGATCTTCCCTTCTTTCTCCAAATATTCATCCAGCAAGTCACTAACAAATGCTGATCTATTTTTAATAATTGCAGTGCTGGCACCTATTAAAGGGAGGAGGAATATTTTTCAGTACAAGTACCAAATTATGCAAGAGCTAATCAGAACATATTGAAATATTAAAATACCAACAATTTGCACAAAGAAGAATCTTCCTAATTCACCGTCATACTAGGGAGATAGAAAAGTATCTCCTTTGCACAATAGAGCCCCCCCCCCCCCCCCGCCCAAACACCACCACAACCCGGGGGGCAAGAGGTCAAGTCAAATCTGATTCTTGTCACTGTGCAGACATGTCTTTGCTTTCTGCACTGAGCGTTGCCCACCAGAAAATAACCCTGCATCAATATCAAAGTGTAGTAAACTTCCTGCCAGCAATAGGGGAAGTTCTTCATGGTCAAAAAGTGAAGGAAAAAAGTTAACGCATAGTAAAGACCACTAAATACTCAAGCAGACAAAGGTGAAATAGAAATATTGTTCAGCTAGACAAATATAACACACATTTATGCGCAATGACAAACAAAGCCAATAATGGGATCTACCCCAGGGTATTGAGAGAGGCAAGGGAGGAAATTGCTGGGGCCCGAACAAAGATCTTTTTATCTTCGTTAGCCACTGGAGAGGTCCCGGAGGATTGGCAAGTAGGTAATGTTGTTCCTCAGTTCAAAAAAAGGAAACAGGGATAATCCAGGAAATTATAGACCGGCGAGTCTCACATCAGCTATTGGAGAGGATTCTTAGGGATCGGATATACACATATTTGGAAAAGCATGGTGGGGCAGGTCATGTCTTACTAACTTGATTGATTTTTGAGCAGGTGACAAAGATGATCGATGAGGATAGAGCAGTGGGATATTGTCCACATGGATTTCAGTAAGGCTTTCCACAAGGTCCCTCATCGTAGGCCCATCCAGAAGATTAAGATCCAAGGATCCACGGTGACTTGGCTGCTTGGATTCAGAATTGGCTTGCCCATAAAAGTCAGAATAGTGGTGGGTCTTTTTCTGGCTGGAGGTCCATAACTAGTGGTGTTCTGCAGGGATTCATACTGGGACCTCTGCTGTTTGTGATATAGATAAATGACTTGGATGAAAACGTAGATGGGTGGATAAGCAAGTTTGCAGACAACACAGAAGATAGGTAGAGTTGTGGGTGTGTAGAATGTTGTCAAAGGATATAGATCAATTGCAGATATGGGCAGAGAAATGGCAGATGGAGTTTAACCCGGGCAAATGTGAGGTGCTGCACTTTGGGAGATTAAGGGTAATTATACAGTTAATGGTAGGACCCTGTGCAGCATTGATGTACAGAGGGATCTTGGGGTTCAAAGTCCAGAACTCCCTGAAAGTGACCACACAAGTAGATAGGGTGATAAAGAAGGCATATGGCATGCTTGCCTTTACTGGTTGGGGCTTTGAGCACAAGAGTCAGGAAGTTATGTTGCAGCTTTATAAATTTTTTGGTTAGGCTACACTTACGAGTATTGCACTCAATGCTGGTCACTACATTACAGGAAGGATGTGGAGGCTTTGGAGAGGATGCAGAAGAGGTTTACCAGGATGCTGCCTGGATCAGAGGGTATGATCTCTATGGAGAGGCTGAACAAACTGGGTTGTTTTCTCTTGAGCGACGGAGACTGAGACCTGATAGAAGTTTCTAAAATTATGAGAAGCCTGGATAGGTTTGACAGTCAGAATTTTTTCCCCCAGAGTTGAAATTTCTAATACTAGGGGAGCTTAAGGTGCAAGGGGGAAGGTAAAAGGAGATGTGAGGGCCAAGTATTTTACACAGAGAGTGGTAGGTGTCTGGAACGCACTGCCTGGGGTGGTGGTGGAGGCAAATATGATAGGGGTGTTTAAGGGGTTTTTAGATAAGCGCATGAATATGCAAGGAATAGAGGGATATGGAGCAAGCGCAGGCAGAAGGGATTAGTTCAATTTGACGTCATGTTCAGCACAACATCATTCCCGTGCTGTACTGTTCTACGTTCTATAGGTTCTCAACTAAAACCAACAGCTTTCAATTCAAGTAGATAGTCGCATATTAGCTTTAATAAATCTCTGCACAGTATAGACATTATTCTTATTCAGGGAATTGGAATTAAAATAAAACACTTTATTTGAGGATGTCCAGTTATTAATGGAGGTTGGGTCAGTTGGGAAAGCAATATAATCAAAGCTACAAATTTTCACACCCAGAGGCAAGACTGAGCTCCCAGCACAAGGACCATTGCTGCAGAAATTTAACAGCCAGCAATAACTTCATGGAACAGTGTATGACAGGAGGTCTTCTTTTGGCCCACTGAGTCTGCACTCCATCCCACAGGGAATTCCACTTAGACTGAGTGGATTCACTTCTGAAAGATAACAAATGTTTCATTTAGGGCCAGGATTTGAAACTCCAGTGTTTTACTGCTAAACCTACGGACTCTGTCCAGAGAGGGGGCATGCTGGTTTCAGCAGTAGGGCATGCAATATACACGGGCTGGCTAACCCACCTTCTCACCTACTCCCAAGCTGATCCCATGATACAAGCGTGTATACGTCATACGTAAATTACTTCAGCTAAATTGAATTTGATTACAAGCCAACTAAGTCCAACATTATGCTGTCCATGCTACAACACAGTTGGGGTGGGCAGGCAAACGGGTGTGGCAGCCCATTGTTTTTAAAAGGGCAGGAAGGGAAGTACCATCTTTGAGATGGTGGAGGGGTGGCACTTTCATTTTAAGGGCACAGCCCCTTCCATCACCACCATCACTGCAAAACTCACACTCCTCACCCCATTTCCTCAAATGCTTGACCCTCCCCACCCAATATCCGATTTACTGCATCCACGGTCCACTGGGACTTTCATCTTGGGCCTATTTGTAGCCCTGGCAGCGTCCTCTACTGAGGGCTGATGCTGCCAGGATTGCAAGAGCTGCCAGCTACTCCCAAGGACAAGCTTACTCCCAGTTGAGGGGTACAAGTCCCACACTCTTAGCATTGTTTCTGTGGGGGAGGTTATATTTTGACCGACATTTTAGTCAGGACGGGGCAGGCAGGTGAGCAATATGCAGCCCCCACCCCATAAAACCCAGTTGAGACAGTTAATGGCCCAACACTGGTCTTGGTCAGGGAGTGGAGTTAGAAAAATGAATTTGCCACTAGCTCTACAAACTTGAGAAGATGGCACAGGAGAAGGAAAGGCCAATGGAACAGCGTAAAATTGTTCACAAATGGTTTCTAGTGCAGAGATTATAGTTTTGTTTTATACATAGCTTCATAAATATTAATCCACATGATTCAGCAAAAAAGTTGCTTAGGATCTTCCTGTGTGCCAATCATGGGCTAGAAAGTCAGAATATTATTCTTCCAGCTTGAGTTTTTGCTGACAATGTGCATATCTGAAATCATAAAATAAAAGCAAATGTGATAAATATTCTTGTTTACTTGAAGGTGATGGACTCAGTTTGTCATCAGGTGACCCAGGCTGCAGATTAAACTTGTGTTTCCAGCCCTTAATCTTGGTGAGATCATTTGTCTTTCCTGTCCGGGAGATAAATGGAATCCCAGTTTCTGAAAGAAAATAAGTCACAAGGTACTTGAACAGTCATAAGGGAATGTGGAAGGGATCAACTATGTATACTCTTTCCTAATAACCCTGCCCTTGGGGATTTTCTCTGTACACTCAGTACAAATATTCACAAGAACATTATTGTAATCATAGAAACATAGAAAATAGATGGGGGAGTAGGCCATTCGGCCCATCGAGCCTGCTCCACCATTCATTTCGATCATCAAAATCAATATCCTGATCCCACCTTCCCACCCATAATCCCAAGAGCCAAATCTAATTTCTTCTCGAAATCATGTTTTGGCCTCAACTACTTTCTGTGGTAGTGAATTCCACACATTCACCGCTCTCTTGATGAAGAAGTTTCTCCTCACCTCAATCCTAAAAGGTTTACCCCTTATCCTCAAACTACAACTCCTAGTTCTGGACTCCCCCACCATTGGGAACATTCTTTCTGAATCGACCCGTCTAATCCTATTAGAATTTTATAAGTTTCTATGAGGTCCCCTCTCACTCTTCTAAACTCCAATGAACACAATCCTAACTGTCTCTCCTCATATGACAAACCTGTCATCCGAAGAATTATCCTGGTAAACCTTCGCTGCACTCCCTCTATAGCAGGGATATCCCTCCTCAGATAAGGACACCCAAACTGCACACCATACTTCAGGTGTAACCTCACCAACACCCCATAGAATTGCAGTAAAACATCCTTATTCCTATACTCAAATTCTCTTGCTATGAAGCCTAACATACCAATTGCCTTCTTTACTGCCTACACGCTTACTTTCAGTGACTGATGCACGAAGAAACCAAGGTCTCGCTGAGTATCCACTTCTCAATTTACATCCATTCAACTAATAATCTGCCTTCCTATTTTTGCTACCAAAGTGGATAAGCTCACATTTAACTGTATCTGCCATGTATATGCCCACTCACTCAGCATCTCTGCATCCTTCTCACAGTTCACTCTCCCACCCAACTTTGTATCATCTGCAAATTTGGAGATAATACATTTCATCATAGAAATCATAGAAACCCCTACAGTGCAGAAGGAGGCCATTCGGCCCATCGAGTCTGCACCGACCACAATCCCACCCAGGCCCTATCCCCACATATTCACCCGCTAATCCCTCTAACCTACGCATCCCAGGACTCTAAGGGGCAATTTTTAAACCTGGCCAATCAACCTAACCCGCACATCTTTGGACTGTGGGAGGAAACCGGAGCACCCGGAGGAAACCCACGCAGACACGAGGAGAATGTGCAAACTCCACACAGTGACCCGAGCCGGGAATCGAACCCGGGACCCTGGAGCTGTGAAGCAGCAGTGCTAACCACTGTGCTACCGTGCTGCCCCAAATAGTTTCCTCTTCCAAATCATTAATATATGTGAACAGTTGGGCTCCTAGCACAATCCCTGCAGTACCCCACTAGTAAATGCTTGCCAATTGGAAAAAGATCCATTTATGCCAACTGTTTGCATCCTATCTCCTACTACCCACAATCTCATGCACTTGAACTTTACATAGTCTGCCATGCGAGGTTGGTCGAGAGCCTTCTGAAAGTCTAAATAAACCACATCCACTGTCTTCCCCATGTCAAATAGATTTGTCAAGCATAATTTACGCTTTGTAAATCCATGTTGACTTTATAAACTAAAACTAAAGTCAAAATTAGCACAGATCCAGATTAATTAGAGATTTGCAGTTCGACAGATCAATAAACTGTAAATGCAGCTTCTCAGGTCAAGGTACATCTGTGTAATATATTAAATTGTGTCTTTTTAAGTCTGCTATACAAATGTCACCCATAGACAAAGGCCTCAAGGATCTTTCCTTTTATCACATCCACACCTTGACTGTACAAGATAGAAGATTAAAAATACCAATAGACCCTATAATTATGTTTCGGTTAATTCTTCTACTATAGAAATATAAATGGAACCTTACCCCGAATTCCAGGAGACTCATTTACAGGAAAAGAGGAATTCAATTCAATATTTTGCACAGAAGCCAGTCCTAAACGTTTCACATTTAGACATTCGGTGTGTTGGAAGTCACTTAATTTTATTCCAGCTAGATATTTTAAAAAAAATATAAAGTATAACAACTTTAAAGAATATTCAAACTATATCAGTCAGTTTACATTGCTCAGTTTCAGAATAGTTTTAAAGGAGTTATTACCAATATCTGGCCTTTTGGACTACACGGATTTATACCAGTGATCGCTGTTACTGGCTCACTGATCATGCCATTCAAATGGTGCACGAGGAGAGAAACAGCATCAACCACTTTAACCAAGACTACACTTATCCCATGTAAATACAAGTTGAGAAGGGAATAAACTTTTAAAAAGTGAAGCAAAAGTACTGGGCTAGAATTTATTGCAATGCTTATTATTTATGGTGATGTATTAGTACCCAGAGATCACTTTGTTCCTCTACACCATGTAGACTTGCACCTTTCAAGTAATAAGTGATTTCCCTATTTTTCTACTAAAATCTAACTACCTTATCTTTATCTGTGTTGAACATCATTGTTAATTATTTGCCAGTCCTGCAAGTTAATGAATACCCTCTTGTAATTTGATGCAGTCTAACTCAGTATTGACTATCTCTACCACACACACCCTCCCTCCCCCAGTCTGGTGTCATCTGGAAATTTAGAAATGGTGTTTTAAATTCCAACATCCAAATTACTCATGCAAATGTCCAGAGGTGGTAGGGGGTATGGGGTAGTTGGGGGCTTGGGATGGGCAATCGGGGCTTGGGCTGTTGGTCCTGGGCCAATATTTCTGCCATCTCTTATCGTCACCTGTTGTATTATCCTGTCTGTCCCTTAATGGTTCTATTCCCAGAGTTCCTTTTTTTGCCTACAACAAATGTCCCTTGATAATTTTATTTCATAATTTTGTCTTTTCTTAATTGTTCTTTAGCACATGCTTATCTGTATCAGTGGACTTAATATATGCCTTTTTCCTAATTTAATTTGTTCTTTCTTTGTGACCAAATATATTTCCCCTGCACTCTTGTCAAATACCATTTTAGCATTGTTCTACATTATTGTTTGCCAATACATTGGTCCATTTCCCCAAGTTCTATTCTGTTAATGTTAAGAAATACCATGTCAAGCATGGGACAGTTAGATCAAGATTAAAGCTCCTTCTATGTGCTCCACCTTTGGGAAGAGCACATCGGGTATAGTGGCATTGTGATTATTTTACTTGAACTAGCAACCCAAAGAGCTGGACTAATGATCCAGAAAGCCTACCAAGTTCAAATTCTACCATGGCATCTTGGGAATTTAATATTCTTCAATAAATAAAATGTACAATAATTACAGTAATTCTGACCATTAACCTACTGCTTGTCATAACTTATTTAGTTCACTGATGTCCTTCAGAGAAGGAAATCTGTTGTGGCCAGTGTGTGACTTAAGAGTGAATCACATTGCTCTGAAAAGACCTGGCAAGGCCTCCCCGCCCCCCAATTCCATAGCGTCCAACAGCACCGAGGGAGTACTTCCAGCAAACATCTGCAGTGGTTCAATTTCTCATGGACAATGAGCAGCAGGAAATAAATGAGAATCACAGAATCCCTACAGGCCTATCGAGTCTGCACTGACTCTCCGATACAGCATCTTTACCCAGGCCTACACCACTCACCCTAACCCGGTACCTCATGTATTTACCTCACTAACCTACACATTTTGGGACACTAAGGGGAATTTAAGCATGGCCAATCCATTTAACCTGCACGTCTTTGGACTGTGGGAGAAAACCAGAACACCCGGAGGAAACACAGGCAGACAAGAGGAGATCATGTAAATTCCACACAGACAGTCACCCAAGGCCGGAATCAAATCCAGGTCCCTGACGCTGTGAGGCAGCAGTGCGAACCATTGTGCTACCATGCTGGCCTTTCCAGTGATGCAGAAAAAATACTTCCTACTCTACCAGTTTGACACTTTCCATTTGGCTCTGGGTGCTAATACTGGCCTGTGGGCCTCTCCACATGTCAAGTGCATTCCTTTCCAGCCAGAAATCAACTGTTTAATCCTATGTCTAGATTAGATTTTAACCCAGATCCGAAATGAAAAGGTCATTGCCCATGCACATTTTTGCCCATCTGCAGTGGTTGAATGAAATTTTGACAATCACAAATGGGTCCAAGAGAAAAGAAAATGTACCAACATTTCTGGAGCGCTGGATGAAGTATTTCATGTGTTCCACTCCATCTCAGATCATCTCGTAGTTTATGCTCAAGGTTTTCAATCTCCAAGTCACCTGGGTGAAAGTTTTAATGTTAGGAATCAGATTGCCAGAATAACTGGAATGCTCCCTTTGCATTTTAGAACAACCTTCTACATCAGACAGTCTGAGAATCGAGACTGCTCAACTAAACTAGAATGCCAGATACTTGTTTTTCCCCCCCTAAGCTTCTTAACTGCTGAAATAGTTCCATCCTCTCTGCTGTTGGTGCCTCCATCATCCCATACCAGTTTGCGCCACTAATTTCTTCCTGGTGATTATATTCCACCACGTGAAGTTCTCAAAAGAGGAAGCCAGTTAGATTCGATACTGAGACAGGAGGAAAATGCAAAATCCTTTTTTTGCTCTTAGCCATAACCATTCCAACCCCAGGTAACCCCCAGCAGGAGAACTTTACTGTCGCCGGGTTTTACAATGGAGCAATGTGAATGGGGAACAAAGAATAAAGTTACAACAGGACCTTAACTACACGAAATCACATCAAAAAGAAACAATATTCTATGTGGTTCCATGTTTCCCATATTTACATACTTACACACAACATATTCACTCGAATTACTCAAGTACTACAATTACAGATTAAGGCAATATCTGATTAAAATATTTCCTACATTAAGCCATTCCTTTTGAGGAAACATGTTTTTAAAATGCATATATTTATTTGTGGCACTAATTTAATTATACAAGCCTGAATTCCAAGTTGAGAGAACTTGCACAGTAAAACATCTGCTCAATTATGTTAAAATGTGGAGATGCCGGCGTTGGACTGGGGTAAGCACAGTAAGAAGTCTCACAACAGCAGGTTAAAGTCCAACAGGTTTATTTGGTAGCAAATACCATAAGCTTTCGGAGCTTGCTGCTCCTTCGTCAGAATGCAAATCTCTACAGCCAGCCAGGTCTTAAAAGGTACAGATAATGTGGTCTCTGTTCTCCAACAGTGCACAGACACAGAAATCAAGTTACAGAATACCAATTAGAATGCAAATCTCTACAGCCAGCCAGGTCTTAAAAGGTACAGATAATGTGGTTGGAGGGAACATTAAACACAGGTTAAAGAGATGTGTATTGTCTCCAGACAGAACAGCTGGTGAGATTATGCAAGACCAGGGGCAAGCTGTGGGGGTTACTGATAATGTGACATAAATCCAACATCCCGGTTTAGGCCGTCCTCATGTGTGCGGAACTTGGCTATCAGTTTCTGCTCAGCGACTCTGCGCTGTCGTGTGTCGTGAAGGCCGCCTTGGAGAACGCTTACCTGAAGATCCAAGGCTGAATGCCCGTGACTGCTGACGTGCTCCCCCACAGGAAGAGAACAGTCTTGCCTGGTGATTGTCTACTGACTGTTTTCCTACTGACTGTTGGGGACAGTAGTTTTATTTGAATCCCTCCAGAGACTATTTGTTATCTTTATGTTTTCATAAAAGCATTGGAATGGATAGGAAGCAAAACATAACTTAACATTTTTTAAACATTAGTGCTTTGGAATGTGTTATCAGTTTCCTTTGGTATCTTGTGTTTAACATAATTGAGATGTGGAGATGCTGGCGTTGGACTGGGGAAAACATAGTAAAAAGTTTAACAACACCAGGTTAAAGTCCAACAGGTTTATTTGGTAGCAACGTAGCAGACGCTACGACAATGGATGAATGAACACCGCTCGACAATCACCAGGCAAGACTGTTCTCTTCCTGTGGGGGAGCACTTCAGCAGTCACGGGCATTCAGCCTTGGATCTTCAGGTAAGCATTCTCAAAGGCGGCCTTCACGACACACGACAGCGCAGAGTCGCTGAGCAGAAACTGATAGCCAAGTTCCGCACACGAGGACAGCCTAAACCGGGATGTTGGATTTATATCACATTATCAGTAACCCCCACAGCTTGCCCCTGGTCTTGCATAATCTCACCAGCTGTTCTGTCTGGAGACAATACACATCTCTTTAACCTGTGTTTAATGTTCCCTCCAACCACATTATCTGTACCTTTTAATACCTGGCTGGCTGTAGAGATTTGCATTCTAATTAATATTCTGTAACTTGATTTCTGTGTCTGTGCACTGTTGGAGAACAGAGACCACTCCATCTGACGAAGGAGCAGCAAGCTCCGAAAGCTTATGGTATTTGCTACCAAATAAACCTGTTGGACTTTAACCTGGTGTTGTTAAACTTCTTACTGTGTTTACCCCAGTCCAACGCCAGCATCTCCACATCTCAATTATGTTAAACACAAGATACCAAGGGAAACTGATAACATTTTTTAAACATTAGTGCTTTGGAATGTGTTAAGTTATGTTTTGCTTCCTATCCATTCCAATGCTTTCTTGAAAACATAAAGATCACAAATAGTCTCTGGAGGGATTCAAATAAAACTACTGTCCCCAACAGTCAGTAGGAAATCTTCTGCGTACACTGGTACTGAACCAAAGAACTTCAAAAATTGTAGGATCGACGCCCATTCTACATCAAAGCAGTGACCAAGTACAAACTAAACTCACTGCAAAATACAAGTCCGTCAGCACCTGTAAAAGATGTTGCGTATGGGGACCAGAAAAGAGATGAAAACAGCTGCCATTCCTTATTACTACCTCTACTGGGAAATGTATCCATCTGTGGCCCCAAGACAATGATAGGATATGACCTTTGCACATGATAGTCAGCTAACACTCATCTAGGATCATACACAATGAATCAGCACTGAGACAGGCTCCAGAGAATTGGGGCGGGGCGGGGGGCTAAATGAGGCAAACAAGGAACGAATTGCAGTAACCACATTTATCCACAAGCATCCCAGTAATACCATGGCTGGACATATTGGTGCATTCTGTGTAAATAAAACTGTACATTTGTTACTTACCTTGAAAACGGAATGACCCTTCTATTTGCAATACATTTTCAACAGGTATAAGTTCTCTGGTTTGTTTCATGGGTCCTTGCTTATTCATATTCTCATGGATTTTTATTGCACCATCCCTTATGGGAATAATTGTCTTCACTTCCTTCTGAGACTCCTGGTCATTCGTGGCACCATGGATTTGTACGGCATTGAAGAGGGGCTTTTTTTCACATCGTCTCCGAGGCCTTCGATTATTTGCAACATCCTGTGAGGAAACAGTAAACATGATTCACGCATTGCTGAGCAAGGAGAAGGTATGCACCATCCACGTACTGAGGTATGGTAGCAGAGTGGTTATATTACTGAACTAGTAATCCAAAAGAAAAGCAGGATACTGAGGTTGCTCGAAAGCAGAAACAAAAACAGAATGCTGGAAATAATCAGCAGGATACGGCAACATCTATGCAGAGAGAGGCAGAGTTAATATTCCATTGACTGTGACCATTCATCAGAACTGGGAAAAGCTTGAACATAGAACATAGAACATTACAGCGCAGAACAGGCCCTTCGGCCCACGATGTTGCACCGACCAGTTTAAAAAAAAAAACTGTGACCCTCCAACCTAAACCAATTTCTTTTCATCCATGAACCTATCTACGGATCTCTTAAACGCCCCCAAACTAGGCGCATTTACTACTGATGCTGGCAGGGCATTCCAATCCCTCACCACCCTCTGGGTAAAGAACCTACCCCTGACATCGGTTCTATAACTACCCCCCCTCAATTTAAAGCCATGCCCCCTCGTGCTGGATTTCTCCATCAGAGGAAAAAGGCTATCACTATCCACCCTATCTAAACCTCTAATCATCTTATATGTTTCAATAAGATCCCCTCTTAGCCGCCGCCTTTCCAGCGAAAACAATCCCAAATCCCTCAGCCTCTCCTCATAGGATCTCCCCTCCATACCAGGCAACATCCTGGTAAACCTCCTCTGCACCCTCTCCAAAGCCTCCACATCCTTCCTGTAATGTGGGGACCAGAACTGCACACAGTACTCCAAGTGCGGCCGCACCAGAGTTGTGTACAGTTGCAACATAACGCTACGACTCCTAAATTCAATCCCCCTACCAATAAACGCCAAGACACCATATGCCTTCTTAACAACCTTATCTACTTGATTCCCAACTTTCAGGGATCTATGCACACATACACCTAGATCCCTCTGCTCCTCCACACTATTCAAAGTCCTCCCGTTAGCCCTATACTCAACACATCTGTTATTCCTACCAAAGTGAATTACCTCACACTTCTCCGCATTAAACTCCATCCGCCACCTCTCGGCCCAACTTTGCAACCTGTCTAAGTCTTCCTGCAAACTACGACACCCTTCCTCACTGTCTACCACACCACCGACTTTGGTGTCATCAGCAAATTTGCTAATCCACCCAACTATACCCTCATCCAGATCATTAATAAATATTACAAACAGCAGTGGCCCCAAAACAGATCCCTGAGGTACACCACTTGTAACCGCACTCCATGATGAATATTTACTATCAACCACCACCCTCTGTTTCCTATCCGCTAGCCAATTCCTGATCCAATTTCCTAGATCACCCCCAATCCCATACATCTGCATTTTCTGCAGAAGCCTACCATGGTGAACCTTATCAAACGCCTTACTAAAATCCATATATACCACGTCCACTGCCTTGCCCCCATCCACCTCCTTGGTCACTTTCTCAAAAAACTCAATAAGGTTAGTAAGGCACGACCTACCTGCCACAAAACCATGCTGACTATCACCTATCAATTCATTACTCTCCAAATAACTATAAATCCTATCCCTTATAATTTTTTCCAACATCTTGCCGACAACAGAAGTGAGACTCACCGGTCTATAATTCCCGGGGAAGTCTCTGTTCCCCTTCTTAAACAATGGGACAACATTCGCTAACCTCCAATCTTCTGGTACTATACCAGAGGCCAACGACGACCTGAAGATCAGAGCCAGAGGCTCTGCAATCACTTCTCTTGCCTCCCAGAGAATCCTTGGATAAATCCCATCCGGACCAGGGGATTTATCTATTTTCAGACCCTCCAGAATATCCTGCACATCCTCCTTATCAACTGTAATACTGTCTATTCTACTCCCTTGCAACCCAGTGTCCTCCTCAGCTATATTCATGTCCCCTTGCGTGAACACCGAAGAGAAATATTGGTTCAATGCTTCACCAATCTCCTCCGGTTCCACACATAACTTCCCTCTGCCATCTATAATTGGCCCTAAACTTGCCCTAACCAACCTTCTGTTCTTGACATACCTATAGAACGCCTTAGGATTCTCTTTAACCCTATCCGCCAAAGTCTTCTCATGTCCCCTTTTAGCCCTTCTAAGCTCGCTCTTCAACTCCCTCTTAGCCAATCTAAAGCTTTCTAGTGCACTACCCGAGTGCTCACGTCTCATCCGAACATAAGCCTCCTTTTTCTTTTTAACCAACAAAGAAACTTTTTTGGTGCACCACGGTTCCCTAGCCCTACCAATTCCTCCATGCCTGACAGGGACATACCTATCACAGACTCGCAGTAGCTGCTCCTTGAAAAAACTCCACATGTCGGACGTTCCCAGTCCCTGTAATCTCCTAGTCCAACCTATGTTTCCTAATTCTCTCCTAATAGCCTCATAATTACCCTTCCCCCAGCTAAAACCATTGGCCCGAGGTTCATGCCTATCCCTTTCCATCACTAAGGTGAACGTAACCGAATTGTGGTCACTATCACCAAAATGCACACCAACTTCCAAGTCTAGCACCTGGTCTGGCTCATTTCCCAGCACCAGATCCAATATAGCCTCACCTCTAGTTGGCCTGTCTACCTACTGAGTCAAAAAACCTTCCTGCACGCTTTGAACAAAAACTGACCCCTCTAACGAGCTAGAGCTATAACAATTCCAGTCAATATTAGTCAAGTTAAAATCCCCCATAACAATTGCCCTATTACTTTCACTCCTAAGCAGGATTGACTCCGCAATCCTTTCCTCAACCTCTCTAGAACTTTTAGGAGGTCTATAAAAGACTCCCAACAGGGTGACCTCTCCTCTCCTATTTCTAATCTCCGCCCATACTACCTCAACAGATAAGTCCTCATCAAACCTCCTCTCTGACACTGTGATACAATCTCTGACCAATAATGCTACCCCTCCCCCTCTTCTACCTCCTTCCCTACTTCGACTAAAACATTTGAACCCCGGGACCTGCAGCATCCATTCCTGCCCCTGCTCTATCCATGTCTCTGAAATAGCCACAACATCGAAGTCCCAGGTACTGATCCACGCTGCAAGTTCACCCACTTTATTGCGAATACTCCTGGCATTGAAGTATACACATTTCAAACCCTGCTCCACCCCACCTCTGCAATGCCGTGCATTGCAGTCCCCATCCATGCATCCCTCACTTTCAGCCCCACTACTCAGGATCCCTCCCCCCCCCCGAATCAGTTTAAACCTCCCTGCATGGCCTTAGCAAATTTACCCCCCAGGATATTGGTCCCCTTCTGATTAAGGTGTAGACCATCCTTCTCATAGAGGTCACACCTTCCCCAGTACGAGCCCCAATTGCTTAAGTACCTGAACCCCTCCCTCCTGCACCATCCCCTCAGCCATGAATTCAAACCTTCCCTCTCCCTATTCCTCTCTAAACTATCCCGTGGTACAGGCAAGAGTCCAGAGATAACCACTCTGTCAGATGATGTGATAGATTTTGAGCAAGATCAGGGGAGCCGACAAGGACAAAAAGGTAGGTAGGGTGGAAGACACTCAGGATGGAACGACAGAAGAGTTTGTCTTCCAGGGCCAATGGAAATGGTGACGAGGGCAAGAAAAGAAATAAAGATGTGCCAAGAGCAAGTGAGCTGCTGTCTGAAAAGCAGGAACAAAATGGAGGACGGAGTTGCTAATATTGCTGAACTTAATGTTGAGGTTGTAATGGGTCTAATCGGAAGAGGAGGTGCTTTTCCTGTGGCTTACATTGAGCCTCTCTGAAAGAGTGCATCAGGCCAAAGACAGAAATGTCAGTGTGGGCGCAAGGAGGAGAATTAAAATGATAGGCCACTGGAAGCTTGAGATTATGCCTGTGGACAGGACAGAGATGTTCTGTAAAGTGGTCATTCAATTTGCATTTGGCCTCCAGAGTTTTGAGGCAAACGTTGTGAGCAGTGAATACATTAGACTAGGTTGAAAGAATGACAGGAGCTGTCTGGGATATCAGATGGTAAAAGGTTGGGCAGGTGTTATATCTCCTTCACCTGCATGGAAAAGTGCCACAGGAAGGGGAGTTGGGGGTGACTGAGGAGTGGCCCAGGGCATCATAGAGGAAACTGCCTCTGCCAAAAGGAGGGGGATGCAAAAAGAGAAAATGCTTGATAAACTCAGCAGGTCTGGCAGCATCTGCGGAGAGAGAAACAGAGTTAATGTTTGGAGCCCATGTAGCTGAGGGGAAGATGTATTTGGTGGTGACATCAGGCTGGAGGTAGAGGAAAATGAGAAATGATTCTGCAAGCGTGTCAAGTTTTGTAATCTGCTGCAGTCCTCCTCAGTACAATAAATAGCTACTGAATGCTTGGTGCGTCCAGCATTTTGTTTCAGCATTCTTTAATTTTTTTGAACAAGTACTTTATTGCAGGCCATATGGGTGAAAAAAAACAAATGGACACCCATCCAAAACAGATATGAGGGTAGGTTGCTAGCGACCAGATCAGAAACTCCAAGGTATATTATGAAGTTAGACTAATGCCAAAATAAAAAAATAGCTGGAGTCTAATGTGAGGATAAGGTGTTTCACTCCAGGTGTGATTCTGTTGACACACCCGGAAACTTTGATCAAAACAAACTTTAACTATACAGTTTAAATGCAACAAATAAATTAGTTTAACTTTTAACAATTGAAATACGTGAACATGGGACATGAGAAGTCTTTGGCAGGTAGGATCAAGGAAAACCCTAAAGCTTTCTATAGGTACGTCAGGAATAAAAGAATGACTCGGGTAAGATTTGGGCCAGTCAAGGACAGTAGTGGGAAGTTGTGCGTGGAGCCTGAAGAGATAGGAGAGGCGCTAAATGAATATTTTTCATCAGTATTCACACAGGAAAAAGACAATGTTGTCGAGGAGAATACTGAGATACAGGCTATTGGACTAGACGGGATTGAGGTTCATAAGGAGGAGGTGTTAGCAATTCTGGAAAGTGTGAAAATAGATAAATTCCCTGGGCTGGATGGGATTTATCCCACGATTCTCTGGGAGGCTAGGGAGGAGATTGCAGAGCCTTTGGGTTTGATCTTTATGTTGTCATTGTCTACAGGAACAGTGCCAGAAGACTGGAGGATAGCAAATGTTGTCCCCTTGTTCAAGAAGGGGAGTAGAGACAACCCTGGTAATTATAGACCAGTGAGCCTTACTTCTGTTGTGGGCAAAGTTTTGGAAAGGATTATAAGAGATAGGATTGATAATCATCTAGAAAGGAACAATTTGATTAGGGATAGTCAATACGGTTTTGTGAAAGGTAGGTCATGCCTCACAAACCTTATTGAGTTCTTTGATAAGGTGACCAAAGAGGTGGATGGGGGTAAAGCCGTTGATGTGGTGTATATGGATTTCGGCAAAGCGTTTGATAAGGTTCTCCACGGTAAACTATTGCAGAAGATACGGAGGCATGGGATTGAGGGTGATTTTGCGGTTTGGATCAGGAATTGGCTAGCTTTAAGAAGACAGAGGGTGGTGGTCGATGGGAAATGTTCATCCTGGAGTCCAGTTACTAGTGGTGTACCGCAAGGATCTGTTTTGGGGCTACTGCTGTTTGTCATTTTTATAAATGACCTGGATGAGGGCATAGATGGATGGGTTAGTAAATTTGCGGATGACACTAAAGTAGGTGGAATTGTGGACAGTGCGGAGGGAAGTGGCAGGTTACAGAGGGACATAGATAAGCTGCAGAGCTGGGCTGAGAGGTGGCAAATGGAGTTCAATGTGGAAAAGTGAGAGGTGATTCACTTTGGAAGGAGTAACAGGATTACAGAGTACTGGGCTAATGGTAAGGTACTTGATAGTGTGGATGAACAGAGAGATCTCGGTGTCCATGTGCATAGATCCCTGAAAGTTGGCACCTAGGTTGATAGGGTTGTTAAGAAGGCGTACGGTGTGTTAGCTTTTATTGGTAGAGGGATTGAGTTTCGGAGCCAGGAGGTCATGTTGCAGCTGTACAAAACTCTGGTGTGGCCGCACTTGGAGTATTGCGTACAGTTCTGGTCACTGCATTATGGGAAGGATGTGGAAGCATTGGAAAGGGTACAGAGGAGATTTACTAGGATGTTGCTTGGTATGGTGGGAAGGTTGAGTGACTTGAGGCTGTTTTCGTTAGAGAGAAGAAGGTTGAGAGGTGACTTAATAGAGGCATACAAGATGATCAGAGGATTAGACAGGGTGGATAGTGAGAGCCTTTTTCCTCGGATGGTGATGGCTAGCACGAGGGGACATAGCTTTAAATTGAGGGGTGATAGATATAGGACAGATGTCAGAGGTAGGTTCTTCACTCAGAGTAGTAAGGGCGTGGAATGCCCTGCCTGCAGCAGCAGCAGTGGACTTGTCAACATTAAGGGCATTTAAAGGGTCATTGGATAAACATATGGATGATGTTGGAATAGTGTAGGTTAGATGGGCTTTAGATTGGTTTCACTGGTCGGTGCAACATAGAGGGCCGAAGGGCCTGTACTGCGCTGTAATGTTCTATGATGAGATACAATTCTTAACATCAAACCGATCTCCGTTTGTTCCAGTTTTAGCAATATTCCTTATAGACTTAAACTCCTCTTCAAAATCAGTGAAACAACTCAGACTTACATGCTGGTATGTGGGCTACCATCCCGCAAGCCTTCAGAACACCTCTGGAGAGAGATACCCATTTTCTAGCAGGTCCCAAATAGTAAACTCCAGAGAGAGAAAAAAAAGATTCATCCTGCTTCTTGCAGACCCAAGCAGAATCTGCCTGTTCGTCTTTGCAAGCCTAACTCCTCCTATTAAACCCTACTCTGAAACCCCAGGGGACAGCCCAAAAAAAACTGCATTCGCTCAGATTCAAGCACCCCAATATTTAGGATGAATTATTCTCCTGCATTTGCACAATCAATCAAGACCCTTGTAGAGATTCTCAAATGCCAGAATGAGTATTAAGATTTTATTACCGCTTGAAGTTTTCCTATTACCTGACATGTCCAGCAAACTTCAACTCCACCTTTATGCGATTCCAGTCCAATAAAACTGTTTCTGTATTTTCGCTTGTGTTTTCCTTACTCCTAAATGACCTCCTGCTGGTACCTTATACAATACCTGCAACTCGCTGGCAATACAACTTATAGAATCCCTGCAGTACAGAAGGAGGCCATTCAGCCCATCAAGTCTACACTGACAACAATTTCACCCAGGCCCTATCCCAGTAACCCCACATATCAACCCTGTTAATCCCCCGGATATTAAAGGGCAATTTATCACAACCAGTCAACCTAACTTGCACATTTTTGGCATGTGGTAGGAAACTGGAGCACCTGGAGGAAACCCGCGCAAACTCCACACAGTCACCCAAGGCCGGAATTGAACCCGGGTCCTTGACACTGAGGCAGCAGTGCTAACCACTGTGCCACCCCATGAACTTGATAAACCTCTGCCCATTTTTCATCTGCCTGAATAAAGATCTCCATTTTCTCATTAAGACATCATTTTTAATGTAAAACACTCAGATTATTCTTCTGTGTACACTTTCTGATACAACTGCTTTATGTCTGCACTTTTCTGTTGCAGTTCTGCCAACTTTACTGAACTAAAAGATAAGACTAAAAGTCCAAAGATGTGCAGGTTAGTTGATTGGCCATGCTAAATTGACCCTAGGTATCAGGGGATGAGCAGGGTATGTCTGAGGGTTTATGGGAATAGGGCCTGGGTGGGCAGGGATTCTATGGTTCTATATCCGCTTCATCCTCCAACTGTTCTTGTTCTTTCTCAACCAGCTGGTCAAAAATGGTTTCTGATAACTGAGCTTCAATTGCCTTTACTCGTTGATTTCTCCGGGGGCTGTGGCTTTGTGATCTTGTTACCACACAATCAAGAAAAATTCCAGGATATGCTTCCTACAGCACCTCAGTTGTTTGATTGACCACTGGCTTTTCAACCATAGTAGGTATCACTACCACCAGTGATCCAGCTACATAATTTCTCTATTATTCCTACCACCACTTTCATTGGACTTTCCAACCTTCCCTTACGTAATGGAATACTACTCCCTTCATCACTGACTTGACATATTTCCATCTTTTCTGGCATATTCCTTCCAAACTATATATTTCCTCATCTCTCACTATTAAAGAACGACTTCAACCTGTAGCTCTTAAAATCTCAACTCCTTTACCTACTCCTTCTGGTACACACATAAATCTTACCCACATAAGTAAATTATTTAAAAAGAGATCTGGCAAATGCTTATCAACCTGACCAGGCTTACATTCTTTTGCACCTCATTAGCTTCAACCATGGTTTTCTTTGCCAAATTAACAAACCCCACTGCCTTCCCAGTGCCTAAGGCACCAACACTGCGAATTGTGTGTCCAAGTTTATTAGTGAAAATATCTGAGGCTTTTTATTTCTCTTCCACCTACAGCGGCACAG
Source organism: Mustelus asterias (assembly GCF_964213995.1). Lineage (NCBI taxonomy): Eukaryota > Metazoa > Chordata > Chondrichthyes > Carcharhiniformes > Triakidae > Mustelus > Mustelus asterias. Next base: position 43,124,832 of record NC_135824.1, on the reverse strand, counting down.
TAGCACAGTGGTTAGCACTGCTGCTTCACAGCTCCAGGGACCTGAGTTCGATTCCCAGCTTGGGTCACTGTCTGTGTGGAGTTTGCACATTCTCCTCGTGTCTGCGTGGGTTTCCTCCGGGTGCTCCAGTTTCCTCCCACAGTCCAAAGATATGCGGGTTAGGTTGATTGGCCATGCTAAAATTGCCCCTTAGTGTCCTGGGATGCGTAGATTAGAGGGATTAGTGGGTAAAATATGTAGGGATATGGGGGTAGGGCCTGGGTGGGATTGTGGTCGGTGCAGACTTGATGGGCCGAATGGCCTCTTTCTGTACTGTAGGGTTTCTATGATGATTTCTTCTACAGTTCACCTATTGCCACAACAGGTCCCACAGCAGACGCCATCTCCCTGGCTTTACACTCAACCCTGGATACATAGAGGATTTGGAGTTGGGGACCAAGTGTATGGTGTCAAAATTCGCAGATGACACGAAGATGAGTGGCAGAGAAAAGTGTGCAGAGGACGCTGAAAGTCTGCAAAGGGATATAGATAACGTAAGTGAGTGGGTAAGGATCTGGCAGATGGAGTACAACGTTGGTAAATGTGAGGCCATCCATTTTGGTAGGAATAACAGCAAAATGGACTATTATTCAAATGGTAAAAAATTGCAACATGCTGCTGTGCAGAGGGACCTGGGTGTCCTTGTGCAAGAATCACAAGGAGTTGGTTTGCAGGTGCAGCAGGTAATTAAGAAGGTAAATGGAATTTTGTCCTTCATTGCTAGAAGGATGGAGTTTAAAAAGTGAGGTTATGTTGCAGCTGTATAAGGTGCTGGTGTGGCCACACCTGGAGTACTGTGTACAGTTTTGGTCTCCTTACTTGAGAAAGGATATACTGGCACTGGAGAGGGTACAGAGGAGATTAACTCGGTTGAGTCCAGAGTTGAGAGGGTTGGCTTATGAGAAGAGACTGAGTAGACTGGGGCTATACTCATTGGAATTCAGAAGAATGAGGGGAGATCTTATGGAAACATATCAGATTATGAAGGGAATAGATAAGATAGAATCAGGGAAGCTGTTTCCACTGGCAGGTGAAACTAGAAGTAGGGGGCATGACCTCAAAATAAGGGGGAAGCAGATTTAGGACTGAGTTGAGGAGGAACTTCTTCACACAAAGGGTTGTGAATCTGTGGAATTCCCTGTCCAGTGAAGCAGTTGGGGCTACCTCATTGAATGTTTTTAAGACAAGGATAGATAAATTTTTGAATAGTAAAGGAATTAGGGATTATGGTGAGTGGGCGGGTAAGTGGAGCTGAGTCCACAAAAAGATCAGCCATGATCTTATTGAATGGCGGAGCAGGCTCGAGGGGCCAGGTAGCCTACTCCTAGTTCTTATGTTCTGTCCAGATCACCAACAACTTGTCTTGGTCCCTCCACACCAAAGCAATAGTTAAGAAAACCCACCAATGCCTCTACTTTCTCAGGAGGCTAATGAAATTTGGCATGTCCACTACAACTCACCAACTTTTACAGATGCACCAAAGAATTTCTGGACGTATCACAGCTTGGTATGGCTCTTGTTCTGACTGAGACCGCAAGAAACTACAAAGGATTGTGAACAAAGTCCAGTCCATCACGCAAATCAACCTCCCATCCATTGACTGTCTACACTTCCTGCTGCCTCGGAAAAGCAGCCAGCATACTTAAGGACCCCACATACCCCGGACATTCTCTCTTCCACCTTCTTCCATCGGGAAAAAGATACAAAAGTCTGAGGTCACGTACCAACCGACTCAAGAACGGATTCTTCTCTGCTGTCATCAGAATTTTGAATGGACCTACCTTATATTAAGCTGATTTTTTCTACACCCTAGCTATGTCTGTAACACTACATTCTGCACCCTCTCCTTTCCTTCTCTATGAACGGTATGCTTTGTTTGTATAGTGCGCAAGAAACAATACTTTGCACTGTATACTAATACATGACAATAATAAATCAACTTGCATTTCCTTTTAACCTGAAGCTATCTGCCAAAGAGGCCTCCATTGCCTTTAATTGCTAATTAGTTTCTATCCCTCAGATTGAAATTGATGTGAAAAAAAACAAACTTTGATTCATGAACCAATGCAAGATCAACTAACTCGAACTTCCCATTCATCTCCAAAGACCTTGAGTGTACTATCACCTCCACAATGCATGACCAGCTGTCCTGGAACTTCATGTTTGATATCTTCGAATCAGGTTTCCACCCAGTATAGCACTAGAGCTCAAAGTCATAAATAGCATCCTATCTAACAATGACCAAAGTAAACTTTCCCTCCCCCAGCCTTTGACCTGATTGACCACATCATCTCCTCCAGCATCTCTCCACTGTCTTCCAGCTGGGTGGGACTGCTCTCACCTGGTTCCACTCTTATCTATCTAAATCATAGCCAGAGAAGCACTTGCAATGGCTTCCCACCCTGCTCACGCACCATTACCTCAGTGCCCTCCCAGGGTTTACCATTAGCCTCCTCTTATTTCTCATCTACTTGCTGCCCCTTGCTTTCATCATCTGAAAGCAGTTTTCACATTTAGGCTGACGATACACAGCTCCACCTCACCATCATCTCTCAGGATTCCAGCACTGTTGCTAACTTATCAGAGATTGCGTATCCAACATCCAAAACTGGATGAGCAGAAAGTTCCTCCAACTGAATATTGGAAAGACTGAAGCCACGCTTTTACATCCTGCTCCAAATTCAATTGCCTCTGTACTGATCCCATCCCTCGCCTTG